>NC_135193.1:20187723-20882144 GCF_050948175.1 Xylocopa sonorina | reverse complement strand
CGCGGATCGTCGAAGAGCACGGGTCTGGAAAAACGGTGGGAAATCCAGTCGCTTTTAGCCGGACTTCCTTCAGGAAACGCTCGCGGAAGCGAGTCGTTCCGCTCGAAAACCGTTCTGAGAGAGAAAAGGGAGTCTCTGGCGTCGCGATTCACCGTTGCTCTTTTGAGACACAGTTATATAATATTTGTCGTGGAAGCTCGATAAAAAGGCAACGTACGTAGCGTTCGCAAATAAAAGATCGAATCGAGTGGCTGCGCGTATGCGTGACTCAACATGGACACGCTGACCGTGAACGCGATCGAACTTTCTGCAGACAACGTCCAATAATAATCGCAGCTACAATCTTCCAAGAGACTTCACTCTTCCTCTCAAGTTTCTCCTCCCCCAGTTCAACATTTAAATCCTGTTACCAGCTGTATTTCGACGGAGCTTCAGAAAGATCTGCGAGAATGCCAATTGGAAGCGTGGATGGGCGATTCTTGTGAAAAAAAAGTCATGAAAGAACGATGGTCCTTTCTGCTACGAAACTAATGGGTTCACGCGCGTGGGTACGTGTCACGCTGGTGCATTATGCAGAAACGGTGGTGCAAGCGTTACTTCGGGGGAGGCTTCGCGGCGAGCAAACTGCAGGCTGCACACACGCCAGAGGCGGCGCAGCTCGCGACAATAGACAGGGTGGTCGCAAAAGACGGCGGACTCTCCGCGTGCCAGCCGTCTTCGAGCGTGCCAGCCGTTTTTCATTCAGCTTCGTTACGCGCGCGAATAGAAAACACCGTGCCCGTTATCCGTTTATCCTGCTCCCCCGTCTTGTCCAACTTTCGTCGCGCCACGAGTTTCCGGTTGCAAACGCTCGATGCTGGAACTCGATTCTCGTCTCAGGCGCTGGGACAACCCGAGGCTCGTCCACTTTAGCCATGAATATCTCATATCGCAGCGATCTAGCTACTTTCCACCCTTCGCCACTCACCCTCCCAGTGTCCCTCGAACAATAAATCTTCACGCCCCGAAGGGTCGCTGAATTATTAAACGCGTCTGAAAGTTCGCGAAGCCGGGTGGTACACCTGATACACGCGAAACGACGATCTCTCGTAGCGATTTCCGCGAGTTTCGCGCCGCGTCTTCGCGGAGGAAGATCCCTCTGGACGCGAATCGTGTCGAGCGCAGACCTCGCTGGAACGTTCTCGACTAACTGCGAGTTTCCACTCGGTTGTCGAGCAGCTTTATCAACAGCCAGCCGTGGTTTTTCATCGTTGAACCGCGACATCGATGGCTCGATTCGACGAACCGCATCGATACGTTAGTTGGTCCGGAAACAGAAGTGTGGTCGACTACCGCGGTTGCCCGTGGATGTAGCAAAAATTGGAGGTAGCGCAGCTTGGTTGGGCTTTCGCGAATCCTTTCGAGTCGCGTATGTTTTGCTCTCCCGTGGCACGGTTATCGATTTCTCGTTATCCTCCGAACACGTGCTTCGAGCTGTACGTTAGGGTTTCGCAGGGGAAACGAGCCACCAAGGGAAGCTACCAGTGCCGCTCGACGGGCCAGCGGAAATGAAAAAGTGTTTGCAGAAGCCTGTTTACTTCCCTGGCGCTCGGCCACGGCTTGATGTCTCATTTAAAATTAAATTTTCATTCATCAACCGTTACCATGTTGCGCAATTTGAACGCCTCCCGTTCTGAACCGGGAGAAATTTAAGTAACTCGATTTATGGACGATCTTCCGGTCCAATAGAAACGTCCAGGCGAGTTCAACGGCGAGAGGAAAGTTTTTTCACATTTTTCGAGTTCGCTCGACTGTGTTGCAGTTATCGCGAGTCCCAAGAGGGTGTTTCTCGAGCGACTGATTTCACTCCGCGTTCTCTCGTGCAAAACTAGTTCATCGCGTGGAATGTGTGCTCAATTTCGTTTTTAGAATCGTTCGCAAAAATCGAACAGTCGAGATTCCATCGAGCTTCGTTACTCGAAGACGGAAACCGTATGATCAGAAGACTGAAGCAGTTGATTCCGGCCTGAGAGCCTTCGAAAGAAACATCTGCCGCGAAATCCAGATTCTCCTAGTTTCGAGGAGATTGGTCGAGCTTAAATTTTTGATACGCGCTCAGAGGAGACGAAGCCTGACGGATTTGTACACGCGACGAAAGGATAGCAGGAGAACGTATCCTTGGGCTCCCGTGGCTTCAGTCAGCAGACCGCGAGGATTTGTCCCGAGGTATTTCGGTTGGCTTGGCCTCGCGCTATTTCTCCCCCCCTCGACGTCCACCAGGGATATTTATGACATCGTATATACCAGGTTAGCGAGATTTCGCCGCTTTAATTAAGCTGAACAGTCGGCGTGATTCGCGCCGCGCGAAACGGTCGGAACGTTGCCTCGTATTAAGCAAATTCCGTCGAACGAATGGCTCTCTGTGCAGGAATGGCGCTGCGATATTCTATGGCCAGGAAGAGCTATCGATTTTCGCGCATTCACCTTTAATATCGTTCACTGGACGGGCGATTGCGTTAACAAATAATTCGAGGCAAGCAGACCTCGAGCGTTAAAAAATCCAAGAACCTGTTCCTTTATCGACGCAACTTCCCGATTCCATTTATCCAGGCTCGTTCGCATCCGAGTCGCAGGCGAAAAATCGAATTCCGTGTAGATTGGATTGGCTCGCCCCGCACGGATCGTCGATGAATCGAACTCGTTGCCACGCCGCGGGGAGAGTCGAGGACGAAGCGAGAAGGAAGGCGAACTGACCGCTTCCTTCCTGTCTGTTCGAACGCTCGCTCGTAAACCAACACGAGATGGGTTCACCACGCTGATTTATCAAGCGAACGCGCCAAACGGCTCTCGAGATATTAAGAAACGTGATTTTATAATTTATCCAAGCTCTGCCTCGATGCGTGGAAAGGAAGGGAGAAGGATCGATCGACGTCGGTCAACGGAGGCAGGAAACGGTGCACGAGGGCACGCGCGCGGTATTTTTATCGCGTTCAAACGATCCGCCAATACGAGAATTGTCCCCGCAACGGGGCAAGGCCAACGAGAGTCGTTTTCCGGCGGAACCTTGACCAGAACACTCGAGATGAGATACGAAAATTGAATTGTTACCGAATCAGATAGAACGCCGTGAATAGAAGCACGTCCTCGATGAATTGCTAAAAAAAACGATCGCGACTCTTCTTCGCCAACGTCAACAGCCATTTTCGGATACTCTGATCGCGTCGAAACGGTACCTTCCTCTTTCGAAGATCCTCTCACGTCACTGAATCCTCTAATTCGTCACTTTACGTATCAAAATCATTGAAACTCCTCTAGTCTTCGCGTTGGTTCAGTTTCTACGAAACAGGCGAGCGTCATAGTTAGCTACGAATCCGTAGAAGCGACTCTCGAACCGATTGATCGATCTCGAGTCGCAGGGGGGGCTGGGCTCGCGTCGCGACGCGCTCGAACAGCCCTCTCGACGATCTTTCGATGATCGTCGGTGTCCAAGTGCGAAACGGCTGGCGCACGGCTGATTTCGAGGGGCACGGGAATGACGTTCGAGAGCGCTAGTTAGGGTAAACAGCCCTAACTGGGTTAATGCACGTTTGCGTTCACGCGGCGGCCATCGCGCGCCAGCCTGAATAACATTCGAACGGGGTGGTCGTCGCTGGCTGGGCAGTGTTCATAACGTGGTCGAAGCAACACCGCAAATTACGCCCGTAGAGGCACGTACAGGGCACGTGGATCGAAATGGGAGTAGGAGAGATCGCGTTCTATCCGCGCTGGCTAATCCCTCAGAGACAAGGATTATTGATTCGCGCGATTATTGCGTTCGCGATTATTCTAGAATTTAAACAGACTCTACTGGAATGGAATCTGGTTACAGGAAGCAACGAGAGCCTCTTTTAATCGCGTGCAACCAACGTCGATCAGCGATGATTATTGTATTCGATTGCTCGAACGAGTTCTGCTTGGAGAACGTCGAAACTGTTCCCTTCCGCTGGTCCGTGTGTGCAACCACGAGCAGCAGATATCGATCGATCCGGTTTATACTTCGTCGCCGCGAACTATCCGCACACTCCAAGTCAGCGGGTTATCGTCGCGACGTGGCTTCAAGTCTAAGGTCACAGAGCTATTTCAGGAAGACTTCGCCTTCGAACAGCCACGGGAATCGAGCGAGGTGTATACGTCATCGCATCGTTTCGCTTTGATTGACTTTTAAAAATAAGGGACACTGGGACGATCGCTTCGTCGAGGGGGTGTGGATATCGCCCAGGAATTAACCGTGGTCATTTTTACGCGCTCGAGGCACAACGTTTCGTCGTTGGTCGTAGCAGGCGGTAATTCGAAAGGCACACGCGGCAATGGAGCGACAATAAAAAAAATCGAGAGGCGAACGGAAAACATCGTTACTCTCTTGGGTCACGAAACGTCAACGGCGTGTCGTCCAGTCACTTTTCAATCAGCCTCGCCTCCGCGTACACGATCATAATCGAGTAACGCCCGACAGGCCGAACGATCCGTCGGCTTTTGCCAAATTAGACGTTGGAATTTGAAATTCAAATCGATTCAGACTAGCAGCGAAATCAATTTACCGTGCCATCTGGCTCCGACAACGTCGAATCTCATCGACTCGCGTTCCAAGCGACCCCGTTCCATCCGTCGCGCCGCTTACGAACACTTTCGCGGAGGAACGATACACGCTCTGCTAATACGTTTCACCAGCCCCTGTTATCCGTGCTCGATCATTTGTTTCGGCTGTTTCGTCCTTGCTTCGAGAGTTAATTAACCCTTTGAGTACATTTGACGAGTGAGACTCGTCATCTGTTTACTTGGGCGAGGTTACGGTGGACGAGTCTGACTCGTCATCTGAATTTGAGTAGTAGGCGTTGAGTTTTGCAAGAACATTGCAAGCATCGCAAGAACAATGGATTTGGGGAGAAAAAGAAAACCTTGCTGATATAAAACAATTTCAAGAAATAGCTGGAATCAATGCTTTGTACCTGCGCAAATTAGGTGATAATCCTACACCATTGAAAGTGCTAGACCAAGTTCTAAAATTTCAAAAATTTTCCATTTTTTGGAAAATGATAGTAGAAGAAACGAATAGATATGCCAGTCAAATAATTGCGAAAGAAGGTGCAAATAAACGAAACCTAAAGTGGTTTCCAGTAACTGTGGATGAAATGAAAGGATATATTGCATTATGTATTCTTATGTCTCAAGTAAAAAAATCTAAATTGGGTTCGTATTGGTCAAAAAGAACTATTATAAATACTCCAATTTTTCCAGCCACTGTGCCACGAGATAGGTTTTTTGATATCTCAAGATTCCTTCACTTTACATATATGCCGTTATATGTGCATAAAAGTCTCCAAATAATTCAGTACTCAAAGGGTTAACGACGGAACCGTGGATCGCGAGCGATGACAATCTATCGATTCGATACAGCGCGGTCTGGACTCCATATTCGACTATATCGATTCGAAAGAGAACGCTCGAGCGCTCAAGGCGATGCTAAATTATTTAATGGCCCCAAGTTCTCATTGAGATAAGCGAGTGGAGTAGGATGACGCGATACGTCGCAGTTAGTTATCGAACATTACGTTCTCTTGACGCAGTCTCTATCGTAACACACAGATACCGGCTGGTTAAGCGTAACGTCGCCATAACTCGCGCTTATTGGGCCTGATCGCGTGTCGATTCGCAGTAACGATCGGAATTCCCAGCCAGTTCGTTTCGAGAGACGATCGAAAGGAGTGTCTCCGCGATTTATGGATGCTAATCTCTGTAATCGATAACGAAACTCATCACGCGGATGATCGTGGGGATTAATACGTAATTTTGCTTCGAAAGGGCACCTGCTACTAAACGAGCAACAATGGCGAACGCAACGCAGACGAGGTTCTTTATCGATACAAAGTTCAGGCTAAGTTCGCGTTCGACTAACCGCGAAACTTGCCAGACGATGCAGTCGACTCCAGCTCGTTCGATTATCACGGCGTTCGCTTCTGTTTCTTTCAGAAAAGCGATCCAGCTGACGATCATCGAGGAGGACTCGTACGAGAAGGACGCGTTGTTCTACGTCGAGCTGGGCGAGCCGCAGCTGCAAGGAGGTGAGTATCCTGCTTCCGATTTCCGTTATCAGTTCCGCGTGGAATAGTATCGATGGATGTGTGCATACAAGCGGAGAAATCGCTCGACGGGTTGCCGCTGCCATTCTTCTTCCAACGATCGATACGCGCTTAAGAAGTTCTATTTAAAAAAGTTTCGAATGGCGAACAAAAAGAAAAAAAAAAATCGCTCTACCTGGTAACGCGGGAGCTTCGAAAGTCCAGGTTTATTGGGTCAACGAGGTGGTCTCGATTCTCGCGAAGGTCGTGGAATAACGGGAAAATCGAAACGTAACGAGATTTAGAGGGACGCTTGGAGAGTCGTACGTGTAACCGTGGCGGGCGAGAAAGAGGAAGGGCGTGGCGGTCGCCGGAAAGAGGATCCGAGCGTGGCCGAGGGAATGACCCAGAAAACCAATGGCGAACTTGCGGAGAATTTTTTTAATCGAATACTCGTGTTCTCGTTCGATCGTTCGTTCGTTTCTCCTTTTTCTTTCTCTTTTTTTTCTTTTTCTCGTTCCCGTCCTACGAAGTTTCTGATTTCCCATTTCGGTTAAGTGCAACGGAGGGTGGCCCTAAATTATTTAGTCACGGTCGTGCGTCGCCCTCTTTGATTTATCCTTGGCGGAGGTAGGCGAGGTCGAGTCGATTAACGGGCCTCCAGCAATTTCGCTGATTAAAAGAAGACCCGGGGAGAGAACGAACGACGAGGAGGAACTTTAGAGCTTGATCGGGGCGAAAGTGGCGGTGTTGGGGGTAGCTGGGATCGAGAAGTGGAGGATCAGGGGATTTCTAAGACGTCCTCGAATTGTCGATCGACCAATTCTAATTGGACGCTTCCACGGTCGCGACCAATTAGATCGACGATGAACGAGGAGAGTGCTTCGCGATTCGCGTGACGGAGATCGTAGAAATATCGTCGATCAAATCGTGAATACCATTCTTGGACCATTTTTTTATATCAGTTTGCTCTCTACGTCTACGATAATTCACTTGAATCGAATTTCACTCTTCTCGCGTGATATTTCCATTATTCTTAAACTTATACCTCGAATCGTTTGAATAAATCAGCCGATCGAGGCGTCGTTGCCGTTCGAATCGATGCGATTCGAGAGGAGCCTTCGATTCGGCTAATTGCGCGGGACTCGAAGCTTAACGAGCGCGGCGATTCGATGGATGAAAAGTAGGCGGATCTTTTGTTCGCGACAGTTACCGGTTAAATGAGCCGTAGCCGGGAAAGAGACTGTCGGAAAATTAAGGGTAATCGTGGTCGGTGATTCGCGAGCGGCGTCTTTCTAAACGAGCTCCACGACTGGAATTCCCAGGCGTTTTAAGGTCATCAAAGCCAGCCAACTCTTCCTCTCGCGGCACGCGCTCCCGTGAAATTAGCATTTCCGGTCGACGGATCGCGACTGAAACCGAACGAGGCTTCCATTCGACTCGCGTTCGATTGTTTTATTTTTTTTTCTTTTTTTTTTTTGGCGCGGGACCATAAATCGCGGAGCTGACGGGACGTAGAGATATCGATCGAGGAAGAAAAATGGCGAGAACGCGTCGGTCGACGACGTCCTTCCGTATAAACTGATTTATCGTCAGCGTGGAAATAGAAAAAAAAAAAGAAAAGAGAAAGACAAAGCAAACACCGGGAGGAAAAATAATCGCGAACAGAGCAAAGACAACGCGCGCTTCGAACGATGCTCGCCGCGATGTCGATCGAGCAAGAGTGATCCTTAATTGTACAACTGTCCTACGCATTTGACGCTACTGGATCCGACGTGACTGGACGTAAGTTTCAACGGAGCGATCATTTACTTTGGACCTTATCGATTTACCCAGCCTGTCGCTCGCTTCATCGAGCTGCTTCACTTCGCATCGAACGACGTAGAACTCGTTACAAGTAGACGCTACTCCCACATAAACTACCAATCTACCAAACATCTACCTCGACCACTGAACTACCTCACCGGAAGTCCGTTCGTTCGTTCAGCAAAGAGTGCACCGCGCCGATTTCCGCTCGCTCGAACAGTATCGCAGCGTAGAAACGCGTGAACGAATAAAATGAACGAGAAAAATCGCAGACAGCGTGCAACGGTGCACTTTCGTGGCGAGTATCGTTAATAAAGAGGAGGACATCGATTGCACGCATTCCCGTGACACCAATAACGAGAAATCCCGTCGAGGATACAACGACGGATGGCTGAGCGTCGGTCGACGGATGCTCGTCGCGGACGAAACGCCCCTTAGAAGAGAATCCACTACTAAATTCCTGATCCTCGGAATACCAGGGCAACGATCGATCCCTGGATCAACCGCGAACCCTCGGATTTATGACGCGAACCGACAGAGGAACGCCACTGAGCTATCCATCACTGGCAAATTTCAATGCCCACGGGCTGTTTGTCCGTGGATCCTCAAAGTCGACCGAGCGAATCCTTCGAGAATTAAAATGTAAATGGAAACCACCGAAGGCTGCAACCTTCTTCTCCAACGGATGTTTCTTGGGAGTTATTGAATCCAGAGTAGAGCTGGGGGTTGAAGGAGAATCGAGCGATTTAAATGTATCTCGAGTGGCGAGAAACAGTCGAACGGATCGTTGGAGTACGATCATCGCGTCGCGTAAATCGATATCATCGAGCGGCTCGTTACATCGAGTGCCACGAGCGGTTCGTATACATTTTATCGCGTGTCCCGTCGGTTAATCGAACGTAATGGTTATCGATGAGAGCGTTTCTAACCGATATCGATCGAATGGTTACGCGTGTCGCGAGGGCGGCGAAGGGAACGGGACGGATTTTCAAATAGCTCGAAACGAGGAAACGGTTGCGCTGGGAGGAACGTTTATACGGGGTTGCGAGTAAAAAAGGGCCAATTCCGTATCCGGGATCCAGCTTCTTCCCTGGTGCCAGTGTCACTGGCCATGATTTGCATATTACGAGGTTTCGTAACGCGTGCACCGGCTACACCCACCCGGGACTCATGCATATGCATTGGCATATATTTTGCCTGGTATAATCTTGCGCCGTTTTATATCGTTCGACCTGTCCCACCGTTTTGACACTATATTTGCCACGAGTCGACTCTGCACGCCAGTGGACGCGTGCGTTCGTCAGATTGCAATTCAGAAGAATTCCATCGAACACAACAAGGATCGAATCGAGAAACGGTACTCTCTCGTTCGAATAAAAAACGATCTTATCGACGATACTCGTGGACTTTAGGTTGTATCGCAGTGGGCCACTTGTAACCGATTCTGAGCTAATTAATTCGCTAATTGGTCGACGGCTGGTTCGAGGGCCGCACTGAACCGGGGTTGATTAAGAAATTCGATATGGCGCTTAATTGACCGCAGATCGATTCTTCCGGGGCTCGATTAGGTCAACAGTACCAGTGCAACGATGCGTAACGATTGATAAAACGATTGATAAATTCTTTCGTCGATATATTGAACAGTTTTCGTAACGCGTTGCTACTTTTCGAGTCAGTGGAAAATTTGATTCATTCGTTTGCTTCCCTCGATCATGGTGCGGGGCTGATAATTATCCAGGTTATAATTTATCACCATCACCGTCAGCCTCGCGGTCTCGAGAACTAGCAACCTGCCAGACGTTAATTAAATCGATCACCTGCCAGCTGGTAAGCTTCTTCGACAACTTTGAAAAAATCATTAATATTTTATGAACCGCTCCGATTAGAAACTTCAAACCCAACTTCATCGTTCGAAGTTTCGCGTCTAGGATCGCTCTGCGGTTCGCGAACGAAGAACTACGCGTGGACACGCATCGATTATCATTTAGATCGATAAAGTTCGCCAACTGTCGCGGAAGCTGTCTCGATTTCGATCGCTCTTTCGACGGCCCGTGGGACGTTTCGTGATTGCATCGTTTGGTAATTGCGACCGTGAAACGAAATGCGTCCACGGGGGAAAGAAAGTCCGTCCCGTCGCGCCAGAAATATCATTCCATCTCTGAGGGCAGGTTAATTAAAATCGAGTCAAACGCAGCTGGGAGTGACCATCGTCGTAACAGTCAGATTTCCATTTCCTGGCTCTGCAATCCTCATTGCAGCTGGAGGAGATTGTTTTAAAAACATGGCTCTGAATCGCATCGAAAAACTTCCAAAACTATATCAAATTCGCAAACACATACGCTCAGCTAGTAATTTGGAGAAAGAACAGCAACGAAAGATATCGTCGAGCGATGGCACGCGCTCGAATAACGATTGGATCGCGTGTCTTCGTCGCGATAACGAACATCCCTGACAGTCGAGATCGTTGGCCGTGAACCTCGCCAGACGCTGATAACGAACAATCGAGAGCTGATTCTTTATTTACACGTTAGCACTCTCTTATCGAGAATACTCGCGAGCTTAATCGCGATGGTTCGACGCCCGCGTCGGCTTGATAACGAACGCGTGCGGAATTCCCGCAGTCAGCGTTTAAAGATAGCGATGACGCGATCGTTAGAGTTAATTAAGCCTCGCGCTGGGCACCTCGTTACTTCGCGATCTTCCATCGTGCCTCGCGAGAGGGTTACGTGTTCGAGGGTGTTTACCAAGGGCTCTGAGAGCCCAATTAAATGTGATTTTCGGGAAAACTTTTCAAAGTGGATTCGCACGGCATCGTTTAACTGCTGTTGACAATAACTGCTCTTCTAGTGCTCGTTTCTTTCGCTCTTAATTGTCGAAAACCACGGTACAAAACATACAACAGCTCTACGATGTTACTCTTGAACAACTTACGTTTGCACATACGAAAGGTTGCTACGAGTAGACCAAGCAAAATTTATCGTAGGAAGACGGTACACGCGCAATCGTTGTTGTCGTAGAATCCAAGAAAAATCGCGGATAAACACGCGTTCTATAAATAAAGAGGAAGAGTGATTAATCGCGCAACTATTTATAACATCGCTGCTCGAATCGTTAAAGAAAAAAAACAAAAAAAAACAGCGACCTCAAGATAAGCAACGATGCGATCACGCTATCAGAATGGATATCGTCCGCATTCCGCGACGGCATCGCGGGCGTGAATCAGAGACAATTACGCTGAAGGTCGACGATGATACGGGAAATGAGGCTGGTTATCGCGCGAGTAGTCACGCGTCGGCTTCGATAGGCGGACGATAAGAGGAGGCTGGCTGTGGGGGCTCGATAACGGTTGGATGAGTCGCACGCGTCGTGGATGTTCATTCACCGGGGCCCACGTTTCGTCTGGCCTCGAAACTCGCTGAATGAGCCGGGAGGGAAAGAATCGTCGACGATAACGGCTTGGCGCGTAGATAAACGGACAAGTTCGCCGATATCCGAGCTCTTAACCAGCGGGATAGCTGTTGTGCGACGATTCGTAACCTCTGAGCCACGCGACACTGTCTGTGATATAAATTATTCGAAGAAAAATATGCTCTCGTAAAAAACGAGAGCGATCGAAGGTAAAAAAAAAATGGTAGTCGCGTGGCGTTACGGATATCTTCCTCTTCGAAGAGGAGGAGTAGATTAAGTAATTGGAGTCTGGCAGAAATTCAGCTCGCCTGGCATTCGTTCAAATAAGTGGAACTCGCGTGGCTATAAGCTATCGCGAAGCTCTTCTCGGTTGATACGTCGATTCGAGAGTAAAAGGCCGTCGCTTGTAAACGCGCCCATTCAAGACTCTTGCTCGCGTGGGCGTCGATTGGCCACGTGTTCAGGGATCCTTGAAAGAGGACGCTCCTCGCGTACGAGTATATTAATACTCGTGCGAGCAGGCCCAACGGGAAGACTCGTTACGAGCGGACCTCTCGATTCCTCGATATAAATAACGCGAGGTTCGCGTCGCTATAAATAACAATGACGCAACGCGATCGGCGTCATTCGCCTCCCGTGGAGCGACGCGAAGCGATGCTCTCCGATCCAGCCTCCGCCCCAGGCGATTATGGAGCGCGGTTATTAATAAAACTGCGGCGAGTGAAAGTGAAACTCGTGGAAAACACGTTTGGGACGCGATGCGAGGTGCACAGAGGCGGTTATCGATCGGTGGAAGTTGACGCGACAGAGAAAACGGTAACGGGACAAGTTTCTCGCTTAGGGATCGAGCTTCTTTCAAGCCTGGGGACGATAGAGCCTTGCGCTACTTCGTGTAAACGCGTGTAGATCGCGGCTTTATCTTCCGCGTTCATCACGCTAAGCACTCTGGCGATCAAAGTTTTCTAGGTTACCGGAAGACGTTCCATTTTATCCGTCGTTAATAACGGGAAATGAAATAAGCTTCGGGAGCGGTTCGAGCCGATCGAACAGATTGCTGGAATAAACGGGGCTGAATTACCGCGGTGGATCCGGGCGTAAATCAGACCGCGTGGCAATTGAAAAATCGCGAGGTTGCGTATCGAGAGCGCGCGCGTACGATCGCTGGAGTTAACCGCATAGAGAAGCAATAAAGATCGCGATTTCTCGTCTGCTTTTCTCTCGTCCAACGATCCATTAATCCATCCGTCAACCGATATAGTCTCTGCGTTCTCCAGACGCTTAGACACTTCCGTTCGAGCCAATGTCGTTTCGTCCTTGGCTCGCGCGTCTTCCGAGCACCCTCGAATCCTTGTTTTATACATCGAGAGAGTAGCAGCTTCAAAAAAAAAAAGAAAAAAAAAAGTAGAACATCGACTGAAAACGAGGGGAGGAAAGAAAGGACGAGCGTCCGTGGCATAGTCGCGAGGCGCGGTTTCCGTTGCAACCGCTGGGGGAATTAGTTTCGTTCCGTTCGGTTCCTCGAAAGAGAAAAATGGCGGAAAAACGGGCGAAGGGACGGGAGGGGGAAGTCTAGTCTCTGTTTCGCTTTTGTCCTCGCGCAACGCTTTCCGTGCAGAGCTTCTTTCTGGATAATAGATCGTCCTCCGCGCGTGACCCACATTTTAGCGATGCACACGCTTGATGGCCGTGCACCAGAAAACGCACGTTCGCCAGGCAAGGTCGGGGCCAAAACCACGGCCGCGTTTAATGGACGAACGGGAAAAATAGTCCGAGAAACGGCCCCGCTCTGGAACGTTACGGGCGCGACTGTCGGCGTGGCGAACCACGTCCCAGCAGTTTCGCGTTATCGTCCCTGATAATTCTTCATTTCCAATTTACTACGCCCGCTGTACGCTCCGGGCGCGAGCGTTACGAGGGCGGTTTTACGAGGGCCCTGCTGTTTTATTCCTCCTTCTCTCTCTATTTTTTTTCCTTTTTTTTAGGGTGCAGCGTTTCTGCACCCAGACCACGCCAGCGACCTAGAAAATCTGCCCTTTGTCGCGTTACCACGGCGCAAGATCGAGACAGGGGTTCGGTTCGTCGTGTCATCGAGGACTAAGATTAGTTCTTGCCGCGGTAGATCCTCGAACATTGCGGGTATCTAAGCTTCTTAGTTCACGGCTCGTTTAATTGCGCGAAGGGGTGCGATTAGACGAAGATCGTAATATTCAACGGTGCTTTAAAGGGGATACCTTCGATCTCTTTTATAATGGAACGAGTCTGAACTAGGAAATAATTAATTTCAGTAGCGAGATGACGGATATCAGCTGCTGTTGACGATGTTCTTATGGCATCGTTCAGACACTCTCGCTGGTGTATTTAGTCTGAATGGCTGGGGTTGAAGCTGATGGTCCGGTTAACGCTTTCTTCCATCTGTTCTCGCGTAATACGACCGAATGCAATAGTGTTTTTACCGATTCAGACGCGATCGCGAGACCAAAACGTCCCGTTCGCTATGGTAAAACTTGAAACGAGATTTTCCAGAAGACTCACCCCCCATCCTGGTAATCATTTCGGCGCGATAATTAGCGGGACAGGGTGTTTCGCGGGAGGAAGTTGATTTTCCGCAACGAAGTTCGCCGGTTCGGATAAGCGCGGTTTAATTAAAGAACCGAGAAAGTTCCCGTCCGGGACGAGAATCCGCCGCGTGATCGATTTTAACCACCCCTTTCGAGCCACCCCCGCTGGGACGATATAAAATATTCGCGGCTCTCACATAACGCAACGATTCCCGCTATTTAACTTTTTTCCCCATCGCGGCAATTCGTGCTCCGTTCTTTTTCCATTTCCCGCCGAAATTTACGAGTCGCGAGAATACATTTTCGACCGCGCCGCGTCGACGAATTTAATGGAGCGCGGTATGGCAAAGTTACAACCATAAAACGTAAACGTTTCTGCTAACAGACGCGTTCGAATAATTTACAACATTGCTCGAATTTACTTCTCCTTTCGCGTTACGAATTTTCCTCTCACTCGAAAATCGCTGGCGTTCGATGGACGAATCTCGTTGCACCGATCGTTGATAAAATCTACCATCAACAGCGATCAGAAACCGTCGAGGGTTTGACGAGCGGTTAAACGAACGCGAGGAGACGCGGATGAGAAAGGCGATCGATTAAAGTCTCGAATGAGGAGGGAGAGAAAAAAGCAATCGAAGGAGGAAACGAAGCGAGCGTCGACGAGGATTGTATCGTCGCGACTGATTTGTCGAGAACGGAATCTCCTCTGGCTGAGGGAGGAGAAGACGGACGGACGCTGACCGGAATGATAGGATTAATTAAAGCGACGCTAGAAATTCAATCGAATTAATTGACCCCGGAGAGCTTTAGGGAATCGAGAACGAGTCGATTTGCGCGGGTGCATTATGGTCGAGTGGCTCGGTGATTTAGCGTGGCCCTTCGTAAGATCGTGCCAATTCGAAATGTAATTTAACTTCCTCCAACTTTTCGAGCAACCTGATCAAACAAAAATTCCTCCTCCCATGGAGACAGTTTATACTCGTTGCCTTCGTATCTTTTTCCACGAGCTTCAGCGTTGAGAAAATCGCGGGAATAATATCGAGCCAAGCTTTCACTCCCCCACAAATTCACCCCGCTATTGTTCAGCTGTTCTACCAGCGCCGCGGATGAGCCAATAAAGACCAAGGTTGAAACCAGGCTCGCGGTGGGAACAGTTGGTCAACGATTGGAGAACGAACGATAAACTTTCCCGTAGAATCGAGTTTCAGCTTCCCATTTCGGCGTGAGCCAACGGAAGCCTCGAGGATTAAGTGGAGAACGGAAACATCGGAACGAACGAGCGCGTACCACTGATTTAGAAATTAAATCCCTTTCGTTGACGTTCCTTTTTCTCCTCGAGACACATCTCGACACACGTCTGATGATTTAACGTCGCGAGTGCAACGAGTCGCGAAAGCAGTCGGTGTTCAACGACGTTTAAACCCTTCCTTATTCGTTGGACGAGAAGATGCTCCCCTGTTTTCCTCCGCTCTGTTCCTCAGTTCTCCGTTCCGTCTGTTACGGTGTCCGGGAAATAGAGCTGGGGCTTCAGAGCCGGTGAAAAATACGACGCGCGTGCCGTGCACGGAGTACGAGTCCTCGGTCAAACGTTCTTAAGAGCCGCTTTCGCTCGACGCTTGGAAAAGAAACAGCCGCGCGCGGGCCTCGTAAATCAACCGGAGTTCCTTTTTCACCGCTGCGCGAGAGACTCCGTTCGAGACGAAGCAATTAGCCGAGGCTTGTGTATTTTTCGTTAGACGACTAATTTATCGCTCGCGTCGAGCATTTAAAGATGGTGGAAAGTTCCGCGGCAGCTTTGATTCCGAGTAAACTGCGCTGCGATCGAACGAACGACCAACTGGTTCTCTCTGGAACCCCTGCACGACTGACAAGAGCGCCGTGGTAATGAATAACAAATACGAAATCGAAGCGACAAGCGCCAGTCGAATGAATTTCAATCGACGATGGAAGGTCGACTCGCTTAATCCTCCCAGTTACGATTCTAGTTACACGCGTGTTGTTTTTGTAATATCGCGGGGGAGAGAGTGGATTACGATGGTGCTCGAATCGAGGGTTGGTTAAAGCGGACGCGTCGATCAGCAGAAGCGTCCATCGATGGAGAGAATCGCAGGAACCGCGGTGGGATACGATACACGAGAGACTCGTAACGTAGCGCAGGAAGCTTCGAAGAGGGACGAGAAACACGCGGTGAAATATTGAGAGGGTAAATAAGCGCGGTGTAATCGCGCGTCTGAGGATCGTCCGCGAGAGGGTTGCGCGAGAGCCACGCGATACGCGTTCGTAATAATTCGTCTGTACCGCGGGAAATTCGTTTGAGAATTCCTACGACAGGATGTAATTGAAGGCAACATCGCGATCCTCGAATCACGACGTCGTTAACGCTCCTTTTCAACCGCCTCGAACGATAAGCTGGAGCAGGCCGTGGAAAGGGAAAATGGACACTTTCACGGTTCGCGGCTTAGCGCCGCGTGTTTTAATTAACGCGCTCGTGTTGAAACCGAGATAAGAATTAAAGCGAGCCAGTACTCGCGATCGCGAGTCGACGTGCATTTCCATTTCCACGGGAAGTTTCGGAATTTTATTTCACCCCCTCGCGAAGTATCCGCGTTCGCTGCAGAGACGACTCTGGCGAGCGTCCGCAAGTAGTACGAGTCAACAATTTCCTCGACAGGCCAGCGAAAGAAGTAATTTACGCGAGTCGAGCGGAGTTTCCACCGACATTAATACATTGCTCTTTTCATCGACTTCTCGTTGCCTCTCTCGTTCCCCTCTCCGTCTGAAAATAGTCCAAGAAAAGTTGCTTCTCAGCGTACACACGCGATCTTCGTGTACGTGCTTCGAGCAACTGTGCCCGAAATTAGCTTTGTCCGGGAGTTTTCACGGTTCCGTGCTCGCACGGACAAACAGAATACGATAATACGCGCAACCTCGCGCGGCTTTATGGAATTCCGTGGATAATCCTGTTCCTCGAGCTCGGATGCGCGGATCGAACGACGAAAAAAGAGAAACTTAACGAAATCGCGAGAACTTCGTCAAAGACCAATAGATTGTCTCTGTCTCTCTATGCGTGCACGCGAAATATACCACGTTAGCTTCGCGAAGCACGATACGTGTGGAGAAAAGTTAGCAGAAATACCGTAGGACCAGCCACGCCTCCGGCGTCCTTTAGACTCCAGCGAGACCGCAGCTTTGAGGGGTTACGTTCGATTTTAAATTTAAATCGACCCTCTATCCGTCGCAGCCTCGATACGAAGGGGTAAAAATCGCAGAGCGTGTCCCTCGAAGCGAGCGTACATGAAACGAGAGCAGATTCAACTCGCGAGTCTCTGTCCGCACGAAAATATGGGGGATGTGTGTGTGTCGAGGAGCGAGGCGAGCGGGATCGATCGCGAAAGAGCGAAACGGATAATCTCGAAATCTGGACGACGAATCGGACGAGGTGTACGCTTGGCGGTCGTTCGAAACGAGTAAACCTCGAGTGGGAATTGCGTCGCGTATCGGTTCTCGCGCGATTGGAAACGCGTCGCTCCCCTGCGCGCGATTTTATTCGAGCTCTGCTAAATGAAAGAACGAACTCTCATCTACGCGTACACGAGCCAACAGCCAAGCAGCTAAGGACGCGATCGATCGAATCGATTTCGAATTAAAACCGACGAGATCGATCTACGACATTTGTTACGCGAAGAGGGTGGTTGCTGGGTTGGTTCGAAAAGGTGCAGCGTCAACCGATTCGCTTTCTTACTCGTCGACCATTAAAAGCTTCGCCTATTAAAAGTTATTCCTGGTGGAAGTCGCGGGTAGCTCGTCCCACGACGGGAATTTTACGAGCCGATCCGCTGAACGACCCGATCCTCGTTTATTCATCGCGGCCCCACTAAATGCTGAATAGCAAATAAACCGTTTCCAGCTAACGATCGTCGGAGGGACGTACGATACGTCGGGAAGCGGATTATCTCGATCGTTCCGCGCGCTGTATTCGATAAACAAATAATAATCTCGGCGTAAGCACCGCGTCCGATCGAGAGCCGGTGCTAGACGTATCGCATAAACGGGTGATTCCACCAAACGCTCGAATAAACTGCATTACGCGTCTGATAATGCCGCGATAATGGCTTGTAACGATATCTAAATCGTTGTTCGTCGAGCACCAATAATTATTTCGATCGCGTAAAACGAAAAGAGAGACGACACGAACGATTTAAACCTCGCGTCATTTTCAGAGAGAAAGGTTTATTGCTCGCAGACAGAGAGAGAGAGAGAGAGAGCTTCGGTTGTTCTAATTGCCAGAACGAGTATAACCGTTAATCGTCGAATCGGCACGAGGAATAGCTATCTCGAACAAAGGTGAGAGCGGACGCGAGGACGAAAGCGGATGAAAGATAGAGATCGGTGGATCCTCGAGGGGGATTGTTTTTATTACCATTTTATTGAATCCCAGCCGCTTCTTTGGCGTGCACGAGCGTGCCGTCACAAAAGAAGCGAGCGTTTCGATCATCGAGTCGTGAAACACCGCGGCCTGAATGCGAACGATTGACAGTCCCGCAAGGATTCCACTCGATCATCGATCATTGTCGAGGGGACGCCGGTTAACCGATGAATTAAAGGCTTGCGCGAAGGCTAACGCCGCTGAACAATCCCTGCGACATATATATATATATATATATATTTAACGTTATCGATATTCGAGCCGCGACTCGCGTTGCCTCGTCGTTAGATTAAATCGTGGAGGGATACGTACGATCTCCAGCGGAACGGCAAACGATAAGACTCGGTTCACAAAGTTGGTCTAATCTGGCGAAGTAGCTGCGGAACTCGAACTCGTAACGGTAGATCTTCCCTCTATCTCTCTTTCTACCCTGCCCCCCCACGATGTTTGAACAAGCAGCAACGAGAGCAACGCCTCGACCAAGTGGCGGCGTTACAGCCATTTCGTATATAGCCGTTGGATACGCTTTACTTTTCCGGCTAATTCCAGCCGAAAGCAGGGTGAGGGAAGTTCGAAAACCGTTCGCGAAAGGATCCACCTCCCGCGGTGCGGAGAGTTTCAACAACTTCCAAGCAATTGTGCCCAGCCTTAATTGCTCGACCCTCGAATTCCACCCCTCGCTGGGTTAAAAGATTCTGCTGAGGAATTTCGTCGAAACCCTTCGATCGTCCATCGTCGAGAAGGTGACGTTCATCGTCGAGCGAATCGAGCCAGCGGATCGATAAAATGATAACGAATTACGATCAGCGAACATCGAAAGCCCATCCCTTTTCGTTAGTCTCGAGGTCGCGTTCTATTTCGGCTAGCCAGAGTTATCCCATAGATTTTCCAGGACGCGACCGGCGTCGCGCACCCTCCGTAGAACCGATGCATCTTTCCGCCGTTACCGATAAATATTCCACGTGGCCGGAGGTAGGGGAAAAAATGAAGATAAACGAGCGGAAGAAACGCGTACGCGTGTGTATATATGTACGCGCGAAGGCATCGGGGGTTTTACGTGCCACTTCGACAGCGGAAAAATGATTCCGGTCTCCCGTGGTTGCGCCGTTGCCTATGCGCGACGATTTATCGATCTCCGTTCGCCGGGGAATAATTTTACATCGACGATGCACGCGGCTGCGGCCTCAAAGTCACGAGGAACGAAGCGGGTGCGGCGTTTTTCGCGGCGTTTTCGACGCGCGAGGCATTGCCTCGATGAGCTTTATTACTTGGTCGATCGTGTCCCTCGATCCCTCGTTCGTTGTCTGCTCTCCAAAGCCTCGAAATCGGCCCGATAAATCGTTCCGCTTCGTTATTTCGCAGCGTTGCGATCGCGCGAGCGGGACGCCAAAGGCGCATTCCATTTTTTCACCACCATAAATTGTAGCTGCGAGTACGAATCAATGGCGTGTTGCAACTTTTGCCAACAGAGATATTTATTTATCTCGGTTTTTCTCGCTCTCGATAGCGAGCGATTCTTTCTCGCAGGTGTGACGCCGCTTTGTGGACGCGGCTGTAAAGTTCCGAGTGCTTAAGGTGGATATTGTTGGCAGAAACAAATGTAGCGCAGCCACTCTAATCTGTACACGGAGATAGGTTTACGGAACATGCTGGGTTGATTAAGCAAACCTCATCTGATCGAGCCAATATCAATCTACCGCGATGTTATTGTCCGTGTACCGTGGTACATAGTAGTTAAATTGAAAGCAAGCCGAGTAGAAACAATGGCTCTATTAATACCTCGGATACGTAAACTCCGTTTATGCGAAATCTCCACGCGAAAATTATCGGCTGAGCTGAAACGAATAAACAGCCTGGGCGAAAGAGGGCTGTATAATACGTATGTTGTAATGGACGCCTATTATCCGACCGATCCGTTTATCCGATACGTCTTTCCGGATAAATGGAGTTTCACCCGTGGAGATCGCATCGCAACGGCGGAGGGAAGAACAAAAAAAAAAGAGGAACGGAAACGCTCGAAACGAATGGCGCGCGATCGCGACCGTCGACGCTGGAGAACGCGGCCCCTCCCGTTGGTATCGGTTTTCAGGTGTGTTTAATACGTTCGAACGAACGCAAATAGCTGATAAGCGGCTGGTTTAATTAATCAGCAACGGTGAAAAGTGCATCGCGTTTAGTGTTGTCTGGTCGAGGCAGCGTGCATAATTGAAAGGAACGGGTGGTGGAAGGGGTAGGGGGTGGAAACGCGTGTTCGCGGCTGCAGCCCTTCCGTTCTCGCCGCGCCGCCGCTTCTGTAACTAATTAGTCACGGTAGTAGTCGGGTTTCACGGTGCGCCTAATGCGTTTACGCGCATACGAGCTCGCGTCTACCCGTGACGCTTCTATACTTTACGCGTAACCAGTCGAACGGCTCTGAAATTCGTGCCGCCACTGATGGGTACGAGGGTTAATTACGAGCGAGCTACGGGTCGTCACGATTCGATAGACGGAATTACGAGTCACCGTGCGAGTGACGTTGCGATCACTGGTCCAAGGAGGAAGAATGAACAAACGAGGAGAAGATAAAGCAGTCTTTTAAGTCGGAAGAAGGCAAAAGAGCGACGACTCGAGGAGAAACCGCGAAAGAGTAGCCGCTATCCAAAGTTTTCCTTTTCGAAAGCTCGTGAATGCTCGAGCATTCCCTTCCTAAAATAGAAGGGATCAGTTCGAGTCCCGTGGGCTCAAGTACCGTTCCCGGTAAATCTCGTAATCCACTTAGAATGCGCGGTGGCACGGCGCCGACTATTCAAACCGGTGGGCACGCTGTAACCCTTTAAACGCTTCAAAGGGTAAACCGTGCGCGTTCGCGGAGTCCCACGGAATAAGCGCGGGAGAATTTTCCGCGGCGATCCTCTCGTCACGATGAAAAGACAGCGAGAGCCTTTGAAAGGCGCGACGATAAATCGTCGGGGCAAACGTCACGGCTGCGCCCTCGGGAACTCGTTCGTTTCTCGAGCGATCGTTAATCGATTTCCTTCTTCTCTCTCTCTCTCTCCCGACGCTTCCATTATTAATCTCATCCCGCCTTACGCCAATAAATCGTCCTCTAACCAGTTACCTTTGAGCACCTTTTTAATACGCTTCGTCGGCGACTTCCTCGGGTTCCGTCTCCCGGAACCGTTCGATTACTTTCGTCCCTTTCACCTAGCCCCATTACCATCTCTCCGTCGTTCCTCGATAGCGCCAGTTTCATTTGCTCGATTGTTTTCCACCCCTCTCTATCTTGGTTCATCTTTCGATGACGATTCTCATTAAATCTCTCGCGATTAAAAACCGGAGACGGCCGGGACCAAAGGGGACCAAAGGGGACCAAAGGGGACCAAGGAGGGAGCGGAGATCTCGCGCGTCTCGCAATTACAGCCGCCACCGGCTCGTTCCCCGGAAACTCGAGATACCGCGGACGAAACGACGTTGCAGAGATATCCGGCCGGGGAAATAATGTGATCTCGGGTCGGCTGCAAACGAGCCTGCCGCTAAATCGACGGGAATTCACCGGGATCATCGCGAATTTCCTCGTTTAATCTTAGGATTAAGTCGACGCTGGATTTTTCAGAGTCTGATATACTTTTTCCGTTCTTCCTCACTCTCTTTTTCTTCTTCTTCTTCTTCTTCTTTCTCACTTCTCACCGGAAGATCGTAGAAAATATTCGAGGTACGTAATAACCGGCGATATCCACCCACTTCCGTCCGTCGACCGGTTGTATTTACTTCGAACGAATTACAGCGGGATTGCTCGTTTCCACGGGACTCCTGGGGGTGGATTTCCTCGACGAGCCTCGAAAGGATGATAAATAGAAGCATTTCTGGGTCGCGTCTACGCCGGATGGTTAGGCTGCCGACACTTCTAACGCGATTAAACGCGTTAACCACCGTCGCTCGTAAATAAGCGAGCTTAAACACACCACTGCGACGGGAATAGTTCCATTGGGGGTGCGCGCCGCTTTGTTTCGAGATCTCGTTGCACCCAATTGCCCTCCCGTTTCCCTCGCATAATTCAACGATCCGATAGAAACGGTTGGAGGTCGCGCGAGATACGGAGCGGGTGATCTTTCGCGCGGGTTATCAGGCTACGCAAACCGCGACACTTGCCATTTCGCTCGACTTCGCAAAAAAAGCCCACGCGGGTACACTTTCCAGGAGCATTGACGGCTCGCACCCTGCCATTTGCCTCGAAATAAACGCGCCGTCGTCCGTGAGGCTCCGTGACCCACGAAAGAACTCCGCCCTCGAAAGGATCCCTGCGCTTTGTGCGACGACCAAAGGCCTGTGAAGTCGACGACTCGTGAACGATCCAACGAGCAATCGTCTTTGCTTGCTCGTCTCTATTTTTCTCGCTTTTTCCCCTTTTTTCTCCTCTCTCTCTCTCTCTCTCCCTCGATGGAAACGAAAAGTCGCGCCTGGCACGACTGGCACGCACAGAACCGATATCCACAGGGGTAGTTTCTAGCCGTGACCGCGAATGGATCGAAGGAACGCTCGAGGACGAGCCGGGAAATTGAATCTGACCGGAAACTCGTCGATATCGGATTCGACGGGGTCTCTGCTCGCGACGCGAGCTTTCCAACGGGATAAGGAGCATCTTAGCCTTCGAGATGGTAACGCGAGAACCGAAATGGTATTTCGGATAGACAGAGCTACGGGGAGAGGAGCGAAGATACTCGCGCGAGCAATGTTTCTCGACATCCTGAACTTTTTCAACTTCCAATGAGATTAGAAGTCTCTGCAGACGCGATGGAAAGTTTACGTTTGCGAAGTACGAGGCGCAAATAAATTCCCGTATGGTGCCTTGGGAAATCTGACTGATTTAAACGCACGTTTCTCAGTCGACAACGGAAGAAGACTGGGGGTGGACGTGGGATTGGCCACCGTGCCATGGCGACGCGATAACGAAAGAAATGTTGCTTCTTGAACAACGAATACAGTCTGAATTGAATAACAGTCGCAGTGGCTGCGAGTAAAAATGATCCGATATCGAGGAGGACGAGCGAGAGGGAGGAAAATGGCGAGGAATCGGAGGCTCGTGACCGCGCTCGAGATCGAGGGATGAAATACTTGGGGAGGGTTGAAACGGCGGCGACAAGTCGTCGAATAGCGTGTCACGCTTCGCGAAGCTCTACGAAGGGGAGGGCGACGCCGCTTCCGGTCGATGAGAATTATCCCTGGGGAGGGAAGATCGCAAACTTCCTGTCGATACCCTCGTAAAGCGTCTCCGTAAAGAGCCAACGACGTACTCTCGTTCCCTACGATCCCACCCGACCAACGAGATGGACGCGAATTAGATCTTCGAGATGCCGCGATGTTCGACGGCTTTCGAGAAAGTATCGTAAATATTTGAAGGAACACTCAAACTGAAGAACACGGCTAGACTCGTGAAACCATCGAAGAAGAGAACGTGTCGTCGAAATACACGTGTCTACGAACCCTTTAACCGGTGCTCGTACTTGTTACACTCGAAGATTAATGCAAGCCTCGCGTATTCGCTTATCCGAATGAAATCGAAGGACGCGTTGGAGACACGGAGGAGAGCACGTAGCGACGCTTAAAACGGATCGAGGCGAGACGAAACGGAGCCTTCTGGGAGGCGTCCAAGAAAAAGCGACCGTAAACCCGTAAGCTCGCGTAACTTTTGTTTTCGCGCTTCGCCTTTGGACCGACTTCGCCGCGGTGCGCTCGTACAAACCAACTTTGCCACGTGTTATTAGAGTTTGTAAATATTTTTACAATCCACAGAGCCGGGTGAACTTTCCCAACAAAGTCGTTCGAATTACTCTTTCATACAGAACTCATTATCCACCACCTCGATGAAACTCTAAACGCGAGTCGAATGAATCTACTCGCCTCAAAAAAAAGCAATTCAAAACGCATAAATATTCCAGAACAATTCTAGCCATTATTACAGCTGTAAGTTCAAACAACAAATACTCGCGGCAAACTTTCGCCAGACAGCGTCGCGTCTTCCCGTGGGACCGTGGCTTCTCCCAGGCCACCCCTTTTTGTCGTCGTCCGTTCCTCCGCGCGCTCTCGCGTTGCCAGCGCCGCGATAAAACGGGACGGAACGTTGCGCACGGTTTATAAAATATTCGAAGGCTCGCGACGGGGGAGGTTTAACGTCGCGCGGATCGATACGAGAATCTTTCGAGCCGCGTGCATACTGCCTAACCGATGATGAATGGCTCGCGACTATCGCTGGGGCCGTCGCCCCGATCCGATATACGCGGACAGGCCAGCCCGCTCGTATTTCACGCGGCGGAGGAAATGAGTTCGGATGGATCGGAGCTGGTATTGAATTAAGGGCTGAACGGACGAACGCCGGACGGTGGCTCGCCGGAACAGGTGAAAAAAAAAAAAAAGGGCCATTGGAATTCAATGGCTGGACGCGGGGATTTCGTTCGTTTTTGGTGGACGTAGCTGGCGGTAGGAACGGCTGGGGATATTTACAGCGCTCGTAAAAACTCGGCCAATTGGAATAATTTATGCCCTCTGTCCGCGTGGCTAGCTAGATTCCTAGATCGTTGAGAATTCGCTAGTTTCAAAGGTATCGTATCGCAATGCGTCCGCTCGAACGATAGAAACCCAAGTTGGCTGCTAATTCTCGCATCTACGCGGAAGTTAGAATTGTACAGTTTCGCGCGTCACTCTACTGCGCTAGTGTCCAAGTATAACAATGGAACAAACATACGAGTAAAACGCAAACGATTAGTTGATCTAGGCTAGAAAACTAGATTTCTATGCGAACGCAAAAATGCGTGCTGTACAAAGGCTACGTTAGTTTACAGTACACGTCTGTAGAGGAGCGTCGCGCAAGTGGTAACAGCCGGTGTATGGTCAGACGCGGTCGCTGGAAATTAGCACTGCACGGTGTTCGCGGTTTCGCACGGTTGTAATCCATAAAAAGGATCACTGGTAACGCCGTGATCGCGTCAGAATGTTTTCTATCTCGCAATAACTCCTCGAGAACGTGTCTCTCGACATGTATTACCGTCCAATCCATCGTCGTTGTAAATCAGCGACGAACGAACGAGCGACTATTGCGCTCGGATTGAATCATTGAACGTTTTCACCGTTTTCGCGCGATCTTCGCGCTCTGATCGTACATCCGGCTGGAACGCGTCCGTCCTCGAACGTTAAACGACCCGTCTGTTCAGTGAGCTACGACATTTTTTCAGCCGAGGCAGGGATTGCAGTCGCGGCGGAATTGAAGCAGCCGGAAGACCGCACAGCGGAAGAGAAGATGGCGCTGCTAGGGAAGCCGAAGCTGGGCGAGGTGTCAAGGGCGCAGATACGTATCAAAGAGTCGAAGGAGTTCAAGAACACGGTGGACAAACTGGTGCAGAGGGCCAACGCCTCCATACTGCTTGGTGAGTCGAATATTTACGAGTTTCAGGTGCGATCCCTTCGAAATTTATCACCCTCGTTCGCTTACAATTGCACGTACACTTCGAGAAGCGTTACAGCTGCAATTTCGAGTCGAGTCGTAACGGATTGGATCGAATTACGTCAAATTAACTTCAGGATTAAATTATTTTCTTACGTCATGTTTCTGAGAGTTGTACATTACAAAGTACGATTTTAGTTTATCCAACGTTATGCTCCGATCTTTTCATCCGACGATCCGTCTCTCCTTCGTTCCCAGCATTTTACATCAGCCCTTGTATCTCGCCTCTACGTCATTCTACGACTCTGAATCCTTCTTACTGCGCCGCTCGAGCGTGAATTCCTCTGTGAACGGGCTTTGATTAAACGAACACGCGTTAAGAAACCGCTGACCTATTCCTTCTCCACTGACAACAAGGGAATCTCCAATTGTATGCCTGCCTCTTTAACAAAAGAGTAGACATCGTCGGCTAATTCTCGTTCTCGCAGACTTTCGCAGACTTTCACCTCCGTCGCCCTCGACACACCTCGTTCGCGTTAACCACGGAACGCGTCGTTGAACCAGAGTCACGGAACAAAGTACAAATTAGAAGCAGTTCCCGTATGCTTCAACTTCCATCGAACTTCGAACAAGTATAACTCAATGGCGTACGTGGGGTTGATAAAAGTGTAGCATTGGTTCGTTCGCGAACACCAGCGTCTCGTTTGTTCCAGGTTGACATTAAGTTCGAAAACTTGTATCCTTCGACAAGGTGGCAGGAAAGGGAGTTAACGCGAAGTCCGGTAAATCCGGTGGCGACGAAAGTTCCGCGAGGAAACTAGCGGCTGGTAAATCGACTGGGTGCTATCGCGGCTGCTTTTGTTCGACGGCTCGTTTTGCATTTCACGTTTCGCCCTTCCTTTTGTCAGAAGAAATCGCCAGGGACACGCCTTATTCGCGCCTCGATAAAGCGTTCGCCACCCTCGTCCCATCGGCAGCCTCGTTTCCATCGTCGTTTCGCTCGTCTCGAGAATATCGGTACCGATCCGCTGAATGGTGTTCGCCAGCCAGCAGAAGACGCGGGACAAAAATGACACGGGGAGAGGTTGTTGGGAAAAATGAATGAATTCCCGGTGGATGACGAGTCGACTTCCTTTTTCGAGGGGTCCTCGACGAGCAGGAACGAAGAGGGAATTCCACTCGAGGTTCAGAGACGTCCGACCGGTTGATTTATTGGCAGGCGATGCGTCTGTCGTGTGCCGGGGGACATCTTCGTTAATTGAGCAGTCGGCAATCTGGTTCAATTTCGCGAGTGGAATTGTTCTCGAACGGTGGCTAGAATCCGTTTCTGTTGTAATAGGGAATCGTGGAACGCTGCGAGCGAACTTGTACAAGTATCCCAATAATATCGCGAGCGATACGCGTGCAAGGAAGAATTTTAATTTCGACGAGCCTCTGTCAGAGCGGCGGACTGAAAGCGCGTCGCGCGGAAGGGTTTAATAAATTTTATATGGAGAAACAGATACGATCGCGGGGGTGAAAATGAACTCGCGAGTACCTTCTCTGTTCGAGTTTAATTTATTAACGCGTTCGAACGAATATTCATCGATATTATTAACCAGCCGCGGTCTCTGGAACGTTTATGCAGTTAGCGTTTGCATTCATCGGATGAAATCGAAATGGAATTTAAACGCACCCCATCGTAATCGCGATGATACTCCTTTCTGGAAAATTCGATCGCTCGTTCGTAATTGAAGAACGACAAGGTCTGCGAAACGCTTGTTCGCGGAGAGCAGTCAGTAAAATGGACCAAACCAATGACAGACTCGACATCTTTGAACGTGAATCGAATACGAGGCGAACGAGTCGAGGAAGAAACGCACGGTCTTGTATTATCCGAGGGGATCTGGAAAGACGCGAAGAAGCGTAGAGATGTTTGAAATAACCTTTCGAACATTCTCTCACGGTGTTTCATAGAATAAAAGCTGATCGTAACCGCGTTACGTAGGAGGATCCGAGGAGATATCGCGAATCCACTGACACCGCTAATGAAATCATCCCGTAAAGGGAATCACGGGGATAAGCGAGCTCCTCCCCTAACGATTTCGATTCAGGCCGCGCCGCGGCGATATATACCGGATGACGCGGGAATTTGCGCTGCGGCTGCTTTAAATGTAAATCTCGGTGTGTCTTCCGTGCGTGAAGGTGTTCCCCGCTGGGGATCCATTTCAACGCGATCTCGACTGCCGCTGCAAAGGATTCCACGCTCGATCGGACGTCCGTGGGAT
This sequence comes from Xylocopa sonorina, assembly GCF_050948175.1. Classification (NCBI taxonomy): domain Eukaryota; kingdom Metazoa; phylum Arthropoda; class Insecta; order Hymenoptera; family Apidae; genus Xylocopa; species Xylocopa sonorina. The sequence continues at coordinate 20,854,191 of NC_135193.1, read as the reverse complement.
TCGCGTTGCTACGATTTTCCCAGTTTGTCGAATATATATCGTTACCCCGGATTCGAGGCCGAGAGACACGAGATTGCTTCGTGTAATATTCAACGCTCAGCTTCGATCGTTATTAATCACCCACGCGGGATGATCGCAGAGGTCCGACATAATTATCGCAGAAAAATCGTACGAAACGCTTTTTCTAGCCGCGCGTAAGTGGTTTCAAGTCCCCTCGCGACTCTCTGAACCGAGACACCTCGACGCAAGAACGACAGTCGTAATTGGGATCTGAAATGTTCGAACGAGACGCTTCGAGTCGTAATAAAAGACACGACGGAAGGTATCTCGAGTGGTAGGCGTTGCGTAAGCGAAATGTACGGGAGTAATTAAGAGCGAAACCTTGTTCCAGTTTCTCGACGGGGCAGACGGTTTCCCGGCGAAGACCAGCGCCGGGATTTTTTCCATCCATTGAAATTCAAATGAACCGTGACGAGCATGCGAAATAGAATGCAAAAATGTTAAAAACGCCGCGCAATATCTGCGAAAATTGAACGCATCCGTCAGTCAGGACGTCGACAGCTGTCGCGCGTCGATGAAAACGCACGCGTCCCGATCGCGGTTGGGATCTCATAAACAAACGAACCGTTCGCTGGCAGAACCGAACAATACCCTCTGAAAATCGAGTCGAGGCTAATTTTCGGTCGATCGGGTCGCGTTCTTCCCTCCACGCGCTGCAGAACGCGGGGACACCGTAATGGCGTCGCTTCCGGCGTCGCTTCCGGCGCCGCGCCTTCGAGCATCTCGAGCGCGAGCGGTCCCCTGTGACTTTCGTCCGTGATTTTCATCGGATCGAATCGAGGGAAACAGAAATAGCGGGAAGAATAAAAAAAAGGGGGTGGCTCGAAGAACCGGCTGCCTTTGTACGCGCAATCCCGACTACCCTCGGGGAAGTTAATTTTAAACTGGAACGCGTGAAACGACGGTGTTGGCGCGCCGGTGGAACGCACTCCGTTCCGTTTGTTTTACGCTGGATCACCTTTGAATTGGCTCTTTGTGCCCTTCGCTCGAATTACTCCGGTTAATCCGGCGACCTTTCGCGTAATTACTTAAAGCAACACGATATCCTACCTCGACAATGGTAACTAGTTTGTGGCTTTACATTCGCGCTTTCGACTTCAAACAGTCTCCCCTCGATCCGTAATTCGCATTACCTCTCGCGCGTCCTTTCTTCGTCGTGCTCTTCCGGTTTGGAATCGAGCGATACCTCGAGAGTGTCATACAAGGAGAACGGAATCGCTTTGGAAAGTTTCATCCGACGAATGGGGTGGGGCGGAACAACGAGCAATAATGAACAAGCCGGGAAATCCTTTCGCGAGTCCCCAGCTTCCGGTAGGGTGGGGTTCGCCGCGTGAAACGAATCATTAAATCTTCCGCGAGGATGGCAAGATCGTCGCGCCCGTATCTTCGCAAGAAACGCTGACCCAGATCCGCGAGAGAGGATCCTGCGAGACCCTCTTCTTCCGTTCGCCAACTTCCACTTCCCCTCGTATTGTACCTGTTAAGGGTGACGCGTTCTTGCCTCGCGACCTGTCCCACTAATTCGTTCCTCGAGCCTCTCTCCCCCCTTTTTTTTTTTTTTTATCATCGCCTCGCCTTTATCCGCGCGGTTTTTATTTCTCGCGCGTTTAAGACGTTTCCACGGGTATCGCCCGGAGAGACGGTGTTTTCAGCGGGGATCGCAAAGTCGGCGAGAGTAACTGCGCGGGACAACGGATCGATGAAACTTTTATGACGAGCGCGGAGCGGAACGCTCGTAAAACTGTTCAAGTTTCGCTTGTCTTTGTTAATACGTTCTCGACCTGCGCCAGACGGAAATGTAGCCTCTGGGAACGAATGGCGCGCAGCTGTTCCGAACGTTGCCCGGGTATCGAGGCCGGAACGTCGACGAGTAACCGTGAATTGTGCGGTTCCTCCAGAATTTTGCAAACTTCCAACCAGTACACACGTGTCTCTCGTCTACGCCTTCGTCGTGAGCGTAACTTCGTCGCGCATCGCATGAATAATCGATCGGACAACGCGTTACACTCTGAACAACCTTGAACAAGAAAATTCCATTCGAACGAGGCGTCGCGCGGCTGCCTTTGAAAGGCAGGCTGGAAATTATCAGCAAAGAGAGATCGATCGGAATGTTTTATCCTCGCTGGAGCGTCTCGTCGTCGAGAAGCTCATCGCGACAGACTGATTTATGCCGTTGTCAGAAATCGTGTAACTGGCGCCCGCCAATTACCGCGAACGCGAACGCGAGCACGCGTGAATCATTCGTGGAGCTGAAGGAAAGATCGTGGGCGTGGGTGGGATCCGTGAATCGGAAATACCAGCGGCTGGTCCGTTCTCCGTCGGAAGCCCTCGTGTTCCACGGCGTCTGCGCTGATTTATGGCCGGCTCGAACAAGAAACTCGCGAGCGGGGCAACTTTTGAGTTCGTTCGGTTAGCAAAAAGCTTGCAAGGTTTATCGACGAGCCAACCGTACCCTCTTTTTACCCTGCAACGTTGGCTACATCTGAACGCTGGGCGAATAAATATTTTTCGCTCCCGCGTACGTCTTCCCGTTAAGAAACCAATCCGAAACGAGCGTCGCAGCACTGTTCTCGCGAGTAACTTTAAAAGTCGCGACGCCCTCTGCGCGGTAGTCGCGCAGTGGCGAAGAAGGAAGCCTCAGGCAAAGTTTATTTTACAACCACCCAGGAAGTCTCCGCGGAACGTCTGAGCAGAGGCAAGTTTCAGACACCTCGCGTGGCTACGATCCGAGATGATTTTAACCAGCGTGTATCTCGTTCGTTCTACGACTTAAGCACCTCTCGACAGTACCGTTTGCGTATCTGTTCGCAGGCACCAGCTCGTGGAAGGAACAATTCACGGAAGCGTTGACGGTGAGCGGCGGCGACGAGGACGACGGCGAGGGCGGAGGCGAGTCATCCTCACCGTCCTCCACGGATTATCTGATGCACGGTCTGACGATATTCTGGAAGGTGTTGTTCGCGTTCGTCCCACCGACGGGTAAGTCGCGCGATATCGAGCCGTCCTCTCGAAAGAATGGAGGAGTACGCGGTGTATAAAGTGGCGGGATGATATCCGACGGAGCTGCATCTGGCACGCGTGAGTTATGTTTGTCAACAGCCAAGCGAGATGCACTCCACTTACTCTTTACCGTGGAACGACGCGCTTCGTGAAATATCTTTGGTATATATACATATATATATATGTAGAATGTTATATACCATCGCGACAGAGTTCCTCGCGGACACGCTCGATTTTTCCGAATAATACGAGTCCGCGAACCTTGTCTGTTAGCTGATTTATCGGGCGTATTAAATCTGTCGAAGCTCCAATGGACGCGTTTCTCGTCGATCGCGACTATCGAGAGCCGGATTCGAAGGGGATTCCATTAAAGCAAATTCTGTAAGGGACGAGTCAATTTTTGTGTTTTAAAGGTAGATGGAAAATAAATGGAACGACTTCGTTAAGAATAGCTGCTCGCGATTCTTTAGCCGCATTCCGCTCGCGAAAAGATCCTCCAACGGGGTTTAACCGCGGCCAGGTAGCAGCGAGTTTTACCAGCACGTGCAGAGCCAGCGAGAACGCTCCACGCAGCGACAGAGAAGAATTTTATTGCGGTGACTGTTCCCGCAGGAAATGAAAATCGAGTTCTCCCCGTGGACCGTGTTTGTCCTTTAAATTCGAGCCAAACTACGTTCCCGGTTCTAAGAGTCGGTCTTTCGCTCCCCTTTACTGTCAATCCTTCGTCCGCAGTCATTTGCAACGCGTACTTTGAAGGATCGATGAAAAATTCAGACGGTACACGAAGAAATATAAGAAGATCTGCGAGTGTTTCGATTATTATCGACCTCTACTACTAGTTGCCTTTTAATTGCACGCCAAATTAATTTAGCCAAGCTGTACGCAAGAACTTCTGACTACGATTGACCTCTACTACTCGTAGCATGCGATTCTACATCCTAGTAACAATTCTTTCAGAATTGAGACCACGAAGAAAGTTATTCAAGCATTTTTACAGTACGCGAGCGTAACTTTCTTCGAATTCTCCGTTGGTGGCCAGCTAAGGAACAGTAGTTAGAAGTAAGACGAACTGTGCAGGGAGCTCGGTTGCCTCGCTGTTTATGTACCTCGGGTATTGAAGGGGCAAGTTTGCCCGCAGAAAATGGCTGTTTGCCATTCCGCCTAGGGAACGACTTCTCAGCGCGGTCGCGTCGGTTTCTGCCGGAAATTAGATCTCATTGCCGGCGAGAAATACCAGCCGCGAACCGGAAACCGTTCGCTACATACGAAACGAATTCTCGACTCGTCCCGCGTCTCAGAAGTCGCGAAATGTCGCGAGGATCGCGCAGCGTCGCGACAGAAATCAGCAACGTACTCGATCCGACGGAACGAACGTTCGTTCTCGTACCAAACAGTCGCGGACGAACAAACGAACGAGTAATCGTAAAATCCTCCGTTCGCGATCGCGCAACGTGATACAACGGAAGCGTTCGATCGATTTCGATAAAAAGCCGCGGCTCCGCTCGGGAAGCACGCATGCAAACGCGTAAAGCGAGTCGTTAACGGGGCCGAACGTGATTCTCTCTTTTACAGGAGAGATAAAACCGGAGGGTCGGCGATAATAGCCGTACAACGCGAGTAACGATGGCGCAATTGGATAAACCCTCGAGCGCTGCTCGCCACGCGTGTGTGTACACAGAGCGGGTGCGCGGTGGATTTCTTCTCGCCTGATGATTTTACAATCCTCCCCGCTCGACGTAATATTTTCACGGAACCGTCTTAAAACATCGCGCGAGGTGAATATAATGTACCGCGTTGGTTCGAGATCCACGTACGTGCGTGGCTCTCGAGGAGCGAGGGAACGCGGCAGAAATTTCAACATGGCGGGAGGAAAGAAGGCGTTGAAAACTCGCGGCTACGGTGGTTCATTCGCGATAATAGGTCAAGGAACATTGCTATTCCGTCCATGGTTACGATGGTTATCGATCGATCGGTAGACGCGTCGAATCGACGCGAGCACTTCCTTTCGCCTGTTCGCCACGCACATTTCCGGAACCCTGCCTCCCTTTGATCCGCGACTGTTTTGTCATCGAATAAACGCGGTAATCGTTTCACGGAATAATTGACTTTGCGAGACTGTAACTCGACGGCTCTGGACGCTGCTTAAGAGGCTAACGGACCTTCTGGCTGCGAGAACTCTTTAAATTTTCATCGAGCTCCCTGCCAGTGGAGGAAGAGAACGCCACGACGGACGACTCGCTCGCGTCCTTTCGAGCAAGCCCGTGCGGAAAGTTATAAAATTATCGTGGCAACTTGCCGGATCATGCGATGGAAATTCCAGCTATAAAGAATGCCTTCGGGAGAGGGGATTGAAAGGACACGCTTCAAGCTTATCGCGGACCCACTGGTTCAGCTACACTGAAGTTATCCGCAAAGTTACGGGGTGGTTTCATCGAAAAATGCATGGCGCAGACGCGTTCTGCTAAAATTCAACCCCTGAAACGATCTAAATAGAACTACTTCATTTTATTCGCGCTACCTTGAAACTGCGTTTCCTGGGCTTGACAAATTCTCTACTAAATCGTTCCAATGTCCCACGAAGATTAACAACAAGATCGTACAATTTACTTGTGAAAAATAAAAAAGCAAGAACTTAAAACTTTACGAGTTAGTGAGAGTCAAGTAAACTAGTTAGACCAGGGTAATCAACGAAGAGGTAGACAACGATAACGCGCAACGGTAGCCAAGTCCGCGATCACGACGCGCGAAGAATCCTTCAGCTAAATCTAGAGAGGCTATAAAGTGGTTTCACCCCTGGCGCGGATTATGCGGAGGGGTGGCTTTCGATCGTGCCTCGATCAGGCGTCAGGTCGACAGCCACTCGATAGAACCTCCCTCCATGAGCGAGAGAGAGGACGAACGAGGGTGAAGAATGTTCGTGACACGCCCTCGAGGTAATAATTCCCGTGTCCATCGCCGTGAACTTACGCGTCCACCTTCGCGGCACCCCAAAAAGCTCCAACGATCGCACGTCTTCGCGTTTGGTTTAACGAGAGGAGACAGTGGAGGGTGACGGTAAATCGCAGTGGCAGGTGGCAACGATTGCCCTCGAATCGCACGGCTTTCAAAGACGAGAACTGCTCTGCAGCGATCTCGAGGAGACTGAGAAACATTCGCGAACAGTTTCGCAGGGTATAAACTTTTCTCTCGCTAAGAAGGCGCTCTCGCGCACAGGGTGCGACACTCGACGACGCCTCTGGCTGCATTTATCGATCGAATCGTCGACGATCTTTGGGAGAGATAAGACTAACAGTCTTCGAGATATCGTTGGGACGTTAGGAACGAGGGGAGAGAAGAGTACCCGTGAAGATCGCGGGAAATCAGGTTCCAGTGTCCTAGAAACCGATCTCGAATGAGTTGCGATTCTTATTCGAGGGAGGATCGTTCGTCCTTCTCTACTGATTTATGGAAATTCAATTTGAAATTCTTCATTTCATTTCGCGTCGCGCGTGAGTCGCTCGAAGTACTCGTTGAATATTTGAAACAGACGGATGGGTTCGAGTCGCGAAACAGTCGATCCGCCTGGCCCAGGATGCGGTACCGAAAGAGCCTAATTTATGACACCCTTGGGTGTCCACCATCGCGCCACCATCTCGTCCTATGGCGGTGGAAGCTGAGCGATCGTTCTGAAAGCTCGACGGTCCCCTTACACGGACGCGTTAACGAGACTCATCATTGAGACACGACGAAATGGAGGAGAAGAAAAGGAACGATCCAGCGTCGATGGATATCGTACAAGTTAATTTCGAAGAATGTATGAGGGCAGTTTTGCAGCGGTGTACTCTGCCGTAAAATGTTTCATCGATTACTTTGCGCGTCGAGCGAGTAACGAAGGGAGAGAGAGAGAGAGAGAGTGAGAGAGGAAACGATAAATCAAAACGGGAACGAGAGAAGATTAAGACGACGACACGGTCTTTCGATATACCGGCGGTAGTCCGTTTAACGGCTCGCTGGGAAAAAAATGAAACCGTAACGGGGTATCTCGTGATTAACGCGATAGATCACGGGCTGACGGGGCCATCAATCACCGGTGATAAAGGTACACGAAACAACCGGCTGAAAGAGAGAACGTGCTCGACACACCTCGGATCGTTGGGGGATCGCTTTCTGCAAATCTCCCGCTTTGTACTGCGAAGAATAGACGTTTAAACGGGACAACGCTCGCGATACGTGCTACGAAATCTTTTACTAAATCGAGAACGAATCAGCGATGTTACGAGCGTAACGTACGAGTCGTTTTTTCCTTCGATCCTTCATGAAACAATTAGAAACGATAATGGAACGCTCAGATAAATTCTAGATCGCGTCTAAACGGTGTTTTTCTGAAAATGATGAGCTGTATCTTCGAGTGAGAAGCTTCTAACTAGCGACGAGGAACTCTGCGACGTAGAACAGGAAAGTGGATCACGAAGACGCGAGGCAAGACGATATTATCCTGCGGGAGGGATCGCGACTCATCAGGGATTTCTAACCCTCGTTGCCCTACTCGTTGGTTACTTTATCATCCCCGTTTCGGTCCACAAAATTACACTCGCGATCCACAACGAACTTCCAACGTATAATAATTGTAACGGGTCAGATACGAGCAGAAAGTTGTTTGAAAAAGTGCGAAATGGCGTTAGAAGCTTGGAGAGGCGTGCGCGCGGTGATACAAAGGGTGAATTAAACTCGAAAATGTGATTGCAACAAGATCTCGATGCGAAACGAGCGCGTGCACGCGGCTCCAGCTGCGACTGTAATGAAATTCTAATTTCGACCGACGAAAAAACAAATTGCACGTCCGTTTCAAACAACGCATCGCGCAATCCGCAGCGATGCAAATGTCTTCGGGTCTCGCGTGTACGCTCGCGATTATAATCGCGAAACGAGCGACAACCGAAAGCTCTTGGAATTGCTAATGGCGCCGATCTCGAGGACGAAACGAACGTGCGATAGAATTTTTTCTTAACAGGGTTCCACCTCGTACGACGCGGCGATATTTCTGTCCCCAGCTTCCTGTTTCCGGTCGCGTACGCGCGTGCTCGCCACAGGACGAAGCGTTTCGCGCGGAATCGCTCGATCGTACGAACTTCTCCAAGAAATATCGCGCGGACTTAGACGCGTCTACAAATTGAGCCAACTTTTCAAATACACCAGACCGTTCCACGCAACTGGACCAAGTTCCACTCGCGAGAACTGAAACTCAATTTCACTTGGTTACGGTTTACTTAAGTTGAGTTTAAGAAAGTTTTAAACGTCCACCGCGAATCTATCCGTAATCATTCTGTAGAAATGGTGTAAACCGTGGGATCGATCGAGAGGATCACACGGGCTGAATAACAATTTACAACGTGAACATATGCAACGCGCGATGTGAGACGGGAAGAACCGTGATCTTCTCGGGTTAACTGGGTTCGTAAACTAAAACTGATGACGCCTGGGGGTCTCTCGTAACCGTGTGTCACGTAAGGGAGCGTGCACGGGAACGAGAAAACCGTGTCTCGCTATAATATGCATAAAACGACGTACGTGTGTATCAAGATCAGAGGATCATCCGCGAAGGAACCGGATGAGAGATGCCTTTGAAGAGAGCGTATCCTTCTTGGCGAAGCGATCTCTTTTCGAGCCGGTAAATCGTGGAATAGCCGACCGCTCGTCTATTCGACTCTCTCGCGATGAACTTCATTAGCTATTCCAGGCTAGTTTATGATAAACCGGTGGCTCGTAAAGCTAGCTAGAAATAGGGGTAGAAGGAGGGCGGGTAGATAACCCAGCCCTGATTAAACGCACCCTCGAGAGTGGATTGCGCGCGACAGCCGGCTCCTGTTACGGAAACGATCTTCAGCGTGCGTTCGCGTTCTACTTCGACGAGCTCTCGTGCGATCTAGACTGTCAACGATTCTGACGTCTGGGTCATGCGTTCTAAGTGCATCGCATTTTTGTAAACATTACCAGTGATCCATCGTCGCGAGTCTAAAACAAGCATCGCGTCGGATGATCGAGCCTCCTCAGCTATAGCAGAGAACGTGGCGCGAAGGCACGGTCGACTGTACAGGGACGATCCATCACTATTCCGTACAGGTACAAGAAGGCATCGTGACGCGAAACAGAGAGAGAGAGAGAGGCTAGAATTACCTCGACTACGAGAACGTAGCGCTGGGATTTTTGACTAGCGCGAAGGAGGGCGTGGAAAATTGGAAACGATCCGTCACTATCCATCCAGATGCAAAGTACAATAACTCTAGCTACCTGGTTGCATCTGAATTTAACGAGCCGGAGGAAACGTTCGATACGAAACGGAATGGAGAGACGTCGAAGGAGATCGAGGAGACGGTCGATCGATCGGCGCCGTGGTAAATAGTAATAATCCGCGAGAGTTCGTCCAGCGTATCCTGGGTATTACGATCTGGTATACACAGCAATAGCTCTCGTCGGGTATTAGAGCCTAACCCGACGAAATGAAATTTCCGCAGGTAATTTCCGCAGACCCGCAATCCCGACAGCTTCTGCCCGGCATCGATCTACGTTACAAACCGATGTTTTATTTTTATAGCGCGAGGAGGGGCAGCTCTTGGAACCGCTCGAACTGGAAACGGGATTACGCTTTTAATTGAGAAAAATATCCGCGCAATTACGATCCGTTCCTGAGACGAGGCGGTTCGATCGATTTGAGTCGACGGTTCGCTTGGTGGCCACCGCGTTTTATTTAACGCCGATCGCGAAGTCCTTCGAGTGTACACAGCCAAGCAGAACGGAAACGAACGTAACGCGAGGGTAAAATGAACTGGCTGTCTCGACTACTGAGAGCGTCGAACGCTGTGTTTGCTGGGACAATAAGCCAAAAGGCTGAGCAAACCACCCCCTGGGCGCGACGCACGTTAGTAGCTATGCATACACTCGTTCGTACTATGCACACATCGACGAATTGTTACGCGCAATGCGTGGCTGAATCGTGTGCACGCATCAATCTTCTGAGGAACATCTGTACGCACGTATTCGAAAAGTTTCGCGAAGTTCGTAACGCTCCTCGCGTCTTCTCAAAGCCGAACGAAAGTAGCTTTAGCTACCGTTGCAGAATGGGGAGGGATCGAGGCTCTTTTCAGTTACACCACGGCTAAGCTTGTATTTACGAATCGCATTACCCGGCTCCAAAACGAGGAAACAAAGTCGCAAAAAGGGACGGAGTTTCGAGAGCTCGTATCACCCCCTGTACAAGGAACATCTTCTCGTGTTTTCGAACGTTATTACCTATTTGTCGCGTAATAGGGAGTGCGAGGGAAGGAGAGAAATTGAATTTCGCCAGGTCTTACGATAGCAGACCCAGCGTAACCGTCGTATTTTTATTTCCCTCGCGAAAGAGAAGAGGACGCGTAGCGCGTCGCGAAGAACAACCTTGAAGCACCGCGAGAGACGTCTCGTTCTTTGTTAACCGTGGAAAAGGAAAATTAATCGTTCACCAGGAACGGAAGGACGATCATAATTCCAAGAGACTTATTCCCTCTGAAACGTACGCGAATCGATCGTAAATTCCTGAGGAGTTCACCGTAATTCACTTAATTCCGCGGGTTTCTTTTTTTTATTCAGTCTGTCATAGAAATACGCCATGCTAAGGGACAACGTTATCCGAAAATGCATCGCGCGTTGAAAACACGGGACGAATAACCGTATCGGATAGGACGCCGCGTCTGTCACACGTTTTATCGTGAATCTTTCAACGAGTGCCTGAAAGGATCGGATAGTATTCCCCGGCTGTGGCTCAGGCGAAATAGGACAGGAGCACCCTTACAAACGTTGCTCCCGACACGCGATCTCTCTTTATCCCTCTTGGGGATCTCGCAGTGCCTGGTTCAACGTGTGAAACTACAACGAGATAGACGGGACACCAGGAGGAACCTGGAATTTGGACTACACGCGGACGCGTAGGCGTCCAGCAGCGCGTGCGAGAACGTCGCGAAATCTCTTCGTGCCATCCGTACCACATTGCGAGACAGAGAAAAATGCTGAAAGATGAGTTTATTTTAATCGAACGTTTTAGACGAGCGTGTACATAATAAAAAAGAATATTCAGAGAAAAAGCACGGTTTGCCATGGAATTCTGCAGAGAACAGAGATAAAGTAGCAGCTAGAAATAAAAAGAAAGAACCAGACAGAGAAAGTCTACGTTCACTGCGTACTCACGCGATTATCCTGGCGTTTACGTCGTTCCAGACTCTGTAGAATCCACGCGAACACCTTCCAACCCCCGTCCAACACTCTGGCGCATCCCAGTATTCCACCGATGCTGTTCCACCACTGCGTCCGTCATACACCTCCACGATAACTGTTATCAAGCATACACGGCTATCAGGACTCTCGATATTGTCGCGCGAGCGAACACACGTAACGAAGGAATTTACCCCTTTAACACGGTAACGACGAGTCGAACCATCGTCGAGCCGATGCTATTCATTCTCGTCGCCGATTACATCCCGTAGCACGGTTCCCGTTGCTCGCTGCGCGTTATTACTAAAATTACAAGTCCCCAGGATTCTATTAGTCCGCGAGTATTAACGGGCGTAGCGTATACTGGCACCGTTCAACCATCGCCTTGTGTACGCTAATGAGAAACCGACGACGACACAACTACCCTGGGAACTGGAACGAGACGCGAAACAAACGATAGCGCCAGCCAGCCCCGTCTGCGCGTATATTCGAGACAGCATTACAGAACGGCGTCACCTGTGGCGAATATATTAAAAACCTGGGGGTGTCTCCAAGGAGGGGATCGGACGAGATTAGAAAATCCAACGGGAAGACAGTTTCAATGACTTTTAAATGCAAATATCCGAAAAGTGGGCAGCGAGATCGTCCCGACACCTCTGCACTTTTAATCCTGCATCGCTTGGAACTTCAGCCGCGCCTCTGCTAACGCTTTTGTTCGCCGTTCCGCCTCTCGTTAAGCCATTAACTTCCGGCTGATACAGTTTCAAGCGGAAAGTTGCGCCGCCACCGCGAAACTTCCGCCGCCGGTGGCGCCGTCCGGTGAAACTGGTTCGATAAGTGCGATTAGCGTTCGAGGGGAACGTGTTTAGGTATATCCAGTCTGATACAACGGGTACCCGTGCTACTGACCGCGACGCAGCTTCCATCCAGCCGCGTTCCCGTTCGAACCACGACGATGTAGCCGTGAACTCGCCAAGAGTTGCTTCTTGGATGCATATCGAACGTGATCCGGAAGTTGCCAGGGTTCAGAGCAGAGTAGCCTCGCGTACCGATCGCGAAGAAACCTTGGGAATTGGGAATAGCTCCATCGTTGTATCGCCAAGTCTCGTTATCCATTCTCGATGAAAATTGTTGAACGTGGTTACGCGAGACTGTTCCAGGGAACAGGGAATTCCGACTAATCCTCGTTTCTTTGCATTGCCGACAAGATTGCTCTCGCATTTTTTGCGATCGAGACGACCCTCGCGGGGAAATCGAAAGAAGAGAAAACCCCTCGAATCGATCTCCGAACTAACGGCGAGAAAGAAGCGAGGTAAGAAGCGAGAACGGTACGCGAAGGTGAATAATACATCGTCCGCGAGGCAACCAGTCGCCCCTGAGGGGCTGCGAAGAGGAAACGGGGAAAGGAATGGCGAGCAGCCGGGCAGGGAACGAGCGGAGAAAGAGAATGCGCATTATTTCGCCAGGCACAATCGGACAACAGCGCGAAAGCCTGCTGAACTGGCAAAAGCCCTCGAAAGTACTGTATCAAGCTGCCCGTGGCTTGACTTTGTTTATTCCTCGGCCCGTGCGCCGTAGCCACCACCGAGTCCGCCTATAAATCAACGTCGTCCGTTGAATGCCTCGGTGCATCATGCAGAGAGCCACGGTTCTCCGCCTCTCGCGGATGGAATAAAGTCAAAAATCGCGACGTCGCCAGCGATCCTCTCGAATGGAACGCGCGCGACGCGACGGAACGGTCGAACCGTTCGCCGCGCGACCCTCTCTTCGTCCTGGTTAATTGAATCACTCCTGCGCGACGGAATTATTCATTTCGATCGAGACGAGCGGGTCGAGCGATTTTTTTTCACCGCTCGCGAGAAACGTACGTACGTACGTACGTGGCGCCTGAAACGTACGGCGGATTCATCTCTCTTCCTTCTTTCTTTTTTTTTCTGTCTTTTTTAGGATACCGGAAATCCTGATGAACGCGCTTCCCTTGTGGCTCCCTGCGAAATTTACCCGACGATTTATTACGACGCGCGTGACACGGGCTCTTTTTCGAGTAATTCTCGCGTGCGAGAGATTTATAGGGAAGGAGAGTTCCGGTCCTTCGCAAGAAACTTCATGGAACATGCAAATTCAATCTCATCTACGGGATCGAAGTTACCGGTCGTTACCAGGGTATCGTCGTAAAAAAGATTCCCCGCGAACTGTTGAAAAAAAAAACAGAGCGAGAAAAAAGGAAAATTAGCGAAGACCATGGCGTGGCAATTCTCGTCCGGCCGGAAACAATTTATTCCTCGCGAACGCAAAAAAGTAAACCCGTTCATTTCGCAACGCGTCCGCTGAACGGCTACTTTATGGCGCAATAAACCCCTGTAACGCGCGCATCTTTCAAGCGCAAATTGCGAGATCGATCTGATTAAACGTAACGTACGCGGTGTTTACCGAGCCGCGTGAAACCGCGTGAAAACGCGTTCGCCAGACGCTTCGCAGCTCCTCCTCGCCATTTCTCCAGGCAACACACGACCGCGTTCTTATTCCCAGCTTCCGTCGAGGTTGCTCCTCGCAGAAGCCTGAAAGACGTCGCGAAATCCTTCGGCTAGGATTTCGACTGAGCTCCCATTTCCTCGAATCGCCTCGGATATGGTCGGACCCGGATGCACGGAGCTCGAGGGAGGAATGGGTTCGATGGAAGAAAAGAACGGAACGGAACGGGGGAGGAAAGGTCCGGGACAAAACCGTGTGTGGTGCACCGGTATCGCGGTCGGATCGTGCCCTCTGCTGTGCGTTAGAATTTGCGTCACGTGTGCCCGCTATAATCTGCACCGCGTAATCGGGTCACGTTCGTTCGACGAACAAAACTAACGAGACTGCAGGCTGCTAAGCATACCACTGATTCAACGGGGACGGACAAACGAGACGTGGATCGCGAACACGTTCGTCAATTTGTCGGAGCCAGCGGTGGAAAAACTCTGCGTTGGCGACGCAGTTAAGACTTGGACACTTCTGGTCCCCGTTTTACGAATACGCGTCAAAGAAACGCGATCGTTCGCGTTGGCGAAGGCAGACGCGACTCGCGTTATTCTGCGTGGATTGAACGAAGCCAAAGAATCGGATTCCGCAAAAAAACAGACACGGTATTCGCGTGTACGCGAGATCGTTTTATTTCCAACGAGACGCTCGTGGAAACACGGAACTGTGTCTATAGTAAATATTTCGTTAAAGGAACGAAACTCAGCGCGAGGGTGTACGCGAACGTCCAACTGGAAATCCAATACCGCGGGTAAGGGTTGGAAATGTACACGGAGCCATCGATTTCCGGTCGACCGAGGAAAAGATCAGCTCTCGCGTCACGGTCGTCGTTGTTTCATTAACGTGGCCCATAAATTGCGGTCGGTGTCGCGAAGCGAGAGGCCACCAAGAGTGCGAGGTTATATTCGCGCCTCGCTGAACCCACCGCGGATGGCACGGTGAAGGGATGACTAGCTCGTCGCCATCGCGCGACAGAGGGTTACGTAAATTGACCGTCGATGTATGCGCAACATATTAGAACTACTAAATCTTCCTTTGACGACTGATTCGACTCGAAAGATAAACTGTTGTCACCCTCAAAACAACGCGAGTTTCTCGGTCAATTAAAGAAGACTCGACGAACCGTCGACCTCTTCGTCTTCTCGCTCTTGGATCGCAAGCGGACTCCGTCACCATCGTACGCATCGTAAAAAAATGGAATATTAACGATCGTTGGCCGCAAACGATGGCCACGCGGATTTATTTGAAAACGATCGATGTTCCAGCGAGGCGACGAGCTTCCGGTCGATCGAGCCAGGATGGAACAGGTCGGTGCCTAGGACGAGCCCAAGTGATTGATGCTGACGATGATCCACCGCACGCGTTAGCTGATCTCATTTACGCCGTCCTCAGGTCAACCCGTGGCTATCGATCTTTGGTTTCCCTGAATATTGGCTGCGTCGATGGACTACGCGCGGCTTGATTTATTGGGGAACCGTGCTACTGGAAACCGCCCCTCTCCGTCCAGATCGCGATCGAGTAGTTACGGATTTGTCCTCAGAGGATTCTACCTTCGTAACGAAGCCACGATCCATCAGATTCCGTCCAGTTTGCAATCACGCCGCGGTCGAATTTCTTAAAATTTAAATTCCAAATTTCTGCGCGAAATTGTACGTCATCGATGATTTTTTCTCGCCTCTTCTCTCTTTCTTTTCAAAGAGAGGAGACTTAGACTGCTTCGTAGACTGCGCGTATGTAACGTCTGAACAGTTTCAGAGCCGCAGGCGTTCGCACGTGGTCGGACGAACTACAGTCGTTACGAAAGTTCGGAAATCCTACGGGGAAGTTCGTACCTGGGTCGGTAGGCTTCGAGAATCTCGAGGAGGATCAGACGTCGAATAGAAATCCTGGAACAGTGGCGGTTTACCGACCCTGTGTCGCGAACTTGGAAACGTAGACGCCGCTGAAAGAAGCCAGACTTCCTGGGAACGAAATAAAGTACCCACGAACCCTCGATAATTCGTAGAATTCCAGATCTATCATCGCGCAACTTCCTGAAAGTAAATCAAACGACTGGATACGCGATCCTGGTTCTCTTCAAACATAACTCTAACGATCAACGAAAGCTTCTTCGTTCTTTAATCCCTAAGAAACTTTCAATTTCTGTGGAGCAAACTTTTCACTGGCATCCGCTAAGGGATTTTTGACACCGCGGGCAAACGAGCCAAGCGGACGGGATCCACGGAAATTAGAAGTTCCGGTAGGAGAAGGATTAAGCTCGAGGCATCTTCGACGTACCGAGTTGCGTTTACGGCGGAAGGATTCCCGGCTTAATCCCACGGGGTACACGAGTCGCTCGATCTCGATCCTAATCCGACGCTGCCGCGGCTGGTAACCGAGCTACTGGCACGATAAACCGCTCCCTTAATGATCAGCCAGTTTGACATCGATGACATCCGTCGTGAAAGGGTCGTTGCTCAGCCGACGCCCTAATGGCGCGACGAGTGCAGCTGACGCGACGCGGTCCTATTTAAACTTCAGACCTGGTCATCCTGCGTCGACGCGACGATTTCAAATTCACCGAAACGCTCGACAGATTCCGTGTGATTCTCGAAGCTGGCTTTATTTCGCTCGAAGAGGCTTCGAGTGTCTCGTTAACGAAGACGATTCTGTAAATGACTCGATTCCAAGAAGACGCGATCTGGATCGATCGAGCGTGAACGATCTACTGCCCATCTGGCGGATGAATTCGGTTGAAAAAAAGCACTCGCAGAAGCTCGCGGAATGCAAATCGCTGGAGCAACACGACGGTTCCATTTGCCTCGCGGAATCCATCTGTATCGATCGGTCGAGCCGTCAAGGCTACACAATCCGCCGACAGGAACGCTGGGAACAAATAATTCAGCGCCGTGGGCGAATGAAAATCGAAGTGATCCATCACGAAGGAGAGCGTGGACAGCGCAGCTGGAGCCAGTTTGCGAGACTCTTTAACGACGCGATTAAAGCCATTTTCGCCTCGACTTTGGGCATTCATCGGTGACCGAGTACCGAACTATACGCCTTTTAAGTGGATCTCGAGGGACGAAAGGGCTGGTTAAGTGACATGGATTACGATAATGTTCTCGCTGGAGAACGAGAGAGTATTTTTTTTTTTTTCTTTATCAAACGTTCCATTGTTCGAAGGAATAGAAATGGTCGAACATCGTTCTCAGGCGTCGAGATAACCAGGTATCCTTAATCTCCCTTCGTTTACTTAGCGCGAACTTTGAGAGCTTATGCTGATTAGCAAACACAGCCGAGTTTGTAGTATGCTAATCAAAATTAGGGGCGCGTCGTTCGTGTTGGATCGCGTTGAAGATCCCTCGTTACGCTTCGAATAAGCTACGTATACCGCGTGTTCGCGAGGTTCGTTTCGAACCCCCGTTGTTGGAGGTCCGGTCCTCGGAGAGAATGCTACACCCAAAAAAAAAAGTTGCCAACGTTGAATAATAAATAATACCGTGGTTCGAATAATTCGAAGCCACGAGCTCGCCCGTCTCCAGCTACCTTAAACGCGGGAAGAGATTAATCGCGAGCAGCCTTAATTACCTCTGAAGCAAGTAGTTAACTAAAGCGCAAGAGACTCCGCGGGAAAAATACACCCCCGCTCGACGAGCTTAATTAACGCTTTAAACTGAGCGCAAGCGTGTCATGCAAACAAGCGTCAACGCGTTGTTATAATCCGAATTACCTCGCTTCATCCCTTGGTATCGATGTGAAACTCGCAGCGTCTCGATCCGCTTGTCTGACTATTTCAAATACCATCTACTTAACCAAGAACAAGATTCCTAAATTGTAACACTAATTTTTCCAAAAATTGTATAGAGAACAGACGAGAGTCGTTCTCTTCTTAAAAAGAAAATATATTTACCAACAGTCGAGAGATTTCCATAATAGATGTAATTATAGCTGAACAAACTTAAAAGTACGATCTAATCGTTAAATACCATCTACTCAACCGAAGAACAAGATCTTAAATTGTGAGACTAATTATTCTAAAAATTATTTGAGAATAGACGAGAGTCGTTCTCTTCCAAAAAAAAAGATATATTTTCCAACAGAGAGATTTCCATAATAGATGTAGTAATTATAACTCGAAAAACTTAAAAGTACGATCTAACCGCTAAAGATCGCATTGCATCGATTTTCAGATATCGCTGGCGGCTACCTGTGCTTCGTCGTGAGCATATTCGGGATCGGCGTGGTGACTGCGATAATCGGGGACGTCGCATCCTACTTCGGGTGCACCCTGGGCATCAAGGACTCCGTCACCGCGGTGGTTTTCGTCGCACTCGGCACCAGCATCCCCGGTGAGTCGAGCTGCTGGTGCAAACCACCCGGAATCAGGGATACCGCTCTACCGCGGCCAATTTTCTACATGACGAAATCCTGACAGGCGATAAGTCCTTTTTCCTTGACGAGCCGGGGAGAGGGGGCGGGAGAACGGGCGCAATTAGCGGTAATTGCGAGCCCGGTGTTTCGCGTGCAGAATGGGTACGGACTGGCTCAGGGACACCGCGATAGAGAACCATTCAGAGATCATTTTGGAGATTGTCAAGCGTTCGGAGGAGAACTCGAATGAAAAATTTGCAATTTTCGCGACAATTGTTAAATGTTCGTTGAGAGTTTAGTAAGCTACGTACTCGACTAATTCGAAGAGAAAAGTTCTTGCGAATCGAACAGACTGCATAATCGAACTTTGGAAATCTGCGATATCGTAGAACGACGTAAACACTTTCGACGTTATCTCTCTTCGAACGCGAAAATTGTTCGAATTCAACTTCGACTCTCTCCTCCCACGAAACTTTATTATTGCCGTAGAACAGAAGGTGTCGAGGAAATTTGGCGGACGAGTTCGTCACGACGGACCATTCGAGTGACCTCCATGGAACTCGAGCCACTCTTTTTTCGGCTCTCTCTCTACCCTTCTTAGGAATTTTCCGTGCAAAGATGCGGAGACACGAAGAAAACAGTGTCGATCATCCATTTTGGAGAACCTCCTGTCTGGTGAAGTCGAAGGGACGATCTCCCCACGGTCTCCTTTCGCGATTCGAGCCGTGTTCCGACCGACTCGTGGGGAATTCATCGACGCCGTTACGTCTCGAGAACCTGTTCGAGGTCTGAAAGTAAAACAGAGCCGAGGAAAGGCCGTTCGTTCATTCGTGAGCGGTTCGATTTTTCTGAATCCACGTCGCGTCTTTCTTACAATCGACTTTCGTGAAATTTCAAAGCCACGATCTAATTAGTACCCAACCGCGTTCTTTCTCGACCTATTACTTTCCGCTCGATCAATCTCGATAATTGAAACGTGGGGGATGTAGAGATAATCAAAGCTAATCAGATTTACTCGATCTTAAAAATAGAAAACCGCCAAGAGCTCTAATCTTTTCCACCGCGAGCAAACAAAATTATACAGGTTCAACGAAGCCAGCGCGAAGAATCGAAATTGAAACGAGCGAAAGTAAACTTTCCGCCTTTCGCAGCTGAATCGCTGGGTGAATTTTTTCATTAAAGATCATAATGTTAATTTCCCGACCCGTTTACCACGGGAGACCGAATACACCCGGTTATTCACCAGCGGGACGGCTATTCAGCCCGATCTCGCTCGAACGCGTTTACCCTGGCCGTGTTGCAACGAGGACGATGTGGAAATTTGTAACGTCGCGCGGTCAAGACGCGCGCTTTTTCCACCGCACCGTGGCGGCCCCCTTTTCACCGGAATCAAGTATCAGCTTATTGTGCCTGGAAAGAGAAAAGCCGCGATAAGCAGGCCTCTTTCACCGCTTTTCAAATCCCAGGCCCTTTCCAGCGCAATTTTTCCTCTTTTCAAGGCTCGTTTGTGCTCACCGGAAAGCCCGTCCGGAAATTTCTTCCGCCAGAGTGGAGATATATTTTTTCTTTCTTTTTTTTTCCCCTGTACTGTTTTTTTTTTTTCTCTCTCTTCTCCTCCGACGAGCGAGCGAGCCCGTCGAGCGTGCGCCCGCGTATTTACCGCGGACGCGCTGCGCAACATCGTCTTGACGCAACCATAAATTCCGCCGCGGTGAATGCGAGGGAGCGTGCGTACAAAACTAACGCCGCGAGGACTCGATAAATATCGTGCGTTGCCCGATGAAGCCGGGCATAAAACGTCGCGGCTTTGTACGCTAACGACGAACCGTCCCGCGGAATTATCGCTAACAATGCGCCGTCCTAAATCGATGAAAGGAAATAACGTCGATGGGGCTGGGGTTATAAACGCCGGCTGTATTTCATCCCCGTTAAATTGGATCGCGTCCGTTCGCTGTAAAGCCGACGCGCGATTCACGATTAACCGCGCGACGTACTTATCAGCGAGAGCTGTGCGTTGCGACCAGCGCACGATCTCCTTCGTACGCGAACGAACAAAAGTGACGAGGCACGCTCGAGAGCCGTGCGTTAATTGCGACAACCAGGCCAACGACTAGCCGCGGGAATGCAAACGAATAGGAGGGAGGGCGCGATAAAAGCTGCGCGAACCGATCTGCCCCGATAATCATAAACGTATAACACGGGATGCCTGTTGACACGCGTACGCAAACGCATACGAACCGGTGATAAACGCGTTTGCACACGGCTGCCCATGATTTTCACGCGGCGATGCGTTTCCAGGACGATTCTATCCGTTCGCCGCCGTGACACACGGCTAACTTTGTCAGAAGGGGTAAAAAAAAAAACCCAGACCGCTACCGGAAACCGTGAAATTCACCCTGGGGACGCTGTGTCGTTTAATTTTCGTAGCAGACAAAAATATTTGCCCCGTTACACAGACTCGTCGATGCTGCGTCGACCGTCCCTCGTGAGATGTCACTCGTCCCGTTGAAACGCCGCGATTTTCATCCCTCGTCCTTCGAATAACTGCTAAATGAAACGAACGACAGCGTGGAATTTTGAAACGGCGTTAAAGCCAGCCGACTCGAATCCGTGGTCAACGGAAATGACGAAACCTAGCCGCGAATTTATCAACGAGTCGATATGAATTTATCAAGCCGCCTTCGCTTACGTGTTCCGCGTGCGAGCACGATTTTAGAGGTTACTATATAAGGCGACTGGTAATATGCGCCAGAAACGGAGCCCAAGCCTGGTGATAATTTATTGCGCCTGGCCTTTGTTAGCTCGAACAATGCTCGTTGTTCGAGGCCCGCGTCATCCCCTCTAGCAACCCTCTGGTGTCCTCTGACCGATGAACGAGACGAATCCCCCTGGACATTGTCGCGCGGAAACTCGAGGAATTTCGAGGATTTTCGCGTCACCGCCTCCGCTTTTCGTTACGCGCGCGACATTATCGGACGACATCATCGACGAGTGTTCGAGTGAAACGGAAAATGTTCCATTAGACCACGGAGGGACACGAATTTCGTTTTCCGGTTCGTTCGCCTCGGTACGTCACCTGTTCCATCCGTTTCTGAATAATCACGCGGGCGTCGAACGCGATAACGGTTATTAAAAGCCCCCGGGGAGACATCGATAATTTGATCGTTCCATTTCGACAGGTTTTATTCAGGTACGAATTTATAGCCGGCCTTGATCAGCCCGCCGGCATTACCGAATCGAGGCAAAGTAGTCGAATCGAGGTTATCCAATTTTATGCCACGCCAGCGCGGTAAACTCATACCGTGGATGATTCACGCAAACTTCGATCAATTGTTCGTCTTCGACCATTTCCCGGTGAACAGATACGGGAAAGGGTTTCGCATTTCCATTGCCAGATATCTCAGCGAATTGTTAAAATGCCTTGTAATCTACTCGACTAGCTTCCTAGCGATTTTTAGGGGCGCGTAATCAACGTTTCTGTCCTAACTTTCCTCTACGATCGTATAATAACTTCTGACAATGTTCTGCTAATGTGTTCTACAAACTTTCGTTCTCTTCTCGAATGATTAAAGGAACGCATGTAACGGGCTGCTTAAGAGAGCAAGGCGGAATGGAAACAGCGATACGAGTAAGTAGGTCGAAAGCCATGACAAAACAAATACGGAGCATTCTGTTCCAAGTTCTGCTAGAATCACAGCAGGACCGCGGAGGAATCGATCGTGATCGCGGCAGAGCTTGTAAGTCCACGGGATAGAACGATATTCCGATGGAGAACAGGGCAGTGAACGTACGAAGCACAACGAACGCCAGCTCGCGGCCATAACAACGCTCGAAACTTATCGATGGATGTCGTTCCAGAGACGTAACTCCATTGCGGGGTTGGTCCGCGATATCCACCCACGAGAGAGGAGGAGGCACAATAAGAGAAAATCCTGATCTCGGAAGATTGCGGCAGGACCGGGGGCAGAAGCTTGGCAGGATGGTTGGCTCGGACGAGGCATGTCGCTGGTCCCATAAATATTGACGAGATTGTGCCCGTGAGGAAGTTTCCTGGCTCTCGTAAAACCACGCGGACGTCGATGGTTACCCGAGTAATCCTCCACCCGTGAATTATACAAATATTCTCGATATCGAATTTAACGTTTATCATCGAATTACGTTCGCAATTAGTTTCGTCGAAAGTGTCTTACAAAAAATTTCACGTTTCATCTTCGTACGATGAATCAAAGAGAAAATAAACCATCTATAACGATCGTCGCTTCGACGCTTCTATTAACACGTTCACGCCGGCGTGACCCACCGGTGGGTCACACTTGACTGTTCCGTGGGGCGGCGTGACCCACCGGTGGGTCACACTTGACTGCTCCGTGGGGCGGCGTGACCCACCGGTGGGTCACGCGTCTTCAGAAAATCAGTCGTTTCTTCAGACGAACCACTTTCCTCCAGATCCATTTTATCTATTGTTTATAAGGGCAAAAATTCAAATATATTCTAACCGCCTCTGTAGAAGAAAAGATAATTTTACCTTCGCAATAAGCGAGTTCAAATTTGCAACGATATTGCCCCGCCCCACGAAGCTTAACGCGATAAGACAGTCCCGCCTCACGCGGAGAAACGTAAATTTTCGCCCCGGCGTGAACGTGTTAAAGTTCCAGAGACACGCTCTCAATTAACAAACAGCCCAACCAGACCGCCTGTCTTTCGCATCGCGCCAAGCTCTCCTTCTCAACGATCTCGATCGTTACGTCGCACGAAATTACCCAAGTTGTAAAAAGAGAGAAAGCGATACATATAAATCCTGATCGCGTAAAAATGAGGACGACACTCGTGACGAAGCGAACGGGTACGAAGCACGTGCGTCGAATAAACGCGAGAAATACAATTGTCGATAATCCCGGCTGTCTCTACGGGCTTGGCAATATTCAGCTCAGCATCGAGACCAGAATAATTGCAGTCATTTACGGTATCGGATGCGTGAAAGTTTGCCGGCGAAAAGCCGCGGGTATACGCCGACCGAAATGAATCCGTGCACACGTGGCTGGATTTAATCCGAGGGTGGCGGGTGCCTACGTGTACGTACACCCTCGACCATTCACGTCAGCTGGTTCCCGCGTCCAATGTATACGCTGTTCTTCTGCCGATGGAACCGTGCGACGACCAATAACAAGGACTAACTGAAAGCAGAGGCGATGCATGCTCTGTGAAACGTATTCCCGATTAAACGCATGCACGACTCTTTACAAGTGGCTACTCGAAGCGCTCGACGCGACGCAGAAGCTACATTTCCGGTCTACTCGAGAGGAATCGAGGATCGTTGGACTTTTTCCGTAATAAACTAATGGAGTTGCTAAAGTTCGGTAGTGGAAGTTTTTAAAGTGCATTGAAAAAAGCGCGGATAACGTATCGGAAGTTACCAGGGGATCGAAATTGAAATCGAAAAGTCAGCTGGGTTACTCCCGCACTTCCTGTCGCGAAGTAGTTTCAATGTCCCCGGAAATACGATCATTTCGCTGCTCGCATCCCTTAACTTTGACCATTGTCCGATGCATGTAACTCTATTCGAACGAGTCGGTCGTCTGGCGAGTCCCTGACAAAGGAACTTTTGACGAGCCAGCGTTTTACGCGAGTCGCGCCATCGATCGATCGAAATTCTACGAATCCCTCTGGTCGTATCATCGTTTTACGATGGTTCGTCATTAGAATAAGGTACAGACTGATTTTATTACGAACGTGATCCCACAGAAATTGCAAATTGTTACGGATGGAGTGTCCAAGTTGCGTCAAAGTGTGCCCGGAAGTCGCGGTACGCCACGCGCTTTAGTGCCGCCGTTGAATCTTGCCTTGGAACGTGGCGCACATTACCGCGTGACCTCACACTTCCGCTTGCACGAAGGCTCGACGTGGAGAGATTATGCGCGTCGTTTTTGCGCGAACGAAAAACGAATTGGAAACCGATCGATCGAGTCGAGGGCGAGAGCAAGGGTCGTTGGGTGGAAGCTGGAGCGATAACGAGAGGAAAACAGAGGTAAAGAGGTAAATCGAAAAATGTAATTTCATTGCAGACACGTTCGCGAGCAAGGTGGCCGCCTGCCAGGACAAGTACGCCGACGCGAGCGTGGGGAACGTGACAGGAAGTAACGCGGTGAACGTCTTCCTGGGGATCGGCATCGCGTGGAGCATCGCGGCCATTTACCATGCGACACGCGGTGACAAGTTTTTAGTGGAACCGGGCAAGTCAGTATCGATTCATCCTTACTTATCGATAATCCAGCGGACATTTTGGTGTACAGGTTGCTTCGAAACTATTCTCGACAGAAATCACTCGGAACTGTTCACGATCTAACGAATTTCCGTGCAACCTGTAACCGATTGAACGTAATCGGAAAGTAATCGCGCGCACTCGATCTCCTTAAGCCGATTCGATCGAAAAGCTCGAAGCTGGGAAAGTTTGGCTGTAAGAACCTCGTCGAACTCTAGCAGAGCTGATCGACGCTTTTCCAAAACTGTTTCCGCGGGATCGAGCGATCGTAACGAGATTACAGGCTTTCGAGAACAATAGAAAGTTTCGAGATTGGTGCACGGTTTCGATCGAGAATAGGCTCGCGGGGAATCGTTTCGTTGATGGTGCACCAGCAGTGTCTCGCGATTCGAGTCATCGACGCGCACCGATCAATAACGGCGGCGCATCGACGGCAGAGAAGCCGATTAAGTGCCGGATGACGTGAAATGAAACAATATCAGGTGAAACACGAGGACGTAACCCTCGATAACTGGGCGCGTCGTTTCGCGTTTACGATCTCGCGAAGCGCTCGGAATGCTCTCGAGAAATTTGCTCGTGGGGAACGGTACGGAAAGTTGCGCTTGTCGATTTACGCGTTGAAACGTGACCAGAGCCGATGACAGTATCCTCGGTCCAGAAAATTCGCATCCGCGACGTATCATCGGGAATATCGTATCCGAGCGTAACGCGCGACGCGGATATCTGCGAGACGTCAAATATCGAAACGTGTACGACGTCCGTTTCTCTCGAGAGCCGTCCAGGCATAAATTCCCGGATTTGGTAGCGGCTGCAGCACCGATTTCTTCCTTCGATCGCGTATCGATCGTTGTCCATCGTCGCGATACACTTCGCCATAGGTAGCTCGCAAATAAAACTCTATTCTGTACATAAACTCGCATCGTTGGATCTCTCGAGCGATTGATTCCGCTTCTTCGAATTATAAAATGCAATTTCGCGGAACTTCTGCAGCGCGTGACCAATTCAGCTCGCCTCAACCAGCAGATTGGATGATAAATATTTACACGGCGCGGACTGTTCGATTGAATCGTCGCTGAGGATAATTTAATTAAACGTTTCATTAATTCAAGACGCCGCGGACGCGTTTCTGCAACCGCGTTGAAACGTTGATTGCCGCCGTTTTATCCGATTCCGTGTTAAATCTCGAAAAAATCGCGACGCGGCGCGTGGAACATTTAACAAGTGTGCTCCGACGATACGATTCTCTGCCGTCCGATTGTTTTCGAATCGAAACGGTCCAAGATCGAGCCATCGCAGAGCCATATATCATTCGAACGACAACCGACGCGGTATAGACACGGACAAGCGGTACCGGAAGCACCGTAGTCGCGCGATGTATGCACAGATGGCGTCGCGATGTCCACGATCGTTTTTCTCACCGCTTATCGATCGTTCCGAACTTTGTATCCGCGATTGGGAAAAAAAACACTCGGCTCTAGATACCGCGCGATCGACCAAAAAAGAAACGCGACGCGTCGCGTAAGTATAGAACGGATTTCTAAAAATAGATGATAAAAACACAGGTTTCCGTTCCGCTTGACGTCATTCGTCAAACGCGTCGACTGTCTCTGTCTATAATCTCGATCGACGCGAGGTCTAATAAAACGCGTCATACCATTGTGAAACTCTTACACCTACTTTAACGTTACTACGCTATTCTTTTCTTTCTCTATGGAGTGGCTGTGTCACCGTTTTTAGGGAATCGCAAGACGGTAGGGTAATGTTACTAAAACGAGAATGACATTGTTCGCAACAGCTTAGCCTTCTGCGTGACGTTGTTCTGCACGGAAGCCTGCCTGGTGATCTTGGTTCTGTTGCTGAGGCGAACGAAGAGCATCGGCGGCGAACTCGGCGGGCCTTTTATACCAAAGCTGGTCACGGCGGCATTCCTTTTTTTCCTGTGGCTGTTCTACCTCATTATGACGATCCTCGAGGCCTACGGCTATATCGAGGGCTTCTAAACGGAGCCCGTTCAACGGCAAACGTCGGCCTACACCGCTCCGCGTGTATCTTAAACACTTCGCGTCTGCCAAGGCGTGTGCTCAACGAAACGTTCTCTCGGCAAGTATCCCTCCGCCTATTTTTCTATCCGCGAACGTTAACGCTTGTCACGGACGCGACATGATCGCCAGCGAAGAACAACTCGAGGCGAAAAGTGTCTCGTCAGTCGGTCGTGGTTTCCGCGAGGCTCGAAAGCTTGCGAAGTTGAAAGTATCGTCGATCCTGGAACGGGGGAAAATAAGTTTTTGCCTTCAGTTTCGCGCGACGAGGATCATCGACGCGACCCACGTCTACCGATCGAGCCGAGTTACACCGCCGCCTCCGTCGAGGAGGGAAGAGGAATTGCGGAAAATAAAAGAAAGAACGAGAACTCTTTTTATCTGACCGATTTATCGTTTCTCCTTTGCAGGACAAAAAGGAAGTGGAATCGAAGGGGTGCGATTTCGCTGGCGAACGGACTCGCTGAGGTCTACGCCGGAAAAATAAACTACTGGTAGCTTTCACCCTCCCGCCTGGGACGATTAACAACGAACGTGATCGCGTGAAACGTTACTTAAATGCGTGCGTCCGCGTACTTAGGTACTCGAGAGAGTGACGATCTGAGAGAGAGAGAGAGAGAGGAGATTGAGAAAAGAGATAGCGAAAAGGTAAATGTTACGTGTGCGAGGAAGTAATGCGAGTTTGCCTTAAACGTATAAATTAAACAGAGAGAGAGAGAGAGAGAACCGTATGAAGGATCGTAGGTGAAAGAGAAAACGCGTTCTAGTCTCTAGTCTCGTGCCCGTGGCTCGTACGATGCAAGAAAACAAAAAAACCAAAGGATATATTACATACATATATATATATATACATACACAGTCACACACATACAAATAGCGTATTTATTTAGTCCTTGAAAGAACACAAGTTTCTATGGTATTTTAGTAGCGAACTGTATTGCCATTCCTCCTTTCGCCAGAGAACGATGTCGCTAATTTTATATAAACGTATATTACCGTACGATACCCCTTTCGAACGGTCCCCGATAGCATCGCGACGCCATTGCTCGCGGTGAGCCACCCCCGAGCGTCGTAGCCGTGTTTGTATCTCGAACGAACTGGTAGATCGGGATCGATTTGCATCACAAAAGTCCGAGTCGAGACCACCGCGAGAGAACACTATATAGGGTAGGTGAATAAGTCGACGGTACATAGCCGCGGTAAGAGCGTGGCAGCGTGTACAGTGTGAAAGCGCGAATTTTTCACGGAGAGCAACCTTCTCGCGAGAAGCGTCCTAAACGTTTGTGGTAGCCGGATACATTAAAAAGCACCGAGAAAACTCGTTTCGAACGAGCCGAGGTAACGCAATAATGGTACTTATCGATTTACTTAAACCGTCGACGCGCGCGACCGGAACGTTTCTTCTCTTCGTTTTACTCCCTTTAAGCTCGATCGTTCGTCGATCGAGTCCTCCTCGAACGGAAGGTTAAAAAAAAGAGCCATCGCGCGATCTCGATAATAAGAAGCCCGCTCGCCGCGACGATCGATCGGAGATCGTTGTTACCACCACGATGAAACATGTTTATTATCCGTTAAGGGTGTAATTAGATAGCGCGAACGAATATACATTAATTTAAATGACACGTTCGACGGGTGGGCCGCGGCCTTCGCTCGAATGTCAAAGTTCTTGTTGGTATTCACTGCCTTTGATCGAGGGTCGTACCCTGTTCCCCGCGAACGCGTCGTACTAACGATTAAGGGAATTCTACGGACACTTAGCAGAACGTCGTAGAGAGTACGCGCGATGCGAGACACGCATCGTCGATACGACTACGGGAGGATAATAGAATAAAAAAAAAAGAAAAACCAAAAAAAAGAAAAAAGAACAAGCCACTCGCGATGGAGTAATAAGATAAAAACCAATCGACGCGCATTAAGGAACGATTTTTTTTATCCTTTTTTTTTCTTTGTTAACCGTGCTCGAGGTACACTGAAACATTATCATACATATAGAACGCCCGAAGAATCTGTGACTTACTAAACGTTCTCAGTGAGAACAACCGTTCGATTAATATTAGCGAAACGTTTTAAGCGACAGTCGACTGGCTGGATCCTAGTTCACGTCCTTAAGCGACAGGGCGATTAAAAAAAAAGCTTTAGCTGCGTAGAGGTTTAACAGACACTGCAAAGGTTGTAACCGATTTAAAGTATGCGTTACTTTACTTCTTTACGCCTGCGAGAGCCCCCAAAGGGAATAAAGGGAGACCAGTCTGCGACAGCCCCGCGATACGGATCTCGATCGAGACGCGTCCTCGACTTTCATCGTCCCGGTGCGGATTAAACGCCGGGGTATTATCCTGGCCAAAGCTGTGTACACGCTCGGTGACATTGCCCATGGACGGCCCGCATGGACGCTCATCCGCGGATATTGTACCGCGAATAATGGACTTTGTTCGTGGACGCTGTCCCTTCAGCGTCCGCGACAATGGAAAAAGACAAACTATCCGCGAACGGTGCACAGAACTCCGCGAACAGACCGCAAACAATCCTCGGATACCCGCGGAGCCCTCGATGTGGACACGTGTCCGTAGACAATGCGCGTAATTTGTGTACCCGGCTCGAGCCCCGTGGAACGAGGAAAGTCTGAGATCGTTCGAATTCACGGACGTTTCAAAGTGTAACGTCGAGCGGATCCTTTCTTCCTGGAACCGCGTATAGCTATCGAGGTGAAAGAAAGGGTCTGGCTTGAAACGCTTCGAACACGTTGCGTAGAAGCGTTGGAAGAGATCTCTGTCCGTCTGATCGCACCCAAGATGGTGTACACGGAAGCGACGATACGCGTGTAATGAGTACGATGGCCAATAGACGAAAATTCGATGTTAGGGGAGGATTTTCCCAAGGGAGAACTGGAATATACGAGAAGCGTGGCGATTTCGAAATCGTTTGCAGGCAGAGAAAGAAGAGAGAGACGCCATTACGGAGAAAGAGAGAGGATGGGTCCTCGCGTGGTCAAGCGGAACCGATGACCCGGATTTCCGGCAGCGACGATCTCCCCCTCGATTCGCTCAGTATTTTTATTTCCTCTCGCGCAAAGTCGAAAAATCGAAGTAAACCGAGTCTCCTGCTCGAACAGAGTTGTCCCACGACATCGGAAGCTTTTATCTATGTTTGCAGACGTTACGTACATGTTTCATCCGAACGATTTTAAAGCTCGTTAACTTTTAACTCGCGCTCCACTCGATTGCGTTCGAAAGCTTAAGCGTTTCCGCGAAACGAGGATTAGCAGAGACGACAAGCATTCCCGAAGTTAAATCGGGATTTCAAGGAGGATCGTCGAACGCGCACACGCAAGGCGAATCGAAGATATCATTCCACTTCGACGTTCCTATTTTCGCTTGCAAAGCCTCGCGGTAAATTCGTTTCCCGATCGAATTACGTGATATTGTTCTTAGAGAGAACAGATCGCTGTTTCCCTGGCTTCATTAACGATTCTTACCTTCAACTCACCGCGCGGAAGAGCGTGGAAAGTCCTTCCGGAAACCTGTCTCATCCTTCGCGAGAGAAACTGCTTTTGTTCTTAAACATGGCTACCGTTGCATGCGGCCCCCTTCCCCCGCGTGTTTATTCGCCAAATTAGAAAGCTTCCAGGAAAACTTTAGTCTGGCATTGAATCACGTCCGCGAATTCTCGACACGGTAGGATCTTTCGTGTTGAATTCGCTGAGAACCCGCCAGGGAGCGCACCGTTGGAACTCAAATTATACAGAAACCAAAACTTCTTACCGTGTATATATATATATACATCATTCGTTTTCGGCGAAAAGGCAGTTCGAGGGTAGCGTCGAGTGCCGCCCACAAAGCAGATCACGGGACTCGCGCACAGTTATTAATTAAACGAACCCCCGACGTGGCCTCCGCGTCGCATTAATTCGCTCTCGGCCCCTCGCGTTCGAGGGCCTCTAATTACGCGGCTGCGAGAGTCGAGAAGTAGAAAAAAAAAAAGGAAGAAAAACAGAAAAAGAGGGGAGGAGAAAAAGGAAGAAAGACGATGGTGAAAATGGAGGAACGCGAATCAAAGAGAAATCATGCGAAAACGAGGGTAGAGGTTCCAACGGGGGCTCTCTTTCCTTCTCGTCTGTCTGCAAACGATATAGCGGCCGGGGTTCGAGAGCGCGCGATTCCTCGCAACCCTGGCCAATTACGTGAAACGCTGTATATTCGAGAGCGTACCGCAGGAACCACCGAGGCTTCGCCTCCGTTTTATTTCACTTCCATTATGGAAAGCTCCCGGGGTGATTAATGCGTTAAGAGCGTGAAGAAGTTTAAAAGCGAGACCGAGATGAAATTAAGCCAACGGTGAGAGAGAACGTCGCGTGATCGACGAGGCCAGCCAAAATTCGCAGGTATACATATGTATGTATTAAAAAGAAAAAATGAAAAAAGAGAAAAAGTATTTAGTGTATGTATACATACGATATAGATATTTTAATAAGAGAATCGTTCAAAGAGATTTAATATATATATACATACATATATATGTATAAACATATAGATATATATATATATATATAGTAGGACGTATATATACCGACACTCAATAGCAAAGCGTTGAAGTGATAAACCGTAAATGAGATCCGGAACGTTACCAAGTTCTCGCGACTCGTCTGCTGGCCGAACGATCGTCATCGATGCACGAGAAGATCGAACCACCTGGATCGCAAGGGACGACGCGACTGACCAAAAAAAAAAGAAGAAAAAAACGGAAAGGAAAAAAAGAAACGAAAAGGAGAAAAAAAAAACGTAAATAAAACTCGTCGATTTCTGTTCTGAACGAGGTGCTTCGTCGCGACCGTGCGTTTCGTCGCCTCGAAACGGTGCGCGCGTGAATATACGTTCTGCTACTAAGTACCTGATTCATCCCCCGATTTGCTTTCAACGAGCAACGGTTAACGAGCGCAAAGAGCCGCGCGCGTTGCTTGCTAAACACAGCCATTACTAACGTGTAACGTTCGATGCTTAACCTCTCGCTCGTTATTACAAACGAACTCGTTCTAATCGTAACACGTTCACCCTCCTCTCCCACCCTTTGAGGAAGGACGCCTCGGCTGTCGCGTCGCGTCGCTTCCCTCGCGATCCTACCGGAACTTCTGAATCAAACTAACGCGATACGGAATTTTATACAAGTATACCTCCTCTTAAAAGTGTCAGGACACTTGTTATTTCTTTATTAATCTCTCGATTATAAATCCTTCTTCTCTCTACTCCATTGAAAGCAACATTTCCTTTGCTTTCTCGAATATTAAACCACTTTTAATTTCGATCTCTTTCGATACCAAGACAGACACACACAGACGAGCGTACATTAATTAAACAAGCGACCTAATACCTTTAACACGCATCCGTAGACCGATACGATCCTTTATCGCGAAGCAACAGAGCCAAATAGAGAAGCGAAGCTGATCGATGAAACGCAATCAAAAGTGCTACGCGTACCTTTGACGATCGGAGCGTCCAGCAGCGGTTATCGGCGAGAATTTATGGAAACGAGCGATCTCTCTTCTTCGTGCATTTATTCCAATTACTCTTCACCCATCGCGAAGCGCGCAAGTCCTTTCGACCCTCGACTAACGCGGACCTGCACCAAAACGAATTCAACCGGCGCATGTTTATGCCACGATTGGTCGTTTGAATCCGTTCGTTTCACTACTGCAGCGCCGTTTTTAACGCGACGGCTGTCTACTCCTGTTCGTTTCGTTTCGCCATCCCTTCACGCCCCTTCCTCCCCCCATCTTCGATCATTTTTTTCCCTCTTCTTTTCTCTTCCCATGGGACGCCGTCGCTGAATGTCCGCCACGTTTGCTCGCAAACGAGTTTGATTTTCCTCGTCAATTCTATCGTCTCTCCCTCCTCTCCTCCCTTCAATACTCTGTTTCGCTTTCGTCTCGATAGGACGTTGCCAGACTCGCGAACACGACGGCTCGCGGACAAGCATTTTTCACTCGTTAGATTTAGAACGTCGCCGATTTAAAGGGGACGCTCGAAGCTGCCCAGTATCCAACGATTCCCCTCGATCGTTTCGTCGAATCGTATTTATCGATCGAACGACTAATCACCCGATTGAAGTACACCGGAAAATACGCGGAGTCCCCTAAGGCAACGAAACGTTCGGCAAATACGACGTAGCCTGCTCGGAATCGGCGAAAAATCTGCTCGCCCGCGGCGCTCGAGCTCCCGTTTAATCGGTCCCGTGCACTTAACTGTTAACGTAGCTATACGTAGAATCGAACGACAACCAGCGGAGAACGCGGT
Source organism: Xylocopa sonorina (assembly GCF_050948175.1). Taxonomy (NCBI): domain Eukaryota; kingdom Metazoa; phylum Arthropoda; class Insecta; order Hymenoptera; family Apidae; genus Xylocopa; species Xylocopa sonorina. Next base: position 20,821,459 of record NC_135193.1, on the reverse strand, counting down.
TCGCTATTTAATGGACATTCTGTTTACTCGTGTCTAAGGACACCGTTCCACATGGCCAGCCTCAAATTCTCTCGACACCGACGCGAGTTCAATGCGAACTCGCACCGTTCGACGATCCCCACGCATCGCGCGCGTTACATTCTCGTTCGAGGATGAAATTTCCACCAGTACGCTCTATTGGCGGCGTCGATCGCGAAATTAAACGTCCTCGTCGACGTCGATCCGTTTCCATTTTACTCTCCACCACGTTCGAGATCTGTCGACAGGGACGTCACGCGTTTCGTACTGTGCGTTTCGCGAGGAACACAACCGAAACGGGGAAAGGAAGTGCTTTTCTGAAGATCCGCGCGAAATTAGAACAACTAGAGAAACGTGTTCGATCGTGGGTCGATCGGATCGAGGATACACCTTCGTTAGACGCGCAGGCCAGCCTGTGCATTTCTACGTTTTGTATTTTCTATACACCGGGTAAGTAACGAGGAGGGCGGATTAGTTTCGATTAGGCGTTTAGCGGGGAAGGATTTTAGTTTAGAATCGGCACACGTAGATTACGATCGATCGGTAGGGTTTAGTTGTTGCCGCGGAACAAACGAACCAAACGGTAGATGCAGATCCTTGAGACACATATGAAACAATCGCGGCGAAGACTTTCGGAACGTGTCAATTTAATCAGTTATCGCGTGTTCTTGACCAATTTCCGGTTTCATATTTGCCAGATTCAGTCATATCCAGAACGTTCGATAATTCCGTTCGTATCGTGGCGATGAGCCTTATGCGTTTATTCAAGCGTTCAGTATCGTATATTTAAGGAGACTTCTGTTCATTCTTAACGACAATCATACGAGGATCAATCGTGTGCATTACGACCGACTGATTTACCATTGATCGCTACCACTGATCGACTTTCGTCTCGTCCTCGGTGTTTTTAGCTCGTCGCGGTTTATCGAGGAACAGAAGCACACGGGAACTAGTTGAACTTTTGATTAGCATTTTTACCCGGTAGAAGGGGCTGTGGACTAAGTTCGAGTTAAAAAGTACCAATAAAATTCCAAGTGCCAGTGGTAGCCAGTTCGTTTCTGGTTAGAATTCGGTTCTCGTGCGAATTTATCCGAGGGGCGAAGTATCTGCATCGAGCCACACGAGCGATCCGCCGAATTTAAAAGTAGAGTCAAACGTCATACGCACAGCCAGGACCAGAATTCGTGGAATTCGAGGAAAAAAAACAAAACAAAGTGTGAAAAAGGAACGTTCTCGATCAATGCGAGAACTGTTCGCTCTCTGCAACTTCCTTGGTACGTGCCGGTTTCGGCTCTCGTCCGTTGATTAGTCAACCGTAGACGCGAAACGACCAACGTTCTAGAGAGAACCATCGATTCGGACCAAAAGTGAAAAGAATGAACGGCAACGATGGCGCGAATCTCACTCCGTACGCGTGAATTTTGAAACGGGACGCTTTTCAGCTCGACGCTCTTCCGTTTCAATGGTCCACGCGTGAGGCAGGGGACACGTTCGCCCATAAAATTCCCTCAGAACTCGTCTGAACGCTCATATTTCCTTTCTGAAACCTTTGGAAGATATATCAATCGGGGCTGGCCATGGCTCTTCTGTAAATACCAAACGTACTAAAACGTGACGGGGTTTCTATTCGATTTTATCCCTGAAATGAATGAAAAAAAAAAAGAAGAATATGATTCTATATACTTATACACTTTGTCTCTCGTTCTGTAATACTATACACTGCTAAGTATAATTAGAAAATGTACTCCAATCTATACCTGTATACACGCTCTTCTACTCTTTGATCTATCGTTCTAACGTTGTCTCTACTCACCGCTCTAAACACCGTCTTGCACGACACGCTCGTAAAAAGAGGAAGCAAACGAAATGACGCGTTGGTTGATGAGAAAAAAAAAAAGTAAACCGTACACGTGCGATCATTTCGTCTCGCGTTGCATCCGACCGACACCCTTGCTGAGGAAAGAATAAAAGATAAAAATTAGAAAAAAAAAAGAATAAAAGAAGAGGTTAAAACGAAGGTTTGCATTCTCGAGGAACATTCGACTCCACTTGGTCATTGGTCAACGACGAAGAAAACGGGTTGGAAAGGATGGTTCGCAAGGGTGGTCGGGTGCGCGTCCCCTAGAAACATCCCGAGAACTAACGATTAATACTGTAACATAGCGAAACGTTGTAAAATAGTTAGAATAAAGGGATGGCGGTGGAGAACCGCGGGGTGGCACCTTAAATGATGGCGCCACTCGAGCTAACGAACGAACGAGAATCAGACGAAACGGGGAAGATGCACACTTCGAATCTGAGTTTTGTACCGTATAAGCGAAACATACACAAGTTACTGCTCGCCGGTAGAGATTATACACCGTTGTATATATGTATTGTTGCGTTACATTGCCTAAAACAGTTAAACGATAGGTGCGTTAACTACGATCGAGAGAATTAAATGAATCGAACCTTCTTCTTCCTTGCCGCCAGGAGCATATTGTCCGATGATTAGGATGATCGTAGTTTATTATTATGCGTACGAATAGTCCTGTTGTAAATAGAAGATGAAGATTGCTGATTTTACGAGATTTACAAGTGTCGTCGAGGCGAGCTCGCGGAGGCGAGTTCGCTCTATCAAGCCACGAAACGGCGGTTGTTGTTCGTTCCTAGTCGACGTTTACGGTGCGCCATTTTAGTAGGGCGTAGAGCACCGTGAGGATCATCCGTTTCTTCTCACCCACACCCCCCAAACGAGTCGTCGAGCGAACCGCCCGTCCGACGCTCGCGTCGATGACACCAGAAGTTCATCGTTTCGTTGACCGTTCCCTCGCAGGTCGTACAGAGGCCTCGAATAATTCTCGCTGTTCGATCGATTGCTAATCATAAGATCCACACTGGACGAAAGGTCCCGTTAGCGCGTAAGTTATTTCGACTAGAAGTTAAGCCCATAGCGAAACTAAAAGAAATTCGACGAGTTCGATGGAACGTGAAGAGAGCGAAGCAAAGATGAAAAAGAAGAAGAAGAAGAAGAAGAAGAAGGAAAACATAGACGCTGCAGAAACGAGGGAACATCGCCGTGTGCCCTGAAACAGCTTCCACACGGAATTTCCACTGTTCCTCACCCTCCCTATCTTCGTCGTCCCTTTAATCCCAATTTTTCTAGTATCTCGCCCATCTAGCCGAAGGCGATCGATCTGCCGCGATGTTAACTTCGAATCGTTGTTGAATCTGTACAAACGATCGCTCTCTTTCTTAATTAGTTTCTCTTTATTTTATTTCTACCTCTTTTTTTTTCGATCGTTCCCCATTTTCTTACCACTTGTTCCCACCAACCCCTTTCTCGTTTCCATCCGAAAGAACCCCCGGTTCCAAGCGTTTCAATACGTCACGCGCGAACATCCATTACCAGCGACGTTTCCGGCATACAACGAAATGCGATTTACGTTTGCGTTGCGCCCGTAAAAGCGGTTCGAGCGGCTCCTATGTCACTCGAATCGGGCGGCTGTGTTTAACTAACCCAGAGGCAGCCTCGCCTCGCCGGGAAGGTCGAAACTTATCGCGTAATCGTGTATTACCGCCGATGTACCTCCCTACGACTCCGTTCCGGGCAATTAACCGACGCGAACCGAACGGATAACGCGATGCAGCCTCATAATCGGCGACGACACGTCACGATGATTCGACGCGAAATTTCGACAGCGAAGCGTGCCACCGACGAATTTCGAAACTCCCAAGACGGCTGACTTACCGTCAAATCATATCAATTTAATTCATTCACGAGCCGCGAGGCCATCGACGACTCCTCTTCGATTAAAACCATTCCAGCTCGGTTGTGCTAACAATCTTACGAAATCGTTTTGTAAAAGCATCGCGTACCCTCTCGTCGAGAAGCACGAAGAACAGCAGGTGCCGTCTCGATCATTTTGAATGGTACGGGTATGTAACAGATGTACACGGAGAAACATTTTGTATATTGAGAGAGAGAGACTCGTCTTAAGATACGTTCGCGAGGTATACGGTCGGGTCGACGAGTACGGAGGGAGGAACGCGGCGTCCCATTATGCGAAAGTAACGATCTTTCGGTCCCGTTCTTCAGCCCACGAGGAACGATCGACCTTTATCCTCCGTCTTCTGTGTATCGTTCCAATTGTACAGTGAAGAGAGAGCAAAGAGATCGTTGTAAGACGTTAAGCCGTTTTATGCCTACGCTCATTATTATTGGCATTATTATACTGTCGATTCGCCGCTCGTCGTTCGGGGGTTGTTCGAGCGACTTCCTTAAGACGGCCTCGCGAACGACGAACGGGCGAGCAACGTGTTAATTGTTGATGTACGATCTCGTTGAGAACCCCTCGATGGAAACCCAGATGCGAACGGAGATGGGAGCTGATGTTGCGAGAACGAAGAATCAAAATGTTGAGAGAGAGTGGGAGAGAAAGGAAGCGATGGAAACCGCTTGCCCTCGCTGCAACGAGACGATCCGAGTGCTCCTTTTAAGAATAGACGAAAAATACCCGTTGTCGAGGGGAACACACGTAGCGTCGCGCGAGTCGATACATTTTCAGAGGCAGAGAAATATTTTAGAGTAACAGAGACATTCCTTCCTACACGCCACCACCACCGCCACCACCCCCGTTGGCCGATGCTCGTTGCTCGATCGCAAGCGGGTCTCCCGCCATGTCGGGACACAACATCACGCGAACGACTAAGAATCAATTATGTTGTAATTGAGTCGAAAGTGCAAAATATACAGACATTAAATGTTATTTACACCAGCGAGTAGTTCATTTCGATACGATCGCCCCGAATCAACCCTGCGACCCTTGGCTGAGCTTAATTACTCCTCGGGACCGGATAGCCGCATCTGTCGTTCACCGTTTAATCAAGTCCGCGGTGGATCGTCGGAAAGTTTCAGCACGGACTCTGACTAAGTGAACGCCAACCCCTCCGACTATCTGAAATCGCTCAGCGACATTTTTAATCTCGTTTCACGAGGCGTGAAAATATGGTTCGCGCTCGCGTTTCAAAGAGACTTTCCAACCAAAAGACACTACCGTAGACGATAGTTGGTTATTTTTCATCGCGGTTCCGACGATCGCGAAGCTGTAATGGATCGCAATAGCTTGCAAACTTAATACCATTCGTTCCCATTTGTCACGACGATCGTGAACATCTACGAAATTCACAGAGGCGCTGATAAAAACGAGAGCGATCGCTCTTTTTAGTCTCAGGCGTGTGTATCCCTTCAGGAGCGTTCTCTGTCTCCCCTTAAAACAAACCGAGGAGAGAGGATCGTTCAGCCGTCTCGACGGCTTCCCTCCCCATTGTCGTGCCCGCGAGGGCTTTAGAAAAGTCCCAGACGGGGTAGAGCCGGGCATGAAAGGGATTAATCGGAAGCGCGACGACCGTCTCCAACCGTTTACACCGCGATTTTACAAATTAACCGGCTGTTGTGCAAACGCGAAAGTACTAATTGTTTTCTGGGACGGCTTGATTGGCATCGAAATGGCCCTATTGTGCCGGCGGGAACAATGGATCGTGCCGTTGAATCGCTCCGCATCATCCTCCCCTCGCCGCCCCTCGATATAATATGTAGACAGGTTTTAGAGGTGTCGACGAAAAGACCGACACGATTCACCTATTATAACCGTGGAACGCTCGATAAATAATAAGGTGGCACGCGTTAGGAATTTCGTCGTTTTATCGTTAAGTAGTTTCCTGTGTCGCGCTAATAACGCGGGAGTTATCTCGGCCAAGTATCACGCTGTTATAAAGCAACTCTTTCCCGTTCCTCGCGAAGCAATAAATTCCATTTCTCCATCGCGATCGATACCCGACCGATTCGATCGGGCAACAGTTGCGCCCAATAACGCGAATGAATCGCGCGATTGCCTCTTTTAATTAGAGCGCCGTTAAGTACCGAGTATCATCTATCGCCGTCCACAAAAGGCGAAGGAAACAGATACGATGTTTTCGCTCGAGACGACCAGATAGAACGCCAATTAACCCCTGACACGAATCCCATCGAATTCGTAACGACTCGCGATCGCGGGCTGTTTTGGTCGTGGTTTTTCTCGCGGACGATAACGCGTCCCTTATCGAAGTACATTTTTTTTCTCAGAGCACGTTCTACAAACAGTCGAGAGGAATCAAGGGAATCGAGGGAGGTTTAATTTGCTTAGAGGAACGTGCTCGCGCGCGAGAGTCATGACGCGCGTACGGACGTACGTGCTCGAATGGAATGCTTTTATTTTGCGCACGAAGATTACGAATTATGCATTTACGCTCTCGAGATAACCTTGTCGACGAATCGCGGTACGAATGTTTTCGTTGAGACTCCTCAGGCTCGATCGCGTCTAATCTAGCAACGAGAATAACAGCAGGTCATTTCCGCTTTGTAACTACAAATTGTGAATAGTAGAATGATTTTACTGTCATCGAAAATTTCGGTGAGATGGAAATTTCGAGGCGAAACAACGTCCGCTCCCTTGAGAAATAACGAGAACGAAATACACCTCCGTTTCGCGGGCGATAGATGCGAAACGAGCGAAAGAAGTCGATTGCCTGGGTCATCGTTATCCGACAACAATATGCAAATTGCAAACGATTGTTCTCTCTCTTCCCGACGTCGAGGCAGAAACCATATCGCGTTGCACGCTATGAACGGGCCAGAGTCGGACGGATCTGTCTCTGAATGGGACACAGAGACGCAGACTTCCGTTGAGAAAGCGTCCCCATTGTTGCTCAAATTGCACCGGACCGTAATTATCCAAGAGCGACGTGTTCGATGCCAGAGACGATCAAACGGGCACCACCGGAAATTGAAAAGGCGGCTCGAGGAAATCCAATTCGGACTGCGCTGAAAATCCTCCACGCAAGGTAATTAGAGGTATGAATTATAACAGCGGCGCTCTCCACCGGTGTATTTGATTGTTTTCCGATGCACGATAACTAGCGAGCACAAAGTCGAATAAATTTCTTGGGGGGTTGAAGCGAAACGTAGCGGAGGGTCGTAAAAGGTTTATGCGATAAGTTAGACGAGGCAATAAGGCATTCCAAGGCGGAGGAGGCAAGGTGAACGCGCGAGAGACCCCTTCGAGCGGGACCAAAAGGGTTAACCGCGAGGATGAGTTATCGCGGGGCGGGGGTTGCATCGTTCGGGGTGGTTTCCGTTGAAATACGATCGACCAACGGTGGCGATACACTTTTTCGAATGCCACGATCGCTATATTTGCCTCTTCGCGCCGCGTTGGTTCGAATAAAACGGTACCCCGCTACGCTTTTGCTCTTTTCTTCTTTTCTACAAATCGCTCGTGGAATTTTAATTAAGCGGGTGTCGATGGAATTAATTACGGCGGTCGTAGGATCCTTTGAAGTACTGGAACGAAGGCGTGTTCGATGGTGCAACGAGAGGAAAATGGGTACTTCAAAGATGCGAAAGGACTCGTCCGGTTTGAGAATTACTCTCGAGTATTAGATTGAATCTCGGTGAATTTCATTTGCGGTGTATAATCGAATAAAGTTCGTTTTAATAACTGGAGGTATCGGTATTTATCATCGATGAGACGATGGTATCTAGTTGGTCGTTTGAACTCGCGTCGGAACTACTTAGGATAGAAGCCAGGACCCGGAATGCCAAAAGACCTTTTCCTTGGCAAGAAACCCAAGATGCCAGGATACCCTGTCACCATGCTACCTTTCGACTAGTTTGCTTAGTGTCTTAGCATCGATAAGTGCTCGACAAGTTTCAGGATAAAAGGATCCACAAGATTTGGAAAATAGTAAATCTAGATATAACTATGCCAGAGAAGCAATTTCGCCCAGTAAACGTCATTCGGGAAACTATTTACTTTTGCCAAATCATCGCTCCTATCTTAAATACGTGGCGCGCACACATTCCTTCGGTTCCAAGTAATCCGTTTCCCTAACAGAGCACACGTTTCGAAATGTACTTCGTTCGCAACACAATCGGTTACCAGATTTTCCTTTTCTTTGCTCAAATAAAATGTTATCGCGATCACGGATTAAAGGAACGTTTCTATTCTCGTGAACATTAAAGTGTAGTGCGATTTCAGCGTTTCGTGGGACAAGGAATAGGCGCGATAAAGATACGAGAATCGCCGTGATAGCGACAGATAAAACGATAACCCGGTTTCTACCAAAAATATATATATATATATATATATAACAGGATCAAATCGCAGATCAAGAGCTCCGTTTTTGACGAAGGTCGACGCCATGGATCAGTTCCGTGGACTTTTCCTGTTCGTCGTGGGATTACTGATCGTGAGCTCAGGCCACTGCGAGTTGATCAACAAACAGTGGTGGGAAACCGCCCTCGTCTATCAAATCTGGCCGCAAGGATTTCAGGACAGCAATGGAGACGGTGTGGGTGATCTACAAGGTATGTTATGAGCTAAAAATGGGGGTCCTTTGTGCGCGATTGTCGTGAGTTTGTCACACACAAATATCGATAACGATGCTAACGCAAAAGTGTTAAGGGTTGCGTTTGATAATAACTGTTTGCTAAGAGTTTTATGATGCTCAATTTGAACGTCAGGATCAAAGTTTAAATGGGTACAGTTGGCCGTGAAATTTCATGATCCCATAAATCCATGTTTAAAGCTAACGAAAGCGTATCGTAAACGTTGAATACGTGAAAAATAGCCTCGCTCGGGGTTACGTTACAGTTGATCTCGTTTATCGCTCGTTGGTCAAGGTACCAACCGAAGTTACTTCAGATTCCCCGTGCGCCATTGATAACATCGATTTGATATATTATCGTGCGATGGGAATCGTTCTTCTAATATATTTTTTCTCGTCGCAATCAACTTGAATGAAAGCAACAACGAATACGAGAGAATATCCTTCGGAATCTCTGATTATGTATTTTCAAATGGGCCCTATCTCTGCACGGTTCCACAACTGCTGATATAAGTTTACCTACAAAGCTCTAATATAAGGACGAATTGTAGCGCACATAAATTATTATGTACCGTATCCAGAACTGCTCGTGTATCCCCAAGACTTTCCAGGCACGATAGTTGGGAGATTGAGATACATACATTCAATCAGCGCGACCCAAATACGACGAAACATATGTCTCGTACATACTTATGTATCCCTTGCGGATTATGGACTTGTAAAGATTCGAGGATCCTGTAGGAACCAACTAGTGGACACTATATATACAGTAACAAACGTTGGTGTGGAAATCTCAACTGAAATTGGAGGTGAAACCACTTGTGGGACCGTACAAGGTAGGACGCCAACCCAAAAGTACGACAAAGTTTCACAAGTAACACGAGCAATCACTCAAAGACCCTTTAGGACCTTTTATAGTATGACAACTGAGTGATTGGAGAAAATTAAGAACATACGACTCACCGACGGATGCAAAGACTGAACGGAATATCTCAGAGGAAGCCAGGATACCTCACAAGACTGATGCTAAAGTTCAGAAGAAGTCCATATTCCGTGTTATGTGACCGTTCGCTGTAACAAAATTGGAATTTATGCAAACGCCAATAAAATAGTAATGGAACTCTACAGTCGATAAGGTCATATACAACGTACCTTGAAGGACTAATGTGACTTATCGACACTGCATTCGACAACATTAGCGCATCGCACCCATCACTTCCGCACGGATAATGGCCTTACTGTCCATATATCCTTCGTACTTCAGACAACTAATTTATACTTTGCCTGTAACATTTATCACATAAAATATTAGAAAAATATGCATGACGTGCAATGTATATTTCAAATATAAATGATAAGCGTAAAAGGAAGATGAACACTTTATAAGGTGGAAAAATATTATCTGAATCCTTTACCTAAACCCTGAACACAATATGTTAGAAATATTTGGATCATATAGTTAATAGTAAAATTTTTAATTCATGACCGATAAAATAAGTACTCAATGCTATATAGGTATAATCAGGCGTCTGGATTATCTTCAAGATCTTGGAATTGATACAATTTGGCTGAACCCAATTTATTCATCACCGTTAATAGACTCTGGATACGATATTTCCAATTACACTAGTGTACACTCTTTGTTTGGCGATCTCCAGCATTTTGATGAACTTGTACAAAAAGCACATGATCGTGGTATGCTTTACTAAATAAAAAAATTTGAACTCAATTGTACCAAACTAGTTGAACTAAAAAGTGAAATGTTTCAGATCTGAAAATCATTTTGGACATAGTGCCGAATCATTCAAGTGACGAACACAAATGGTTTCAATCATCAAGCGAAAATGTTGAACCTTATAACGATTATTACATTTGGGCAAATGGATCTACAGATGAAAATGGCAACAAAATACCACCTAATAACTGGGTGAGTTATATGTAATTATCGAAACATGTCTTAGAAACAACATCTAATTGCTTTTTTGATCTAGATAAGCACCTATAGCAATGAAAAAGGTTCTGCATGGACGTGGCATAATAAAAGGCAGCAATGGTATTATCACAAATTCCACAAATCTCAACCTGATCTCAATCTAAGAAATGAAAATGTATTGCAGGAGTTAAAGGTAGAGTATTTATGTTTCAGCAGCCCGATTGTATTTCAACAAAAAATAGATTATGTATTTATATAGTTGCTTTTGTATTCCAGGATGTATTCAACTTTTGGTTAAAGAGAGGTGTTGACGGATTTCGAATTAATGCAGTTTCTTATCTTTACGAAGATGCAGATTTAAAAGATGAACCTGTCGGAGAAAATGGAGCCTACACATCTGGACAACCAGAGAACACAGCTCTTGTATATACGTTTCGTTCGTACATTGATAATTGGGTAGCAACAAACAATGCTACTTCAAAGTACATACAATCATGTTGCAAGCTTTATGTTATCTTATTTAATTAAGCCTACACTAACGCAATACAACTTATAATTTACAGATTATTAATTGCCGAATCTTATGACTCTGATGAAGTACTGATATCACTTTATGGTAATAGTACGCACAATGGAATTCCACCTTTCAACTTCCGTTTCATTACCTCTGTTCAAAATACAAGTACTGCTGAAAACATTAGAAACGTTTTGGAAGATTGGATTCAGAAACTTCCCAACCGTACAAACACCAATTGGGTGGTAAGAATAGACACCTTGTGATAATCACTTCCTACTGTCTTAACATCTTAGTACCTAAGAGGATATATTTTATACGTGTAATTTTAGCTTTCCAATCACGATAATTCAAGAGCAGCGTCGAGAATCGGATTAAATCGTGTCGATGGCCTTCACATGCTTAGTTTATTGTTACCTGGCCAAGCGTACACTTATTATGGAGAAGAGATAGCGATGTTGGACGGAAAAATATTGTGGAATCAAACAATCGATCCTATGGGTTGCTCAAGAACGAAAGAAACGTATGGAAATTATTCCAGAGACCCTGCAAGAACCCCAATGCAATGGAACTCAAACGTTTCAGCAGGATTTTCAAACAATACACTCACATATCTTCCTGTTCACCAAGATTATGTTGATAGAAATGTTGAGGCACAACAGAATCAAACACAGAGCAATTTAAACACGTATAAAGCGCTCACTGCTCTTAGAAAAAGTAAAGTATTCACTCATGGTGATTATGAGTTTGCCACACTGAATAATAATCGTGTATTTATTTTGAAAAGGTGCGTGCACTACGCAACAGAGCGTTTTGAGTATATACATTCGATAATTACGTGTTTTTATTTTTATTAGATCTTTGAAAAACAATCCTACGTACATTGTCGTTGTCAACTTGGATCTACGACAGGAAAGAGTTAATTTAACGTCGTTGTATTCAGGCTTGGAAGATTCTATGGAGATTATTGTTGCATCCAGTAATGCAGTTCACATTACGTGAGTATATAATAATGTTAGAAAAGAGTCGATTTCAATTACGAATTCGAAGAGATAATTGCATGTAACTTTATTTGTAGATCCAATATTTCGGCAGAAAGTGTTCTACTTACGGCAAACGCTGCACTGGTGTTGAAGGCCAAAGAAAAATCGGACACTTCCGAAGCGTCAACAGTAACGGGAGGGACTGGCGCGACAGAAATAACAACAACAATTCCTGTAACAACCACAACAAAAAAAAGCTCAGCTGCTGGTCCTTCATCGATGATACAGTTAATAACAAGTACCAGTCTTACCGTGATATTATTACACAAATTCTCATCGTTTTTATAAAAACTCTGGACTCTGCGTAATAAAAATTTAAGTTACATAGATTGGAGTAAAGATAATAATAGCAGAAGTTCGAATAAATGTATTTCTATAATAGAATGTAATGCATGCTCGATCCATTCCGCTTTACATGCGTTAAGTATGCGCTATAGATAGGAGCAAGAGATGGCGAAAAACATGTATAGATGGACAAATACTCGCGCTGTTTAAATACGTTTATAAAACAACGAGTGTGTTGAATGATTCATATTAATAAGCTAAGCGATGCGATTCGAGGTGCCGGTACATGTCGTTCAGAAGCCAGCTGCATTTACGATAAAATCACGAACAGAAACGGTATATTCCGGTCCGTACAGCAAAGTAAAAGCGATACGAGTTTATCGTCGACTGTTTGGAATACCAATAAAAGTGAAATAAATTGAAGTGGAAGAAAGTCTCGATTTATCGTTTCAGTTTATCATAACGGTTTATATTCATAGTTAACGAGCATAAATTACCATGGTTTGTTAAATTCACGGCCAGGGATCGTGTTCGACAGTGTATTTAAAATATCGCCTTCTAAATATATCGGCACGTATCTTGACCAGTCTCGTTTCTTTCACTATGGTACGTGGTAAACAGCGATCTGTAAAGACGCAAATATGTACAGCTGATTCAAACGTATCACCCGGCGAGATAAGAGCGAAGGACAAACAAGAATAGGGGCGGCAAAGAAAATTCGCGATTCATTTGATATCTATTCGTGTCAATATTTATCGCGGACAGAAATGTCACGCTCGTCTTTATTATTCGATTTTATAACGGCGATCATTAACGGTGGGTCGAAATCGCGTCTCACTTCTATGGACACAAGCGTTTCCGACGTCTCCGGTGGCAAGCGTTCGCACTGCGAAAAAGACAATGGCGCAAGAAATCTGTTAGCTCGAGACCAGATCGCCGGTGAACATGAAGCGAGAGGCAAGAAGCGTAAAACGATGGACCCGGAAGAGACTGTTCACCTTCTTTGCGACAGGTCGGTCTATGAGGCCGTACGATTCAACGGGTCGAAAGAGAAACGGAAATATGCAGGTTTGACATTCTTCTGTAGAAAAACGGAACAAGTACGCGCGTATTGAAGCAACGACTAGATAAAACCTCGGTTTTAAATTCAACCAATCGTACCTTGCGTGCTCGCGCATCTGCACGCACTGTTTGCACTTCCAAACCGGAAGTTCGATCAAATCAAATGTTCGATTTAAATTCAATCGATCGATGGAATTATTTATACGAAATGCGCATCGTGTATAAACAAAGCTTTCCTTTCAGAATCAGTGAATGATAATTTTAGCTATTATGCGATCGATCCAGTATGTATGAATGTTCGCCTCTGTATATTTTGGTTTTTATGGGTAATATTAATAGCAGTACTTATTATATCCATATTATCTTACTGCTGTTTTACATGGAAAGTGTGCCACGATCCCGAGGAAATAATTAATACGAACACAACAAAGGATACGGTGAGCATTCGTGAAAATTGCAACGGAATTTTCTAACTGTTTAATTAGTAATATATCAAATAATATTCAATTTCACGCTGTTTCAGTAAATTCTCTATGCCTCGGAGTAGTACAAAATACATGTTCTCTATTTGTAATCTGATCTTATTAAATAAGCCTATATCTGAAAGGATGGAATATTTTGTTGTGATATCAGCAAGATATAAGATAATCATTTAATTCCCCGCATACGATGGATAAAACTCCTACTGAACGCAGATGTGGAAAAATGTAGATCGAAATATCCACTGTTTATATCAATTAATATATATAAGTAAGAAGCACGCGTGTATATAATAACTTTCATACTTATTAAGTATATAAATATGAACAAAAATTGTATTTCAAGATGATATCTTATGAAATGATACAGCACGTGTTACGATCTTCAAATAAATAATAAATGTAATTGTTACGGAAAGAGTGCGCGCAAATAACGAAAAACCTTTTGCGCTTTCCTTCCACGCAAGCATTCTATTCGCCGTTGAAACGATTGAATCGTAAGTAGAGCATTTATATCAGTTCTGGGCCATGAAACTACAGAACCCTGTGCAAAGTCACCTTTAATCGGGATTTTTCAATAAATTCTTCTCACTTCTACATCCTTTGATAGAAATCTTAAAATAAACCGTTTTACTCATTCCGATCTCGCATTGGCTAACACTTTTTATATTCATCAAAATATAGATCTGTTGATATAATCATCACACTCATCCATGTAGTATCCCATGTAGATCCTTATTTTAAACAGGAATATTTCTTCAATAAATTATGGACGATATAGCAAGTATTTTTCTGTTTTTATAACAAATTAAAAATTCTGATACTATTTACGTACTTTAGTGTGGGAAAGTACGGTAGCTTTCAGGGACGAAAGTCGCCCCTGATCTTACTTTGTTCCTATACAGCTGTGGTAGTAAAAGTAAATAGGTCCAGGGACAAAAAGGCGAGCAAGAACCAGCCAGACATCTGGATGGGGTAAAACGCATTCGTCCAGTCATTTCGAGTTGGACCGTTTTAAGGGAACGGTAATCTCGGGACCTACGCGAGAGTTGATCGCGAGGGGAAGAACATTTCTGGGTAGAATTTCGTACATTTCCCACTACTTAGATTAATTTGAACGTGTCCTTGAGTTCGTTTGGTTGTTACAATGGAGAGTGGGAGGTTGGATTTAGATAACTTCGAAGCGAACGGGAACGCGAAAGAAACGGCAGTCGTTGCCACGTATAAGCCGTTACCGGACAACGATACTAAGCCAGATAACGAAGAAAACACCGCAATGGGAAAGCCGAACAATGAGAACGACATCGACGATGGAGTCCATGAGAAAATGCTCAATGATGAGAATAAAGTCTCTCCCACGAAAGATGGAACAGAGGTACGCCTTTAGGAATTCTTTCGGACGACACACCTACTATGGACGATCAATAAGATGTACTACTCTCGCATCTAATTTAAAATATCTCCTCATTTTTTTATCATTATTTCTGCTACAATCATTTTTGTTTCGTACAAATGTAGTTTACGTTCATTTCTTCCTATGCCATATTTACCTATCTTACTCGGATCGTCAATTTTCTGTTCAATAATTTAAGTACGAATGACAATCGATATATTGTCGAACGGCCTTTTCATTTTTATTTCCCACAATCTTCCTCAGGCATTTAGAATTTTTATTGTGTTATATCGAGCATGTGCTACTCGAAAGTAAGAATTATTTAATGTTACGTCATCTAAAATCGGAAAGATTTGTCGAGGAATAAATGTTGGGGAAATAATCATGAATCAGTGGGTATTCACGCGAGACGTGTGCACTAAGTGTTCCTTAAATTTTGTTAAATAGGTAAAATTTATTTCTGAAAATGGAGATACCAAAATCGATATTGAATCGGTTAAACAAGCCCTATCTGGAATGGGTAAAGAGGAACTGATGAAATTTGCTAACGATCCATTCTGGATTCGATTAAGATGGTTCTTGTTCATAACTTTTTGGCTAATTTGGCTTGCCATGCTGGCTGGTGCTACAGCTATTGTGGTAATGGCACCAAAATGTACAGCGCCAAAACCCAAGGAATGGTGGGAAAGAAGTCCTATTGTACAATTAGATCCTCTTGAAATGGATGCTCATGACTTAAAGGGTGTGGAACCTTTGTTAGACACTTTGAAGGAACAGAATATAGAAGCAATTTCTCTTGCATCCATAGTTAAAGAAAGCCCAACAGGTACATTGGGATTTTTAGAAATAATTTTCTTTATACAATAATACAAGAATCAAAAATTAATGTATTCCATTTTAAAACAGGTGGAACAGAAGACTTCAAAAATATTAAACCAGAATTAGGAACTATGACCGATTTGGAGACTCTTATAAAAGCGGCAAAAGATCGGGAACAACATATCATTCTAGAATTAGATCCAACTCATACATCTACCGAGCATCCATGGTTTAAGCGTTCCATAGCAAAAGAAGACCCGTTCACTTCTTATTATGTTTGGGCTGATTCGAAGACAAGTTCCGATGGCAGACGTAATCCACCTAATAATTGGGTCAGTTGTAGCTCTTTTACTTGAGGAGCAATGACTTTGAATTTTTTTAATTTTTTGCAATATCAATTATTTTAGTTGAGTGTATATGGTGGATCGGCATGGGAATGGAATGAAGAAAGAGGACAATACTATCTTCATCAGTTCAATCAAACACAGCCCGAGTTAAATTACAATAATCCAGTAGTAGTTACAGAATTCTCTGTAAGTTGTTTCCTTGTTCTTTTCCTTAAATATACATTTCAAGTTTTGAGCATATGTATAAAGTTTCATTTTCCATGTTCAGGACATTTTGAGTCACTGGTTAAAATTAGGAATTAGTGGATTCCGTTTGGCAAATACTCGGTATTTAACTGAAGACCCTAAACTTCATGATGAATTTAGAAGTACCAGTCCCATTGAAGCAGATGATTATGATTCGTTGGTACATGCCTATACAAGAGATCGTCCAGAAAATGCTGCTGTCTTGGCGAAATGGCAAGAAAGAGTTTATAATGAAACAGATAACACAGGGTTAGTTTTAGATAGTAATTGGTAGCATTATAGTATATATATCGTTCGTTTCAAACAAAGTCTATATTAGTCTAAATTGTCCAGGCTCTTTTCGCTTCAAGATGATATTGGGACTGATATTCTACAAGTTTATAATCAGAAGAAAAGATTAATTGATCTTCCACAAAACACTCCAATCCTTAGATTTTTAGATAGCAATTTCAATGCCACGCTTTTACATCGCGGCATTTCCCATTGGCTTAATTTCACTTCTTGGCCTGCTTGGAATGTAAGTAATCAAAGAAATGAAGATTTGTTTCATATCTTAATTCACTGTGTACTGCATTAAAGTATACATATATTACATTTCTGTTATTATTCTAGATGAATAGCAAGAAATATAAGTTAAGAGAAACAATACCTGCAGATATAATAAACAGTTTAACGTTGATGACAATGCTTTTGCCTGGAACTCCAGTGCTCGATTTTAATGATGTTATATCTGCAAAAGATTCTTTTGCAACTTTATCTAAGGCCCGGCAAAGTTTAACATTCCTTCACGGAGAGACAATGCTTAAGACTGTTAATGGATCTGTATTTGTGTACACAAGGTAGTATGATAACATTTTTTCTTCTTTCAATGTTGATATTGCGTTTTTGTTCATACACTAAACATTTCTTCTAACCCTGTGTAAAGTAATGTCAATTAAAAATGTTGCATATGGTATGGAAGTTCACAAAAATTGAATTAAGTAATTTAACTATTCTTGCGTGTTAAAGAAAGTTCATTCTTATTCACAATTGCTATACATTGTCTCGATTATCCTTTGATTGTAACACTTCAATCCCAAATAACCACATACATCTCATACAACTCACACAAATGTACTGTGTAATTTACTAATCAAAGATTAATTTGCCCTGTTCCACGCTTCCTTTTATACAACGCAGGAGCTGGTGAGTCCCTCTTACTAACATACTGCATGAAATCAATTTTATGTAAAAGTAATTTCTAATAACGTATTTGACTAACTGATAGTATTAAAACATTAATCTGATTAGTAGAAAAAGTTCTTGCTTCTTTTTTTTAATAAAGAAGGTATTTAATTACATGAAATATAAATCAATGTCTAGGTTGAAAAGTGGCAATCCTGGTTACTTAGTAGCGTTCCAGTTTGGAGAAGAACCTATTATAGTAGACTTCTCCACGATACCTCAGATTTCAGAAGAAGTTAGTATTGTTGCACATAGTCCTAACTATATACAAGACGACAATACTATAAGGTAAAATATTACTTTGCAATAATTTTGTTTTTTACATGGTTTGTCAAATAACTGAATATGGTAACTATGATAACAGTGGTTTTTAATTAAATTTTTTGTCTCTTACAGAACGAAATTGCCCTCTAATAGGGTTCCCATATCATCCTGGAGCACAGTCATCCTGACGTTTGTTCCAAAAAGTTAAGATATATACAGCTGATTACTTTCAGTCCTGTGCTTATCATACTTAAAGCAATAGCATTTATTATATATAATTATGTATGAGTTTCGTGAACTGTATAATTAAATATGATGCAGTAAAAATGCAGAATTATAATTAACCCACTGATTGTTTAAAAAAAAGAATTTTTATTACACTGTATCAATAATATTTATTCTATATGGAGTTTCGTGGATCTGTAAGTCTTGCTGTAAGAATATAGAATAATGCAGGTAAAGGAACTAAAGCAAGCATTGCCGGGTGTATACCGAAGCCACGGAAAGTTGCTGCAGCTACGAGACCATATCCGAACAAGAGCCAGTGACCTAAAATAATCAGTGCATTCTTCATATCCGATACGCAACTCAATAATAGTGCTTTCATCGACTGAAAAAGATAAATAGGATTTTTTATGTATAACACTCACAGTACTTAAGGAATATTAACACTTAGGAACAATCGCTGAAAAAGCAGTACCTGATTTAATTCAAATGAAAAATGTGTTGCATTAGACAGTACAGATAATATTATAGTTATATATGGGAATGAATAATCTGTAAAAATAAGGGAGTTAAAATATAATATAAATGTATTACTCTCTTATAATAGAAATTACTGTACTCACAAATCAAACCACCACCGACTGCATGTAACACAGCTAAAATAGGATAGAAATAAAGAGCAGCATAAATTGAAAATATTCCACGTTTTGGTGAAAATTTCTTTACTATAATTGGCCTTATTAATAGCATTATTGCTATTCCTAAGGCGTAAAAGACAAACACCATAGTATGCCTAAGGATCGAATAATTACTTAGTTCTTTGTACAGTAAGAAAACCAAATATGATAATAAGTATATGATTACTAACAAAGGATAAACAGCTTCTTGCGTACAATACAAAGTTTCCTCATAATTTGGGCTAGGATTATGCAATAACGTATACCAGTCTGACAGTTTTGTGGCTCTGCATGATTTGATTGTAAAACTACCTACAGGATCGGTCAATTGCAAAGTAATCAGAAATGCGGAAATAACTTCCAATAAAGCAGATAAATGTAGCGCGGTCACTTCTTTAGGTATAGTACGCCTCATGGTTACCATATCGATACAAAACCAGTGTAACAGTAACGCTAATAGTACCATAAACCAAAGATAGAGCCAGTCGTAAAGCATCGGCTCGTCTTCGCAAGGCACGCATATAGAAGAGGCATTTGCTCTAAATCCACGAAGACAAGCACCACAATCGCTCAAATTACCATCAGGCAATATTTCTCTACCACAATATAACCCAGGGCATCGAGTGAATGAATGTAGAGCATTCGACTTTGCTATAGAGCACATGAAGAGACAAGTGGCGGAACGCTGTTTACAAATATTTTTGGTATACAATCCTTTTGTTTAATTTCGAAATTTATGCAAAAATATACGTAATATCTTCGACAACATAGTGCGGATGTTTAGAGGTTACGTGTCAAATACAACGAGTAACACTAAACATAGTATAGCGATATAATCTCGTAATTGATTTATGTCAGCAATTTCAAGGTTTACTATTTTAATAAACAGTTCTACGGACACTTTGGTTTTAAGGTGTAACAGAACGTTTTAGCAAACAGATTTGGAAACTGTTTACGAAGAATGTAACGTCGCCTGACGGTTGTAAATATTATAGATCGGTAATATCACATGTACCGTACACGACATAATGCGTCCTACATAGCGCGTGTGCGATAAAGAGCAAGGGGACGAGAACTGTTTATGTGGAATGAGTTTTACAAAAACAATGAACGTTCCGTACATTTATATATACGCTGACTACAATAAACGAATTAAAGTGAGTATAAAAACAAAGTACGATAGATCAAAGCATTTTATATACAGGTTCTAGATACGTTGCCTTGTTATCATATCAAAGTATAACCGTATTAAGGCTTGTTCATAGAAAAGTTCATGGTAATCGATGATCCATTAGGTTATAGTAACGATAAATGGTAAATAAGAAAAATGTAGTTATAGTACGATTTTGAAGCGATAGCTTGAAATAACGTTATTATCAGGATTTGGTGATACGGAAATAGAAATGTTCCTAGTGAGAAAGCGACGGTGCAATGGGAGAACGGTAAAGATTCGCGAAGTGGCGCGATCTAGGGCGTTCGTAGGTGTTCGTGTTTGATCGGGTATCTCCGGCCGATGATTACCGAGTGCACATTACTATTTTCAGGCACACAAGGCACCTCTTGACGGGTTTTCAATAAGTGAAGAGGGCGACGGTGCAAGGATCCTTTTTTCTTTTTAATTTAAATTTTCCGTGCGGTAGATGCCGAAATTGTAGTGGGCTGTGTGCGCGCGATAAAACGTACGATGCTGGAAGAGGTCTCGGCAGGACTTAGCGCCTGACGGTCTGTCGGTTGTTCCGGCAAAAATGAAAGAAGCTCGTCGGTCCGAGCAGCTGATGGCGGCCGAGTGCTGTTCGAGCCTCAGTGTCCCCCATCGAAGCGTTTAAGTGAGTGTGTGCGTTTAGCTGGGCGAACCAAGTGCGGGTACCTCGTGCGGAAGCAAGATAATCCTCTGGAAGATAGATTTCGCGCGACGAGAAACCGCTTGTAGACGAGCTACGAGCTATTTCGTAACGGTGCTTCTTTTCGCGACTCTGTATCCGACACGCAGGCACGGTACGGTAAGCCTGCCAGCCGTTTCACGGTATCCGCCGCCGTGAATCAAATATTCGTTGGAACGGGAGAAACTGAAGGATCGAGGCTCATAGACGAAACCATCGGCCGTGGTTTTAGGTAAACGCGCAATCGACGTACGATCGAGCAAAGACACGGTGCCGCTTCTCTCTGTTGCACGGTGTAGGTGGGAGATTCGACGTACGACGGGGCGTGCGTTCGCGTGTGACAACGCCTAACGAGCGATCGCGCCCCTTTTCTCCTCCGATACCAATACTAGTCGGCAATTTCATTACGAATTTCGATCGAACTGTGAACTTGATGGATCTCGTACGTTGACGAACCGCGATATATTGTAATACGTTCCCCTGTTACGCGGAAAAACTCCTCGTGCTATGCACGAACTACTATCAATTTTCACCCCTCTCTGCCTCAGGAACGTCTGAACTAGTAGGTTACCGTGTTCAGATACACCACGTGCGCTTTGTAATCGTATAGTGTTGCTTTGTCCTTCTGTGTGTGTAGTGAGTTCATCTTCCTCGACGCGGAATGCGACCTCCTCGGGGTGGACGCAATCTTCTTTAGTCGCGTCCAACGCCGAAAACGTGCAGCCGAGGCACGAAAGTGCCTCCAGCGTTCCACTTCCCTCCAGTTCTCATAGTGCCTCTGCTAATCCCAACATGTCGTCAGCGACTTTTGTGGACCGGATAGATCCCTTTGCCAAGAGATCTCTCAAGAAGAAGTCCAAAAAATCACAGGGTTCCTCCCGCTACCGTAACTCTCAAGATGTTGAGCTGCAGCAGTTACCGCAACTCAAAGGTTGGTTATCATCTTATTCTATTTCTTATTCGCTTCCTTGCCAGTTACTTGCGTTTACATTTTCATACTAATGTCACAGCTACATTAATAGTACATGCAAATGCGGAAGTTATCAGAGGTAGTTAAGTTTCCGTACATTAACTTTTTCATCTTGGCCAATTCAAGTATCGTTCTTGAATAAATGATCTGGTAATTATTCTCTTTCGTCGCCTGGAAACTTTATGGCATAACATACACGTATAATTCTACTCTGATGGCTTATTTTCTAAACTGCTCGTAAGATGTTTCATTGAAAGATTTGATATAATATGATTAATGCTAGACTGCAATATTGTAAAATTTGTGTATCGGAAGTGTTACATAATGGTAGAAATATTTTATTTCAATTGACAAGTTTTCAGTATTGCAACAAAATGAATTTATCTTCGATACTATTAAAATATGAGAATGTAAACTATATATATATATTTGTTGAAGGTATTATTTTGTTTCTTAGATATATATATATATATATATATATATATATATATATATATATATATATATATATATATATATATTACACATTTTCTCTTAATCATAATCAAATGGCTATCAGTATTCTATCACAAAGATTAAGATTATATTCTACCATCAAGTATGAGGTGCAAACATCTTTGAACTTGTACAGTTGGCAATACATTTGTCATTTTAATATTAAGCAATTATGATATATAGGTGAAACAGAACTATATTCTGGTGATAAACAAAGTTACTAGGTGGTACATTAATGATTTCAACATAGATTCTAATGTTTTTTCATATATACATAATTCATTATATCGCATAACATTTATCTAGCGTATTGAAATAATTAGTGATTTCCAATTATAATTAACTTAAGGATTTGTTTTCATATTTGGCATAAATGTTCCAATTTCGTTGAACCTATAAGATAACTAGGTATTAATATTTATTACTCCATATTAGATGAAATATTAGGTAACGTTGGGTTCGTATTATTTTCGCGAATTATACATTAGATTGCTCGATATAGAGATAACGTAAGAATGCCGAAGCTAACCTCAAAACGTTCGATAATAACCGAGGTTGCACTCAGAATTTTTCTTCCCTTAAATGTTTTCTATAATCGTGATAGACGATGCGAAAAATTTCTATCCATTGACTATTTAAAAGGGTTTAGCTTCAAATTCTGTGAATACGTGTCTGGCGTACTTCGTATTGACGTATGTTCTGAAAATCGATGAGGAGCGGTAAAGTAGAGGTCAGTTCACGTTACTCGACCGATTTTCCTAGGATATAAATTTCGAGCACTATCGATGATTACTATCGTAGAATAAACAAAAATTTTGATACAATGCAACCGATTTCCCGTTGCAACAGTTGACTTTTCATGTATCAAGCATAGTCGCTCGACTTTGAATGAATTAAAAACTAGAATCTATACATTGATGCTCGTAAATTTCAATCGCGTCGAGTACGTGTCCTCTTACGTCACATATTTTTATCATTTGGAACTTTATTCTGTCGATTATCGTTTAATTTGATAAAACAACGATATTAACTGTAAATTCATATTATTCACGAATACGGATTCTGTCTTGTCGATTAGATCGTTCCTGTTTGTCTTTTGCTGTTGAAAATTGCACATTTTCAAGAAGAACCGCTGCGCGTCCCGTTTAGATGATAATTCCAGAACGATTCGTGTACACTGTTCGTTTAAATTAACTGACGTATGCACAATACACGCGTTTCAATGTAAATCAGTCATTAGGACGTTCAACGTTATCCCCTTAAGTGTGCAGATTTCGAAGGCGGAGGAATATCGGCTATATAAACTGTGAACTGAAATTGTGTACACGGAGTACGATATTTTTTTTCTTACGTCACGAGGCAACGCTTAATAAAAACAGGAAGAGCCGGGCATCCGAAGCTTTTGACGGGTTTTCGATGTCCAATCAATCTTGATTCAACGAACTCACACTATTTTCGTAGGAGGGTGGTTGAAAACAGTACGTAGTGACCCATAAACTCGCGGCACGTTCCAACGACGAGCGGTTATGCGAAATACAGGCATCCACCTTGCAGTAGGCAGTGTCGTTCACCTCTGCCAATAAAACGGCAGTAGTCCTTATAGTCTCTCCTTCTCCGTTCCTCGTTCACTAGCTCACTGTCTTCTCCGCGTCTCTCCTTCTCCTCTTTGCACTTGTTCCCGTCTCTTTACTTCTACACCCGGTTTCTCTCGCCATCTCGTTCTTGCGCGCCACGCACATAACCTATACGCACGTGTTTTTCTGTTCCTCGAAGCTGATCGTGTGCGCGTCCGCATTATCGACACACGCGATCTCACACGTTTCATGGAAGAGTAACTTTCGATTAAAGTACGAAAGTCGAAAAGGGGAGTGCGCGTACCAGCGTACAACTGTTCAATGAACTCGTAAGGTGCTCGCCTTTTCTTTCTTACCAGTATTCGAGTAAAGTTGATTCGTCGTTAACAAGCGTTGCACGATCGCAACTGTTTCTTTCGTTTTTTCTCTTTCTCTCTCTCTCTCTCTCTCTCTCTCTCTTTCTTCTACTAAATAATATAAAGTTATATGCGTCGCCCAAGAGTGGATCCACTTTGTCGTGGATCGCAATGCCCTGGCGGTGTGTAGGGTCGTAACCCGTAGGTAAGCCCGGTTTCATGCGGGATTTATGTACTGCATAGAGTCTGCGGCGTAAGACTAAAGCGGGCAAATGTGTTTCGGACCGGTTACTCGGGGGAGCTCCTGCTGGCAATTGCAGCACTTGAGAGGATTTTCAAAGGCAGCATCCTACGGGGTGTCGGGAGAGGCGAACCGTAACGTGGAACGGTTTCGTGAACGATGAAAAGTTCACCAAGCGGTTAGCTAGCTATGATCGATTATCTCTCGCTCGTAGGCGTAACGTTCCGAAAACTGCACGGAATAATGTACGCACACGACCGCGAACATTGTTTCGTTTGCCAGTGACGATGATTCGCGTATAGATAGTGTTACGAGGGCGAGGATCGTTCGACGCTCGGGAAGATCGGAGAAGATATACGTTTCGTCTCCGCCATGCTGCCAACCTACGAATAAGACTTATTTAGAAACACGTAGGTGTGTGCCCGGTGTCTGCCTACGAGTTCGCGTTATTTTACAGCCGAAGTATACTTCCAAGTTTTAATCGTCGAGGCATCGTGCAGCAAAAAGCAAACTTTTAGCCGATCTCGAAACTTAGTTTTACGAAATCGATATCGTTCGATGGAACGGTTTTCATGCGAACCTTTTCAGTTCTCGGATTGAAGAAAAATGGCATTTGGAAAAAAATCTCTAGGTACGGAGAATGTTTGTTTAATTCATGATAATCGTATCCCGTTTCGTGTACGTATCCCTTTGCGAAGCAAGGAAACGGCTTTATAAGTCTTTCGATTTGATTCGCGACAAAGCATTGGACGAGAGCTGGCCGTTTATTGATTTATGTGTTTCACTTGATCCACGACGATAGCTTGGCTCGTGCAGCAGCCCGTATCTTATTAAAGTAAATGCACTCGCGCGCGCAAATGTCCACGAACGTGCTTGCATCGGGACGCATCAACGTGTAGTTAACACCTCCGGTATCAGTAGAAATTTTAGTATCTCAAGATGGTAGGACTGATAACGAGGCTGATGATAGTATCGAAATAATCGAGCGGAGGGAATGAGATTGCTTTGGATACAAGTCTCGCCACTCGTCAATAGCAGTATAAATCGCAACGTGTGTGCGAGCTGTCTTAAGTTTCTAAAGAAATGAAAAAGCTCTCGACTGAATTCGAGTACACTTTGGTCGATGCGTTCGTGACACGAAGCAGAGAGTGTCGTTTCAGGCTATTACATTGGTAAAACGTCTTGTGATGCGATATCTGTCCGTGCCGTATCGTTAACTGTTACAACAGTGCCGGATGATCGTGATAATCGCCTGTTGACAGATAAGAAGCCACGGATTTATCGTCGCGCAGAAAATAAACTGTTCGCGCGTAACGAGCAAAGGAACGCGTGTTGGTTATCGTTACCATTACTCGCGTCGTGTCCGTTTATCGTTTCGACAGATTTTCCTACACAGGTAAACCCTCGCGTAACACGGTTTCGATGGAATGCGATAAGATTTTTCGGCTACCTCGATGGTTACACGTTGAATGAAGTTTTTTTGTTCCGAGTCTGTAACTTCTACCTAACAATTACAGAGAAACGTTCGCAGGTATTGAACGGGGCACATTGTAGTCCGTATTGATTTCATCGATGGACGATAACCAATTTCCTAACGGCAGAATGTTAGGTCGGTTAAAGGGGAATCACCAGGCAAACAGACAGCTAGTCAAAGCGTACAGGAGGTCGCGAGCGGTTGCGAAATCTGTTTAAGCTCGATGACGCGGCTAGGGTATTACTTGTTATTAGGTCCTCCAGGCAGGCTAATCAGGGTTCAAGCGACGAATACATGCAAGAGTCACCTACCATACTCCCATTGCGGCACGCGTGTACCAATGAGAGAGAGAGAGAAAGATAGAGAGGCCAGCGTTTTTCCACTTGTAGCGCACGAAATTGAACTAATTTCGTACACTTCCGGTTTTCTAGTCGATTCACACGGATTCGCGGCTGACCAAAGCGTACGATTCGACTTTGTTGCTCTTTCGATCCACAGAGCTTACATTGGCATCGAAACGATCATCAACGAACTTCAGTAGTACCTCGCGTACTCTTCGTTTAAAACCCGATCCACCGCTTCGAGATTTGCAATAGCACTTATTCACCTTGTTCCAGGCCACGTTTTCAAGGCCGTTCCGCTTTGCGCGAACGGAATAAAAGTCAACCGACGATGGTGCGTTAAAACGAGGTCCGCTCTAATCCGTCGCGTTTCAAAGAGATAAATGGGTTCAACGATATCGTAAACGTAGCGCGCGCTCCCCTGAAACGATCTCTACGAGGAACAAATATTTCGATCGTTCTCGCAGGAAGAGTCCTCGCGTCACCCTTTTGTCGACTCGTCGCAAACCTGTAACGTCATCCAACGCTTTCGATCTCGATAGAGACGTGGTGGATATTTCACGGATGCGCGCGACGCGATCGATAGATCTCCCAGTTCCCTCTCTCTCTCTCTCTCTGTGGAACGAATATCAACGATCATCGAGCTCGTATGCGCGAGTACGTACGCGTTCGCCTAATTGACGGCGCCATTGATCGCTACGGTCACTGTCAAGATCATCGCGGTGCAGAAGGATGATAGCGCAGTTTTCCGGCCGATGAGAGTGGGCGAGCTGCTGTCCGCGCGGCGTCGATCATTAAGCCGCGTTTACACCGCAAACGCCTTTCGTTTACTCGCCGTGTCTTAATGCGGATTTTATTTGCTCGCCCCGTCCACCACCCGCCGCCGCTCCCCCTTTCCTTCTCTTCCTTTTCCTATCTCGTCCATGGTATGTAACACGCGTGCAAGCCTCGAATCGTCGATAGAGAAAGATGACGAAAATGGTGGCGTAATTGCTTTTGATAGACCGTATTTAAACCGCGCGTTTAAAAGCGTTTAATTGTCGCGGGTGTATTCTTTTTTTCTCTTTCTTTTCGTGTCGTAATTGTGGTTCGTTGCTACGATGTTTACCGACTGGTTTTACTCGTCTTTGTTTGCACGATATGATGCAGAAGTTGCGGAACAATGCTGCGTAAAGTATTAGTTATAAGTAACGAGGAACGTCGCTTCTCATTAGGCTAGAGGAATAGAAGAAACACGAGAAAATAATCACTTCTGTGGCATGTACGCTGCAGACCAAGATAGTAGTAAACTGAGTTTGTATAAATATTGCTAGCTTAGATTTGCATATAATTTCTCGGTTTTTTCAGGGTAATTGCATTTATTTTCTCACATAAAATGGCCCCAAAGCGGCATCTAAATATTTATAAATGTATCTCGCGTTTGAAATGGAAAATAGGAATGTAATAGATGAAAGTATTGTTTGCGAGATGCGCACAAGTGCATCGATGTGCATTACGAATTACACACCAGAGGATTTTTGATATGCTCGTAAGAACAGAAATAAATTCTCGGAAGTAATATTTCCAATGTCTTGAGGCGTTCGTGTGTATCGAGTCGATTTCGACGATACGGAATATCGACGTAAACCAGTCCTGAAGGCCATTTCGGACACCTGTTATTCGATTAAGAGACTGTTGTACCTCCAGCGTGAAATGTTCTCAAATCTTAGCTCGCGTATCCTCTCTTTCTTAACCTAGAAAACGTTTTCCTAAGATTTCTCATTTTCTTATCGCCTCGAACATGATAAATGTGAGCTACGATATTTCACACGGCTTCTACACATTTTTTTTAGTCGAGACGTTGAAGAAGGGCAAGCGAATATTTACGAAAATTTGGCTCGTAACGTTCTTCTTTCGTGCATCGATAACTCACGCGTCCCCCGTGCATATTGCCGTCCATAAATTCAGGACACTTTTAAAATCTAGTTCGAGATTATTCGAAGCGAGCATACCCATTTAACTGCACGGTTACAGACGATCGGTATTTGCATTCCCGTGAAGAACGCGTTTCAATCCTCCTCCGTTGAAAAATGATGTTTCCGACGCGCTACGATCGCAAACATCATTGATCGATCGATACCCGGTGACGTCTTTTTAGCAGCGCGCGATCCACACGTCGATCCGGCCTCGTCGCAGCCGCACGAAAGATACGCGTACGCGCGCACGTACCACATACCTCCAAGGCTCTCCTAGTAATTATGTTAATAGAGTGCAACAGCTCTGCTTCTTCCTTTTCTCTCTCTCTCTCTCTCTCTCTCTCTCTCTCTCTCTTCTCGATAGCTGAGAAGCGGCGAGTGAATCACGCGGAATGCGTTTCTGGCATTGACATTGACGGGCGTTGTTAAAAAAAGGAGAGAACGGACTGGCCGCTAATAACAGCGGCGAGCGGGAATATCTCGCGAAAAGCGGCGAAGTGCGTTCGCGAGGAGCATTTCTTCGCCGTCCCGCTAATTGGGCTCGATTCGTTCGACATTCTGTTCGCGCTCCTCCCGTGGATATAGGGGAACACGGAGGCACGTTCCGCGTCAGGTATTTCCGTTAAACGCTACCGACGGATTACAACGATTTACTCGTCCGTTTGCTCGACGTCTTTATTATGTGTACGGAAAAATGGGAAAGCGCATAAACCAACGACGATGCGATGCACCTCGAGACGTTGATGCATGCAGCTCGAGATACAGAAATAGACTGGTGTAACTTAATCCGCTTATGCACGGTCCATGAGGGGGGAAGAAAGAGAAATATAACGAAAAATGTAATGAAAGTTAGGAGAAGAACGTAAAGAGTGGTTGGTTCGTAGAAATAATGAGAATTAGAGGAAGTTCTGTTCGGTTCGTTCGCTTCTCGATCCTTCTCGCGTGACGATAACCACCCGTTGTCGCTTCACTGTTCGCAACTTTCCGTGCATACCCCTACCCGGTGGAAAACGGAAGTCCCTCGTTCAATTGATGCACCACCGTTAACCCGGCGAAGTATAAGGACACCGCGTCGAACTTGGAGGATCGTAGCCTAGGAATTAAAGAAAAAGCAAGCTCCCGTGACCCCTGTACTCGTATTTATAGCTAGAAAAGCAAACACAATCGCGTGGCGTGATTCACGAAGGATCGCGATAGCCGCCGCGTCGCTTCGCCGTACGCCGCGTTCACGTTTTCTCGTTACTCTTCCATTGGTCCGTTGGGCCCCTTCAGGATCCTCGAATTCGTTCTTATCGGCCGATGGAAACAGGATGCGCGTAAACGCCGCAACGATAGAGATCGGTTGGAAATTAACGCCGAGCCAGTGACTCGGAAGTCCTGGATACCGTGTGTGTGTGTGTGTGTGTGCGTGTGTGGAAGCACACCACGCGAAGAGAGGCGGATAGCGCGTCGAGTAACCGCGCGTGATCGATAGAACAGTTTCGCGGTGCACGTTTAGAGACGCGCGCGATGCCAGCACTCGCGGCGAAGAGGAAGCGGAAAGAAAGTCCTAGCTGAAAGAGAAACGGTCAGTACGGTGACCTATGAGTCATTGTCGAGGTCAAGCCGATATCCAACAGTTGTTGGTAGAGGTTGGAGTGCAGCTGCAACCGCGAAGCACGTCGACCTAACTCTTCTCCGGCGGCGTAGGCAGAATAGCCCCGTTCGTGTTTATGCGCAATCGTCAGCAAAATCTCGCGGCATGGGACAACGGGAGGCGGAGAACCGCGGCGATGTAGAACTCGATTTAAACCCCCCCGCATGCTGCGAACCGCTTTTAACCGACATCGTTCTACCTTTTCATTTTTCTTGCCCACCGCGACTCTCATCCCGCCGCGGTTGTTTATCATTCGAACGATGCAAGTGGATCATCGACAAGTCGAATTCCTTGTTTATTCCCAACGCTGCGCCGCGCTCCGTTCGTTTATCGTTTATTCGATTATCGCCATCTTGCCAATTACGTAACGAATATTTGTTCGCTGCCAATCGTTGATTAAAGTGGCTTATTTTTCATCGTGCCACGTATATCGGCGTTTTTGCCCCGCGACTCGATAATTTCAGATTGGGCAAATTAATCAACAAATATTGGTAGGACCGAAGGATATCGGAATAGCAGTATGTGGTTACGTTCTGTGCAGTCTTCGCTGGAAATGACCCCGTTTGATAAAGAAGAAAAACGCGGCAAGCTGTTCTAGTCTATAAACAAAAGGAAAGCGATTAACCATCTGTTTGCTGATTGCATCTGACAAAGGTGCAACGTCGGTGCCAACTATGTATGTATGTACAGCGCGATTAACGACACGCGTGATTCATAGCGGAAAATCGTTAAATATCGCTAAGTAACTTGGATTAAGAAACAGCTCGGTAAACACGCTTTCCTTTTTCCGAGTTGACGTAAATTACCGCTGAACACGCACGGTCAATCGTACGAGCGAGAAGTGATCCTCGGTTTCGTAACGATTTATCGTGCTCTTCGTCTACGTAATAAACGCGTACGCGGTGATCAACCTCTGCATAAAAATCAGGATAACTTATCTTACCGATATTTTCCGCGGTCGATCAGCGTTCCAACAATCGAGTTTTCTGTAACCACGTTATCTAAACTCTGTATTCCGTTCGCGTGTTTTCGAAATTCCGTTCTGTTTCTCCGAGGCCTGTGTGTTTTATCAATTTCTCCGCGTTACCGACTGAAAGTGGACGTTGGATAAATCTGCTAGCAGTCGTGTCGAGGGTATAGCTGATGGAAGTTGTTCTCAGGGTTTTTCCGATCTCTGGACGGCTCGCATCGATGCCCTTCCAGGTGTTTACCAGCTGTTGGAATGTTGTTTTTCGAATTTATTTTTATAGCAATAAACCATCTACGAGCTAGACCTTTACAGTTGGAGACCGGGTCTGCGGTTTACGATGGCCTAGCGGTCGCCGACCTGCTATGTAACACCTCCGCAAGCACGTGCATTAGAACTTTTCAATGTTGCTTCAAACTAAATATTTAATTTCCCACAACTTTATTCGTTTGTCCGGTCGTAACGCGCTCGAAACTTTCAGGCGGTAATATAAATATTACGAACGGAAAACAGTGGTCTCTCATGGCACGTTCGTCGAACCATCAATCCGCTTCGATCTGAAATTTGTACCGAACGGTACCGCGCGCCGCGTCTGAATTCTCAAAAGGGTTAAAAGAGGTTCTCCGCTCGCTTAGAGCACAGTCCGCGCGCGATTGAAACTGAAGTTTATATTGGAAAAGTTCGCAGGGAATTTAATTGGTACCAGAGTAGCTACAAGAGGATGACCAAAGCGGTGTCAGTTGCAAATATAGGTACGACCGCGGTGAGTAATTGGAACGCGAAACGAGTTCATTGAATACATTATAGAGGAATACAATCGTGCCTCGAGAGATCGTGCGCGTCAAAAGCGTAGACCATTTCCAAGATGTTTGTCGGTGTTTGATTGAAGCGGATCCAACCAGAGGTTCGAGCGACTTTTCCTATTATGAACTGGCGTTTAAAAGTGGAACGGGGCTGTGCGTGCGTGCGTGCGTGTGCGCGCGCGCGCACGCATCGCGTGGGGAGGACGCGTCTCTCCCGCGTAATTCGTTTCTCGATCTTCCGTGAAATCCACCGGTCCACCTCCTCCTCGCAATCACGGCCCATTGTACGCTGTCCGCCGCGTTTGGAAGCAGTCCATCTGTGAAACACTATTCACGGATAGGATCGACATCTTTTCCCTTAATCAAAGATTGGATTCGGTCCAAGCGCGCTGGCCAAGCAACACGCTCCGCTCGGGAAGAGCTGGTGAGACTTAACTGCAGGGTCAAGGATCCCATTTTTCAGCGACGATCGCTGAAAAATCCGCTGGAAGAAGGTGAAGAGCGCGTGAATTTTAACGATTCAATTATGAGACGAAACGAACCGCCTTCCGGTGTTCTCTCCCAATGGAAATCACTCGAGTACGTTCCGAGTGATTTTAAACCTCCCGCCTTGGAGCGAACACGGGTAGCGAGTGACTACTCGACGGACCATTTATCACGGGGTGATCGTCGAAATTCGTTCGCTTCGATACCTCGTTAACTCTGTAGATTGTTAAAAAAGAGACGAGACGTGATAACGCATTGGGTAACGAGGCATCGACTCGCCTTGCCTTGTTACCTCGACGATGAATCGGAAGCCTTTGCCAGTAAATGTGACCATCTTGCCGCCATCGTGACGACAACCTTGTATTCCGTGATTGCGCGGTATCGTCGTAAATTCAATTATCACAGTTAACTGAAATCCAGCTGAAATCTCCAGGAATGCTCGCCTCGAAGGATATTCGAGCAGGTGGCTTTAATTAGCAAAATCTCACTGTCGGGTTCGAGAGTGCATACCTACATCGGTTAAGCTGTTGCAAGGTGTCGGACTGGTAATCTTTCGCGCTTGCTGATTAGTCCCTTTGTACCTTATCGCGTGGCTGTAGCGATGAATCGAATGATCGTTGCCGCGAGACCACGAATCGTCAGCATTATTTCAATTTCCTTTATCTAAAAGGAAAGAGGGAGCAACGTACAATGATTATCCGCTTAGGAGGCAAGGACAGAAAATCTAAATCTCCGTTTCACAATGTTTTGGCATCTTCAGCGGATTGTGTAACCGGTGTTATGGAAGTACCGACCGAGGGAGAGAGCAATGTCTCAACAATGACGCGCGCGTTACGAAAGCAGCAGGGACTTCCTTTCAGCGTAGAGAGCTCCCTTCGAATGAGAGAGGGAGAGAGGACGTTACACCTTTACGATTATGCGGCAAATGCGATTATCGCGGTTGACCGTTCTTCGAAGAATAACACCACGAGGGGTACGGAAATACACGAGCCGCGACGCTTTAAATGATATCACCTTGATTCGCCTCGATATTATTACCTCCAACGGAGGGATGTCAGAACAGAGGTGGATGAAACTTGAGTGAAAACATCTCCCATAACGCGGACGCCCGTTGATCCTCGTAAATTATACGGCGTCGAGAGCAATGAAGACCTCGGATCACCGGGGCCGTTTGCGCGATTCGTTTCAATCAGTTGGAGCGAACTGATTTTTCTCTCGAGCAACCTTTAGCTGTTGTAAGTCCATCTAACGACCAGATAATTCTCGAAAAGGCCAGATGAGGTTGTTCGCGTTGCTGCGTTCCATACGCGATGGTCGTACGCGCAAGGTCTTTACTCCGCGCGACCGTACTGTTTCCCTCGATATTAACCATGGTCGACACAGTTTTATCCTCCGTAAATTGAGGCGTCGCTCGGAAGCATCTTCCACCCGACACGTTCTCCCGTGGAATCAACATGGTAATTTCGCGTGCCTCGCCCCGGATAAACGGATCGGTGCACAAGGGTCGTTCGAGCGGCCGCCTCCCCCTCGAGCAGCCTGGATTTTCGATGAAACTCCGTCCAACGATTACTCCTATTAATTTTATTATACGTACGAAAACAAAAAACGGAGCAAGTCCATGGTTGGTGTTTTAATTAAACGATATTCCGGAATTCTCTGATCCACGAACGAAATTAATATGCATAGCCGGCGATCAGGCGAAAAATACGCGTACGCTCGTTAACGTCCGACGTCACTCGTTCATCACGACGTCGTACTCGCGGCGGGCAATTATCAAGAGTGGATATCGTAACCGGTATCGACGGGTGAATGGGACCGTTCGATTGTTGCGCGCGACAAATTACGTGTCGCGTTTTACGCTGCCGCAGACGGCGGTTAATTGTCCTCGAGAAAAAGAGAGAGGACTGGCTGGAGGCGTCCGTGGAAGGGGCGAGGGAGGCGTTGATAGAGTAGAATCTTAATAGAGTCATCCGCGATCTCGTTGCGCGCCACGTTCCTCGGTCCCGTTCCACGGAGTCGTCGTGGTCACGGGCTAGGCCTCGTTAATTCTCGTCCGTTAACTTTATCGTTGCTTTCCTAATTAAAGAAGGTCAGGGATTCCCGCCGCGACGCGCACCGATCCTCGAGAGGAAGGGGCTGCGTTTTCACGGCTCGCGTCTCCCGATCGTGGTGCCCGTCTGGTACGCGATGCGCGCTAAAAACCGCGAGAGAGCGCCCCCATAGATAATCTTCCGATTGTTCTTATTCTCCAGCGTTTCGCTTTGCCGTTTCGCGAGCTCGATGAAAACCCTGAAGTTAATAAGCTCGACAATAACGGAGATGAACGTAATAGGATATATCGACGCGTACTTGTCAGTTGGTCGCGTTTTCCTTCCGATATTGGAACTGGAAAAACAGACCGATGAACTCTGACCTCGTACACTGTGATCGAGTACAATTCGCTGGCAATAAAAACGATTCCCCGGCGAATAGAGGTCCCTGGAGCCAGCCAGGGAATAATCACGTTCGAAAGGCAAATTGTTGGATTACTTTCACATTTCGAATAATAAACAAGCTTCGAGAGTCGAAACTCCTGCTTTCCCTACCCATTGACCGTTCGCGATGCCAATTAAATCGTTCGCAAAATAGCGTCGCGGCTTCCGGCTGATTCTATCGAAATTAAAAGCTGCACGCGCAACGAGAAGCTACCTTGCCGGTTCATAATTTCGATGTTACCATCGTACAGACCGGAATTACCGAGGAGCCGAGCGAAGTAACGCGAGAGAATCGATTCGAAGGGTTTTTTTTTCGAAGCCGCTGCGAAGAGAACCGACCGAACGGCTTTGTTGCAAACCACTTGGCTCCCGACCACGAATCCACATCTCAATTTAAACTAACAGTTCCTGGTCCTCGAGCGTTCACCAAAGTCGAAACCGTAGAAATCGCGTAGGGGGATCGTTCGCTGGCAGTCGGCCGCGATACGACACGTCGACTGAGAGAGAAAAGTAAACTGTGCCGAGGCGACGAAGCGAGATCCTGCCGGTGCAAGGGGGCTTGAATCACGGGAATCGATCGAGAAACGCGCGTGGGGCTCGCTCGGCCAGGGCACCGGTGACATCATCGGAACGTCGACCTTCTCAGCGCGGTCTCGAGGAGACGATCTCGCGTTACGTCTCGTTTCTGCTAATGAGAATTACGTAACGGCACGCGCGTACTCCGCTCGTCGCGTCGCATTCTCGCGTATTGGATCCCCTTCGGTAAACTGTAAGAAGATCCGAAGAGGGATGGTACCGCGCGGGGACACGCGATCCTCCTTATCATCGGACAACCGCGATACGCTGACGTTACAACGACACTGTGTAATCGAAAGTTACGTGTCCGCGATCCACAGTTTCGACACTGTATCACGATCGTTGTATCCCGTTTGTCCGGTGCATTGTCTCGCGCGAGGAAAAAAAGGACGAGATGCGTGAGGTGTACCGACTTACGCGTGTGTATCGACCAGCGGGTAACGGGAGAAAAATTGAATGCGATGATACCGGAAAGATGGTAAAGGGCGGGTGGGAAAGGGAGAGAATCGAACGAAACGGAGATTCACCGATGTTACGGGTTCGCTGGAAGGAGAAGCGGAAAGCGAGAGGAAGGGGGTTAGGCTGGAGGGAGAGGGCGAGGGTGAAAGGCAAAGGGAGAGAAGGAGAAAGAGCCGGGCCACCCGACGAACCCCCAGAGAAGCGACGGCGGTGGGAGTATTGATCCGGAATGCCGGCGACCGGCTGCCTGAACGCTCTCCTTTGCCTTCCCTTCTCTCTCTCTCTCTCTCTCTCTATCATTCTTCGCTCGTAGCCCGCACACGTATATACCCTAGTCCCTCTTTCTTCCCTTTTTGTCCTTCTTCTTGCCTCGGTATTCTTCGTTTATTCCAAGCGTTCGCATTCACCTACGCTCACCCTCCGACCCGAAACCCTAACTAAACCACGAATTACTCGTTTTTGTCCCTTGCTTCGTCCTCGATTTCAGATCTACGATCACCGCCCGTTCTCCGCTTTCACGCCGCCCCTTTTTGCTTAACCCCTTCCGCCACCGAGTCCCTCTTCTACCCCAACGAGAATATTAAAACGACGCCCCGAGATTGCCTTCTGTTCCTCTCGATCGTCGCTGCTCGCGACACTTCGCTTTCCCTACCCGACTTCCGATCCTCGAACGTTTGTTTCCCCGCTTTGTGTCCCAACCCCTCTCCGCTAGCTTCGCCAAAGGAAGTCCCCCTCTTAGCCGAGTGTACGCGCTCGTGGCGCTTCCGGGATAGCTCGCGGAACGTCAAAGACACCGCTGCCATTTTCGAGCACCGAACGACACTCCCCGTTTGAAACCACTCGCCGATTCAGCTCCCGTCCACCTGTTATACGCTCGTCGATCGTGCCCGCCGAGTTCGAGTGCCCCATTTACGCTCGCTAATTCTTTCCGACGGGTAGGGCGTTTAAGCGAGTAACACGAAATGGTCCTTAAACGGCGTACCCTTGTAATTCCGACGTCGCTTAATCCGTATCAACTCCGCAGACGGGAAAACTCCCGGTCCCTTTGTCGAGGCACCGCTCCCTTTTCCGGTTACAGAGCGTTATCGAGAGTAGCTTTCTCGACGTCGGTCATTGAAAAACACAGGGCTCGCGGGACGGATCCGTCTCCAGTGTTCTTCTGGCGTTCTTCGTCCCTTTTCTTCCGTGACCTACGATCGTTTTTTGTCCCGCGAAGCTGGGTGAACGTTGAGCCAGTCGCAACAGAGGTCTAAGTGGAGAAGGAACTGCCTGTACGTGACACGGTTCCGCAACCACTTCGCTCTCGTTCGTTCCTTTGTTGCGAGCGACGCGGTGAACGAAGACACCGAATCTGAAATTTTCGAATCGAGTCTGATCGACGTCAAAGTCGATCATCTTCGTTTTTCTTATCTCCTTTATGTTTTCCTTTCTTTTTCTTCTTTTTAAAGTGGACGTCGAGCCGGTAATGAAGTTCTCGCTTCGAGAGGCGCAACTAGGTCGTTCTGTTACTCACTTCGAGACACTTTCATCGCATCAAAGAATCGTGCGGTGGACGAATAGTCGTAAAAGCATCGTTCATGTTCCAAGGCCACAAACGTTTATACTACGGCCGGTAAAAGTACGTGAAAGTACGCCGTGTTATGAATGAAATTATAAATACGTGCATGCTAGATGATCGTGCACGTAACTCGCCGGCGATCAAGCCACCGGGTGATTCTAATTTTGGAATCTCCCGTTTATACCAACAATTATCCTATCCATTCCAACGATCTTTCCATCGTTTTCCAATATACCTTGTTAAAGCCTCTCTCTCTCCGTCGCGCGCATCTCAGCGTATAGAATAAAATTCCGCTGATGCCATCGGGGACGCTTTCGTTCGGCCTGGCCAATGGCACACGTCTGGTGACCTTGGTGCGCGCGATGCAACTCCGATCTCTCTGCTAATAACGGATAATAAGGTCGCGGTTTCGATGCTCCACGCCGCGTGCCGCAGTCAACGTGGCGCTGGCGAAATTCTAATTATGTTTTGGACCGATCGCAAGCCGCTGATTCCGGGCACGGTGACAATTCGCGTAGAGACCACGAGTGTCGTCATTCTTGGATGACGCTCGATCCTGACGACCGATTTCCTTCCTCCTCCTTCTTCCGCTTCTGCCGGCGTCCTATCGTTCGCCACCAGTGTCCGCTTCTTCTTCCTCCTATCGTATCGGACTAATGGGACGAGCCAGCGCGTACAAGGTGTTCGCGAAATGGTGTTACTACCAGGAACGAGGTGATTCCTCCGTAGAGTCGTGAAACGAGTCTCGAATTAATGCCCGTCGCGCGTTATCTCGCGTAGTTACGCACGCGTGCGCTGAACCCAGGAATCCGTTTTGGTAACCAAATCTGGCCAGTTACCACCGTTTCTATTTCTATTTGTCAACGATCTCGAGACGGTGGTTTAAAATAATTAATTAATCGCTGCAATTCGTCGCGCACGCGAATTCTAAACGCCTTGATACAGTTGTACAGAGTCTTGTAACACGAGTTTCATGCTATTTCTTTGGTATCGCAAAGAAAGAGGGAGAGATAGAGAGAGAGAGAGAGAGTATCACGATACCTTAACCGACCTCGTGAGTTCAAAAACACACTGTATACACGCCAAACAGAGAACTAGAGGGGGGAGAGAGAGAGAGGCGAAGGGTGATTCGCGTAATTCGATAAATTCATCAGTAGCTAGGATGCAGTCCGGTAGAAAGCAAAGTTACTTAGGCGCACGACGACGGTCCATTCCCCGAGGACGATTATTATGCGCCGAGGACGCGTCGATAGAGCGAAATTAATTAGTCGCGATTGAAGTTCGGGTGAACGATGGAAAATAGAGCGAATGGGCGCTTTCGATTATTTTCACCGGGCCAAGCAGCAACGACTCGACGGAGTCGACGTGTTCTGTCCGGGTTCTAG
Organism: Xylocopa sonorina; assembly: GCF_050948175.1. Classification (NCBI taxonomy): domain Eukaryota; kingdom Metazoa; phylum Arthropoda; class Insecta; order Hymenoptera; family Apidae; genus Xylocopa; species Xylocopa sonorina. The sequence goes on along the minus strand of NC_135193.1, from coordinate 20,782,894 downwards.
AAAAGTTTCCTGTTTTTTTATTAGATCGGTCGACGTCTATCGGGGACCGAAAATAAATGAGGCGAAATAATCGAGGCCCCCTCTCGCTGCTGTAGCCCACGGACAGAAATGCATACACGTGAAATTATCGAAGCTGTCCGAACTCGCGCAGAGAAAACAACGATTATTGCTTCGTCGCTTCGTTGATCGATCCGAAAATAAACGAAACAAACTTTTTTCCCTCTCGAATTCTTTTCTCTCTCTCTCTGTCTTTCTCCTGTCTCGCGTCCGAATATATCGACTCCCCTGTTCTGTTTTATCATCGAAACGCATCAGGGACGAGATCTCTCTATCCACCGTGACAATTCTGAATAAGACGAGGAAAAATCTCGTCTACCTCGGTACACGCGCATCGCTCGGCCAGAGCTGAATGTATTTTTAAAAGTTTATCGGAGAAACACCGATTCCCCGTGCGATCGAAACGGCTGGTTACTATTTTTGCGATCGGACCAACCCTCGGCCGGTGTGACAGAAATGCGTACGAGTGCGGAACGGCAATCGAAAGATCGGATCAATTCGACTGCCGATTTCACTTATACGTTATACGAGACGCGTTCGAAGTAAGTAGATCGGGACTGATCGTTAACGACACGTGACATCGTTGTTAGCCATCTTTATTGTTCGACAGCGTACTCCACTTTCCACTGGAGCTGCGATGCGAATCAAATCCATCGCCGTGTTCGCCTCCTGTATTCTCGTACAGGCGAGTTACAGTTTTCGTTTACCCTCGCGATCGCGACTTACAAAATCGAATCTGTTCCGAGTTTAAAGCGCTCTCGCGACTGGAGTACGATCGTGGAATTATCAGGAGTTAAACAGCTCGGAAACGATTTTAATTATGCACCCTGGTATACGAGCACGTGCGCACGCGGCCTTCTTTTCCCTGGCCGCTCGCGCACGACTGGGAGGAATGTCAAATAACAGTTTTGCTATCGCGATCGACAGTGCGGCCGGGTTAATATTCGAACGAGCGAGACTGGGTGGATCGCGGTGCCTCGAGTGCCGACTATCGACTATTTTTACCGACCACTTTAGCGGCATTCTAACGCCGGCGATTGCGGCCAAACTCGGTGCTTCGAAATTTCATTCATCCTTCGTACGCTCACAGATATATCGAATGTATCGTTCGACGTCTCTCTTTCCTATACACTCCCGTCCGTAAGTCACGAAATGTTCGAGCGTTACGCGTTCAATTGGAATTTTAATCAAATCTTTCAAGGATTATACGTAATATAATATAAACAAGTAATATAAACCTGTTTACCTATTGAACATTCGCTAAGTTATGGACAAGAGTGTTGTTAATTGTTATCATAGACCGAATAACGTTTAGAGATGTGTAGAAGTTAGCGAAATTGATGTAAATGACTGTTATTAAAATAAAAGTGTGCGTATAACTGATTCGCTGCCGTCCAATTATCGCTAAAAGTAATCACCGCGAAGAGAGAACATTTTAATGGCGCTCGTTACTCGGTAACGTGCCCCTCGCGATCGCTCTCGTACACCACGCGACTTTTCTGCAACAGCAGTGGAGTCTCGTAAATTCCTTGCATTCGCTTCCGAGCCATCCTTTCAACTTTAACGGCCGTCAAAGTTTCCCTTCCGCGTTCCACTTTATTTCCTTCGTCGCCCTTCCTCCTCTCTTTTCCATCGCACGCTTTTTACCATCCGCCAAACCCCATTCTTTCAACGGGTTGCCCTGAAAGCTCGCGTTAATTCGCTCCCGTTTTCAATTACTCGGCGATCATCTTGACAGAAGGATCTCGTACGGAACGATCGGCACTCGATGCTGGAATTCGTTGCAGGAACACAGCAGCGTCCGTGCGTTTCACGATCGGTTCCTCGCGTCGATGCCTGCGCGACAAATAACAAAAACAATTGTCAGAGATAGACTAAAATATTTGACGCGAATCACAGATTCCGTATTGTAACAAACGGGTTACAGAGTATCAGATCGCGGAAGTTCGCATTAACGAGCAAATAGCGACATTGGTTTAACGTCATGGCCTTCTACGTTAATTATCTTATCCGATAGCGCAATCTACGATTCTAAAGCTGCGAGAACGTATTTGCGCGTTCCCGACGATATACCATCGTCCATTTCTGATTATCTGGTCCCAAGCTTCTAACGCGGATCAATTCTGAGTCCGAAGCACAGATAGAGAACGTTCGCTGGTTTCAATTGAATCGACGAATCAGGAGGCGATTCTCGACTCTCCCCAGGTGACAAAAATAGAAAAATGCATTAGGCTGATCACTCGTGGCGTGCCGCTATTTTTCTTTCCGTAGCCACGTTCGGCCTGCAAGATGAATGAGGGAACGAACGGTGATACGCGGGTTTAAAGTTCACCACCTGGGTAAATCAATACGCCACGAACAAAAAGAGGATACGAGGGTCGGGAAACGGGCAGAGAGTGGAGCTGACGGACGAGGAGGAAAAGAGGAAACCAAGAAAAGCCAGCCTTCCGTGTTGTTCCGCCGTCTGTCCTCCTTTCGCGCCGCATCGGTGAATGAAAACTCCATTCAACGGGGTGGAAAACGATCAACCCCCCGCCTCTCAAGTAGACGCGCTAATAGACCCGAGTAATTTATACCGCGGGAGCTATTTCCTCGTTAAAAATTCTCGGGGCGAAGCGCAGTCGCCGTGCTTCTTTCTGTCATTTTTCTTCATCAATTGATGCACAGGTATAAATTAGGTTAGACGTTTGTCGGGACGTTCCAAGTGAAATCCGTAAGCGAAAGCTGATCTTTGGGGAGGCTGTATCGATCCGTGATTTCTCTAAATCAATTGAAAATATCTCTCTTTTAGGGTACGAAACTAAAAGTTCGTTTATGTAACGTTAAACGAGGTCGAATAATTAGGAACTACTTACGAATCGTTGTCTCTGTCCCGCTATGAGCGTTAAGCGAAAAGGTACGTAAGTATCGCAGATAATGACCCATCGTCCGGAAAAGTGAACGGATCCGCAGAGCAAAGTAGATCGACGAGAGCTCTTTAACGAACGGACAATTAACGGCCGGAGTTAATCGGAGTTAACGCCGGTACGAGGCTAGTTAAACACGATGCAAACATTTGATATACTCGGTGAACAAATAGAACCGATCGATGCTACTTTCCCCGCGATGTATCTACAGCACGTTTCACGTACACCGTGACGCAATCGCAAGGTGTCGGTTCGTCAAGTTTGCGTAGCTTGAAACGTAGCGGGGCGCAACGATTTCAAATTGAAACCGTTTTGCATAAACAGAAATAACGACATCTAACGTTTAACAGCATCAGAGAAGTCACTATGGCGCGCGGACACTCCTGAAAGGAATTTATTACGTTCCGGTTACAGTGCTGCCAATAGATGAACACATATACACCGCGTGGCGCGCGCGTGCCACTTCAACTATAACCTCACCTGACCATAACCTCAACTAACACAACGAACAATTCACCGGCATAATAATAAAACGGAAGCGAAGCTCATCGTTACTTGTTTACAAATTAATAAACAACAAGAAATGTATTAAAACGAATGTCAATGTTTTTATTACCGTTCTATTTCCTTTTTATCACACTTTGCACTCCCAGGTTTTATTTAGAGATCTGAAACGTTCAGAAATTTATGCGTTCATCTGTAAGAAGTAAGAAAAAACGAAGTTTAATGTTTCCTTTCATCGTTCACGTAAATCTGTTCGATTGGACGTGAAATATATCTATCGGTAGCGTTGCTCCACTTCCTTCTGTTCCAAGTATACGAAACTAATCTTTGGGATGCTATTAGAGCTTAGAAACGGAGGGAAAATAACTTTTCATAATCTACCGACCCCACTGCGGTAGGACTTACGAAGCTTATAAACAATAATAATGCCAAAGCTTACAAAGATGTCAGACCTATAACGGTGCAGTTACATCAGTATATTTTACGCGAAGAAAAAAGAAATCATACTACATTGATTTGAATTTAAGAGAGATTATTTAAATATTACAGATGTTACACCATCGGAGCAGGAAGACTTGTTTATCCGTAAACTCCGACAGTGTTGCGTGACCTTTGATTTCATGGATCCAATGGCAGATCTTAAAGGCAAAGAAATTAAACGTAGTACACTCAATGAGTTGGTTGAATATATTACGGCTGGACGAGGTGTTCTCACAGAGCCTGTATATCCCGAAATCATTAAGATGGTAAATATAGTGGAAAAGTAATATTTATATATGCAACACGAGGCATAGGACAGTTTCAATACGATGATACGTTTGTTAAAGATTTCTGCAAATCTGTTTCGCACACTACCACCTAGTGAAACTCCAGATTTTGATCCAGAGGAAGATGATCCAACACTGGAGGCGAGCTGGCCCCATCTGCAATTGGTTTATGAATTCTTTTTACGCTTTCTTGAATCTTCAGATTTTCAACCTACGATTGGCAAAAAAGTTATTGACCAAAAATTTGTTTTACAGGTAAAATTCATAATCTAAGATTCGCAATATATTTTTTTGAAACACTCATTGGTATTTACCGTTACATCCATTTTTTCTTGTAGTTATTGGAGTTATTTGATTCAGAGGATCCTAGGGAAAGAGATTTTTTGAAAACTGTTTTACATCGTATTTATGGAAAGTTCCTTGGTCTTAGAGCCTTCATACGCAAACAAATCAGCAACATTTTCCTGAGGTATTTAAATGGAGTAACAAAATTTTATATACGTGTAAAAGAACTCGTTTAACTTGTTAATCTTGTCACAGGTTTGTATATGAAACAGAGCATTTCAATGGAGTTGGTGAACTTCTTGAAATTTTGGGTAGCATTATAAATGGATTTGCTCTTCCTTTAAAAGTAGAGCACAAGCAATTCTTAGTTAAGGTGAGCAAAAAAATAATTGATTATCACAATTAAAAATGTACTTTAAAACATCTTATTGTGTTATTTTATTACAGGTACTGCTACCACTACATAAGGTGAAGTGTTTATCATTATATCATGCACAATTAGCTTATTGTGTGGTACAGTTTCTTGAAAAGGATGCAACACTAACAGAACCAGTTATACGAGGCCTCCTTAAGTTCTGGCCTAAAACGTGTAGCCAGAAGGAGGTAATGTTCCTTGGTGAAATTGAAGAAATCTTGGACGTGATAGAACCTAGCCAATTTGTTAAAATACAAGAACCTTTGTTCAGGCAAATTGCACGTTGTGTATCTTCACCACACTTCCAGGTATTTCTGATAAATTTGTGACAATTAACAAAAACATTCTTTAAAACATAAAAGCAGTTTCAGTTTTCTTCTTCAATGAAAAAATTACTTTTGCACAGGTTGCCGAAAGAGCATTGTTCTTCTGGAATAATGAGTACATAATGTCTTTAATCGAAGAAAACAATCATGTAATAATGGGAATTATGTTCCCAGCATTGTATAGAATTAGCAAGGAACATTGGAATCAGACGATCGTAGCCCTTGTTTATAACGTTTTAAAAACATTTATGGAAATGAATAGCAAGCTCTTCGATGAACTTACTGCCAGCTATAAGTCTGAAAGGCAAAAGTAAGTGACACACTGTTTCCCAAAAATAATGAAATTAGTTTAAAAAGATACTAGCTCGGTTTTTAAAAGACAACGAAATAAAAGAACTGATCGGTAGCTTTAATGTTGCTTATAAAAATATTTTATAATTCATCAGAGAAAAGAAGAGAGAAAAGGAAAGAGATGAACTGTGGAAGAAACTGACTGAATTGGAGGTGGAACGACGTAATACACTTACAGCTACCTTCAACAATCCAGTTCCTGCCACAACAACACCTACGACACGAGCCCGCCCTTGAGCTGGTAAGTAACTATGATTCATTGAGTAACATCACACATTCGAATATATAAATGTACAACGCATCTAATAAAATTTATTGTTATTTGTAGGTGGAAGTACACTACCACGCTGCCCGATCATTAGCCCTTAGTTTACGTCGATTGTCCATACACTACATGCAAAAATTACTTGTTATTAGTGGAACAAAGTGTCTCACAATGGCATTCTTGACGTAATGTAATTTCTTTCATTAGTTACGCCTAAAAGGGCGAAGTGGAGAAGAAAAAAAAAATGAAAGAATCAATAATCATAATTTTATTCTTCTTTGACGCAATGATGATTAATGAGTTCTAATATTTTTATTGTGTACATTAATTTCTCTTTTTTTTTCCTTTTTTTTTTCTTTGACAGCAGTGATTTAAGTTGTACAATGTACTCAATGTCAGCACATAATAATGGAGGATGTTAGTCCCCTCTTAACTAAGGTTTAGCTGCGCTCGGTAGGAGGAGACGATCAAGGTGTAAATTGAAATAGTATATTAAAAGTCTATTGTTATAATATTGATTTTTGCATGTGACATTCGCTTCAGTTTCTAAATGGCTAATGTCCTCTGATGACTGACCCACCATCATACTCTGATTCTCACCTCCAACAGAGCCAGCAGGGGCGTTGTTTGAAATGTACCATATATTCGTATTAATGATAATGATAACTATAACAAAACATAATAAAAATTAGGTAAATATATAAATATATATATATATAATATAATATATTATAAAAATATAGTACTATTGATGATACAAGTCACACATTCACACATACACGAGTACACCAAACTGTGGTAAATACGTGTAGTACGAACCGATGTGCTATAAATACTAACATTGTGCTGACTGCATGCTCGCAGCAAATGGAATAAAATTTTTCAAAGAAAGAGATGATATGCTCGTCGCGTATCGAGAAGAATATTATTGAATAATAAGATTCAGTTCATTGAAAGAAAACAAAAAAAACGTAAAAAATATATGTTGTTTTTTAAATAAAAAAAAATAAATAAAAAAAATAAAGATACGAGAAGGGCAAGTATACAATAAAAAAAAAAATTTAATTGTACCAAAATATCCATTGCTTATAAATATAATAAATAATAGAGATACAATGCATAAGATTTATTCGGAGCTGTGCTCCCACAGGCCACCGCAAAGACGTGGGATCGTTTTTAAAAGTTTCTTACCATTGCATAATAATGATAAACAATAGTAGCTCTTAATAAATAGATGATTAACAAATGAGTGACTGCTTTGCTCATATTTTCATGAAGTAGCTGAGAAAACGTCTCCAGCATATTTGTTATCTTTTACTTTTCCATCCTTTTCTTTTTCAGTCAAATATGTTTTACCTCATCTCATGGCATACTTTCTTTACATTGTACACAGTTTATCTCGACTTCATGAAAATTAGTTAAAAAAATAAATTGAAGGAAAAATATATATATATATATATAATTATTGTAAATGCTGTAATGTGACTCGAGGAAAACAATACGGATAAATTCATAAGAGTTCTATACGCATAAATAGACACTTTATTAAATGAATGTCTAATTTATTTCTACTCTCTGATTTTTTTAAGCACTGCTTATATATACATATGCATTATGTATATATAACTTGCGTGTGTGTGCGTGCGCGCGTGTGTAGGTAAACAACACATTGACACACGGTAGATTACCAAATATTTGTCGTGGCCTATTATTTTCTTTTCCCCTTAGATTCGCAAGTAACATCCTCTCTTTTCGACGGCGGCAAAGCATTTTGATAATTATCGTCTTTTGGGCTAACTTAGCTTGTAGTGCAATTGCAAATATATTACAGTAAGATGTTCTAACGATACATTAGTATTTTTTTATATCGCAAAAACTGCATTTGTATGACAGCATGATCACTAAAATTGGATTAAAAAAATGTTTGCAAATAAGTATCCCCATACTTGGCTGCAAGAAAGAAGTATAATCAAAACATTAGAACAATAGAGATCCTACAGATACAAACGCGAGCTACACTGTGATAGTCTATCGTACGTATTTATCGTTACAACGCAATCATTAGCGATTATATTAGTTTTCTTTTCTCGTGCAAGTTACAAATGAACAACCTCAATATATACGATTAGTCCGAATTATAGCGGATATGATTTCATTGTAAATAGATTAAATTTATATATATATATATAAAACTCAGATACTCATATTAATCACTGTTAGAGACATAACAGTTGTACAGTTGATTTTAGAATGTAAAAAGAGTAACATAAATGAAAGTTGATTAATTTATCCTTGTCAAATTAAACATAAGAGTGATTAGTTATTCGTATAATAAATTTAAGTACAGTACTTGAATAAGATTATTAATTATTTATACTCTAAAATAGCAGCAATCGCTTCTATATAAAGTTACACAAACAAAATATTTTGATCTAACTAAATTCTAACTTTTCTTTTTTCTACTTATGCGACGAAAAGTTATCTTTAACAGATTCCTAAGAGAAGGGTAGGAGAGAAGAGACATTCTGTTTTTCTATTTTTTCCTTAATAATAATCAAATATCTTTGTTGCCAAAGTTTTATCATACGATTTTAAGTGTTTTATACTTTGACAACACGTTAAAAAAATTTACTTACATTGTCTCATACAGCGACTAAAAATTCTATCGGTAGATATACTAGAGATAGATAGAATCTTCATTTTACTACACGATATAAGTTTGATTCGAAGGAAACACGTGACATTCGTATAAAATATAAATATAATAATGGTGCAATAAAATTAAAGGATATATCACTTTAATATACATTATATATATATATACTCATTTGTTTCAACACACATAACATACATAACTAAATAGCGAAAAATGTATAATATCAAGCTTGTAAACAAATGAATATATGGACTAAGTTATTTCGTTGCATAATATATTAACTATTGACAAATTGAAATATAGATTACGGAAACAAATATTCTTAAATAAAAAGATAGAATATATAACATAGATAAAGCAAAAGCAAGAGAGATACAACATTTGACTCGCATTTATAGTGTATTATAAAACTATACAACCATTGAAAAAGATTAAAAATATTGTATACTAAATGAATTACAAATCAATTTCGTTGTTATTAATTAATGAATTTAGAGAATTCAACCAACTCCTTCTTCTAAAGAAAAGTTCGTATTTTATTTACGAAAAGTAAATTGAACAACTTGTTAACAGACAAAGTAAGGGTATCAAATTAAAGTTAACAGTATAACGAATACGCGCTGTTATTCAAAATCAATGATTTCAAACAATTAACAAATGGTAAACAGATGCGGTGCAAAGTTAGATGAAGTGTTTTAACTTATTCCAAAATTCTAATTGGTATATTATATTCTCAGCTGTTATACTTTGCCCGATAATCTATCGAGAAAACGCATCTGCAACCACAAACTTAATTCCCGCAATATGGTGAATAAATTAAATGAACAAAAAACTATGTGCCAATATTCATAACTGTACTCATGCTTTTTCTTATTTTGCACATCTAACCAGTGTTATTGATTAACTTCCACGGTAGAGGATCGCGTGATCAAACTTCCCCAAGGTAAGAAACTAAACGCGAAACGTAGAAACGTAGAAACGAGGAAACAGCCATCCGTGGTAGGAATTGTTCATCATAAAACTACGACCGAGTACTTATATCCCTCTGTAACACTCGATATACCTATTTCATTACTCGCTTTTTGTATGCGGTTCGAGTAAAGAGACGACTCGTTCCAACCGCTGATCTTCTTTTTTGTTCACATGTACCCATCAGTTGGCGCAGTTGCCAAACCATTTTCTTCCATGCACAGTGCAACAATTTCACTCTTCCCTTCGAGAGACGTTACGAAAAATGATTCGAACATCTATGACGCTGAAACTTCGTGACTCCAACAATTACGTACAAACTAGTTAGTAGCGACGAAGCATTTTGCGTTCGTGTATATGTGTCGCGGCGATCCACGCCACGGAACTTTGCGTCGTAGTTGGGAGTCCCGCGGTTTTCGTAGCATCCCTCGAGACGCGATAGTGGGGATACGTACACAATTATGCTCGACAGTGGACGTCCACGATATGATGGAAAAGAGGAGATACGTCAAACGTAGTATTTAGTTGGAAAGTTTTTAGCGACTTCGACGTGCTATTAAAAGGAATACGCGTAAAAATGTAAAATAGATCGTTTATCCCTGAATACAAAGTTGCACGTTCGAAATGCAGTTGCATTAATTCTGTTGATATATTGTACCTATAGGTTATAAATATCGAAGACTTATCGATTTAGGTATTCGATCACATATTTATTACCATCATGTTATCTCGAAAAAACAAGGATTTAAGGACGATAAAGGAGGGTGTTGTTGGAAAATATGTTAAAAAAGAAACTCCACCAGAAATGCCAAGTAAGTTGTCGTTACTATCGTTTCATATATGTAACAAATTTCTTATGAGAAGGAAAAACACTCTTTTACACTCTTTATCAGTTCTAGTATTTTTTCTTTTCATTCGTATGCTTTTCGTTTCTATTAACAATATTGTATTCTAGGTACCAAAGTGCGATTTGTTCAATCTTTTTTTTTTAATCGTTATTTACTTTTAGTTATTAATGTATGGACTACAGAACCAAATAGAAGGGCAAGGAATCGTAATAATCACCCAACTATTCCCGCATCCATGGTAAATAGTAGTTGTGCGTGTTAATATTTTTACAGGTAAATAAAAGTTCATTTTTATACAGTCTATTTCGCAACAACCTAGTATGGTACAAAAGTTTGGGAATACCAAGACGACGATGAGCGCAGTAGGTTTAGGAAGTCACGAAGGAAAGTATACTCCGAACAGTTCTGTTCCAGATTTAGCTCAAAGGTAATTTATGTTCCTGGATGTACCGACAAGTACGATACATATACGAGATATACAGGCACTATAAGACTGGAAATGTAATTCAATATATGTTCCCCTAGATTTGCCAGTCTTTCGGTCAATACCAGTACAAGGGATGGAATGTCGTCACGTACCGCGACTCCAATGTACCACTCTGGTCTTTCACCGGCTATATCTCACACTTACGTTAATCAGTATGCCGGATCTGAATATCACTTGGACAGGGTTCAAACCCCGCAAATGTCTTATAAGCCGTTCGACATTGATTCAGGTTACGAAGAATATAATCATTCCGCATATCGTCAGAATACAGGGTAGAAAATTCTTATCATTAGCACTTATTAAATATTTGTCAGTGGTACGTATGTTTGTTCATCTTTGCTTATTTAAGGTATAGCCGTTGTCATTCGGAGAGATCGAGTTCTAGAAATGAACAGCAAGAAGAGCTTCCTTTACCTCCTGGATGGTCTGTGGATTTTACTCTTAGAGGTAGAAAGTACTATATAGATCACAACACTAAAACCACTCATTGGTCTCATCCTCTTGAGAAAGAAGGCTTACCTACAGGATGGGAAAGGATAGAGTCACCTGAATATGGTGTCTACTACGTTAAGTAAGCATCGATGGAATTGATATCTTTAAAAAGTATGTCCTCTTAGTTTCTATGAGAATTATATCATTTTCAGCCATATCACACGGCAAGCGCAATACGAACATCCGTGTTATCCTCATGAGATACAAGCGGTACGTGTTGTATCACCTCCGCGCCATACGCATTTTCATTCTCACAGTGTTTTAGTTCCAGCTAATCCTTACCTTAATGAAGAAATACCTCATTGGTTATATGTATATAGTAGAGCGTCAGTAGCATTAGATCGTAAATTACGATGGGAGCTCTTCCGTTTACCGGAACTTGATTGTTTTAATGCTATGCTTACTAGATTATACAAACAGGAGTTAGAAGAAGTAGTTATGCGTTACGAAGAGTACAGGTTTGTTAAAAGAAATTCCACGTTCATTTAAAACGTTCCGTCGCGTGATATGCACATATCTACATCTGCGAATGATTTGACTTTTTAGATCAGCTTTGTTATGCGAAATGGAGCAAAGATTAAAAGAACTAAATCCAGAAACATCTGGAGCAAACGCCTTACGACAGTCTCTTCCTTGAACAAGACTCGTCCAATTAAATGTTGCACTGTTTATATGTTACAAATGATGTCTGTAATACAAGTGAAAAAAATTGACCAAGCGAGTTTTTATAATTTTATGTGTGAACAAAATAAACTATATAAAAATGTTTTTTAAATCACTTTTCTGCTTCCAGAAGCTGAATATAAGTTCCATTTAATTATCTAATAACGATGGATTCCAATCCTCCGATTCCTGGTTCTCCGATTCCTGGTTCTCCGATCCCTGGTTCTCCGATCCCTGGTTCTCCTTGGGTAAAACTTCAGGCTTTATAATATCAATGCTTGTTGTATGCAGTCCTTTCACATTTATAATATGTATCTCTGCTTTATTCGATGTTAGTTTCCTTAAGCGCTCTTCTCCTGTGAACATTTTTATTTCATTTAGTACCAATGCTGCTCCACATTGCATGACCAAGAGATATAATTTAAATCATTATATTTATATCACTTACTCGTCTCTTCGTTTGAGAGATCACGAGGTTTTAAACTTTGATAGACCACATACATGCAAGCATGCCACGCTACAATTGCGTACACCGCCGAGAGACCCAACTTGTATGTTTCAGCATTCTGGGCCACCTTTGATCGAAACCATCTCATAAAGAATCTGAACATGTTTTAGCCTCTATAACAATTACAATTACAAGTACACATAAAACGCGTTAAATTATTTCAAAACGAAATGAACTTCTTCTCCGGATGAAAAATTCAATTAAACCCGAAAAAAGTCGTCGAACGTTAACCTTATTTTCTTCTTTTTCCTGATTAATGATTTGTAGACGATATTTAACTAAGTACTACAGTCGTTATGTCGACAACAAATAACTTGATAAAATAAAATTTTGTGAAACAAATTTACATTAACGCGTTCGCTCATATCGACATTGTGCCATTGTCACAGAACCATTAGAGCCTTTACGTAAAGGTGTGATTCTACATAGAGTTTACCGAGTTTATCAGGACTGTACAAACTGTGTTAAAAATTTAATTTCATTGAAATATTTACTATAGGTACATGCATACGTATATGTATATTATAAGCATTAAAATAAATAAATAAACAAAATGGATAAAAAAATAAAATATCGTAAAAAACCATTTCACGCACAATGCATTTCGTGCTTGTTACACAGTATATTCTCAATAACGTCTATACGTTCTTAGTTGTACGTATTTACATATTAGACGTAGTTAATACTGGAAACAGAATTATAATTTCTAATTATTAAGCATGTCCTTGTTTACGCATTCACGCTTATGACTGCTTTCATCGTTAATCATACTTTACACGAGTTATTTGATATAAATGACTATGCGAAGGAACGATTAAAGAATCGCGAACAGTATGCTTGCCAGTATCAAATTATAAACAATTTGAGTAAAGAAAAAAAGAAAAAAAGAAAAAAAGAAAAAAGAAGAAAAGCAAAGAAAGAAAATGTTGCAAGATGAAAGCTAAACATAATGGCTAAATAATTGATAGAATTTAATGAATATAGTCGGCCTTGAATGGGTTTCGTATCGTACAGCACTGGTTCCTATCGGAAAGCGGATTGTGATTGGTTGTGCGAACCCCAGACTAGAATGAGGCAGTGGAATGGGATGTCTGGCAATCGAATAAAAGAGGAGGGAGGAGTGATTTCGCGCGTTGAACGGATACCGAATAATTTCGAAGAGATTCGCGAGCTCCAGCGTCGTCTCGATTAATCAGCCGGATAATTAAACAGGCGAGTCCGTCCATCGAAGCCTGGCGAGATGTCCGTCATGGGAAAGGTGAGCGAATTAACACTGTTAATACACCGAGCCCGACATCGTTACAAGGCTCTCTCGGTTTTATTGCCAGCCCTTTATCCGCGACGGGGTCGTTCCATCAACCACTCGATTAAAATATGCGTCCCGCGATCAACAATTATTCCCGTCCGACTGCTTCTCCCATTCGCGATCTCGTGTCTCCGTTATTTTATTCCCTCGTTCGGTTTTTTACACGACCGGTTCAAACATCGCGATATTTTTTTCAAATATCTAACTCGCCACTTTCTCTCATTTTTAGCCTGTACTCTACTCTTATTGGCGGAGCTCTTGCTCGTGGAGAGTGCGAATCGGTAAGTAAAAAAAGGATAAAGGAAAGAAAAATCGAACATTTTTGTTTCATTTGTTGTTCCATTTGCACCGGCGACTTTTCCATAGCTCTCGCGAATTTTCTGATATCCTATTTTTAACAATCAAAGTAAACAATCGAACGTGTCTTTCTTCTTAACAGCACTGAATCTGAAGGAAATCCCGTACGATATAAAGCCAGTTAGTTTGATAAAAGGTGGCGGTGAACAGCATTCCAATGAATTTCGTGAGATTAATCCAATGGAGCAGGTACCTGCACTTCATATTGACAATCACACGTTAATAGAATCTGTAAGTATAAATGAATTACGATGTGCATTCACCTAACATTGACTAACACCGCCGTATTCAGTATGAAAACGTGTTAATTTCAGTTAAATATCCTGCAATATTTGGAAGAAACTAGACCGCATCGGCCTTTAATGCCTGCGGATCCGGTAAAAAGAGCTAGAGTCAGAGAAATTTGCGAGGTAATCGCCAGTGGCATTCAGCCTTTGCAAAATTTAGTCGTGTTGATTTACGTAGGAGAAGAGCGTAAAAAGGAGTGGGCTCAACATTGGATAACCAGAGGTTTAACAGGTACAACAAGAATGATAATAAAAGTATAATTGTAGGTATAAACGAGCATAGAGATAAACGAGATAATTGTGTTTCAGCTGTTGAAAAATTACTGTCATCAAGCGCGGGGAAATATTGCGTGGGAGATGAAATCACATTAGCAGACTGCTGTCTGATACCGCAGATATTTAACGCGAGGAGGTTTCTCGTCGATCTAAGACCTTTCCCAACAATCTTAAGGGTGGACCGTCATTTAGAAAATCATCCCGCGTTTACCGCTGCTCATCCAAACAATCAGCCTGATTGTCCTCCAGAGGCAACCAAGTAGCAAGCAAGGCAGACCACCCTCTTCCTCTTCTAATTCATTGAAAGTGGGAAGGGAGGTGGTCCAGTATATCGTAGTTCTATAGTGACAAAAGGTGGTGCAACTTTATTTTTAATAAGATTACCAACGCCTAAAAACTATGATAGTGTTCGCATCAGTTTCATTTTTTCCTCTTAACTTAAACACGGGATCATTTTCTCAACAACCGTGTCGCGTTAATACGCAATGCAAGCGCAACTACATTCCAAGTACTTTATTTTTATTTTCTGTCTTTGCTTCTTGGTAGGAAGACACACACATACACACACCTTTTATCACTTGTGAACTATACGTAGGTACCGAAGTGGTAAACAGTGTAGAACAGAGTATTTAGCTCTATGATAATTTTTTAGTTTTACGTAAAGTCGAATTGCACAAAAGTTGTACCACCTATTTCGTGGATGCGAGAGAAAACACTGTGCCATTTCTGTACTTATTCCAGAAGATAAGAATGTTGGTCTGTTTTTAATTTTGTTATGTTTTCTCATCGGTTTTTATGTACGCGGAAGCAAAATTGACAAAATTCGTCTTCGTACAGTACTTACAATATTAATTTTGTAAAACGTACTGACCTATTCTAAATAGGTTCTGTTGTCTGAAATGAAAAAGTTTACTTTTTATACACTTACGATATAATATAATTTCTCGATTACTTTTAGCTTACATAGACTAAGGAGAAAAGTGTTGCTAATTAAATAATATTAAATATAACTTGAAATTCTTTACCGAGAATAGAGTAGCGGATCGAACGTTGCAGCCACACCATACTCACACACTATATTGAATAAAAATAGAAGAGGAAACGTGTAATAAGGGAATGCAATCCTGCTCAAACGCCGTAATAATATCGAGGAATGAAAAGTACAAATCAAATTCCTTTTTCTAAAGTTTTTATCCTTTGGGTGCACGATTTCATTTTTCCTTGTAAACTATGTCAGTCCACGAGCGAGCTATTTTTAATATCTGAAATGCGAGAAAAATTTCGATTTCATGTATGTTTTCAGCGTGTTGAAAGATAAGGGAAGTTTTTTCTTTTTTTTTTAAACATTCCACAGATAATGTAAAAACAAAGTATAGAGATATCGATGAAAGGCTTAAAATAACTTTTCCTTTGATTTATCGGATTGATAGAGGACGATGATCAAGCGAATCGTAGAAATGAACTTTTAGAATGCCTTTACCCTTCAATATCGAGCACACTTTGAAACGCGTCACGGTATATTTTTTGCAACGAGTAAACATGATATAGAGATACATTTTTTACTGTATCGCCTATATTGTACAACTTCGATATATTTTGTAGTTTTATACACGAACGATGCGTTTTATTGTGCGACAGAGGCCACAAAATATCGAAACGAAACAGAATCATGGTGTCACAGACACAATGCGAATAACTTTATCCATCGGCATTGTTCCTTATTGCCGGGTTCCTTGTCATAAACCTCCACGAAAGTAAAGCAAAAGACACACGATCCCTTGATCTGTAACGAAATCGTACGATATAAAATTGTAAGCTGGTAGCTTGTCCTCGTAATTTTCTGTCGTTACAGATAAGTTATTGTACCACGGGATGACCGTACGGTACGTGAGAACGGAGGGGGGATGTTTGTTTGCATGCTTCTTCGAAGTAAACGGGGTAGAGATCGTTTTATAATTTATATTCTGACGGAGAGGAGATCGTGGTGGGAGAACAGAGATATACATTTCATATTTAGACGAGTGCATTATGCAAGCGAGTGATTAGATAATAATGTATATATAACTTTTATACATGACAAATTTCGAATGCTGCATGCAGAAAACAGTTTCTCTCAGCCCGAGTCGCTAGACTTACGAAAGGGCTATTCGTACCACTTGAACGAGTATCGCATGTCTTATAATATATAATAGAGTTTGATAATGTACACAGAAGGAAAGAATGCAAACAAGTGACACCCTTCGAGCAAAGTCGCACAAATTGTATTTTCGTTTCTCTGCTGATCGCTCTGCCATCCGAGACGTACCGTGGTGGAACGATGATGAACGAACCCGTCGCGATCGTGAAGATCGCTTAGGAGGGGATCTTTGATTTTTCTTTTATACTATCGCGTTACCTTTGTTACTTTTCCAACGGTTTATCGAAACCTCGGGCAAGAGAAATGGATAATTTTCCATTGATCTATCTTTAGCGTAAGTTAACTAACGAGTAAAGTTTTGCGAGGTGTTAGTGTACAAACATTATTGCATCGAACGATATTTTCCTCGTTCTCGATGCGATAGCAATTAATTCTCCATTTCTCTGGGGACTACTACTTTTTATTTTACTCATTTCCCAATGAAGAAGCCAATAACCGTACTTTTAGCGTATTTTAGCGCTTTTCCACTTTATCGGCTTGTTCACGAACACGCGAGATCTCGAGAAGCATGAAAAAAAGTACGCAGTACTAATAATAAGAATGACCGATGAATCAGAGAGAGAGAGTAACACGCATTAACAAGAAGAACGTAACATAGAATCGTTGTATAGGCGGATGAATTATAGGCAATAACGAAGTAACCGGTTTAGAAGTTCATTTTACCGATGGTCCTAAGTAGAGTTTAGTTATATAGGTAGAGCTGCGTACACATTTAATAAAAAAAAAAAAAAAAAAAAAAAAAAGAGTGCGTGAGAAACTTTGTAGAAGGAGCAAATGCGAGTATGTATAATAATAACGAACGCAAATGATACTTAATGAATAAAAAGGAAATAAAAAGAAAAAAAAAGAACTTATAAACAGAAAACGAATCACCGGTATGATACGCATAGATATTTTGTAAGTGAAAAATGAATTATGTACGTTCACTGCTTATGAGGAATAATAAATTCTGTGTCATAGTGTATTGTATATTAATTTGTAGATGCGATGCTAAAGGAACGCTGTCAACAAAACTACCGAGTACACATTGTGGATGTGCAGCTGTCGTTCGAATAAAAAATACGTTTTGACTGTAATCGTTATTAGTGGAATTATTAAAAATGACGTAGAGAAAACAAAGAAACCAAAAAAAAAAAGAACGGAAGACGAAGATATCGACAAATGAATAAAGAAAACAGAATGCACAACTTACCCTATAAAAGAAGTCTCATGTATTCACGACCGATTTGACCCATCGCGGGATTCTTCGAACGATCGGTACATGGTAATTTAAAACTGAAATAAATTCAGCGAAACGGTTGAGCAAACACGAAGCGTGAAATAAAAGGAAAAAAACGGTCGATCCGCTTCACGAAGACTTTATCGACATCGCTTTTGTTCTCTTTGTCGAATAACACAAGCGCTTTCGTATCGTCTGTCTGAACTGGATTAGCTTTCTTTCGTTTTCAATATCTTTATTACAAATCCATCGTGTAAAAAAATACATTCCCTTATCTATACTGACTAGTTAGAACAGCATCTATTTTTTGTTTTGTTTTTCTTTTCTTTTTTCTCTCTCTCGTTCTTTTGTACGTTGAATTTTGTACATTGACGAAATGCACAGGGAACTAAACCATCAATTGCTGTTCCCTTAGATACGTACTGTACACTCCGAATGATATGCTGTTCCGAACGCGAGGGCACACTTTTAACAACAATAAAGAGCGACAACAAAGTTTGCGACAGAAGTGACGGGGGGAGGGGGAGGGGGGGGGGGGGCTCTAAAACGAGTACAATAGAGGAACGACGACATTAAACATTAAATTCGAATCGTAACGGTCACCCCTCTGCGCTCCTTTGTCGTTCGACATACCTATGTATACGTAATCGGAAATACTGCACCTCTATGGAGATTGACTCGCACGGTCCTCTGGTTTAACTCGTCTCCTCGCTCGGAACACGCCGAGATAAACCAGAGAGGCAAGATATACATACACTCGCTTGTATATCGTGTACAAACGCAACTGTTTCCCTCTTTACCCCGTTCGTGTATGTACATATAAAAGAGACTTACAGACTATACAGTCGAACGATTCAGCTCGACCGCGTAAATTGTACATAGTTATATTTACAGGTACACGTGCTACCGTCTAATTGAGAGCCCTTCGTTCAAGCCCTCGTGAGCTTTCTATCAAAATTTGGAAGGCTTCGTCGTACACCAACTGAGAATATATATGTATATATATATATATGTATGGATCGTCCGTCGTCGGACGATCGTCGATAACGATATGATCGTGTTTAGAACGATAGACAATGCTGTTTTGAATCGGACCTTCCCAATTTCGACAGAATTACAATCGCGCAGAATCTGTTTTAGACGCTACGTGTCTCGGAAAGTGAGAGGAGATAAAAAATCAGAGGAAGAGAAGAGAAAAAAGTGTACTTTCCCCGTGCGGAGAAATGTCTTTTACGATTGAGATTCTCGTGATATTCGGAGAGAGATCTTGAGTGAGAATGAAAGAGAAAGAGAGATAGAGAGAGATATAGAGATAGAGAGAGAGAGAGAGAGAGAGAGAGAGAGAGAGAGAGAGAGAGAGAGAGAGAGAGTAGGAGAAAGTAGAGAAAAGAGAGAATGCGTATGACGATCATACAGCGACACTGAAATAGACAAATGGATGGATCGATGGAGCAAATGGATGGAACGTATGTGGCCAGGTCATGAAATGAAGAACAACAGAATGCATTTAATGAGCGATTGTTTATTATGCTCTTATGGTCACTTGTCATACAGGTAACGATGCTTTCTCATGAGTGAAAATAGTTAATATATTATGTTTAATATTTATAATTATTTAACATTGAATGGAATAACTCTGATGATGAAAGAATAACAATTTATGGATGCAAATTAAATGTGGTTAGAGTGTAAAGTAATTATTTAGAATAAATCCAAAATGCTGTGAACTAAATTATGTATATATGTATATATACATACATATGCATATGTAGAAATATATATATATGTACGTATATAATATTTATAATATATACTCCATCAATAACAATTATAGTGGTGCCCAAGAGGTCACAGTTTCGGGTATACCCTATACGTAAACTTTTTCAATAACAAGCGAAAATAATCAAATAAAAAAAAAAAAAGTGTGATCGCTTCGCGTTGTCGATCAAAAAAACAGAGTTCGTTTTTTCTCTCGTGTTTAGGCTTACAAAGCCGTGTGATGCATGCTCGTTTGTCGTCGCGTATCTCGGATTTTCACTTTGATTTTCCGATCAATGAATTCGAATTTAGCTACGGATTATGGTAATGGATGTAAATATACCTTCTCCTATTCTTTTCTTTTCTTTTCTTTTTCCGTCGTTTCTTTCTTTCTTTCTTTCTTTAAATCGTGTGCTATAAGAAAATAATACGTCGAGAGTAGATTCTCGTCGCGTCGACACGGAAGATCGCGTTTCTCGCAGCTTCCCTGTCGACTCGAGTCGAGGAAGCTCAAAGAACAGAAATCGACAACTCGTCGGAACGTTTCCTATTCGTTTCGCATTCGAATTGGCGGCTTATCGGTCTAAAAAAAAAAGAGAATCCTCTACGCTTTCGTTTCATTCTATTTCTGTCATCTCCGGAGCGTTTTTTTACACGTTCTAGTACGAGGTGGTGATCGAAGAAGAAAATCATTCGCGAGAATACAATCGAACGTAGAGTAACCGCTCTAGAAGAAATTTATACAATATAACATTCGTTTGTTCGAAGGAAGTAATGAAACACAAAGTGAAGCGTGCTTCATCGTAAGCATATTTTCCTCTCTGCTTGATTACTCTCGCGTCGTTCTCTCTTTCTCTCAAACTATAATATTGCAGAGCTACACGCGGCGTTCCCCTATTTATTTACTTTTAAATCCTATATACCCTTACTTTTCTTTTCTTTTCTTCCCTTTTTGTTGGAAAACGACCGTGACGAAACAACGTTTACGAATGGTTCATGATTACGATCAATTACTTCACGGACAATCGACGCGCATCGACACACATATCCAAAACACGTGCATATCCCTTTTTCTGATAAATCGCTTAGACGATTCTCAATAATTATTAACAGACCTTATAGTTTCTTTTTCTTATCCGTTCTTACTTGCCTATAGATATATATATATACATGTATATATACATATATATATATATCTCTCTCTTTGTATCTTTTCGTTTTGAGAAAACATTTTATATTCCTCAGCTGTTAATTTAATAATATTAATGTTATATAGAGTGTCGACAATTAAATCTAAAATTCCTTATGAACGTTTCAAGCTGAATCGCAATACCCTTTTCAGAGGCGAGAACCTCCAATTAAATATGTATATATATATATATATATATATATATATATATATATATATATACATATACATATATATTAAAAAATACAATTTCACTCGCTGCTTCTTTATGCACCGTTTCCTTCCCTTTTTTTTCTCATATATAGATATATATATATATGTATATATCTCCCGACAAAACGAACAAATAAGAAAGAAAAACGAAACTGATGTCCGACCGTGTAACGCGTGCGTTAGTTTATTTGGTCGCTCGAAGCGCGTGACCGATTGAATTAAAAAAAAAAGAAAAAAAAAAGATAAAAAAGGAATTTCTTTGTCTTCCTCTGGTTTCTCGCGAATCGATAGAATTCCATCGAAATTTTCGTTATCTTTTCTCTTGCGTTATTTTTTTGTTCCTTTCGTCTATTGAGCACTGTTTCAATTGTTCTGCGACGATCCCGATTTTCTGTACGTACATAAAGCGCACGATGCACACGGTCGTCGTGGTTCTTACTATTACTTTATAGCCAAAGGAATGTAAGGTACAATACTTGTGATCGTGTTCCATCAGTGACGAAAGTATCTCTCTATGGTACCTTTGTTTTTTCGCAGCCAGCTGCTCTTGAAATTCGAAACTCGTGGAAGATAATGCTATTACTCCCTCTAACGTAACCCTTATTCAAAGTAAAGCACAACGCGCGACACTGCGTTTCGCGTGAAACCCTCTAATTATATTTCTCTTGTTATTTATTTTAATTAATCTTCCTTTTTTTTTCCTTTTTTTTTTGCGTGTATAGGCATGCAACATTTCGCGTTATGGAAGTGTACAATGCTCCTGCTCTGTCTGTCTGTCCTGTGTATACGTGTACGAGCGTGTTGTTATGTACGTGTGTGAAGTGTGTAAATGAGGACGAGTCGTTTAATGAACATGAACGTGCACACGTGCACCATCGCGGTGTACTATCTTTTTTTTTTTTCTTTTTTCTTCGCGACTTAGCGATTATTAATCTACTTATACTCAACAAGGTACTTAATAGTTTTTCATTTTCCTCATCTTCGTTATCATTATAGTCCCCGAGCTGCTATGTGCTACCTCTACCTCAACAATAACGATCTCATTCAAGTCCTTCGTTATTATCCTTCATTATTTTTTCTTTTATATCATTGTTTTTTTTTCTTTTTTACATATGCTTACCCAAAATAATATACCGTGTATTAACAGTCTAACTCTAAGTCTCACTTCCAATAAAATAACATTACATACACTTTTGTACAACCCTCTTAATTACACGTTAACGAATGTTCTAGTCGTTTAAATATGCTCTCTTATTACATTTCCCTCCGTTCGTTTTTCCTACTCCTCTTATTTTCGCTTTGCTTTTTTTTCCCAATAGGTTATCTCTCTTTTTCTCGGTTATGTAGTCGCCCTGCGTCTAGATATTCTGAACCGTTTTTGTCGGACCATTCGGCTGTTCGCGGTGAGAAGATTTCTTTTAGAGATTTCGACATCGGTATGCATTGCTATTTTGAATACACTAACGAGACTCGTTTTTTCTTTCTCTCTCTCTCTCTCTCTCTCTCTCTCTCTCTCCCCGTCTCTCTAGGTACGCGAACAATCTTTCTCTTTATTCTTTTCCATTTTTCATTTTCGTTTCGCTTCGAATGCGAAGGGTATTTCTCTCGATTTCACGTTGTTATGATCATTTTTGCTAATTTAGCTAGCCTGGTTGCGGTGTTCGCAGAAGAAGACACAGTGCGAGTTGAACGATTGAAATTTGTATTACGTGTCAATGGCCGCGACATTTAATACTTTATTGGTAAATACTATGCACTAAAATCGACTAATGTCAGGATATCTTTCGTTTGAACTCGTCCAATTTAAATTCTCGTCTCGCTATACTCGATTATCGTCCGTCTTTTATTTTTTAGATAAAAATAAAAGCCTCTTTTCATTTAATTTCCACGCGTATCCCTATAATAGATAGATCTCTCTCTTTCTCTATATATATCTTTTTTTGTTATATAAAATATTTACAGCCACGTGTTATTTCCTTTTTTTCACTTTATGCATTTTGTGTGTCTATTTTTTTATTTGTTTTTTTTTTTACTTTTTTTTATTTTGTATACTCTCTTTCCTCATTCTGCTCGTTTAAGGGCATTGCAATGCAGGTGTATCGTGAAATCGTGATCCGGAATTGAAAATAAGAATGAAAAAGAAAAAAAAAAGAAGAGAAATAGGGGACGAAGCTTCGCAAACTGAAGTTGGAAATGAATCGAAAAGAAAAATGAAAGTCTCTAGTGCTGTTCGAACACGACACGATTGTATACAAAACGGCAACGCACAGTGGATAGAGAAATTTCGCATAGAATGATGGCCTATAGAGGAAACATCTGGCGAAGAACAAGTTCGGCGTTCAATGTAATTTTTTAACAGTTATCATTGGTTTCTGACAAAGTGTGCTTGCTCTTTCTTTCTCTACGTTTAACGATTCTGCTCTATTGTCGATCAATGTAACGCAATCGATTATGATTAGTATATTTTCCGATCCTGATCGTTTCCTTTTTCATTTCGTTTAAGACATCTATTATCGTACGCCCCTTAATATATTAATATTTCTTATTTTAACGTTACATCGTTACATCAATTGTTTCTCTGTCCCCTTTAAATATTTCCTTTGACTATTATTTAAATTCCCCTCTATCGGTTTAAACGTTTGATTATAGCGAACGATTGCAAAAACTGGCAGTAAAAGAATTTCCGAAGAATATGATATTCTTAAAGCGTCGAAATGCAACGTTTCTTTGGAAACAATGAGCTCGAAAGAAAGAAGCTTTACGTTCGATCGAAATGTTTGATAACCGTAGGCTCTTTTTCCGGCAGCCTTGGCCAACTTGTCTGTTCAACTTTTCATTCGTTCTCGCTTCTGCGGCGAGTGTTTTCAAATCGGAGCATTAAACGCATTCGAGTAAGGGATGAAAAGAAATGTCTCTCCTCGTTTGATGTATCAACGGTGAGAACAATATGAGAATGAAACGCATTGCTTTTGATGAAGAAACTGTTGCATTTTTTTAAAAGAAAATTTTCTATTACTCGAACTGTACGCGTATTATTACTCGTGAAACAAGAGATTCGAACTTAGGGTTTGCAATCAATATATCTGTATATATATATATATATAAGCTCTATCTCGTAATCGTGGTAATAAACGCCATAAAATCCCTCTTTGTACACTGTGGAAACTAAATAAGCATATACAGGTGTGTTTCGTAATACTTTGTAACGATTTCATAGATATATATATATATATGCGTATAATGAGAAATAAACGTATTTCCGACTTTATTCAAAACAGCCTGCATAATCGCAGAATATACACATCTTTAACAACACGTTCTACCGTCAAAACGTCAACAAGTGTGGCTGATGGGATATCAATATGGCACTAAAGTGATTTGGGTGGAGTGTGTAAATGTCGTGCGAAAGGATTCGACTTGTTCTCTGCTTCTTTTTCTCGTCGTATCAAATACGTTATCGACCTTTCCTCTCTTTCTCTCTCTCTCTCCCTCCCTCTCTCTCTCTCTCTCGTTCTATTCCTTGTTAATTATTAACAACAAATCAACGTTGCTCTTCTTTTTCCTCTTTTACCGTTTACCCCCCTCCCCCCTCCGGTTCTGTGTTTGTTGCTTCTTCCTTTTCTCTTTGCGTTCTATACAGGTGAAATGGAGTCTGTGCGAGTGGAGAGTGATAAGATGATGGAACATGAATTACGATGTAGCCTAGCACACACAGCCAAGTAACGTGACACGCAAGCCACACCATCGTGGCCGACCTGTGTCAAATTCAATTATAGTTACTGTTAACAATAGTTCATATTAGAATTGAGGCGAGTCAATGCAATTCCTACAATTTCCCTGACTTACTACAACACTACGTCTCCACGTGCGAGAGAGTATAATAACGGTATTTGTTTTTTTTTCTTTTTTTCTTTTTTTCCTTTTCGCCGTTTTCCGCTTTTCACCCGTCTCTGTAAATATTCCCTTCTCTCATTTTCTATGCTTCCCGTTACGATCGATCGATTATTGATTAAAACGTTGAACCTGTAGTGACGACTGTTTTTTTTTTTTTCTTTCATAAGAGATTTAAGACACTACCTACACATCTACACCTAGTAATCGCGTACACCTATCACACGGCCACTATCTTCCGGCGCCGTGCCGTACCATTTCTTTACTTAGAGGATGAGCGAATGAAATAGTATGCATCTCGAACTGTACAAAAAGAAAGCGTCATATGAAATAAGATTCGTCTAAATGTATGGCGACTGCCGGCTTATAATTAATCTAACGATGTCTTCTCCGTTAAAACAACTCGTAGGTAACATAGACTGGCCAACCAATACTGTTTTGCCACTTTGCACAGAGGTATATTTGCGTCTCTCTCTCTCTTTCTCTTTCTCTCCCTCTCGCTCACTCTTCCTCCTTCGTTTACTATTTCTTTCTTTCCATGCGGACAGGCGAACAACAATCGTTCAACACGCGACAATAAAATTTAATATAATAACGTATAACAGATAGGCTCTCCCTCTTTCTCTCTCTCTCTCTATATATATACGTATATAAAGATATCCGAAAAACATGAAACAATCGGAATAAATATGAACGATCGAACCTGTCCCCATTTGGACGTTTTCGCTGTAAATCATCGATCATGTTATCGATCGTTGTAACGATCGAATACTTCGAACGATTAATTTCCCCCTCTATCCCGTATTACATCCGAAACGTGTTAAGTTCCGGTGAACACACGCGAATCCGTAGCCCCGTAACATTTACGATATTTATATAAAATACTAATATATTATAGAGATGTATATAAAAGAAATATACTTATGTTAGACTGGCTGATCTCTATGGCTTGTACACGTTTATCCTTTCGTTTCCTATCGATGGTGCAAGGAGATTTCTTTTTTCGTTCGGAACGTTCCAACCGATCGCATTGGAAAACGGATATTGCGACATTCGATCCTGATTGAATTGCACATTTTAATTGCATCGAGACTGTCATTATCGTGCGGATGAAATGCATCCAATTCCTCGTCTCTCTCTCTTTTTCTCTCTCCTTGCCGATGAACTTTTACTCGCCATCGAGTTATTCTCCCTGCACAAATAAATTCTATGATTTTACACACTAACAATGTATATCGTGGCATTTTTTTTTTTTTTTCACGTACTGGCAGCTGTCGTGTGAGTATATTATATCCCACCCTACCTCCTCACTCTTACTTTTCTTTCCCCCAGTTACCCTCTTTCCCCAAACGCCCACGCCCCCCCTCCCCCATCACAGCTAGCCTTATACATAATCTGTTCTACTAAGGAATGTGTTCACTGAGAAAAACCGTAACCCTAATCTAATTATCTCGTGCTACCTACAAGTTGTTTATCGTAGAGATTCGCTTGCAAGGCACACGCGTGTCTTCATTCCGCGTGCATGTTACAATTTTGGCATCCACGTGCTCCAATCGAATCCAATAGGGATAAAACTCCCCTTTTGAGTTCGATTACGGGCAACGATCAGATGAGAATACTTCATTTTCCAAATATAAATGACAATATTAGAAACATTGTAATTCTAGTAGCGCAACCACAGAATACGTTAGTTCTTTCGCCGAACGTGAGGGTCAGTATGAAATTGGCTATCGTGTTAACTGAAACGAGAATGTTTTCCTTCTTGCAAGAAAGAACACCGATTGAGACAAAAATTAATAGAGATTATGAAAAATAAAAAAAAAAAAAAAAAAAAAAACAAACGTTACGCGATAAAAATGTAGTTACACTTGTTCAACTGCAATAAGATCAAAATTGTAATACTTGTGACAAGCATAAAGTATATCACGTTAATCGATATAAAATTGAACAACAGTATCGTATCTTTTTGTTCGTCCGCTTGTACAAATTTAGTGCAATCGGGTGCGTTAGTACGAATATTCAATGATTACGAATGTAAAATCGATCCGCGTAAAAACTGTTTCCCCTTTTCTTTTGAAAAGCACTTGCACTACCGGCAGTCAAGAGAAAGGCGAGTTACAAAGTAGAGATAGAAAGAATGTAAAATGAGATAGGATAACAATTAAAATATCGCCAATGATAGATCTAATGTGATGATGCGAGCGGTTTAGCGAGAAAAATGTACGCGCTGTACCCGTCGATACAGTACAGAGAAATATTATGCTGCCATTAGTATCGATAGCGCGATGGCTATTAAAAAATAAAGTGATTTATAAATTAAGTTAATGCTACACGTGACA
Source organism: Xylocopa sonorina (assembly GCF_050948175.1). NCBI lineage: Eukaryota > Metazoa > Arthropoda > Insecta > Hymenoptera > Apidae > Xylocopa > Xylocopa sonorina. The sequence goes on along the minus strand of NC_135193.1, from coordinate 20,755,363 downwards.
TTCGTAATATGTTCTATTCAAAGTTCCTCTTCTTTTCCTTTTTTAGAATAGATCTATCTACAGCAACCTAATAATAGTTTGCATTCTCATCGTATATCTGTGACATTTTCTTCTTTCAATGCATTTGGGCAACACAGTGAAGTTTAATCAATTAATAGTTCACATACAATTTACGAATAAACATAAAATCGTGTTTTACGTTCGCGGACGCAAATATTTTGTCAACAATGTTTATAATATCATTTCATTACTTATATTATATCTTTTATATATTATATTCATATATGTATATATGTATATTGGATATATGTATGCATACATATATACATATAAATATACACATATATTTCTCATTTATATTTTTTCGATAATATGAATTCTCTTTTATTAATAATCTAATTCGAAATTTTCATGTATATATATCTATATATATACATATACATATATATGCATCTTTTTTATACACATATATATTATATATATTATATATAATATAATACATATATATTTTTACTCTTTTTTTCCTCTCTGTGTGTAATATATTATTACTCGTGTTATGTGATATTTATGAATATACAAGTTACTTTTTTTTTGTTTAAGAGCGGGGAGCCAGCGCCTCTAGTTATAAATTGTACTCGTGTACACTTATATATTTCATTTGACGCTACAGCTAACATTTTCGCATACTTTAACTAAACCCATTATTGATTACCGCCTATCCATTATATCACCCCTTCCTAATACCTACCCTCCAAGAAAAAAAACAATGATTTCAAACGTTTGTTATTAGTAAGATGCTGTATCCTCTTTTCTTATCTAGCAATGAAGTATAAGTTGTTTTGCTCTTCTTATATTCTTTGTAACATTGACAATTTTGTAACATTGTCGGCGCAAAACGAAATTTTCTAGCTAAATCCATTCCCTATCTAAAGATTTGATTCAATGTCAAAGTGCAGTTGTTAAAAACGTGTCAAAGATTTGGTTGGCTTTAAGTAGAATCCCATACAAAGCAGTATCATACAGAACCCAAGGATGTATGACATGACTGCTGATCATGGCAGACATATTTTTTCATTTTATACAAGAACGAATCTGAATTTACCAGACTTTTGCCAATATGTTCACAATCATTGCGTAGAAAAGAAATACTAGCTAACGAACGGAATATTTTCCACCAAAGATATTTCACAATTATTAAACTATTGAGAACAGATGTATATAAATATAAATATATATATATCTCTCTCTCTCTCTTTCTATAATATATATATGTATATATATATATATATGATAAAAATGGTTGTATTCATGCTGCTACATAATGTAAAGGAATGACAAATAACAGTGTATAACGTGACAGCTTTTCGCTTCATCGAGTGTGTATGTCAAGAAATGTAAAATTGTATTAATTCCAATTGTATTCAACTGATATACCTTGAAGCTAAAAATAATTAGACGAAATATTTGAAGGTATAGACGCGGCCGTACCGAAACTATTACTCGAGAGGACTTTTACGATCCGACAATGGAATCGAATAATTCTTATCCTAGCATAATGAATTCTCCGTTTGCTAAGGCATGAGTAAGAAAGAATAGAGACTTGGGTGTTTCTACACTTCTCAGAGCGTAATTACACATTAATCTATAAACACTATAAGATAAAGTTGGATTAAGATTTTGAGAAATAAAGACTTTGGGATTCAGAATAAAACTTGGCAATAAGAATATTATGTTACTCATTTAACTGGACCAGCCAGCATTGTAAATATATAAATATATGTTTATACGTAGAATAGCTCTCCCTTTGTATGTATATTTATCTTTCAGCCAAGTTATCTCTAATTTACATATGTTAAGTTCTTTGGTTTTGCCAAGGTTACTCTGTACTTAAGAGACACGTTCAAATATGTATGTTAAGCATGATCAAAAATGACTTAAACAGCCTAATCATTTCATAGTTCAAGGAACAGTTCAATACAATAATTCGCAAAAATCATTTTGTGGAAATGAATATAATTTGATCTTGCAAGATACACATTTAAGGTACTAATTCTTCAGATCGAAGTCATTCAATTTGTGAGTTCTGTATGACCTTCTAACTAAAAGTATCTCTCGCATTAGTAGTATGATTATGCTCCTATAAAAAAAAGAGAAAAAATAGATTTATTTTTATGAAACAAAACAATTACCGATGTGTATAACACTGTCGTCTTGAAACCCTCAAGAACAACTATGGCCAAATTGTGCCATTTCATTTCTAATTAAATCGTAGTTTTTATCATGCCTTCTTTCAATATATCCTATACCATATATAACTAGATATATTATGTGACTCTGATGTGGTACGTGTTATTTGTGATAAAGCCCCGTAACGTGGTGTATCACAGAACAATTGTAGTAGTTATCATTTAACATATAATATAATATTTATATATCATAATAATCTTAAAAGATAGATAAATGTCGACGCGAACCATGATTCGATGCATGAACAAGTGATGTGAAGAATGCAAGCGCTATAGTGATGTAGCGACAGTATGACAACGGGTGGTAAGGTGGTAAGTGGACGAGTGTGTTTAAAGAAGGGAAGAAAGAGAGCTACCGTGGGCATCGTCTCAAGATGTGAAAAGATGAATAACGGAGCTCAATAATGGGGATGAACAAAAGTGCTGTACTTGAAATCAATGGATCATGGCGAGGGCATTCTGACGTGCTCGTTTTGCTTCCTCTTCGCTGATCCTCTGCTCAATCAAATATTGAGCAGTGTTGATTGCATTAGGATAACCCGTGATAGTCACTATGCGGTTCCTGGTACCAGGAGCGAACATGCCCTTCTTAGAGATTTGTATGTTGGCGCCACTTAGGTGCTGAATCTCAATGAGGGCACGACCACCGGGTCCCAGAATAGCTCCCACTATAACCTCTGCAATTTCTATGTCTACTTTCTTGGTCTCCTTGTTGTTGGCGTCTACCTGTGTAGGACTCTTACTTACAAGTGATAACTGGTTAGTGCCCAGGCCAAACGAATTGTTGTTTAGATGAATAGCACTGGCAGCTGTGTTGTTTTGTCTGAACGGATCAAAGGGCTCGTATCTGTCTAGTGTATTACGTGGTGTAGGAGACGAAGATCCAAGAGCAGGAACTGTTCCAATCGGCCCGAACACGCCGCCGTTATTATTCGAACCGTTCGCCGTTGTTGTGCTATCCATAGGGTTTGCAAGGTAACTCATACTAGAAGGCATCCCTATGCCCATCCCGAGAAGATTATATTTAGCAAGCGTAGCGATAGCGGATAAAATTTCACTAGCAGCGGGTTCCGAAAAACCTGCCGTTCGTAAATTCAATTTTATGTGTTCCAACAATTGCGTTGTCACTGGTGCTGTACCCGCTGTAATTGCAGCTCCTAAATTCAAGTTCAAACTTAAACCAGCACCGTTCAACAGACTCACTGTAAACAAAAATATACGTCGCGATATAGTCACAGGTTTCGTTTATCGTTTCTCTCTTCAATTTAACACCTTTCCGTTAACTTGTTACAAATCTTACCTGTATTAATGCCAGGTGTAGAGGTATACGTGGGAGTACTTGTAGGTGCTTGAGCATAAGGACTGCCCGTGGGATTGTAATTAGCTACAGGACCGCTAACATCTGCATAACTAACATTCGGGCATGTACCACTTTGTGGATCATCTGCCACTTTCGCTAATATCATCATTAACGCGTTGCGATTATTCTCTTTTTCTCCAATTACTGTTATACACCTTTCTTGCAACGATACATCCTTGGCTTTCTGGCTTATTTGAACGTACGAGCCAGATTCCTCTTTTATTTGCTTAATATAATTTCCAGCTTTACCTATTATCATTCCTGCTGTGCTATTAGGCACCAAAATTTTTACCTAAAAAGTTATATTAATCAGTTTATACGAATAAAAGATTTCTTCTTGCGTATTGTTAATTAAAAAACTCATTTAATAACCAGATCATCGTTAAGAAGAACAATTTGTAACTTGATAACACTAATTTCATTCGATAATCCATTGAGAATGTAGTATACAATCGACGAGTGGTAGCCATAAAGAAAAGTTTGTACCTGTTTGTCCCTCTCCGCAGTAGTTTTTCCTGATTCGAAGTCAACAGTTGTCTTCAATGTGAGATCTGGTTTCTCACGAATTTTATCCATTATAAAATCCATAACTGCCATTATAGCTTCCAAACTACCCGTAATTAAACACACTCTTTCTGTTGTCCCTGTAGATTATAGAAAATTATAAATAAACTGTCGTATAATGTGTTGTTTGTAATAGTAACTGGAGCATAAATAAATATTCTTAACGTACCTGGATAAAAATCATGGGATTTAGACATTTTGACCCTAGCTCCTGTATCTTTTTGTAGTTGGGCAATTGTATCCCCTCCTTTCCCAATGATTGCACCGGCAGCCACGCCAGGGACCAATACTTTGAGGTGATATGTTCCATCTCCCCCTTAAAAATACAAAATAAACCGATAATTATGTTGATGAACAAAAAATGATGTATTCGTACACAGATCTTAATACATCACAGAATGCACAAGATTATTAAAATTTGCAATTTATAAAATATTTACAAAATTAATTACCAATAATGTGTATCACATTAATATGTACATAACCAATACAACATGACACAAAGTTAACGCGATCTTAAGAGAAATGTATACTCCGTTTTGTTTTATTGCTTTTCCCCTTTTTTTGTTTTGCAAAAATCACGATAATCCTTAATAAATTGTAAAATATTTGAAAGTTCACGGAAAGTAAAGTATTGCCATTTAACTAAACCGTCGAAGGTCTTACGAATCTTATGATATAACAACGTTGACTACTTAGTAACACGTTACTCCGATACTGGTAATAAAACTTGTGAGTTCTGATTGGTTTCTGAATCGGTGAAACGCGAAATCATGCGTACTCACGGACACGCGAGCGCAGAATGACCGATAGGAACGAAAACGAGCAGCACAAGCACCCCGAAAAAGTGTTGGTATAATCGGTGAATGAAGGATAAGGAAGTGCAATGCAGAATGACACAAAGTTTCGATGCGTTGAAAGCAAACAGCTGTTTGACAGATGGAAGCCCTGTGCGCTCACTCGCTTCGCATCGACCTTGACCCGCAACCTCAGCAGCGGAGCGGTGTGTGCCTAACAACTCACCGATACGCCACATCCTAGTTACTGCCACTCAACGGGTAGCAGCGCGTTCCTTAGTACGCTGCTTTCACGACAATAGTGGCACTGCACTACGGGAATGCGGCAGGGAAATGTACACAATATGTGTACGGACGAGAGCCACTTCCAATGTTCTTGCCGCGAAGTTAGCGATCGCACTTCCGATGAAACTGGCGCGACAGGGACGAAGTTGCAGAGTCACGGAGCGTGATCGACAGCCACCGCAGCGGCGATTCTCCATTAACGACGTTCACAGGCACGGCCGCCTACGCAGGAACAGTGATGACCACGACGGCGACGATCGCGATGACAGCAGCGACGACGACGACGACGACGACGACGAGGACGACGACGACGACGACGATGACGACGACGACGACAACCACCACGGTACGAAGGCGACGACGAGTAAGACGAACAGGAAAATAAGGACAATGTTGACGATGACAGTAACGAGGAGGGGGGGAGGTGGGGGAACGCGACAACGGAGACGAAAACGATGATGATAATGATGACGTTGACGGTAATAAAATGTACGTCAATGTAAGAACAGCCGAGTTACAGGTGTCGTGTATATGAGCTCGCGTTTATGATATATCGGACAGGAGATATGGAATAGATCGAGAATATAGGGGAGACGAGAGACAGAAAAGAGAAGGAGACGTGGCACGAGAGGATGCGCGAACCGCTGTGCGGTACACCGTGTTCGCGTTCTCGCCTTCGTGTACACGTTCGCCAGGCTTCGAAGTGGGAAACGAAAGGGAACGGCCGTGCGAGCGATCGCTATGTCAACAGCAGCACCAGCGACAAGATTGTCAAAGGCGCGCGAGAGAGTAAAAAGCATCAAGCCAAGGAAAAGAGAAAGATAAAAGAGTAAAGTACAAAGAGAGAGAGAGAGAGAGAGAGAGAGAGAAAGAGAGGGGGAGAGCGAGGATAAGAGAGAAAGAGATGGGAGAGAGAGAGGGAGAGAGAGAGAGAGAGAGCAAATCATTGTAAGTGTACTTTATCGTTTCTATGTGTATAGGAACATCGATGAAGGTACGTAGGGAAACTTTCGCGACAGTCGAGAAAACTGATTGACAACGGGCAATTGAAATACCTGATCCGTAATGAGACCTCTTCGTCGCGCCATTTTCCGCGTCACAATCGAGCGGCCGCTTCCTGGAGTCTGCAATCTCCGGGGAGGGACACGTCTCCATTCCTGAGTCGGCAGCCATCTTGTCTTTTCGGTCGGACACGCCAAGAGTAACGAGGAGAGAGATATACGGTAAGACAGAGATGTACTTTGACACAGAGACGATAGTCGCGACCGGTGGCAAGTGTCGTTGAAGGCAACCGATGGGAGACGCACCACACACGGACCGGACGAACGAATGAACGTACGCACGACCACGATAGGTTTAAGCGGAAGGGAGATGACGGACATATAGACACACGTATAGACGAACGAACAAACGACGAAAGCCCTCGCGGGGTACCGCGTCTCACTGGCGACTGCTCGCGGCTGCCTTGCCAACCAGCTGGTTGATACTCGATGGTGTGTGCCTCGGCCCTCGCGTTCCTCTCTCACCCACTCTCTCTCTATCGCTCCTCTGTCGGTTCTGATTGCCACTCCGGCTCTCTCTCTTTCCCACCAGCCCTCGCGGGCTCTCTTCCGCAGGGACGTACTACCAAACCCACGCCGGAGGTGTTTTATTTTGGGCCCTTATGCATTCGCATCGATGCTTCCCATCGGTCTACGGGAGCATTCGGACTTTGACGAACATACGCAATTCATTCACTCGTGCTTCGCTCCACTGTTCCACTTATCGATTCAAAACTACACTTTTCCTACCCGCTCCTTCTTTTCGATCGACGATGATAGTTTAACGTTATATTACATAATTTATTTATATTCCTCTGCTTCTTTCGTACGCTCGTTTCGGAGGGAAATCGAAGGAAGGACCGATCGAATGTTTCGTGATACACGTTTCAATTTAATTTCAATCCGCATCGTGATCGATCTTATCGTGAATCATAGTCGGATCGACGAATCGCTATCGATTGATTTTATTACTAACCCCCGTCGCATGTACAGTTGCACTTGTGACTTACCGTGGCATATTGCATTTACCGTATGCATCCTTGGATAGTACCAGGGTTTCGTACAACATTAATTTCAGTTCAATATCTTTTTACCGCTATTTTATTAAATATTGTCCGCGTTTATTAAGATGAAACCGTCTACGGTATAAAAATATTTTTTCTACCAAGGACGTTAATCTTGTCGTTAGTGCGCACTGCAGTATGACATCATAGTTCATGTGCAAGTGAATAAGATGCGTTTCATTTCCTAGCGTGAATTTCAAAAGTATATTTCGTAGTCGCTTATCAAGTATTAAGTTTAGATCGCTTTTTATCAACGAGTATAGATATCTACATATGGTAGACCGCGTTAATATATCGACGTTCAGTATTGAAACGTACAGTAATTCTCGTGGATCGTAATGAACCTGTTATTAAAGTATTTACGAAACTAATACTGTTTGTCAAAGTCACTTGTTAACTGTAATTAACGCTAATTCGTTTCGTTATCTTTAGGTATCCGAAAGGGGCACACGCAGCTACTTGTTTTGGAAAGTGAAATCATAGAATATTTCACGCATCATATGTGCACGTGTTCGAACATTTTTCTATACGTATGTATATAGCTAAAGTCATGAAGAACGAGGTATTTTCAAGAACTTTATCTGAGAAAAGAACGCAGGCAATGTATGCTATTGGTTAATAATCAATCACGTGTTTAAAAATGTGATTACTTTTTGTACTATGTTTCTCGCAAAAAATTCTAGCAAATAATTTCAATGAATATAATATTGGTTAAAAAAGTATATTTCTTTATTATGGTAAGGTTGTGTTATAAATATATGTTATATTCATGTACACTTAGAGAACCAAGATTGATATTATTGCATTATCAGGATGTGCGATCTAAGCAACGTAAATTGCAGCACAATAAAATGAAAAAGATATAAGTACGGCTTAAAACTCGTAGATATTACGTTTCTAATAACGATTATGTTCAGGTGTAACTAAATTGGTAATATGATTCACTTTCAGAATTGATTTATCCAAAAATATACATATTTTTTTCTGGCCACTATGAAGATTCACTATCGAAAGGAATAAAGTCCGCAATTGCAGTGATATCAGACGATACGTAATTATGTAGATAAAAATTTACTTCGTATTACAAATAATCAAACGAAATCGTAAGCGCAAGCGATACACAGTCGCGTGTCGCAATGCTGTTACTTTAGTTCTGGATGCAGCTCATCGTTGGAACGGCAAGAGCGACAAATTCGTGAACCGTGCGATTTTTCCTTCGAAAATGTTGTCTTAAAACTACGAGATAGTTTTAACTAATTGATATCGGATATTCACCTGACAATTCAAATTACGTATAAAAATCTACGTACACGGTACTTCAACATTTTCGTCTTACCAATATGAATTTTGTGCATTTCTTGACACTTCCGGTTTAAAGAAAAGATGTGAACATGTCGGTTCCCCATCGGTTGCCCCTCGTGTATATAACTCTTACAGTTGTCTCACCGATCCGATTATATAGCTGCATGTAACGCGTATGCTGTCATGAATTTTTCGAGCGATGGGGCTACGATAGCGTTGCTCGGTATATAATCACCACACGACCTCGCTCGATCGCACTTCTCTCACGTATGACACACAGTGTATTTCACTACCGATTGTATGTCGCTTTGAACTTCTACGTTATGACGAGAAATGTATTCTATATACTGTCTGAATGTTAATCATTTTTCCCATCCGATCGTTCCTGGCATTAATTATTAAAAGTCAAGTCGAACAATCTCAGTTTCAACTGTATGGATTTAAAATTGACCAAGGTATGGCTTTTTCAAGCCTGAAACTGGCTAGGTTGAGCAATAATCTTGGAATTTTTTCCCTTGTTGCGTCACATGTCCAGCTCTTGGATGAGGTAGCATCTCCAAATAAATATATACATACAACTATTGCCAACCGGTTTATCAGCCGATGTAATTTCCGATTGTGATACCTAGATGATTCTCAGGAGCAGTACCTAACTGTTAAAGGAATAAGTTCCTTTAATGTATCGTCCTTGTCCTACAGCAACTCAAGTGAACGAGCTAGATCGCTGCACTCTTTTAGACTTCGGGTTAGCAAGCTGTCCATCTATACTTAAGCGTGAGCGCACATTGTGCTGCACGCACGATGCATACATTTAAATTCTTATTCAAGGCCGATTCTGACTAATACATCGACATATTACTGTTAATACATTAGTCATAAAACTGTAGTCCGTATGTCTTATAAAGTTTCTCATCTCTAATACCGATTACATTAGGTATCCGCACACTTTGAACATTTAAAGTGCATGAATCACATCTACACGTGCGTTATACAAAATGCGCAACGAATTATGTACGGTTCTAGATTAAGGAGCTCCCTAAGTATAAACATTGAAAATATTTAAACAAATGTATTAATTTTCATACATCAAACATTATGCAAGCGGAACAGTACGATTCCCTGCTACGTTGACCTCATTTCTCGGTTGACCTTAATATCATACAAGGTACTCCAAGTTGATCTATAGAGTATACTTTCGTTCTAATACATTTTTTGGAAACTATCAAAGATATAAATACAACCTGTATACTTACGAACTCTAATAATTTCTCTGTATCGAAAGTAGTATTATTGAACAAAAAATATCTTTCTATTTTCCTACAGGATTACGTATTCGATTATTTTATATTCTACCGCTTAAAAGTGAGCGAGAGAGAGTTAAGTGTTTACACTGCAATCAATTCTGTAATTGTGTACAATAACTATTAAAATGTTTAACTAAAGTATTGTTCAAGATATATATTTATTTTTATTTATAACTTTCTATTACATTTAAGACCAAATATTTGCGCGCGTAATTCATTATATTGTACACAATCACCAGCTTGACTACGGTAGTAATTAAAAGGAAAACATAACCTTGTTTCAAGTCTCGGATAATGTACCTATTTCCTTTAGATAATGACTTAATTACGTAACGTGATCTGATGTCTTGATAATTAGACATTTTGCGATAAAGATGTTAAGGTATTTTGTGGGCTTGCATTATCATTTCAAGTACACGTCTCGTAATGGATGAAAGTGCTGTTGAAACACAAGTGAAGGTTTTATTTTTCGCTAAAGCAAGAGAATTAACAGGAAAAAAGGAATGTTACATTACTGTTTCACGAAAATTGTCCTACGCTGACTTATTGAACAAAATAATAAGTCAATTTAAGTTAGAAAGTATTCGCGACTCTTTAATCTTAGCGGTGAACGAAGAATTTGTTTCTTCGGACGCGACTTTAACACTTTCTGAAAAGGACGAAATTGCTATTATTCCACCACTTAGTGGAGGTTTGTCATTGTTCCGATATAAAAATAACAGATATATGTATATGCACGTATATAAGATACATATCTTACAGTGCATAAATTAATGGTGTAATATCAAGACTGCGTTATTTTTAGGTTAGAATGACTACTCCAACAGATTTTGTAAAATTGCAACAAGGAGAGTTAAATATTGCAGATATAATTGGTTTAGTAACAGCCCCTAATTGTGGAGCTGTGTCAAATTTTATTGGAATAACTCGTGATAATTTTGATAATAAAAAGGTATTTACTTAACTTTTGATTAACTGTAAAGGTATCATTGACACATGTACTTTTCAGGTTTTAAAATTGGAATATGAAGCATACGAGCCAATGGCATTGAAAGAAATGAAGAACATATGTTCGAAAATGCGTTCTCAGTGGAATGTTCACCATATTGCTATGTATCACCGCTTAGGAGAAGTACCGGTATCCGAAGCAAGCGTAATAATTGCTATTTCATCTCCTCATAGAGAAGCATCATTGAAAGCTGTTGAGTATGCTATTAATACATTAAAAGCATCGGTTCCAATTTGGAAGAAAGAAATATACGATACTGAAGAAAGTCAGTGGAAAGAAAATAGAGAATGTGCCTGGTCGAATAGTAAATAATATTTTTGTTATTGCGATACTTTGCTTTTAAGTAAATACAAAGTAGTGTAACCTAAAGAAATTTATTCTGTACAATTGCATAATTTATTCAAAATTTAAAATGCATTTACTGAACTGTATAAAAGTAATATGCATTATGTTTAAATAATATATTGTAGAACTGTTGGAATTTAAACAAAAATTTTATACAGAACATATAAGAATGTTAATAAATTGTTAATCACGTTTTGTAATTTTATAACCATTTACCCATTGTACCTGTTCTGTATAGTTCACAATGCAATTAATTTACAAGAATCAGAAGATGTTACAATAGAGAATGGGACAGTGGCAGAATACACTGGTCCAGAAGAAGAGGAAGAAGAGGAAGAACCTAGAGTAATAATTGATTCAAATCTTGTTCAAATTCGTGCTACGTCAGATGAACTAAATAATAGAATATCATCATTTATCGAAAGAAAACGTCAACAAGTGAATATTGTGAACATACAAGAATTTTGCTGTCACAGGTTTGTCCATCAAAGATATGTGAAACAACATCCCTGAGTTTAATATCAAATTTGTAATATGTTTACTGTTACTATATTTTAGAGACCAAAATGATGACAATGAAGATTCATGTGCAAGGGTAGATGCTATTCTTATTAGGCGAAAAGACTCTAAAAGCCATGTTAAAGGTAAGTAAGGCAAGATTAACTAATTATACTTTATATTAATATTAAAATTTATATTGATATTAAAATTTTGTATAAATTAATATTTTTAGTGCACAGAGTACTTAACGCATGGGGTCCTCAAACGGTTGATCAACATACTTTGTATAAGGCTAGTGTGTCCGGAACAGTTCAAACGAATAATAATTATTCATCTGTATTAGATGAGAGACTCTCAACAACTGAACGAATTCTTGGCATAAATCGACCTGTACCGAAAGATGTATACGAAAGGCTTAAAAATATTGAAGATCGAATATTGTATTTGGAAGGCATATCTCCCGAATACAAGGATTTTTGGGTAAAATTTTAACTAAATGTTATACAATTTTATAAGTACTTATTCTCATTGACTCTTTGATTTGATCTGTTTGGAAAGGCAGAGGATACAAGCAGCCTTAAAGGGACATTTAAACCAGTTAGGAAAAGGGTAAGTGTTCTGTACATTTATTAAATCACGCAATTTCATTCGAAAAATATTTATCGTGAAAAATTTCAGACATATTCCATGGCAGAACTAGATTCAAAACTGCACGAATTAGAGGATAAATATGTCAAAAATGTAAAATAATTTTTCATACAAATTGTAAAGACTGACCATTTCCTTTTAACGCGACGTTAAGTTTTTAAAATAAATAATACACACTATTTATACTACACATACACAATATATGATATCCTAATTTTGATTACCAAAGAAAATAATTGGTATCGACATACGCTTAATAAATGGTGGTGTGCTTTCGCGATTAAGTTACAAAAATTCTATTTTTGTCGCGCGAGAGTACAGGCACGTCGAAAGGTGGGGTTGAGCTTTCTTTGGCGGGTCGAAACTTTTGTTCGGGCATGTACTTACATTAGTTCGTGTTTCGGTTGATAGAGGCAGTCTTCGTCGTGCTGCCATACGGTATGGCTACGGTTTGTCGAAGTTTTCTCTTTATCCTGATATAATTTGAACTAAATCATTAATAGTAATGTGTTGCTCGTCCGTAAATTCAACGAAAATTAGCCGTCCTTTCGAACGCTGGTGAGTACTGTTATATAATTTAATTAAATGTACGCGTCTTACCGTGTTTGCCGAGCACGCGGCCAGCATGTCGTCTGCCAGGGTGACAAGCATCCTTTTCCCTCTCAGCTGAGTTGATGGACCGTTCAATTCCGTCGGTTTCCTAGCTTTTGTTTTCATTTGACTCCGTTTGTTTTGACACGTATCATTTTACCTCATCCTTTAACATTACGCATCGTCAGCCCGATCGACGATATCAAGCCGAGGAAATTGCAATTTAAAACAAAGGATAAGAATCCTTAGTTTTCAATGAATTTTTGACTTTTAGCCATCTTGGAGATTTTCGGACTGTAGCGTCATTATTCGTCTTTACGGATTGTGCAAGTTTCCGACAGGGACACCCGCTTTCTTGCTTTGCCTCATCGGAAAGCATCGTTTATTTTTACGCGATCTATTTTTGTGCTGACGCATGGGTTTCTTCTAATAGTTTTCTTGAATGTTAGCGAAATAAGGTGATACGTTTCTGGCGCAAACATTTAGTTGACGATGACAACCGCGTAGACAAATTGTTCTCGTGGTTTTCCTTGTTACGCTAACGTAATTTGAAAATCGAAAAAATAAATAGTAAATAAAATCTGTTAATTTCACTTTGCGCTTTAGCCATAGTGCCAATTCAAAAGTACAGTTAATCGATCTTAAGAAAGAACTACCCTTAAGGCAGTGACACATCGAGTCAAACGAATAGATCGCTCGACAATGCATAAGTTTTCTCAACCCCGTAGCTCGTGTATAGTTTCTATTGCGGTGCACTAATAATCGCATCTTTCACTAACGGCCGCAAAATATACGATTATGGAAGTGTACACGGTAGCGAATTATTCATCGTGAGTTACGAGCGCGCGATGGTTAAAAGAGAAAATCGTGTCGAAAGCGTTACCAGAACAGAAACAAGGTAATTCAGAAACGTGAAACGTTTGTCTTAAATGTAGTAAGGTTATCGATGTACGGGCGCCCTCTTTTTTTTTTCGTGCGTTCGCAAGGCGTAAATGGCTCTTGTCCTGTAATTGAACGTGTTCGAGGGCGTTTGTAGCGAGGAAACCCTTCGCGAGGCTGCGGTTACGTTGCAAGCGATTAAAACGACGTGTCGGGCTGTTCGATGCTTGGCAGTGAATTCTTAGCGAAAGTTCGCCGTTGAAAGACAGGTTAATCTGTTCGTGCGATTAAATGATTCAAATTCACATCGCGAATATGATTGTTCGTGCGATATGATTTCCTTTGATTTTGTTATACGGTAGTATATTCAAATGGAAATGATCTTGTACGAAAATATTTAGCATTTCGTTCTTGTCTTGTATTTGTTGGGTTGACCGGAAAGGTCGCGCCATTTTCTTCTAAATAACATTTGAATAGATCGAAATAAATTCAACGGAATGAATTCGAGTGAAAGATTGTCATTGAAACTAACGCGTTATTCATCGAATAAAGAAATGATTACACTAAAATTAAAAAATCTCTTATTCACTTAAAAATCGGTGCGAACTTTTTTGTGCAATCTATATTCGCATCATAGACTATACGTATTCTTTAAGCGAATAAGATAATTGCACGCCTTTGGATAATGACGGAAATTACCAGATTTCTTATGCACTGCTGCAGCTATTCCCTCAAGATTCTATTATGTGTGCCAAAAGCAAACACCCCTAGGCAACCGAGGACCTCGTTTGCCTTTTCTTTAAATTCATAGAGAACCAAGCTTTTCTCCATAGCTAAAGATTCCTAGATATATCGGTCACTCCGTATCTCCGTAAATTTCCAAAGCGTACATAGCGCATTGTACACGGTGCATATGCAAATCTGAGATCTAACGATGTTGGCGTACGCGCGGTTTTCTCGAGAACGGTTGTCTATTAAAACGGAACGATACAGTTTAAGTACACTTTAACGAGTAACACGGTACCGCGCAGTTTTTCGTCCGTATAGAGAGCGGCTATTGTGTATGGGCTAATAGGGAACATGATTTCTCTTAATCATAACACGCGAGAATGTACATGGGCAGACACGTACGTTCGTGGCGTAACACGTTCCATCTATCTGATGTAAACAGAATTTCAATAACGTTACTCGTATAGAATAGGGAATACCGAGCAAAATTAAAATGATACGTTATTTCTTTGGTAGCAGCAATTCTCTACCTACAATATGCAACATTCGCAGCGGGGCCACTTTTGTTTTTTCAGCTCGCCGCGGTGAGTTGATTTACTTTTTCTTCGATTTCCTCGAGAACGTGTTCCAGCCATGTAATTGGATATGATTCAGCGCGTATAATGAGAAGAAAGTTACTTCCGAGATAGTTATCGTTTAAACATCGGGGTGTGGAATGGTTGTTAAGCAAGATTAATTTAATGATTATTAATTTAATCCGATCGTTTTACGTAATCTATAATATTATTATATCTATAATATTTGATCCCCTCAGTCTGATAAAATGTTTCTTTTTTTTCGCAAAAGATACTAGAAAATTCTTTAAGACCAAAAGCTTTATCTATCTTTTATTATTTAAGGTTACGTATCTATATCTGGTACGATATTATCATTACCGATACGAATCTTCATTTGTTATCCTTGCGCGCCTGTATGTACGAAATTAATAATCGATACGATTAGTTTTATTTAATTCGTATAGAGAGGAGATTCGATTAATCGAAAGATACGTGTAAACGCATACCTTGATCACGTATTGTAATTGGACTCCGGAAACGTGTAACTAAGCAATCTGAAAAGTGCATCTCATCGCAAAGAATGATGATACGTGCGTTATTTCCAAGCCGTTTCGTTACGTATTTACTATTCACAGTGACTTTCTAGATCGTTGAACCTATATAACAAGCGTCAGCCTCCGGCGTAAAAAAGCTGAAACGTTTCGCTAGTAAAACAAAAAAGAACGTAACATTCGGTACAAACACCTGCCAACCACGTTCGCAAACACTGAACGCGGTACCGATTTCTACGTAAAGGGAACAAAGCGGAGGGACAGAGAAAAGGCTTATTCAAAGGGTTAACCGCGTTCCTAAAAGGAAAAAGGTTTGATACCTCTATCCTTTATTTCACCAAAAGGGACAACTTTAAAAGTCGATCGAAAAATCCAACTGCCACGTTTTGTTTTGCCCGTATGACCCGGGCATCGCAAAAAAAAACGATAATCGCGATTGGGTATGCGAAAATTGTCCGATCGAACGGGACCACAGATGGTACGATTAATTGTCCATCGTGGGAGGTATAATTTACGACGTCCCCCTGTCGATGACGCATCCTAGCGATTGAGTACACTATCGTGCGCAAATATCCGGTTAATTTGATTAATTTGTAACAATATTACTCAATTTGGTGTAACACTGTTGGTGAAACGCGTATACTTAACGGCAAATGCAATAGTTTGCTTAATCCTGGTACTGTCTCCAATGGTGTAACGAAATTACGTCGCGTCAAAGACTAAACGGGTGCGAAAATACAGTAATATCCCGGCGCCTTAAATGGGAAACCGTGTTGTACGAGTGTCGTGAGATACGGATGGTCACCTGTACGCGTATATACCGTTCGTTTTACTTCCGGGCCAGTCGATGGCCGAACAAACGAGGAGGTGACGGCCGGCAAAGGCCGTTTACACGGTTCCCGGTTCCGCGGGGCACTTTGTTATGCGACGAAGGAGCCTATCGGAAATACCTGTTGGCGGTGCTCGTGAACGAGTGGGAGGATTATGTCTGTATCGCGCTGGTTGCCGTGATCGCCGCGACCGCGATCAGGATGCACCGCATTTGCATAGATAACCCGTAAGGCTCGAAACCAGCCGCCCCCTGTTCCTACGGCGATCCGTGATCCGTTTAGTTCGCGTGTGATCGATAGTGTGTTCCTCGAGGTGCCGGGGTGAAAGGAGCCGCGAGGACCGATCGAGGTACAGGCATATTCTTTTTTTCTCTTTCCACCTTTCTGCTTTGCGAGTGAATTGCCTAATTGTTTCGTCGGTGGTCCTCGCTACGAGGCAAGAAGCGTTTCGTTCCCTTTCACGCGAAATATAATTAGTATGTATGTAACGAATGATTGACATTTGAAAACGTCGCGCGTTTTAGCTTAAACCACGATCGATAGTCGATTGTCTGTTGCAGTAATTTTGACAAAAATTGTCGAAGCCTTCGGTTTAGCCCCTATTTATACCCAACCATCGGAAATCGATGATTCATATAATGGCCGCTCGAAATTACGACAGGATCGCGCGGGCCGTTGAATTGAAAGTCTTCGGAACGAGAGCCGTGCCTAGCGATCGTTGCGCGGTAGAGTTTTTACGGGAACGTATATCGTGCCGGAAATGATTGCCTGTTCCGATCCTTGGAAATCGCGAAACGATCTTTCCGGCTGGCTGTTTAACGGCTCTTGAAGAACCCGATCCGATTGATTCGTTCGTAACACTCGTCTACACTAATTTAATAGCGCAACGCGATGTTCAGTGGGTTGATTAATGTTACTTCCCGCAAAGCACCTGTAGCGTAATACGTGGACGTCTACCATTTTGGATGTAATTACATCCACTCGATGGACTATCCCGTTTCAAAGAATATTCATCGGCCGGCGTAACACTCGATGATTTTTACTACAATTCCATCTGCTTATATAATTCGAAGGAATTCTTTTTCCATTCATATGTCACATCCTGGTATCGTATGTATGTTACATCGATCCCCTAACGCCTTGGCATGAGGAAACAAATGGTAGAATTTCATCCGCGTGTCCCAAAGAAGTTTTTCGGTTCCCCTTTGCGTCGCTCGTTTCTTCGGTAGCCGAGAAATTGGTGAGCTTTCAACGGCTGTGCAGAGCGCACTGCAGAGCTGCCAGGCTACGGACCAAAAAGGACATGCCCTAAAAAGCTATGCTTCGCGTGCGATTACGTGCTCGAAATTGTTTGGCCTCGTCCGATTCAAGTGCTGTACAGTGGAAACGACGCGGGTTTTCCAGTGTTCAGTGAAACCAGAACATTTCCACGTTCGTGTTCACCTCGTTTTCTTTTCCTTTCCTGTCTCTCTCTCTCTTTCTCTCTCTCCCCGTAAAGTCTCTCACTTTGGTCTTATCGCGCAATTACCGAACGTAGCCCGGCTCGCAACTTAATCGCGCGCCCGTTGCCTTGCTAATTGCACCGTTACGGCCGCCGCGTCGTTTAAACACGCGTTACCCATTTTCCCTTCGGGAGTGTACATTTTTGGGTCACGCCTTCATCGATCCGAAAGTCGAAACGTTTCGCTCGACCTACACTTCCACCCCTGTTTACTTTATTCCGAAAGGCGCCATGGGATCTCGATCGATCCGAATTTATTGGAGCGCGAGGACCTCCGGATGAAAAGGACCGTCGATTTAACGAGATACGTGTTGTACAGGGATTCATTGTGTCGCGAGAAGGAGCTGGCCGTTGAAAGTACTGATCGTAGTAATTGTTAGTACGCAGTGTGTTTCCGCTCTGCCGGTGCAATCCATTTCAGTTGTCATTTTACTATATATTCCCTTATCTAAATACAACTCCCGACTATTCTAGTGGCAACAATAATCGTAGAAAGACAGATTACGCAAATCGGCAATTTTCAGTTTCTAATTTGCGAAGATCGTGCAAAGTCGTTGCAACTAATCACGAGTCTCGTTAACAATTCCGATACGTAAACGACCGCGTGGACAAGCGAAGAAGAGGCATGGAAAGTCGCACGCGTTCTAACGAATGAGACCATTTCCTGATACGCTTCGTCGCTATGTGGGAGCGCGCGTTAAATATGTGCACGCCGGAAATCGAGAACCAGTCCGATCGATACGTCTCTCGTCTCTCCGCTTCGAATACGAGGGAAATACTGCGGGTTAAGACTAGCCGCAGTCTAGCACTTGGCTAGCCAATCGTTGCACGCTCTTTTTGCACTCGTAATACAACGTGTCCAGTAGATGAAATACGTGCGCGTGTTGTATGTAACAGTGCGAAGGCAAAGTAAGCCAATTCAATCCTAGACACGCGTGCGAGCGCTTTAATAAAAAAAATTACACGACATAAAATCATTCTAAAGATTCCAATAATATTGTTTCTTAAAGCATTGAAGTTTAGAATCGCGTTATCTTTGCATCGCTATACAGGGTATCGATGAAACGGACTTTCTCCTACCCTAAGAGTAGGAAATAGGATATCCATGAAAGATAGTATAATGGAGGAGTATCCGATTGCTCATAATTCTCAGTTCAATCGATTTCTCGTTCGCGAGCGTGTATACCTCGTGTATACCGCTCTGAATAGACTTGCGTCCACGTTCACGCTTGGCTCTGTTGAGGAGTCGCTGCGACGGAAACCGCGTGCTCCATCGCTGAAAGTTTCAGTCGTGAAAACGCGCCAGGGAACGCACCGCGTAAATTACCCGTGAAATATTGTTGCGGGACGCGCGATACATACGTCCAATAAGCCGTGGACTATTAGCAGACGTAGCAGCGCCGATGCTGGCAGGTTCTATGCAAATGATCATAGAGCAGGAAACCGCGGGTCGACGAACCAAGATCCGCCGACGTTTTATTGGAACTCGTTATACCGTTCGCGTAATGAAAATCGATCGACGTGCTCGTTGCGGGACGGTCGCGTGACTCGCGGATTCGGTGAAACTTCCATTTTAATTGCCTGTCGAAAACCGGCTGATTAATAACTTTTATTAATCGAGCCTTTTACACCGTTAACAATTCACTTAATTCGATAGAACTGGTTATCGACGTGCACGTGAAGAAACTTGGAATTTTTCTTCACGTCGATCGACGAAATAACTGTTTTCGCAATTTTAGAGTCGACTTTATGCTTTCGATGTATTGCTATCGCATACTGTACATATAAACGTATTTTGTATGTGCGTGTTAATGGATATTATATGTACAGCGAGAATGCAAATTTATCTCTCTCGCGATCAAACAGCTGAAGTAACGAACTCTTGGCAATCGTCCGTTAACGAGTCAATCGGGCAAGGTTTAATCGCGACGAGCTTTTTCCGCGCGAACTGCCACGGAGAAAGTAGATTTTTCTTTCGACGAGTCGTCCCCCTGGTCGAATTTTTAATTGCGCACTTACGCACAATAATCGGCTCGAATCAAGCCGATCGTGCAATTATCGGCCGGGGAACGTCTAGCCCGCCATTCAGAACTCATTAACCTCGTATCAACGCCCCAAAGCTTTCCGTTTGATTTACCGTTTAAAGCCCACTGGAGGCTTTACCCCTCGTGTCTGCTGGCGTTCGCATACGGATCGACCTACATAGATCGCGTCGCGATTACTCTGGGCGTAGATCAAGGCACGATTAAACTATTTAAAAAGAAGGAAACGGAGGTAAATTATTCTTCCCTATGGGTCAACGAGATCCGCGATATACATATCTACATATATGTATTTATATCATAAAACGGAGGTACATGTACGTATACACATTCTCGCAAGAATTATCACGCGGTGTACCGATATTTTCGTGGTTCTGCGATATAAGCACTTCGCGGAAATCTCACGATATCTCGCGTATCGTTCGAACATCGATCTTCGAACGATAACACGCAGCGAGCGGTTTCTTCGGATCAGGTGTTCCTCCTGTCGGTGATGGACAGTTTGCGGATCGGTCGGTTCGTGTCTATCAGCAAGATGTCGTTGTGGAGGTAGCTGATCAGGGCCGTGCACACACGGTCCGCCCGCTTAGTGACGAAGTAGTACAAGGGCGCCCAACTTTTCGCGCCTATGTACATCGAGCAGATCGTCTCCCGGTCGTTCTCGCTGATCTGCCCGGCGTGTTTGATGAACGTGCAGAATTGCAGCCTCGTCGCCGGGGCGTAAACGGACCTCAGCCTCGGGCCCATCTCCCCTAGCAACCGATAGAACTTCCGTCCGCGAAATCTGCTCCCCAGTATGTTGATCGTGTGCAAACTCTGACACCTTTCCAGCACGCGGATTAGGTAGCCAGAGCGTAGGTACAATTTCGACGTGGAACCTGTCGGGGAAAGTTTATGCTTGTTCGATGATTAATCGTTATAGCGACGTTATCGATGCTTCGACAACGGGACAGATGGTCTAGACCTGGCCAACGCTTTCTTTTCCGTTTGCGTAGCTTAGAAAGGTATCCGCTCGCTCGTTTGCAACGTAATGGTAGGGAAATGAAAAATTGTAAGTAAAAATGGGAGCAAGCGTTTGATTAGAAATCGGATAATTATTTCCACGAATGTTATATTACCCCCCAGATGGGAATCTTCGCCCACGGATACGTCAGAGCGTATGGAGATGTATGCAAAACGCACTGACCGTGTTTTCGCGCTGGACTTCGTTAGTCATCGAAATAGCATGCAAATACGGTGGATGGTATTCCTGCGTTTACGCTGTTGCTCAGAAATTTATCGCCGTTCCATCGATTAGAAACGAGCACCGTGTTCGAAAGAATGTTTACAGAAAGGCTGACAACGAAATACGTGAATTGCAGATTACGCGACACGTCGTGCGAAAGGAATTCGTTTGCTATAACTTCGGATAACTTCCGTAATCGCGTTAAATTGGCCGCTGGAAGATTCAGCGTGTCCTGGTGAGGAAAAAAAGAAGTAGAGGTGCGTAATCTACCGAAGCGATCGTTTCGCGCCGATCTCCTCCCCCTGGTGCACTGCAGACGAGATGCAATGAAACGTGTTTGGAATACTAATTGCGTCGAAGCCGCGGTAAACACGGTTGCCAGGTCAAACAACATACGCGAACACCCCACGCGAATCGATAGAAATTTTCTGCCCTTTGTGTCTGCGTGATAGCCGGGGCCGTGGCAAGAACGAGGGAAAGAGTGGAAGAGTGAACGAAACGCGCGGGCAAATGAATAGTGGTCTGAAGGCACGCTTTGCAACTGGAACGCGGTAAACGAAGCTTGCGATCCACCATTACGAAATGGTGACCGCAGAGGCGCGTTCTTTTTCCTGCTTGACAAGCGGCCAAACGATTCTCCGTTTTCCGCGTTATTCCATTTTCCGTCCGTATATCTTCCGCTTTTATCATTTTGTTTGCCGTTTCTGCGACGACGGACACGGCATGTCTGACGAGAAACGCGATAGAGAGAGAGAAAGGGTGAGGAGGAGACGGGAGTCACGAGGAAACGGATGAAAAGAATTCAGTTGGTGGAGAGTTTTTTGAACCTGCGCCAAGGGTCCTCCCCGCTTGGCTTTGTCGATATCACTTTCCGCGATAGAAAGGAAAGGAGAGGCAGGAGGGACGATGGCAAAAACGACTTAATTAGAAGGAAAAAGCTGACGGCCATAGTTACGGGGGGGAATAGCAGAAAACCTGTGCAATTAAAAATGTGCAGTTCCTTCAAGTGTTTGTTCGACAACGAGAGCTGCCGCAGGATTTCGTCGCAATCCGCTCTGACGTTTATGCTGAACTTGTTTAGCAACGGCATCCTCTTCAGCTCCTTGATCACCTTAGCCGTGTCCTGTCCGTTGTTTGTCACCTAAGAATAGACACAGAGATCGATTCAGAACCTCCCGTCGTCGAACGGCTCGTTGGGCAGGCTGATGTCGTTGCACCTCGTAAGTTCGCCATAGGAACGGATCGTACGCGATCCGATTGAAATACGCGGAAACGTGACCGACGGCGTATAGATCCTTGTAGGACAGGTAGGAGAAGATTTCAAAGATGATCTCCACCGGTAGGGACGCGATCCCCGTGACCGGGCACGATGTCGGAACCACGGTTCGCGCGTCACGCTTGTTACCGATCCTGGCACGCTTCCTAATGGGCTCTGGAGTAATTGCAAGCTCGTCCATCCTCGTTGCGTTTCCATTTCTAGCATTGGTACGCGCGCTTGTTCTCACATTGTTTCTCGATAGGCTGTAGCGGATAATTTCTCCGGGCACGATGATCGATAGTACAGTTTTTTTTCTTTTTTTTTTTTTCTCTGAAGGGGTTAACGCGTCCCACGAAAAGACTAAGAATTTTGACATCTGTCACGATCTGCCCTCCGCTGCTTTTGTTTCGTCCGGCAATATTCGCGGCTATCGATTCGTCCCCTTTCTCTCTCCTCTTCTCTCTCTCTCGGCTTTTTTTATCGCCTTCGTGTTCGTTGCGCATTCTGCTCGGATAAATTGAACCTTTGGAAATAGACCCGATAACGTTTAGCTATCCAATTTGCATACGCAGATGATGATCCTGGCCGGGTCGGATCGAATAATTGAATGGAACACCGCCCTCGTTGTTATGCGCGCCATGCTGATCACGAAAATCATGATAGTGACTCATGCGCCGACGATTCGTCTGTCACCTGCTTTTCATTCCGCTTAATAGCAGGGGGTACCGTAACGACGCGATAAATTCTGCTTTTTTCGGTAAGGACCCTCTCGGGTACGTGCGCGTTTTTAATGGCTGCACGTCGTGCGTACGTAATGCGTGAAACGGTCCAAGGAATTCGTCTCTCACGATTACGCTCTTTTCGAAGAGTCCTGTTACTTTTTCCATGCGGTCCTTCATTGAATCGCACAGTAAAACTGGCAAAACTAACTACTGTAACATATGTATATATGTATATAATTTTTAGTACGTAATTGTTAGATTTCTCGCGCCGTTAGATTGCACAATGAATGTTAAACAGAAACAGAGCAGCAGAGATATATGCGCGTATGTACAGAGGCGGTAGTTATTCAAAGAAACCACCTAGCGGTCGTCAGATCGGTAAATAATGAACGAGCGCATTTATTAAACGAGGGACATAGCTATTTTATATTCGAAGGAAGATCAATCGAATCGATCGGTGGCATTGGAACATTTTTCAGAGATGTATCGTCGGTGCTATTCCGAGCGTGGATACTCTTTAAACGCGTTTATTACCGCAGCCTGATCGTACGAGTCGTGTCTAATTGTAAACGATGTGAATTGCCAAATAATCGTTTCGTTTCGGCTTCAATTTTCGTTCGTGGTGTACCTTGATCCGATTACCTACATAAACTTAGCAAGTCTGGCAAGAGTCAAGGCGCGCTTATATCGTGGTTATATTTGTTGCCTATTAACATTCCAGCGGCAGAGAAAGCAAAGTGTACGGTAACGCAGTTCTGAAAATCGATCGTCTGCCTACAGACGTAAAAGTTCACGTGGGTGGGTATAATAAGCGCAATTATTTATTAACCAACAACATTTCACGTTATCACCGTTCGAATTAACATTTCATTCGTTGAGCACGATTGTACTTCTCAGAGCTTGTCGATGTTCTCCACGTCGAACTGTTCGAATATCATATACACTTTTTGCTCGTCGCCCGTCTACTTTCGTAGAACTTTAAATGTCATTAGCGACAACGACGGTTCCGAGATGTTTTCCTTAACAATTTAGCCGCGGGCGAGATCCGATATAATATAATAAGGTGAACAAACTATTCGTGCGGTGTATACACCGGTCGCCCTTTCGACTCCGAGCATTTATTCATTCTCTGTCGGCTTTACTGAATGCCAACGGACGCGACGGTAAAAGTTTGTCCCGTTCGTTTTCACGCTTGTTCTCACAGAAGTTATCGACGTTTCTGTCGATGCCTATGGATAACACGTTTGCGGATTCCGCGAAACGAGACAATAAGAGAAATGCGAGCCAAAGCGAACGGTAATGCTCTCTTCGTTAACGATGTACACGGTATCTTTTTACGCGTCACTAACAAGACTGACATTATCTACCGTGACGCGGTCGAGAAAGTTTCCTATTCAATTTTACGCTCACCGTGTGACAATGTCGCCGTCACGGATCGGCAGAGTTACGAGTGCAAATAAGACAGATTAACGGGCGGGATGGTTTTGTCACGAACATGTATTTGTAGACACGAAAAATAAAGGATTTTCCAGGACGTTTCCGTTTTCAAATTACAGATAAATAATGCTATCTCAAATGAAGACGAAATCCACTGGAAAACTGGAAGGGAAACGACCGAAAGAACTAATGTCGTCTTCCAGTCTTTCCGGTATGTCGCAATTATCGAACAGCAGCGAGGAGACCCTGGAGCCCCTTGTACATAAGCCGCACAAATCGGAAACAACGGAAAGGTAAGTGATTTAAAAGTTCAAACATTTATTCTATTTAGAACAGTTGTGTGAATTTTCTTCCCAGTATTACGAGTATTCCAATGTAACTCTTTTAACTGCAATTGTTCTATTTTATTCTTTTTTTTGTTGTTGTTGTTGAGACTTTTTCAAATAAAGTGTATATATCGTAGTAAAAGAAATAAACTACGACGAAAAGAATTTAAAAATATTTGTTATTGTACGAATTTATGAACGAGAAACTGAAATTGAAATATATTAGAGTGAATCGTGTAATTTCTTTTTTACCGACCTCTGATACGTTCGATGGCGCTACGTATCAGGAGTGTAATTTTCCTGGGAATGTCATTTTAGAGGGCGCCTTCTACGCTTTGAATATTTTAAATTTCGCGCGCTAGAAAGTTGAGTTACAGACGCGCGGTTTGTAACACATTTTTTTCAGCACAACGAAGGACGTAAGCCCCGAACACAACGAATGGCTGTTAAGTGGACCAAGCGGGAACAAATCAATTTTGCGTTTCAAGTGAGTTGAAAATCTTTTTAGTTTTGCGTACTTGACGTTCGTTACAGAGCACATAATGATTCGATATTTGTCGCTGTCCTATAGATGCTCCGCATTAGCAACCCCTCCGAAAGAACCACCTGCGAGGAAATTGCATATGACTTATAAAAGTTTTCAAACGGACACCAAACTTATTAATCTTTTGCTACAATCGCATGGCTTGTCGGAGGTGAGTTGAAATGATTCAAACAATATTTTAAAGAAATTTTTTTATTGTAATTCAGTATGAATGCTTATCAACTTCAGATTATGTCTAGTCGTTTATTATAATAAAAATCATATTTCGTTTTTTAATTTTTAAGTACTTATTGATATACAATTTGACCATAATAATACAACTTATACTTAAAACGAATACATTTCATTTTTTTTATATATATTTTATCATTTCACGTAATTTACTGGCATTATTTTGCTTGATAGAATTTTTAAATTAATGAATTACATTTTATAATACAAGAAACCCCATGTATTTTGTATCATACGTATAATATTTTGATTGTTTACTGGTTAATAGCATTACTGTAAAGTAAGTTACTATAACATGGCATTATGATATGGTTTCCTTTATTGTTAAAGTTTAGTGTGTTATTATTGAATATTATTTTATTACACTTATAATCGCAACAAAGTAAGTAATCGTAGAAGCAAATCAATTGTGATAATCATTGAGTAAACAAAGATATGTATCTTACGAAATGCTAAGTCGACCGATTACTGTTGCTAGTTTTGTTTAAATTCATATGCATTCAATTATGTAATAAACGTTTCACCGAGCGTTTATCCAAATAGAAATTGTCTTATATTAATTATGATAATTTTTAATACTGACAATTTTACAGTCTATTAAAGTATAAAAGATTTAAACAGCAGTCGATTGTGTCATGGACAAGTTTTTTAAAAAGCTGTTTTTATTAACAAAGTAAGTTTAAGAAAAATCCACTATTGGATACAAGTACCATAAAACCAATGTGCTCCTGGACACAGATCCATGTCTAAGTTTGCGCGAGTTAGCGTTGTTCTCAACATTCTCACACCTTCACAATCTAAACCCCAGTTTGCCAAATTTCCGATTTTTCTTAGTCTTTTACAGTTTTTGAACATATTTAACACAGTAGTCGCGGATACCTTGCTGGCTTCATATATATAAAAGCACGTTAGATTTTGTATTAAACTATTTTCACACTTGTCATATTTCCTTGAACTTCTGTGTCTGCTCGATGCACTCAATAATTTTTCCAAGTGTTCGTTTGTGAGATCAAAACAACTGTGAACATGTAATGCTGTTAGTTCTGGTGCTAACGAAAGAATTTTCGTAATTGCAACCGCGCTTACTATGCGCCCTAATTGAATCTTTTTCAAATATTTCAGTGGAGGAGGATCAGCTCCTTCTGTCCAAATTATATTTGATCCATCATTTGTAAATGTTCGAAGATTTGGACAACTACTAAAGATTTCTTTTAAATCGACTTGAATTGGATTCTCACTTTGAGATATTCTGAGATTAAGTTCGCGTAGATTGTGACCGTTAGTACGTAGATAATCGTAAAAACCGTTCAACCATTCCCATTGCGATGGTATACTGTGTACACTCAAAGAAGTAACGTAAGGAAATAGTCTTAAAGCTTCGGGAGGATGATATGGCTCTAAAATATGTAATTTTTCCACTCTTGGGCATGCCTGTGCCAAGAGTTCCAAGCGAATCGGTGTTGTTCGGTAGCTTCTCGCTTGAGTTAAACTAAACGGAGTTTTAAATCCGATGAGGCCTCTATTCATGATCTCCACCACTCTACCCATGTGACTATATTCCGCTAATGATTCTAGCTTTGGAACATGCACCAAAGCCAAAAGTACTCCTGCACTGGTCACACCAGTATTGGCAACATTAAGTACTCTGAGTGTATCACAAAGAAAGTTTCTACTCTCATAATATTCCAACAACACTCCTTGCTTATCTTTCTTCTCTGATTTAGAATTTTTCATTTTCAATTTCGAAAGCAAAGTCTTTAAACGTGACCAACTTGTAGGTTCATGCATTGTAGCATGTGGCACCTTATCCCTAAGTTCTACTTGCAACAGTAATTGCTTCAAACCAACATCGGTTACTTGTCTGGAACAGGCTACATCCAAATGCACAAGCTTTGGACAAGCTTTCCCTACCACCTGAAGCACTGCATCACTGGCTATATTACGCAAAGTTAAGCTCATCAGATTCTTCATATTTAGAAGGGCAGATCTCAACAATTTGCAGTCCAATCTTAGCAAAGCAGCACGAGCCAGCTCTAAAGATTCAAGTCCAATTCCTTCCGTAGCGAGCAACTTTAGTAACGATGTTTGATGACTACATCCGTAGTAGCAACATAGATTCACTTTCAGTTGCTTTATATCATGCCCAAGAAGAAGAGCTAACAGATATAAAGGAGCTGGACCGGAAATTAAAGTTGATCCATCCGATGCAGGTCCATATAACATTTTCGATGTTTCTTCGATAACTTGAGATCTTAAACATGCTGGCAAGGTATTAATATAATAAGGTCTGATGGTTTGCTTTGCATACGCCAACACTTGTGCAGCTGATGATTCTTGTGAAAGCACTTGCAACCTGCGGCACGTCCCGTCGAGCTGCTGACACACACGTCCCAAACTAAGTCCCTCTAGGGAGATAGGCTGACGGTGGCCAGGCATCTTCTCTTGTTCATTCACTGTAATATTTGATACATCAATCAATATGCTATGATAAAAATACGATGATAGTAACATTAATGTTCATATCATTGCTAATAGAAGTTTATCAATAGAAATTATACACTTAGGTGTGAGATAAAAAATTAAAGAATGTGTCTTAAAAAATTGAGAATGTATCAGTTAGCGAAATTTTTCTTTTATATTATGGAATACTTTCATCATATTTTAGGAGTATAATAGTTTCAATCACATAAAAGCATAGGTATATGTTAGAAACATTGGGTATCGCGTGAATCTAAAAGTATGCATACGTGATCAGTAAACTTAATAAGATCAATATTATGATTTTGAGGTTAATTACGTTAGAAACGCGATATCACGATCGTTTTTATACGAGTTCTCTTTTTCTACACTTGGCTATGAACATTGTAAACATATTTTCACGACGACGGTATTTAAAAGGAGCATGTTAAGTAAACAACTTTCCTATATAATTAACGGCAGTAAAAAAACTCTGGTTGCTATCCTCACAAACTTTCGTGACCAAACGCGCCGACGCTTTTTCTCCGGATCGTTTTACTACTGCCTTTTGAAATGATCATTCTGAATTCTTGAAATTATCATCTGAATTCATTGATGAATTTTTCATTCCTTCATTGAATCCGAACATTGCTATGAGCACAAAGAATGTGTCTGCATTTCTTTTTCTTCTTTTGTAAAGGAGAAGCTAAATTTAAGATCATTTTAATTCATCTTCAATGCTTCTTTTTCCATTATAAGAAATGTGTTCGAAATGTGCTCTATTCTAACGTTATTACGCCGTAGTGCACATTGCACTTTACATATTTGCATACATTCCTCGCGTATCGTCAACAAACTAATGTATTACTCCTATTACATTCAAGTCTCCATCGTACTTAATCGACTTTTTCTGTTTCAATACAAGGCGAAATGTTAATTCATTACCTAACTTGTCCTACGTAATCTTATAGTTGCGCAAAAAGAACTGTAATTGATGTTTCTGTTTATTATTTAACGAGCATTCTTCGCAAATCATAAAAAGTGCATTAAATTTGATAATGAGTAACATTTTTCTATACCGCACGTGGTGAATAGAATGCGAGTTCAGTTTAAACAGGAATTAGACTTTTGACGCATTAAATGAATAATAATTGACAACTGCTCGACGATAATTCTATTTCTTCGCGCAAACAACATTCGCATAGTTAGTTATTAGGGACTTGTTGCATACGTGACATAAAGGTAGTATATCGATGCGCGCGCTACAATTGCAAAAACGTCGGTGGAGAACGGTCAGCGCGAGCAGCGAGGTTTCACGCGCGACCTCTCGTTAATTAACCAGCGCCTTCTGTACTGTAATGCAATTTCGCGAACCATCATAGATAGCCATCTGCGTCAACACGTGAACAAGATCGGACGAAACCTGACGCGGAATTTATGGAATAAATATTAATTGACACGATTACATAAAATCCTTGAAAACAAGCCCGTGAAGAGCGATTTATTAACGTTAACCTAATGAAAAAGTACATCAGCATCAAATCGGGAGTGGAAAACTCAATTGAATCGAACTTAAACTTGACCCAAGTTTCTGGTGTAATTCTGACTAACCACGTGGGTAGCGCAAGAAAATTGTGCTAAATCAGAAATAGAAATAGTTTTATATGAAGCGAAACATATGCAAATGGCATTCGATACCGATTAAATAATATCCTGAGGTTAAGTTTTCAAGATCGAATCGTTTTCAACGCTAATCGGTTCATGGTCTGTTATTGGCACTGTAGAACACATGTTTCAGGGTTCTGTATAAAAGTCTCAATGTTCTTCGAGTCGGCTCATAGTGGCGTATTCGTGACGGATTTACGAACTTAGAAATCTGTCTGGGGAGCACGTGATCACGGCGTACATCGAAATCCAAGTGATATGTAAACGCGTCTGGCACTGCGAGTCGTTCACACGTTCGGTTACATAAAGGCAAACACAACCGAATCGGACACACTGCTGCGACACTTTCACTGGACCATTTTTTTTTTACGTTCATTCTACTTGCAAGCAATCGACGCTACTTTCTAGTAACGGTATTAAAACGCTCGATGCTCGGTGCTCACGTTTCTACGCTGCTAAAAATAATTAGGGGATCACCTAGATCGTACAATTAAGGTGGCCAATATTTTTACGACTATTCCTATTCCACGTGTAATTTGTTTGACGAAAGTCTTGCTAAATTCGATTGTAAGCATTTTAGTATTCGGTTCTTTGGATAACACGATCGTTAATTATTGCTTGAGTATCGTGTAAATAGTATTCGTCGAGTAGTAGCTCGAGAGATATCGAGTGTATGCTACCCACGTGTCGCGATGCGTCAACGAGAGAATTCACGAACCAAACAAAACTTTCAACTCCCCCCAGCTACAGAAGCAGTAGTTAGTAGGTTCTTAAAAGCGCTGTTTTCTCGAATGAACTCGATTGAATTCGATCGTAAAAGAGACGTTTTGATCATTCACTCCGAGTGATTGGTTTTTAATCGATACCACGCGGTAAATCCTTTCTCATTTGGTTATCGTCGGATCTAAATTAACTCTGGGGGTCAACACACGCGTATGTCTTTAGAAGCAGTGCAACGATCCCGGCGTAAATTGCCTTCTTGTTTCGCATTATACACTACCTCGTTCGATTTTCACAGTATTATATCTTCCGGCATATTTTTCTCGAACAACCTTTCAACGTCGGCAAGCAAAAAATGAAAATGAAACGATGGTTAAGCGGATGTTAACGAGACTCGAGTAAAAAATCGCGATGGAAATATGCGCAGAAATGCGGAACGTTTTCCTAGCAACGGTAACGGACAATGCTCTATCGTGTTCATCGCCCTCGAAATATCACAATTCGAGACAGACAGAAGTATACAGACCAAAGTATCGATCGCCATTCCTCGTTCACAGCTCATTTCGACAATTCTACATAAAAATATGACATTATTTGCGACGAGAGCACGGATCAGGATCGTATGCCTATCTACAAAAATTGATTTTTCCTTATCACTGTTACATCGCTAAAAAGGAACTTCATTTAATGAAGCAAAAGTATAGCCTGTGATATCCTATTATAGACAGCGTTCAAAATAATATTTGTATATATATCGATCAATCAGATACAAGTATATTAAATGTCCCATCATTTACATAAGATCTGTTCTCAGGTAACTTTGCAAATTTGCTACCGTGAAAATGGAATGCAAAATTAAGGTAAAGAGCGCCTCGCTCGAATGCGTGTACAAAAGATCCACGTTTTTCTGTCTGAACGCACGCGTTCACAGTTTCATTGCTACAAAAGTTGAACGCCGCAGCTAACAAAAGTTGCGAGGCTTGGAATCAGAAATTTTGTTAGATAGACCAGCGTGACCCGCAGCCCACGAGCAGAAAAGCAAAGGTCTGATCGGGTTACTAATAGGAAGAAGCGGCGAGTGATTAGAAATGGTAGTGGAAAGACGAAGTCGAGACGCACGTATGCGTGCGCGTAAGGTATCGCGGCGTCAGGTGCCTACCTTGAAACAAGCAAGTCCCCTACGGGTGTCTCCTGAGCGGCAGCTCGTGCTAGACTGCCGCCACCACGAAATCGCATGCGTCCGCTAGCCGAGGCGGACTCGACTCGCGACCTCGTCGCGTCGTCCGGCTTTCTGCTTGCCCACCACACGGCGTCGTGCTTCTCCGTCCATTCCTGGGCCGAGTGGCCGAGCTGTGTCGCGCTCTCTCGGCCCCCCGTCGTTCGTGTTGCCTTAAAAATATGCCATTTTATTTATTTACGTCGAGCAACGATTGCACGATATTCTTCCACAGCGTTACGCTCTGGCGTTATCGCGAAAAAAGTCCGATTTCCCGGAGGTAAACACGTTGTTTCGTTGCTCGCGATCATTTTCCAACGTTCTCGCTTACCGCCGGTCACATTGTCGCTGCTTCGCGTTTAACATCGAACCCGTGGATTGCACGCGTAGTGGAAGTAAACATATTTATGACACTATAAACGCTTAGAAAATGCAGAATATTTTTATATACAGGAGCTTGGAAATTCGTATTTCGTAAGAAATTATTTTGAAGGACGTGGGTCGAAGGGATTCTCTCAGAAAAGAGTTAAACGGTATTTGTATTAATCGTCGGTGAATTTGTTGCGATTTATACGTTGGCGATTGGAAAGTGCGTTAATTGCCAGTCATTCGCCTTTGCGGCGGCGGGTCATCGGGCGGACTCGTCCCAACGCTTCGACTAAAACGTTGCACTCGACATCGAAGCTGTGGGGACATCTTCGATGGACCGTCTCGTGCTCGCGTTCGCGTTCGATCCGGATCGACCGATTATCGTGTCGAACTCACGTGCGCTGGAACGTGGTTCGCGATAACGGAAACGGAGATATCGTGCCGTGACTTCGCTGAACGCGGAGTGAAACCGCTTTGCATTTGCATGCCGCGAGTAAATGACGCAGATAGAAATTGGAGTCGAAATAAGGAAACGAGAAGCTGTTCGGTCGGTGTCTCGGTTGGTTCGCGGCGCTACGTTGCGAATCCGAGAGCCGCCGCGGAGTCAACATTATTCTGGTCTGAAACACAGAGGTGCCATTGAAATATTTTTGGCGTATCGAGGCTGTAGGGCGACTCAATAAATCAGGGCTCAAAACGACGGGAATTATTCGACTATTTCGGGATTTGGTAGCGAGGTCTCGCGGTTCTCAACGGCCACCGCGTTCTATTCTCGTCTGTTTACAAACCAAAGGGACCGAATACACCTCCTCTGATTTGCATTCACTCGGACAAGTACTCGGGCTTCGCACAGAAATTTCTATTGTACATTGGTGGCGCGGAATCGTATCGAACCGTACCCGAAAGAGTTGAATGGAAAGAAAAAAGACAGGAAGAGACGATTCCACTGGTTTGACTCCGTCTCCTTCGGCTTACCAGCTCGTTATCCTTGATCGGTAACGCAATATGTGGCTCACGTAAAACCGACACGTTCAAGCGACGAGGAAAGGTGCGACCGTGTGTTGCCTTCTTGCTCATGTCCGTCGCATCTTCGGTTTCGATAGCTTCCTTTAATCGACCTAATAGAATCCGCCGTTCGTCGCTGCGAGTGTAGCTGACGACGTCCATTGATTAATCGTCATCCGTAAACTTATAAATCAATTACGCCTACTATATTCTTCCTCGTTTCCTCGAACACGATCGTCTCGATGCATCATTCTACCTTGCTATTCGGAAATAAATAACTTTCTACGGGTATTAACAGCGTCACGCGTCTCATCATTTTTTAATACGGTATCGTTTCACGATTAGACGTGCTATCGTCAAGGCGATCTTCGTCGTAGCGATAGCTGGCCACCACTTTTCTCGGCCAAATAAGAAACCGCGAGCGATCATAATTCTCTCCGCGGGTCGAAAGAAAAATCCGGTCGTAAAGATTAATTTCTCCTACGTGCTTATCTTTCTCCCTTTCCAAGTGACGGCGCGGCGAGCTGGAAGAGATCGAAGCTGTAAAACCGGAGTAGTTTACGGTGTCGCGTTTGTGGTTCTCGCGCAATTACGAGGGATCGTGGCCGATCGATACGAGGTGAAAGCAACCGGTGCACCTTAAAAGCTGGCGAGTAAAAAGAGGAAGGGCGGGACGAGAGAGCGAGCGAGCGAGTGAGGGGAAGAGAAAGAGAGACGGGTGTCTACGAGGAACAGCTCTTCTCTTCGCCGCTTCGTTCTAATTAACGTCTTCTTTAAGCGCCTAACGCCGGCACTTTAACGCTAGTGCACGCCGCGGCTCGTTGGAGCAGCGTGTTTCCGCAGTAATTCCGCGTTCGCGATGGACGAAATGAATTTTTTCCCCTGGGCCAATTACGTGTCGCCTCGTCTGTACGAACGAATGCATTTTTCTCGCGGAACGGTTACGACACTCGTCAACGGGGGATCCCGCGGACGGGCGACGCGAGATTCTCTCGATGACAAGGCGGCAAAAAAACGAGCTAAGTCAGAAGCGAAGAATGCCGCTCCGGGGACTCGCGGCACCACTCTCGCTTCGAATTATCTCGATCACGAGAGTGGGATTGTCCGTGCTAGCGATGGGCATGATAGGTTGACCGATGTTTTATCCTCATAGAGGTCTAGAGTTCTCGTATTTATCGGTGTGTATCGTTTACGCATTCAGGTCTGTCCTCTCCGCTCTCCTCGTAGTCGTTCTAATCAAATTAATTAATGGCTTCGAACTAGGCTTAGAAAACGAAAGCGAAAGCCGGGTGAGGTTCAGCTGGGGTGACGCTGAAGTTGTCGTCTAGAGCTGGCCTAGTTAGGGCTTAAAAAGAGGATCACCTTGACGCCAGAGATCGCGCAGGGGAAGTGTCGAAAAAAGTAAAAAAAGGACGCGAAGGAAAAACGGGGAGCTCGCAAGAAGCATATAAACGTCGCTGTAAAACGTCTGATGCTCCGTACGTGTACTTAGGCGTGTGTACGTACGCGTTTCATTGTCGGATATATATTCGCGCAGCGATTATGGCGGACAACAGGTGAGGACGCGGGCAAATATGGCGGGATAAGATTTGAGGGTCACGCGCCGTCTCGGTGGGTCCGTGACTGAAAAAGCTAACCGGTCCTGAACGTTCACCACCTCTCGGTTACTCGTAGAAAACGTGTACAATGTGTACCACGTCCCTGGCCGTTCCGAGTCTCTCTCCATAATTTCCGCATTGCTCGCCCGTCTAACCAGCCGATAGTTCCTTCCGATCGACCCTCGACATCGATCAGATGTTATTGAGACCGTGACTCGACGACTGACGGCGGGGTGGGAAGGGGGGCAAGGAGCCTTCGGAATCGAAACGAGAAGACGGTCCTTGAGAGGTACCATTCGCGACGAACGCCTCGGTGTTTCTTCCCCGCCTGTTCCTTTCCTTTAACCGAACGACGCATATTCCGGACGTACGTTTCGTTCAAAACTTAGCTCTTTATGGGCTCCGAGGGTTTTATTTTCACAGTCACGATACGCTTTCTCGCGGCGAGTTTTTTTTTTGTTCTGCATGGTCGATGAAGACCGTACCGAAGGCTGATACTCTCTCACAAGTTCGACAGGCTTTGTTCGCAAAGTCTCGCGATGAGAAAGAGGGAGAGTGGGAAGTTTAACGGCACGAATGTGTGTTTAATTCAAGTTCGACGATGTACTCTTCGTATGCAGAGTATTTGGCCGTTTAACGATTCTCTTTTCTTGATGTTCGTGACGTAAAAGCAAATCCGTTTTATCGCGATGGAACGGAGAATCTGCATCGGTAAATGAGAAGTCAACGAGCCACGGCGTCGGTTCGTGGCCATGGTCACGTAGTCTATAGGGAAGTTGCCACGCGGTCGAACACTAAGTCGTATTCTTTTTTCCCGTGTGTTGTAACCTTTCGGGTTCAGAAGTCCAATTTCCAAATTGGTAAACAGAGATTTCATTTCGCGATCTGGCTCGTTCCCTTATCTCGAGCTTGATCTCCGTTCCATCGGTAAAATTCGAAGCGGACGAAGTGTCGCGCAGGAACAGGGCGCCAAACGTTTCGTTCGTCTTTCTCATTCCGGTAACGAGCAACGAAAGGTCGAGGGGCGACGATTTCGTAGAACCGACGATTGCGTCAATCTATGGTAAAACCTGGGCTCGGTTGTCACCAAACAGGCCGTGAAGACAACAGTATTGAATTACGATGAGTCTGATCTTCGTTGAAGTCAATTGATACGATCCACATTCGCGGTGGATCACGTGCTCGCAATCGTCGATCGTTCTTTATCAATGTTTTGGGTCATCATACGCAAACGCGCGTGGCGCCATTACGCTGTCTGCTCTGCGCAAACATCGCTCGTAACTTCGGTCGATTGTTCACGTTTTCACGTGAAATCGAACGCTAATTAAGCGGACGAGGTTGCGTCGACGTCTCTACACTCGAACAGCGTAGAAACCTGTAGACTTCGTTTACGATCTTGTGTAACCTTGTTCAGAATAGATTAGGCCGTGTAGACCTTCGATCGACGCGGTTTTTGGAGACACCCTGTATGCGTCTACCTGACCGCTACGAAAGAAAGTAGTCACAACCCATTAAACCGTCATTGCCAAGTCCGAATGTATAGCAAAGAAGGCTAAACGCCGATTCGATTAATTTGCATAGATCATTGCCATAGAAAGTCTAGGCTCTGCTCCAATTCGGACAGGTTACCGTGCTCTGACACCTGTGCGCTTAATTTACCTATTCGCGTACGAGGTAACAGGTGTGTGTCAGACCAGTGCAAAGACCAGGAAGTTCGCCGATCTATTGCTCGCGATCGAAAGGAGAGGCATTGCCAACGAGTCCGTTTGGGCTCGTTACTCGGAATACGATCGAGTTTCGAACACGATGTCGTGCGTTGGCTAGATTTCGGGCCAGGGAAACTACCGGTGTGACTCATTCGACGAGTCCCAGGCGATTTTATGGTCGTTTGCGCGAAAACTGCTAATGTTCGTTCCATGCTGAACGATCTGGCTTGGGAATTGCAGCGAGTCATTGCGAAGGGCGTGGAGGCCAACCTGTAAAACTCTTGAAACGGTAGAAACTGTACATTTGTGTCTCTATTTTTATTTTGTTCTTAATTGGAGATAGTATTAGAGTGATGGTATTAGAAATTACAATGGTCAGAATAATCGGAATCGAGGGTCCGTTAATGTGTACGCGATCTTCTCTACGATCGATTGTTCGATCCTAATTAAAGCGAAATCGTTAATTAAACTCGCTCGGTACGGGCTTAAATCTCGTTACGCCAAACGCCGTGGTAAAAAGCCGGCTATTATACGCGGCAGAAGGAATACGTCGAAAGCATCGCGTGCATGCGGACGAGATGATTAAAGGCTAACGAGCATCGTTAAAGGAATTACTCGTCCACGCGGGACTCTAGATTTCTATTATTTTCGAACGTCTGGAACGGACTCTACCTTTTCGAGACGCGTGTTTCTTCTTAACGTGCCTGACGCTCGAAAGCTCTTCCGCGAGCGAAATTGCACTCGTCTCGAGGCGAACGAAATATGAGCTGCGCGAAAAAAGTGAAATCGAATATACATTTATGGTAAGGACCCTGGAACGCTACCGTATTCGTGATTTCTCGCTGTTATCACCGCCGCCGCGTCTACTTCCACGATTAGCAGTCTCTCCGCGTAGACGTACATATATATACAAATATACATACTCTTCTTACGAAAAGTGACCGCAAGGTCGACGAAGACGATACGTGCGAATGACAATGCATCTCGAATATTAAAACCGTTTCTAACTTCCACGTTCTCTTAAATTTGACTCGCCGGCTTCTGCTTACGCACGAGGCACGTGATACCATCAGAAGCTGCGTAAAGAGGCAAAATAAATATGGTTATTAGAACGATCGTGACTTGTAGTTATTTATCTGTGCCCGTTTTTCAGGTCCCCATAAACGAGGCGGACTTCAACATCCTGTGGATGGGAAATCACCCGAAGCCAG
This sequence comes from Xylocopa sonorina, assembly GCF_050948175.1. Lineage (NCBI taxonomy): Eukaryota > Metazoa > Arthropoda > Insecta > Hymenoptera > Apidae > Xylocopa > Xylocopa sonorina. The sequence continues at coordinate 20,717,528 of NC_135193.1, read as the reverse complement.
ACGTGTTGCGGAATTTAATGCCCCACCAGAAAGTGAACCATTTTCCAAGGTGCGTAGAAACGTCTGCGAAGGGAAACAAACGTACCGCCTCTACGGAAATTGTGGAATTCCGAGTCAAGGGAACGCGCGGATACATGAAACGCATTGCGAGCAATCAAAGATACGCGCTGCGCGTATTTATCGCGTGACACACTGGAATGGTGATAACGATATTAATGTATCGCGGATTTTTGCTGCGAAGCAGTGTAAACGTTTTGGGTTCCAAGACCAGCGATTTCAGAATTTTATGAATCCATAGTATTATGAAAATAATGTTAAAATTTTGTTTCTACGTTAACCACGGATGGACGGAGATGTTCAGCGTCGATTATTCTGTCGCAGATCGTACGAAATCACTCGGAAAGATCGTCTGTACAAGAACATCGAGGCGATGCAACGCAGCAAGGGGCTACGAAATCTGGATTTCATTCCGCAGACGTTTCTGCTACCCAGCGAGTCGAGGGAATTGCTCACAGCCCATTTCAGGTATCGCGGGCCCTGGATTGTCAAACCGAAAGCCAGTTCCCGCGGACGCGGCATTTACATTGTTAACAGTGTGAGCATAATAATTTCTAAGTATGAGTTTAGACAACGTGGCCTGCATCGCATGTTCGTTTTCACAACACAGCCAGTAAAAGTAATCCGTGCTCGATATTTTGATAAGGGGGACTCCCCGTAGTCATTGCAAAGCGTTATCGATAACAGACTGTGTATGTTCGTGTATCGGTACATAGAATGTTTAGGGAATGAGATAAACGTTTAGTGAAATTAGATTCTATTATTTGTATCTAGAAAAATATGAACGCGTGTAGATTGCCGGATAATCTTCTTTTACGGTAGAATTCGATTTGAAAAGCTCGATGAGAATCGTAGCCAATACTTTTTACTCGAATTCTGTTACGTGTATCGAGTATATCCGTAATTACTGATCTCGAACGGTGCACGTTTTGTGCTTGCAGCCTGAGAAAATTCTTACGGACGAATCAGTGATCGTTGCACAGTACATAAACAATCCGCTTCTGGTAGACGGGCATAAATGCGACTTACGACTGTACGTAGCCGTCACGAATTACGATCCGTTGTTGATCTACCTGTACGAAGAGGGTTTAGTGAGATTCGCCACGGTGAAGTACGATGGCGGCAATCAGTATATCTGGAACCCTTGCATGCATCTGTGCAATTATAGCATCAACAAATTCCACGTGGATTACGTGAAGTAAGCAGGATCGTTTCTGTTTCGTTTCTTTTTCTTTTTTTTTTTTGCTACGCGGTACGCGCCTCGTCTTACGGTGAATTGCTCCTAATTGTTTTTGAATTCTCTTGCAGAAGCGAAGATCCGGACGCGGAGGATGTAGGTCACAAATGGACCTTGTCAGCGTTGCTCAGGCACTTACGCTCGATTGGACAGGATACGGAGTTGCTCATGCAGCGCATAGAAGATATTATAATAAAGTCTATTCTTGCAACCGCGTCTGGAATTGTCAGCGGTATCAAACAATTTGTGAAACATCCCGATGCATGTTTCGGTAATTCTTGTCTCTCGTTTGATTACATCTATGGCGTCCTTTAATCAGTCACTTAATTCTCTGTCATTTTAGAATTGTTTGGATTTGATATTTTAATCGACGACACATTAAAGCCGTGGCTGCTGGAAGTGAACTTGACGCCGTCGTTGGGCTGCGATTCGCCTCTCGATGTTAGATTAAAATCGGCGTTGATAGCCGATCTGTTTACTCTGGTTGGCATACCTGCCGTCGATCCGATGTTGCGGCCTCAGACCACGCATCCGAACCGAACCACGGTGACTGCCACTAAACGGATAATTAACGTAAGCCTCTTCTTAATGAAACAGTGAGTCACAGTTTTATAAAGTAGACGTAAAGTGATTGCTGTCTTTAGTGTAGAAGAGTACACTCAGCTGAGACGTTATCGCAAAGAAAGAAGAACGCCAGCAAAAGCAATATAAATAAATCAGGATTAACGCCGGAGCAACAGCGAATAGTGGCATCCGCAAAAGCGCAGTTCGAACGACGAGGAGGATTCGTTCGTATATTTCCAAGTCCAAAGTCGTGGGAGATGTACTCGCAGTATTTAGGTAAACATTGGAAGATAACCTTTTTTTTGTACTATGATTGTTACGTTAATTTACGGTCTCGTGTAATCTTTTTGTATTTACAGATTCAACTACTGGAATACCCATAGTTTCAGACCCCTTAGGGCCAGGTAGAGTCCCGCATCAAATTAACACCAACCATAATTTAATGTTACACGAGCAATTATTCCCCGCGGCTAGTCGCACCACTGACTTTATTATCCCCGAAGTAACTCTGGACAGACTATCCAGGTACTTTTGTGAAGATAAAAAAATGGTACAAACCCTACCTCTAAATAATGGTATACAAATTGGTGTAACTCATTTCAGGTATGAAAGATACGAGAGAGCTTTAGTAAAAGGGCACAAGCAGAGCTTAGATCGTGGCAGTAGTAAAGAAAATATGGACACGGATAAGCACAAATATAAAAGTCAAGTAGTTCAATCTATGCACGAGGGAAATCGACTCAGGTTTGTTTCGTGATTTATTATGAATACCTAAATAATCGTAATTATATATGTATAGTATAATCGTACGGGTCTTTTCAGTCCAGGAGAAGCTAGAAAGGCCTTCGGTTTATACTTAGGACATATATTGCGCAAGATATCACAGCCCAATGCCGACCCAGCCTGTTGTGATCTTGTGATGAAATTCCTTCAGCAGTCGGCTAGTAATTTAAGGACACCATTCTTTTTTACCGTAAGTTGCGTAACACGCTATACGTTATCTTAATTTTTATACGTTCTAATAAAATTATTTTTATATACAGTTACCAAGTAGTAAATTGAGCGATAAAGACCGTGCAGCCATTACGGCTAAACAACTTTCAGACTTCTTACACATGTACAATCGCGAAACAGATCTATACGCGGATACAGTCGACCGTCCACGCACTGTTCCCAATCGGCTTTTCCAAAAATTTTTAGCCGCGGCGAGGTAAGTCTACGTACATCGTTAGCTTTCATTTTCAAATCTACATTTAATGCCAACGGTATACAGTACTTGTTTTAACCGTACGGTTCACTTATCAAATAGCGAGCAAGATCTCGACGATATATTGATTCTACAAACAAGGCTATACAAGTGCGCTCACAGTTTTTTGGGAAGAAGCGGTTTCGCAGGCAACCTGCCGGGTCCTAATTTATTGGGATCCTTGCCTCACATTACGTCTCGCGTCTATTCTAACGCCGCAACCAGCGAACAATGCAAATGTAATCAATCGTCAATCACTAGGCCTCTAAAAGCTGCGCGTACCTAGTTATAATCTGTGAATATTTGTTATAGATACGTTTGCTCGTTATAAAGTACCGTGTACGGCTACTCTAGGACTTCCCAGTACAAGTGGACAATCATCCACGCATGCGTATAATATAATCTGAACATTTCCCACATAAATATAGCACAGAGAACCGTCACGAAACTAATATTTTTTGGTACGCTTGAAAAGCGCTTCGATCTTTGCTGATTATATTCTAAGGTAGAAAACAAAAGTTCGTTGTCACGATATTCCCAACGGATAAATATCTCGGTTCTTCTTGAAGAAGTTTTCTCAATCTTTGCAGGCGATTTCATATTCTCACATTACTGATTTAAGATTTTATCGTTGAACTAATCTTTACCAGCAAAGATTCATCGAAGGTAGATAGGAAATAATCTTAAAGGAAAAACTTACGGGTTTAATTCTCACGAATTTTATTGTACGAAACAGACGGTCAATAAAATTGAGCTGTTTTGAAGATAAAGAAGGAAAGAGAGAGGAAGAGAGAACAAAAATAAACAGTTAAGGAATAAATTTTGACGGATGCACGTTATCGGCCTATATAGCAGATTCACTTGAAACAAAATCACGTAATTTTCTTCAGTTGATATCAACGATTTATTTCACTTAGTTACAACATAAGTTTTGTTACCATAAATTTAAGAGATATCTTAGTCATTATTTATCATTTTGTACGGTTTTATGAGAGATGTTCCTATTTGAGTTATATTTTTATTCGATTAAAAGAAATATGTTTACCTGTACGAACTTATGTTAGATGCCTTCCTACGTCTAGTCAAATACGAAGGCAAAAACATCGACAATTGGCATGTGTTTTTTTTTTTACAATTATTCGTTATTCATTGTAACTTTATCTGACAATGCTTTATCATAGAATTGAAATTCGTCCATGAAAGATCTAGAGATTAGACGTAAGATATAGTAATTTAAAAATTCCTATACAAACATTCAACGAATTAAGCGTTTTCGACCTCATAGTACATAAAGAAGAACTTGTTTTAAGAATTTTCTCGAGACTAATTGTTTTCAAAGTGCAATGAGATGCGAAAGATTAACTAATTCGATGTCGACTCGTCTTAAAGTATAAGACACATTTTGTATAATAATAGCGGTACATATGCTCGAGCAATGATTTGAGTCTCGACTCGGTAACAACGCGCCTGATAAACGTTACGTGACACGTATACAATTTGAAAGGCTATTTGTCACGATTATTTATCACGACGTGGTAAATTCATATTTACGATGTATGGTTTGCTAAATGGAAAATGGGAAATGTTTGTCGACACGGTTGGCAGGTACCAATCCATTGAATTAAAATCGTATAGGTCTTGTCCATCCACGCAATGCCGTCAGTATTTAATAAAAAGATTTGCAGCTTATTCTTCCAATGAATGTAACGTGATTCGCATTTAACAGGCTTTATAAATATCGCACGCGACTAAATATAGAGAAATTGCGTTTTTCTTTCCATACTGCGTTTACTAGGTCGAAATACGAGATATTGATAGACACGAATTCAACTCGTTTGCTGTGATACGATTGCATATATACACGCCGACGCGGATATAAGTTGAGCGCAGCATCCTTAACTCAATGGCATTCGATATTATAACATGTTATCGCAGTGAGTTGATCTCACATGAGACGAAGATCTTAACATTATCCCTTGCTAAGCACAAAGAAAACTATACTATGTTCATCGAAGCAAGAAAGAATAATTGTTATCGCATAATTGTATTCATAGTGCGACACCTTGTAATTAGTTTAAGCTGTGCGCTATAAATGTTTGCTTCTTGAAGTTTTACGCATCTATTTAAAACAAAAATTATACAACGAGTAGGTTTAATAATCTGGTTCTAAATGCGTGTTGATCATGTTCGTTTCATCGTGTTCGATCGCACTTTTCCTGTTCCCTTATTGATTCTTATTTATCTATAATATAACGCGTATCTCTGTTATTCATATAGAAATCTGCGCGAGTATTATTTCGTATAGATTTCAATCGTAATTTAACAAATTAATATATTTACCTAAATTGAAGATATTATTTTTATCTCGTTTAATGTATTTCTTTTTCTATACAAAATACGCAGTGTGTTTCGTTGGTCGAATATTGTATCAGCCTGTTATACCAGAAGATACAGGATGTTTCTCAAAAATCACACAACCATATCGATCCCATGTTCGACATTTGCGTCCATTTTAAACGTATAAGATGCTTGGTACCCTAAATCAAGATTATTACACACGAAATAGTGCATACTGCCATTATTTTGTAACATATCTTTTTCTTTTCTTTTTACGATTGTAATATATTTTTATATCGTAGGCCATTTCATTTAAAGATAATAGACTCGCTTTATGTACCCGAAACGTAACTCGTGTATAATGGAAAATGCACAACGGTTCACTTACCTCTTAAGATTATCAATAATTATTATTCTGTTTCAACGACGAAAGAAGCAAAAAAAAGAAAAGAAATAATTTCACAGTGTTCATAGTTACTTAAATATACTGTTTTGTTTCGTAGAACGCTAGCGTGATAAGTCCGACACCTTAGGAGAGAAATCTAAGTTAAATTTACGCAAAATCGAGGGAAGGCAATGATTACTTACGAGACTTCTTAATACAGTATGGAAGGTATATAATTAACGTATCGTTATTGTACTTAAATGTTCGGAATTATTTATATTTAAATCAACCGCTTTCTGTATCCGTGTATTTTGTGATACAAGTTGTTTGTTACGTTATAATAAGTGCATGATCGATAAGTGCTTGAAAGCTATAGATATCGATTTCGTGGGTAACAAGATAAGAACTCGTTTATTAATCATTCAAGTTTTACTTTCCAAGCTTGGTGCAGTAAGTTTTGTTGGCCAGTTCTAGCGCGGCTACTCGTAAGCCTTAATTAGAGAGGAGTGTTAAATCGAAGCAATAGTAAAATTGTCGGGAACGACGGAGTCGGCAGATGTAAATACATAAAAAAAGGAAATTGTTATTACATACCTCTGTGTTGCGTATACAACACTCCCTTCCTACCTGTGATTTGTAAAATTTTACTAGTCAGCTTACTGCATTTACTATGAATAAAATATTGTAAAAAAAAAAAATAATCGCTATGTACAACTATTTTATTACAATCATCGTATAAAAATGATACAATCATTACTCGGAAATATAACAATATCGTGATGTTGGTTGAAAGGAAAAAAAAAATATTGAACGTGAAAGAAAATTGCATTCATGCAAGCTTATCGCTGTTGAAATCCATCTTGTTACATGGCCGAGTATTTTATGTATGTGCGAGCGTGTGTGCGTGTATGTATGTGCAATCTTTTCTTAGAACTTAAATATTTAAATATTATCGAAGAGCATCGATTCTATGATGTACATACATATTTTCGCATTGTATAAAATTATCTTCAAGTTCAGGAGTATTCGAGAAATAAAACGCAATAAACCAGGACACGAATTTTAGGCCTTCAATTCTGTCACAACCAAGAATGTAGAATTTGTACGAGAAGAAGAATTCGAATAGCGAGCGAAACGCTCTTCTTGGTTCTACGAGTTCACCGCTAGTTAGCGCTCAAGTCGAGTATATTCCTCCATGTTTTCCCTAGCTAGTGGAATAGTGAATATTATGTCGGAATGATACTTTCTGTCGGCTTCTCTGCGAAGACTTGTTCCAATTTCTTCGAATTATCATGTCCGATAAAGTGACGTGAGATTTAAGAAATTGTCGGAGTTACAAAGTAAACCTTGACCAGAACATGGTTAATTGAACGAGCCTCGTGCACTACGTATCGTTACAAACACGTAATGATATTCTGTTTCTAGCTTTTTTGTTGGTTGTGCAACGAAATTTGTCGGCGCGAAAATGACGCGCAAAGTGTTACAAATTTGTAAACATTTCTGACGCTGGTCGCTAACAAAAGAAATTCAATGGATTCTTCTTTTAAATGATGAACGTAACGGATGGACATAAATTACCAAGTAAAACGGGAATAATGATAGTAAAGATCGCAGGAAAATAACGTACTGAATGATTAAACGATCTAATTTAAGAGTTCTCGTGATATTTAGGAGAAATGAGGTTCTGACACGAGAATTTGATTTGTAATTCGTTCCCTTTCGTTGATGCATGCATGGAAAATTAAAAAAGTATTGCGTCTGAATTTTTGTAAAAGTCGTGCGTAACCGTCTTCTGTGATATTATCATTTTTCCGTAAGTATATCGTCACAAAATCGTGATGGAACATCGATAGAATCGTATCTTTAATGCTAGCTCGACGATTCCAGCTAGAATGGAACCTGAAAATTCTGTTATGTTGGAGTCATGCGGAGAGGATTCGATCTTGATCCAAACTGTGAAGAACATGGTCAACGAAACTACGCGTAATGAGTTGGAAGGCGAAGAAGGAGAATTTTTTGTGGTCACAGATGTTGAAAGCGAACAGCAAAGTACGATGGAAGTTTCAAACGAGGAGTCGATTGTAACACAGTCCGATGAACAGTTCTCTTGGTCCAATTTATGTAGAGTTTGCGCTAATACTAGCGATCATTTGATTCCGATATTTGAGGGAGAAGGCTTGCAGCATGATTTATGTAATAAAATACATAAGTATCTACCTCTACACGTATGTATCTACTTGTCATTCTGTACAATTCTTATCAGCGTGCGATTTATGCAAATAATTTTTTTAATTATAGATATCAGAAAACGACACACTTCCATTGCAACTGTGTTATCATTGTGCTGCTACATTGTTAGCATGGCACGAGCTGTTAGAGGGTTGCCTGAATGCAGAGAGAAGATTGTTAGAAATGCAAGATGCGTTGCAAGATAAACAAGTATGTACAAGGATACAACTGTACCGTTTAATGTTTCCGATAGAAGTTGATTTTAAATGCATAAATTTTTTAGGCTTCTGATGGACTAGAAACTTCTACACACGATACATCTGTATCCATAACAGAATCTCTTGTAAGTGTATCGGTAGGATAGCTAATTTTTACATGTACCGTCAAATCGTTTTTTTAATTGTAGCAGCAGCAGCAAGAAACCATAAAGAACGAAGTATCTGGGGAATTAGCCGTTAATGATTCAGACAGGTAAATGAAATTTTATTTAAAGAAACTACGAAAACTATTGATACATTGGAGCTATGCAAAAAGTGTATTTGAACGTGCAGAAAATATGCCCTCTACAACATAATATTGAATACAGTAATTAAAATTTCTATCAAATTAATTTCGATAATAAATACGGGACGGATAAAGAAATTTTGTAACACAAACGAAACAAGTACTTTTAAAGAACACTTTATCTATTGACTATTTGAATTTGGAGCATGAAAGAAGGATTACTGCGATTTCTTTTAATCTAAACGATTACATGTAGTTGCACAAAAGAGATTGTTGCGAGCGATCTGTACAGATGTACTGAGAAAATGAAAATGTATGCGTGTGTGGCTATGACATAACAAGAGTTAGACTTTAAGGATTATCAAGAAAGATAATCACTTTCTCAAGTGCCGATTGATAATTGGATTGAACAAGAACAATCTCCCACATCGTATAGCTGCAAATCTGGAGTCAAGTATTGACTATTTTGCAGGTCCAGTATCATGCGGACACCGTTTAAGGTGTTCCTAGATACGCAGAATGTATTTCGGAAGGCACACAGAAAAAAGTATCACCTGCAAGAAAGAAAGCCTACAGACAATGGAGATTGCGATTCGGTGTGGATTACCGTCATGAATTCGACGATTGACCAACCCGCTATAATATCCGACCAGCTACAAAACAATGATGCTATAATAAAAGAAGAGGTTTCGCAAATATATAATTCAGACAATTTAACAAAACTGAAACTGGACGATGAGACCTACAGACAAACAGATCCGTCGAGCGCAAAAGCTGGAAGTAAAAAGATCAAAGGGAAATGTAAACTTTGTACGGGTGATACGAAAGAGTCGAAAGATTCCTGCGAGCATACGAAGAGTAAGGCTACCATCGATGTTCAAGAATCGTATCAGTGCGACGAGTGTGGAAAGTGCTTCAAGTTAAAGGATTCTTATTTGAGACACGGGAGAATACACACAGACGAGAGGCCGTTTACTTGTCACGTCTGCGGAAAGCAATTTAGGGACTCTGGTGGCCTTTCCAGGCACTTGAAAGACGTACACGCGAAATTAAAAAACTTCACGTGCGATATATGCGGTAAATCGTTTGCATCGAAAGCTACGCGAGAAGACCATCGCAGAACGCATACAGGAGAAAGGCCTTACATATGCGACTCGTGCGGAAAAACATTCAAATCGAAAGCTTCCTTGTACATTCATAGTAAATTACATACAGACGAATTTCCGCATCCGTGTTCGTACTGCACTAAAAAGTTCCGCAGAAGACAGGAGATGCTAGCCCATGTGACCACTCACACAGGAGAGAAGAATTATGGTTGCGATGTGTGCTCGAAAAGATTTCGAGTGAAATCGGAACTCGTTAGGCATAAGCTAATTCACTCTGACAATAAACCGTTCGTGTGCGTGAAGTGTGGACTCGCTTTCCGACAGAAACGTTACTTGAACAATCACCTTAAAAGCAGACACATAGAAACTTTACGAGCATGCTAATTGTGCAATGTTATCATTCTTTTTCTCAACACAGATAACTCTCAGAATATACGAACAGGCCGAAAAAACACTCAAATCTGGTACATTTGTTATTTTTCCAGGTTTGGTCTACCTCAGAAGAAATCCTTCGCGGCATACTGCTCGTGGCAACGAACGAATGCTAAAAAAACTAAAAAAGAAAACACTAACGACAATGGTTTAATGCAATGTACGTTGAAATGTGAAAGTTTAACCGAAAGTAATATCGGGAAGAGGAGTGAGAACTTTTGCGAGCAAAGTATACTAAACGGGAAAGATTCAAAGGAAAAAGAAGATAATAGTATGAAGGAGGATCGAAAAGATTGGGAATTATTTCAGAGATGTAAACGAAAGAGATTAGAAACGCATGCGTGCATGTACTGCGATTATACAGGCAAACAGAAAAGGCTGCTGGAAATACATTTAATGGAGTCACATCCGGAGATTACCGGAAAGAAGAATAAAAAATTGAAGGATCTGGAGGCAGTAATGCGCGCCAAGATGGAAGTCGATGGTAAGGTTTATTATCACTGCAACGAATGTGGCAAAAATCTCTATTCGCCGTACACGTATACCTGGCACGTACGAATACACACTGGGGAACGACCGTACACGTGCCATCTCTGCGGCAAACAGTTCCGCGTGAATCAGGGGTTGGCGAGGCATCTGCGAGATACGCATGCTGGTATAAAGAACTTCCCGTGCGACATTTGCGGGCGAACGTTCTCGACGAAACGTAGCGTCGAGGATCATAAACGCATTCACACTGGCGAACGGCCGTACATTTGCAACGTTTGCGGGAAAACGTTCAAGCAGAAGGCGTCTCTGTTCGTGCACAATCGCACCCACACTGACGTTTTCCCTTTCAAGTGTAATTACTGCGATCAGAACTTTCGCACGAGACCACCGCTGATGTTACACATGACTAAGCATACAGGCGAGAAGCCACACGCGTGCGATATATGTGGCCGATGTTTTCGCATAAAACACGAGCTGAAGCGTCACCGTTTAATCCACTTCGACGATAAACCGTGGCAGTGTACGGAATGCGATCACTCGTTCCGACAGAAACGCTATTTAATTAATCATAAAAAAATTAATCATAATACGAGCCCGTTCGTGGCTTCTGTGAAGTAATGGAGAAACCTCTCTTTTCAGGTGTAAGTTTCGAGTCGGCGAGATCGATGCGCAACACGAGCCAAGCGTTTCGTGTGGCGATAAACATACAGAAAGACGAAATAACAATTTAGAGATGCAAGTGCTTTCAGAGACCGACTGCGGCGTTAACGAGAAACGAGAGACAGAATTAAAAGGCGACTCGGGGGTTGTTTCTGAAAGAAAATATAAGAAACGCGCATACTCGTCGAAACGAACCGTAGAACAACGCAATGAGCTAGCTCGTTCAAAAGTGGCGGTAAATGGATACACGTATTATAAATGTCACGACTGCGAAAAGATACTTTCGACGTCGTACAATTTTCTAATTCACCGAAACACCCATACCGGTGAGAAACCGTTTACGTGTCACGTCTGCGGGAAAAGCTTTCGCTCGGCGTCTGGCTTGAACAGGCACGTGCGTGACGTTCACGCGGGGATAAAGAAGTTCGCCTGCGATATATGCGGCCGAGGTTTGGCGTCGAAAGCTTCGCGGGACGAGCACAGGAGGACTCATACAGGAGAAAGGCCCCATGTTTGCGAAACATGTGGGAAGTCGTTCAAACAGAAGGCATCTCTGCACGTTCACAAATCGTTCCATTCGAAAATCTTGCCGCACGAATGCTCCTTGTGCGATCAAAGCTTTAAAAGAAAGCAGGAATTAGATAAGCATATTTTTACTCATACCGAACAGAAACCTTACTCTTGCGATGTCTGTGGGAAACAGTTCCGCAGCAAGGGCTGTATTAGTCGTCATAAACGTGTTCATAGTAATCAAAAGTTGTACGTTTGTTCCATATGCGATGCGAGGTTCAGCCAGGAGCGGTACTTGAAGAGTCACAGGAAGAATTTGCATAAAGTGAATTCGCATTCGGTGGCATGATATCGGAATGTTTATTTTACAGGTGGAAGGCCGAGTCTTGTGACGTTACGCGAATATCAACGATCGAAAGCGAAAATATAAATGCCGAGGAAGTAGAGTATGTCCAGTGCAGTCAATGTGAAATCGTCTTTGTAGAGATGAAACATTTTATAAATCATATGAACATCGTGCACGAAGTGGAGATGCATTATTGTCAATATTGTAAGCTGATGTATCAATGCCAAGAGAAAAAGTTCGAGGAGCACATGTCGACGCATAGTAACAATTACAACGAGACTAAAGCTGAGATTTTAGAGCGCGAGAACAGAAAGGGAAAGGAAGAGGAGAATAGCGAGAAAACTTCTGTGGTAATTATTGAGAAACTTCCGTTTTATACTTGTAATTTATGCGAGAGAAATTTCATGAAGAAATCCGAGCTGAAAAAGCATATAAACAGACATTCCGATGTGAATCGAGTTCAAAATCCAGACGAAACGGAGCTTGTAAATAAAGCGAAGCAGATAATCAACGACCGTGTCTCTTACAAATGCGATACGTGTAAGAAAGTTATATTTACGAAACGGGGATTTTTACGCCATATTCGTGTCCATTCTGATAAACGACCCTGTAAATGTGATTTATGCGGGAAGTCGTATCGGATCGAGCAAGACCTGGCCAGGCACATAAGGGACGTCCACGAAGGATTAAAAAAGTATGCTTGCGACATTTGTGGTCGAGCGTTCGCGAACAAAGGAGCGAAGGATGACCATAGAAGAATTCATACCGGTGAACGTCCATACGCCTGTGAACACTGTCCAAAGATGTTTCGCACGTTGAATTCGATTTACATTCACAATCGTGTACATACCGATTACAAGCCTCATAAATGTTCATATTGCGGGAAACATTTCAGAAGTAGACAGAGACTGACTCATCACGAGACTACGCACACGGGCATCAAAGCATTCGCCTGTGAAATTTGTGGGAAAACGTTCTCTGTGAAGGGAGAGGTCGTGCGACATCGTGCGATACATAACGTAGAAAAGCCGTTCGATTGTAAATGCGGTATGAAGTTTGGTCAGAAACGATACCTGAGAAATCACATAAAACAGCACCATAAAGAAGCATCTTCATGGTTGTTAGAGGAATTATTGGGAAGTAATAATTGACGCGCAGATCATTAAAAGTAATTATTGCCTTAAAAAGAATTTTGTACGGACATTATACAAAATAAAATGTACAGTTAGATGTGTGTATTTTATTCGTTATATCAGGTTTTTTTATATTGTATAAAGATCGATCTCGGAAATATGGACTAATGAGAAACAATTAAATTACGTTACGATATATATTGCAATGTATCTCATTGAATATTTAGCTGGTAGTGGTATCTGCGTTGAATACATTAAGGGTTTAAATTTTTTAAAGATTATAAGATAATGTGACCAAATGAGAATATAAGAAATTATAATTTATTTTGTAATTAGAACGTTTTTCTTACTTTATAGGTTGCAATTTTTTATTGTGCATCATTATTAACAGAAATACCTCAATATTGGATATTACAAATCTTATTGCTGTGATAATGAACATTGCACACAGTAAATATCAATTTTATAATTTATACAATTTTTATATAAAGTGGAAGATACGTGTATAAAATAAATCATCCATTTGGTTTTTTCTCATTTCAATAATATGGGTCTTGCTGAATTTATTGAACAAATTAAAACAAAAGAATCTCAAAAGGTATAAAAACATAAACTCATTTTCTTATGTAATATAACTTTTAAAACTGATATAAAAATGTCGACAAATGCATAAGATTTAATTCTTTTTTAACAAAGTTATATTTTCAATTGATACAGCATCAAGTCTGTGAATTTTTCCACCAATGTCTGGAAAATAATTGCTTATATGTATTTACTTCGGCAACTTAATTTTTCCCTTAAATTTAATGTAATATTTTTATTTTTTTACCTTATCAACGACTTCTGCTACATGTATCTGTTTCGAAACTTTCTTATTTTCTTTATCATCGCCTATGCATAGTCTTTTAATGTCAATACTTTGCAACAAAGTATCAAAATCCTCTAAATTTAACCGCCTCAAATCTTGCGTTAGATACATAATATTTCTGCTCATCTTCAGTTTGCATTTACGTTTCTAACGCAGAGAAAATACAGAGTAAGATCTATGTGTTTATAACGGGCTAGTTAAAGAGCCAGGAGCGTGTGAAGACTTACAAACTTCCTTCTCGAATTAGCAGACAACAGGTGTTTGTTTTTAAGCTTTAGTATTCTTTGTCGCTCTGCTAATTTAAATTTTACTTTTTCAGCCTTTGTTGCACCTATCAAGCACCGTATGATATTTCTGTTCTCTGTATTCTTCCATGGGTCATATGTTGGTACATTTTCCTTCAATGGCAAAAAGTATACAAAAATCGTGCGTAATTACTAAAATAAAAAAAAAAAAAGTGCACTCAAAACCTCTTTCCAATCCTTCATTATAGAAACACACAGACTGTTAACTGTTTCCAATGGCACTGTTCCTAATTTACGTGATGGTTTTAAATCATGTTGTTCATTCTTTATAGTTTCATCTGTTGTGCATGTCTCCTGACTCTGTAATTGAATTTATTATCAATTTTAAATACGCGTGTAATTTTTTATGTGTTATTCTTACCTTGATAGATGCTTGGTCGATCACAGGAAACGCGTTAAATGAAAATTGTTCCTTCTTCACGGGATAATTTTTGCGACATCGCACAGTGTGATAAATGAACTTGCTTTCGCGAATTCTATGGGTTTTATCGTACGGACATATTTTGTACGCGTCTAACGAGAACATACTTCGACTCTAAAATAACGTATCGAATTGCTTAAGTACATAAGCAATGGTTCGTTTAAACAATTAATAGAAAATGCTCACATTTTAAATGAACATCACAGTTTACGCGCGAACACTACCATATGACTGAGTTATCTCACGCGAGGTGCTACAACGGAATTACAACTAGAGGGAGCTCCGTTAAATCCATTCAAAGTAAAAGGAATATAATTTAAAAAAAAAGAAACAAGTTAAAGCGATTATAATCGTATAAGTTATAATATAATCGATAAAGTAAAGCGATAATAATCTTGCAATCATTTTTTTGCAAACTTCTCTCTTGTTTACGTATTTTCTTCAAACTAAAAATTATAATTTTTACGAATCGGTCGTAAAAAAACAAAGACGTAAAGGTCGTTTGACAATACTTCGCGATACGATGACTCATCTCGTAAATAAAATATTTTAGAGGACATAAGACAAAACACGTGTTTTAAGGACACGTATAATGTTCAGAGGAACCTTTATACATATAATAATTGGAATTAGAAATATCGGATTTCGTTCGAACGCAAATCGAGCACCATCCTAATTTCTTATATATTTAATACGCAAAAAGAAAGGAAGCTTTGTATGTTCTTCGCTCAAACAGATTTATTATTGACATGTTTGTTTGAAACGACAAGATTTCTCTCGTTTCGAAGGCAGCATTTGTTCATTTCATCGTTTCACGTATGTCTCCCGATTGCACCGCGCGACATTACTTCTATAGCCATCTACATTTCCCGCTTTGGAGACAAAAGAGAGAGAAAGATATATAAAAATAGCTATAAGAAAGAGTGAGACAGGTGATACGGACTCTACTCTGGAACCTCTGGCGCCATCTCTGTGAAAAGTGCTCAAACTGGTCGCACAGCGTTATCGACAGTGAAGTGAACTACTGACAGCGGTGACGCCATCTGTTGGAGTAATTCTGAATTAATCAACTAATAGTTTCAGAGTTACTCCAAGAGATGGCGCCACCACCGTCAGCAGTTCACTTCACTGTCGATAACGCTGTGCGACCAGTTTGAGCACTTTTTATAGAGATGGCGCCAGGGGTTCCAGAGTAGAGTCCATATCAACTATCTCACTCTTTCTTACAGATCTTTCATATATCTTTCTCTTTCTTATCCCTAAAGCGGGAAATATAAAATAAATTACAATAAAACTATTGAAATATACAAAATTCCTGAATGAACGCCATTAGCAGGAAGTATCAGCAGTGGAACAGCACCGCGTGCTGTTCTGGTGCATTTAAATACGTGTAATCCTGGTGATATCACCGTGATACGCTGGTGGTTTTGGAAGTGTTATGTGACTTGCTGTGTGTTTGGCTCGGCTTGTTATCGACAAGTGTTAACAATAGAGGATCTGTTAATAAACTAAACTCTCTCGCGAATTTGTATATTTTTATGGAGCAAAGAGAAATATTAGTGCAATGATATACATATAGCTGAAAAGTTTATGCATAAAAGTGTACATAATGCAACATGTAGCTTACATACATTCTCGCGACTCTTTCTCTTTTTCCTTGACGGTGAAAATAAACGAACATCGTAGCTGGATAAGTGTTTTTGGATAATTCAAGTTTGAAACAGCGCATCTATAGTTAAAACAACCTTGCACGTGCACGTAATACACCCAAAACTATTTATAAGCGATACACAGTCACCGTATTATTGCTCGAAATAAGCTCCACGACGCAAACACCGCGAACAAGGTGTTACGATTATAAATATCGTTTATGAGATTCGTGTTACTTTAGTTTTTCGCTAGAGAAAAGAAGCGTGCGCTAACGTATTTGGACGAACGATTGTCCACCTCGTTATTGATGGTGGAACTCGCGCGAACGTTTCCAAGTATTTCGAACCGCATCGTAAGGGTTGTCCGATTACCAACGCTCTTAAGTAATTACAGCTCGTTAATATTTGTATCGCTTAAAGCATGCGTGTAATGAATGTAGATAAAATTAATTTTTTAGTACAAACACGTACGTATAAGTATACATAGTATAATGAGAAAAGCAATACATTTTCTATTAGCAGAAAGATTATTAATTGGCTGTAAAAGGAACGCGTGTACTCGATATTCTTATAGTTATTAATTTGTAAGTTCTACTTCCGATTTTATTCGCACATGTCTATTGAGGATATAATAATCGAACCGTCCGCAGAGAGGTGGAAAGCCGACGAGACGGACTGACAAATATATCAGTCTTATCCCACGCAGTGTTAAAGTACGTGGTCGACCGGAGAGGAAAGGACGGTCATGGGAATTTCTATTGTGGGAATACCGAATTTCAACGAAGGATTACTTTTTTCTTAAACGTGTTTTACTTTAAAATGAATTCCATTTGCTCCATGACGGCTATAACTACCACCATTTCCATAGTTCTTTGATCGATAGCAAATTACTTCAAAACAGTAACTTTACGCAAAGCGTTGGCTCTCTTTTGTATTAGCTAATTTCGATGAATGATCATCTCCATTGTTTTACGAACAAGTGTAGCAGCCTCCTTTCTTTCCTTTTTAACTTTTCCCGATCAGTTATTGTTTCACACCGCGAGGAAGAGGGAGCTGCTAAATAAAGTATGACTTTAATTACTTGTTGAATTATTTAAAAGTGTTTCCGCAAGATTGTCAATATGCAGCGGGTTCTTAGCTTTCAAATGGCCCGTGGGCTTAGCGAGTCAAGTGAATTCGTGACGAAACGTATGTGTTTCTCGCTGATATTTTCCATCGGCTTTCTATCACTGCTGGGCGGATTTTTCTTCGGCCGTTTTGCCACGCAAAGGGCCATAGATTTTCGTGCGGAAAGAAAGCGTCTCGAGTTAGCGGGAAATGGATTGGAGAGTACCGAGCATCTTCAACATTTGCTGCTCGAGCAACTAGAAAGAGCACCTCTTGATCCTGATTTCGACACGTACGCTTATTCTCAACCCTTTAGTCCTTGATTCGACGATTCTCTGCTTTTCACCTAAGGTTTGATACTATTCTTAAATGATTCGTCAAATAGGAAATGGGAATCTCTCGATTTGAACGAGAACGAAGTGCGTCGCGTGAACGGTGTCTTGTCGAATTTATCGCTCGTACAAGAAGTTATCCAACGTCAATCGTATATCGTGGCAACCGCACGAGGATCCAGAGAACCTGGTGAAATCAACTTTTCTTTTTTTATATCGATCACGTTCGAAAATAATGGCAGTGTTTCACTCGCTTTTAAATGTTCAGACAGGTTCGTGGTTTTGTCGGCCAGCGGTGAAGGTGTTGGTGTCGTTTTACAATTGGCAAAAGTGTTCAATAAAATTCAAAGAGAGTACACGTGGAATCCTCGCAGGACTCTCGTTTTCTGTTTATTCTCGGGACCCACGAATCCTTGCACAAGAATACTATCCAGCTTGATGCCTCATAGAATTGTGGCTTACATTGTAGTGCATCATCAAGCTTTACAAGGTTTGTTACCATCAAAAAAGTGAAAGATCATCAATTGCTAATTCATCACACGATTGATTGCAGGTAATGGCCCTTTTATTGTTTCCGGATCAGACATAGTGCAATCTATGGTTTTAGAGTCAGCTGCCATTGTAAAAGATTGGTACTCCTATAATAATCAATTATTATACTTGAAGAGCATTCTTTATAATGTCTCATCTTCCCGGCTTGCTCTGGGCATACCTCATGCAGTATTATCCTTTATGGTAAACAATAGCGATGAATGTAAATGTTTGTATAACAGTTTGTATTACATTTATTTTTATAAATTTTTAGAATAACAATATTACATACAATGAAAATCATCATGAGAAAGAGTTACGTAAAATAACTTTAACACAAATTCTTGGTCATGCTATTTGGAAGCTTTCTGAATGCTTAATTGTAAAATGGAACCCACGTTACTTTAATGAAACTGCTTATAAAGTAATGAAATCTATAAATGGTACAGAATTGTTGGAAGTTAAAGGTAAATATGTGGACGGTTTAGTTTTTATAACATTAAATAAAATTATATTTTTAAATCTTTTCTAGAAAAGTTACAACAGACTCTGGATAAATTATTAATTAATATTAAAATTTTTAATGGAAAAATTGATATAATCGACAACATTGGGTATGTAGTCTTTAAATTTAATATTTACATATTAGAATTTTTCAAAAATATAAAAAATTGGATCCTCCTTTTATGTTTCAGCGTTCTTGATATAAGAATATTAAATGATTTTATGATGGACTTGGATAGAGTCCTCTTATGTTCTGATAAACAATATCAATCTAGAACCGACTGGATAGAATTTTTTAGATTAAATCGCAGATCATATAACACAATCTTAATGTATATGAACGAGATGGTAAAGTGTTACGAAAATACTATACAGTTTTTACAAGATCGGTAGGAAAATATAAGAGCACGAAAGGTCTAGATATAAAATTGTCTTTTCAAGTGACCGTGGTAACATCCGTGATTGCCACCGAACACTTTTACCACAAACTTTGCTGAATTTTTTTACTTAGGAGTTCCTATTTTTCATTTGCATATTGTTATAAATTACACACAGACACACATTTATACGCATACAAGTACAAAACATGTATTATTCTTGCCTGTGATAAATTAGATCGATGTAAACAGTTTACAATTTAAATTAATGTAATGTTCCCATGCCGAATCTTATCTCTCTCTCAAATTGTGAAGCATCAAGCGTTCCGTCGATAGCTTTACAATCCGGATTAAATACAGAGTAGGCGCTAAGTTCACCTGGCTTTTTCGGTTTAGACCGAGTATTGAACCAAATAAATATCAATGTAGATAGAACAAAATATACAGCTCCGAATTCGTATTCAATTGCAATTACGTACAAGGTAACCCAAAGAAGAAAATACAGTAGATACGGTATTATTCTGAGTACCGTACATTGCGATTGGTCTACGCTATCATTTGAACAGTTGCTCTCCGCATCCAGGTCATCCTGCAAGCTTTCAGTTTTTACTCTTACCGATCTATTATATACATTTTGCAATAAATAATATTTCAATTAGCTTTTGTATAACAACCGTATTTATTTCAATGTCTCTTATATCATATCATTGACACTGTATAGATGCGCCTTCCTATAACTACAATCACAACATTCCAGTGCATTGTACAGAAATACACGTCACGTTTAACATAACCTTACCTCAATACGGTTCAACGGTGTCACAATCGACGAATCAACATCAGATTTATTTCCACTCCATGGTAAGACGGTTTGAATTGCATTTTTAATCGACTCTGTCATTTCTACCTTGCGTTTCTGACGTCTGTAAGCATCGAGCCTATCTTTTATGCTACTTCCACTCATACCGGATGTAAATATTCACTTTTATCTTAACAATCAGGCTTCAGCAAGGCTGTTTGCAATTATCGATATAATCATTTTGTAAAATAATTCGTCGTCTATCGCATTCGGATTGTATCGGTAAAATCTATTTGCAATTATCGATATACGTGCGAAATTGATCGAGCGAAGTTCGCTTAACATAGATCCACGCGTATAAAATTATCACGTGCAGCCAGACAAGTCGCGTTATGTCAAACTGTACGATCTCATAGATCGTGTTAATTAAAAAAGATGCTTGGAACGAGTTTAGATCAATGACGAAAATGATGGGAGGTTCGAGAGAATCCGACATCGTGACCGATATTAAATTATTAAATGGATCGGACTCTCGATTACGCGGCACCATTGATTTCAGTGCCGCGTTCGTTATTTCCGGGATCTTGGCGATCGTGTTCAAAACTGTGTTCGCGCCGCTGGAGAGGGTTAAATTAATATTGCAGACGCAGGCAAGTAGCCGTCAGATCGGAAAATCCGAACGAACAGCCTATTCTGGCTTCTTTAACGCGCTCGTTCGAATACCACGCGAGCAAGGATTCTTGTCCCTGTGGCGTGGAAACTTGCTCAACGTTGGCCGATACTTTCCAACGCAGGCAATTAATTTCTCATTTTACGACTTGTACTACGAAGCATTCCGGAAGGTGCGCAGAAATGGTTATCAGTTTACATTAGAGATTTGCGCGTCGTTTCTCAATATTACACGCGTAAACATTGCATAGTGTTACGCAGATTATTGAAACGAGGACGGTTCACAGTCACGTCGTCCTGCCATTTCTGACCGGAGGCGCTGTCGGCCTCACTTCCAGCGCGCTCCTTTACCCCCTGAACTTCTGCAACACTCGAATATCCGTAGACCTTGGCGACAGCAAGATGATCAAGAGGGAATTTTACGGTTTGAGGGACTGTTTGAGTAAAGTCTATAAAAGCGACGGGTACAGAGGCTTTTATCAAGGGATATCCACTGCGGCTTGTGGCCTCTCTCTGTACAGGTTTAGAGAACCAA
This sequence comes from Xylocopa sonorina, assembly GCF_050948175.1. NCBI lineage: Eukaryota > Metazoa > Arthropoda > Insecta > Hymenoptera > Apidae > Xylocopa > Xylocopa sonorina. The sequence continues at coordinate 20,696,196 of NC_135193.1, read as the reverse complement.
TATACACTCGATATATCAACGAGTATACTCGTATCAATCGTGATTTTGTAAAGGAAAAACATTCGACTGAATTCTTCATTGTTCTGATAAACGGAAGGATGAAGATTCGTAAACGCTTTGCACTTTGTATTACTTTCAAGTTTGTCGCCAACAACTCCCCACTATTTTAAATGTTTCATTCGACAAAGAAATGCAAATGGTTCATTTATAGTATGCTAATATGGAATTAACTTTGTAGGTCCATTTACTTTGGTATTTACACGCTTGGTAAACGAATATACGCGAGCAAATTTGCGGGAGATTCTCAAGCGGTAAATCCACCGTTCCTCGTGTCCCTGATCCTTGCTCAATCGTCATCTATAACCGCGATTGCGATGACCTATCCCCTGGACACGATATCCAGACAGAAAATGCTTTGGAGTGGACGTGGTACCAAAAGTTACATGTCGATACGGCAGGTGGTCGGTAAAAGAGCATGAAACAATTTAAGTGTTTTAAGATTGAGAATCCGAGTCACGTTTCATCGATAACGGTTTGTCGTAACACCGGTAGGTCAGTATTATCTTAAAAAAGGATGGTCCACTCGGTTTTTACAGAGGCATCTCTGCTAACTTAATGTCGACCATTTGTGGGGCCATGCTTTTGGTCACGTACGATTTAACTAAGAGGCGCTTCGATCAGCTGATGGAATCGCAGGTACTTTCATTCGCGCGTTATCGATCATTTTATAGACTGAATTTTTCAAAATTATATTTTTTTAGAGCACCAGATCCGAGAGTTAAAGTTTATGGAAGATAAAACGATTAACAAATACCAACGTAGATATAATATGACGCATCGGATAAATGTATCACGTGGACTTGACCAAAAACTTTGGATACAAATAAAACGTACAAAAAGCTGTAGAAAATATTAATAATTATGCGAACTTTTTGCTCGTACATCGCTTAGGGAACGTTCGCAAACTCTTTTATAAACAAAACTGAGGTTTATGCCAACTGCTATCGCCAGTGGGAAAGTTGCGGTAAAATGAAACTTAAGTATTACTGAATTGATAAGTGTGCAAAATATTACATAGATTACAGCAATCGGAACAAACGTTAAGTAATTTACACACCATGAGAGTTATCTCGTCGCATGTATCAAATACAAGTCTTTTGACGCAAATATCGTTGCATGCAGAAATATCAAGGATGTGCGATGCATCTTTGTGGCAGCTGAAGGGTCCATCTCGAGCAGGAAACAGCTACTGGGCAACCTCGATGGACGCAGAGAGTGCAACGACATTGGATCACGCGTACGAAGTGGTAAATTGCAGAAATCCTTTAAGAATAAGAGCCACGGAATCGCAGATAAACGACCTTAAGAACGATAGTGCTGCATCTGCAGGAAGCGGTCCTATTATCGCGTACGTTGCAATTTCAAGCAGAATGGAATGTGGATCGAGTGAAAGTGCCAGCTAGCGTTACTAAAATCGGATAAGTAAGTATGTGTGGCGAATGCTAGAATCGATTAAGAAATTTTTTTCTTCACTAAAATAGTAACAAGCAGAGGCTCGTGCCGAAATGTGAATCGACGTCGTTTCGTTAGCAGCGTCAAAATTACATCGGTTGCAAACCCCTGGTGTCAAGTGTAAATGGACAACGCCAACACTTGAGATAGTTTCACACGAAACCGCGGCTCGGATCATGTGACGAGGGGAATCTCAACGTGTGTAGAAAACTTTATAGTAGCGATAGAAATAAGATGGGATTCATCCGCACTATAATGTTACGTCACGTTCGTCTGTTAGATCGAACGCTTACGAAATTCAGGGTCACAGATGTATTGGAGAAATCTAATCTAATACTCGACGATTATATTCTGCAAGAACGTTATTCCGTGCCCCTTCTAACAGTCGGTTCATAGTGGAATTCTGTATCTATTTTTATGCTACGTAAACTTGGAAAGTACGTGAAAAGGTTTCATTTATTGACTATCGTTGATTCGTAGAAATTGCATAACGGTATCTTCTCTGTAAAAGACATCAAGTTACGATAAGACGACCGCTGTGAACACGCGAGGTATTAATATGTCACGACCAGCTGTGAATAATTCGCACGTAGAAAGTCACGTCAACGGCACGACCGACAGTTTTCATCGTATGGCTACTGAGAATGTTCCCGACGGCCGTGTGCTCGTCCTGTACACCGGTGGTACCATAGGGATGATCAGAAATGAAAACGGAGGTACAATTAAAGCGAATGAAATATAGCGAGATCGTAAGCTTGATCGCTAGTCAAGATTTGATACATATTCGTCCCGATTTCACTATAATTACGAACCGAGAGAAACTTATGAATGATCGGTCATTGCTTTTAGCGTAAAATACGCGATAACACTCTGGATATCGCTCTATCAACCACTGCAACTATTCGCAATTAGTTTTTCAATTTACGATCTCGTTGTAATCTTGTAAAGCGGAGAGATTTGCGCGCAATGATTCATTTGTTTCATTTGTTTCATTCTAGTGCTAGTACCAAAAGCGAACGCCTTCGTGAAAAAATTACGGAATTATCCGCACATGCACGACCGGCAGTACGCGGAGGAGCGATTTGGATCGATGGGACCGTTGGTACTTCCGTAAGTGTAGATACGATCCTAATCGACGATTCGAACGTCCAGGGATCGGTGGGTAAATAAATAAAACACATTTAATAATCTGACGAATTAACGGACTCCTCTTTATCCGTGTTTCTTTAAAGAATGACAGCGACAGACAACAGACGCGTTATCTACAATGTGTTAGAGTATTCGCCGCTCTGTGATTCCAGTGACATGTCGATGGATGACTGGATCCATATCGCCAACGATATTAAGGTAAAAATCTCTTTATTATGCAGATTGTACTTGATAAAGCTGATGCAGTGGGATTGCAAAATCGAATGTCTATTTCGAGCGAATTGAAGCAATCTGAAAGATATAGGAGGAGGTAGAAAGCATCGTTCGGAGGCATATGATATCAACTCGGAATTGGTTTTCCCGTCGCGGTGTATGCAGTATGAGATTAAAAATGTCTCTGCACATTGCAGCCCCTCTGCGTCTCTCCGTCGCGAGCCAAAGATTTTTAGTGTATTCCAATGTTACTAAAATAACAAGCAGTGCAATGAGATGGGAATGAATGAAAGTTAAGTTATGAATGATTTGCTGCAACGAAAATAGCGTAAAGATGTATCAATCCGTGTCACCGCTTAACGTTGTAATTTACGGTCCCGCAATATTACTTCCGCCAACCATACGAATGTATGCGGCTATTGTAATCAGTCGTATGTATGCATGAGACCTATTCCAGGCGTATATGCAAATAGAAGCACGAGAAGTTAAAAAAGAGAGCGAAGTTTTTTCTAGTACCGCAAACTAGATCCATTAAAAACTTTATAGCCGACTTTTCCCTCGCGTACGACTTTAGGAGACCGCTTTATATTTAACGCAGTATTGGTTGTTTTAGGAATCATACGAACATTTCGATGGATTCGTCATTCTACACGGAACGGACACGTTGAGTTACACAGCGTCGGCGCTGTCCTTTATGCTCGAATCTCTAGGGAAAATTGTTATTTTGACTGGCTCGCAAGTGCCGATTTTCGACGCGAGAAGCGACGGCCTGGACAACTTCCTGTCGTCCCTGATAATAGCCGCGAATTACAATATACCGGAAGTATGCGTTTACTTCAAGATGAATCTGATGAGAGGAAATCGTACCCGTAAAATATCGGTGAACATGTTCGAAGCGTTCGATTCGCCGAATTTTCCGCCCCTGGCCAAGGCCAATATCAAAATAGAAGGTTAGCAGCTGACCTAATTACGGGATGTAATTTAGTTAATTGGCTGTAGTTTCACTAGTCTCGCGTTGATCGTTTGCTTTCACGAAATGTCATCTGTTCAACTCAAGATGAATTTGTTATCACGCTTTTTCTCGACTTTTTTTTCACATATCAAATCGTTTCGTGTCGAGGAGTTGAATTAAAGAGTACGCACGAGCTGCGTGGCATATAAATACATTTCATTATCAGAAATCCGCGTGCGGAAAGTCACGCTAGACGGAATTAATTATATAAAGCATTGCAAACTACTAAACATTAAACGCGTTCGTATGTGTACATACATGTGCGCAAGTGTGATTTATAAACGTCTGTAAGAGAACACTTTCTACTGTTTCTAACGTTTTATTCGCGTCACCGTAATGTGTTTCTGCATTACAGTGGACTACCGAGCTATATTTCGTCCGTGTACGTTGGATAAGTTTTACGTACACGCGTCCTTGAACAGAAACGTCGGCTTGCTTCGAATATTTCCAAGTATAACTACGGACTTGATAAAGGCATTCCTGCAACCGCCGATCGAAGGTGTTGTATTGCAGTCTTATGGTGCAGGGAACGTGCCTGTGTACCGAGAAGACGTAATCGAAGAATTGTCTGCAGCCACGAAACGCGGAGTTATTATTGTCAACATTACGCAATGTTCTACGGGTTCTGTTTCGAATGCATACAAATCTGGCAAACTACTTGAAGACGCTGGTACACCATACGTTTCAAATATTTTATTTGAAATCCTATAGCGAGGAACTATAATATTTAATATATTAGAAATATTAAAAATTTCCAGGTGTAATATCAGGTTCCGATATGACACCGGAGGCTGCGCTGACCAAACTCGCGTACGTGTTGTCGAAGCAACAATGGGATACGAAAACGAAACGCGAAATGATGCAAACGAATCTACGAGGGGAGCTGACCGCGGGAAGACCACCGAATCTCGACGATCTGGATCTCGTAGAAGCGGTAGCGAGATCCTTGCGGCTCTCCTCTGGGATAGAACGTCAAGAATTGGGCTCAATTCTGTTCCCGGCGATGTTGAGCGCCGCCGTGCAAAGTCACGACGTAGCGAAACTCGAAGCTTTGAAGGCATACGTCAGTACACAGTTCTTCTACAAAGGTTTCAGTCTTTAATTGGTATTTAATACTCTTTCGTGTTTCAGGGTGCAGACGTATCGCAGAAAAACGCAGATGGTCGCACGGCGTTGCATGTCGCTTGCTGCGAAGGTGATTTAAACATCGTACGGTGCCTTTTGCGGATGGGCGCGAGTGTTTTCGTAAAGGATCGATTCAATCGTACGCCACTCGTCGATGCGATAGAATGGGATCATCACGATGTAAAATATCAGCTTAACTTTACTCGTCTTACATGAAAATTAGGGAAACTGCTTCCATTTCTGTTTCGCAGATCATCAAAATATTGATGCAGTGCGGAGCTCATTTGCACGGTAGCGCGTATCTGATAGGAGAGAGAATGTGCGCCGCGGCAGCAGTTGGGAATATCACGCGTTTAAAGTCGTATCAGTTGGCGAACGCAGACCTCTCGCAGACAGATTTATCGGGAAGAACGCCGTTGCACATCGCGGCGTTGCACAACGAAGTGAAGACTGTTAAATTTCTGTTGGAGCACAACGTGGACAGAGATGGCCGAGATAAATCGGGTCAATCGCCGTACGATCTCGCTAAAGCATCGGATTCTATGGAGGTGGAAATACTGTTGTCCTTGCTCGATGATTCGACGCGGATATAACAAACGTTTGATTAAATATCGTAAAAGAGAGCATTCGGATGAAAGCAACAGGTATACCGGTTTCAAACACGACGGTGCCGAGTGCGATGCTGTTCACGTTTTAACTTAAACGGTACGATAAATCTGTAACGCACGATTTTCAAATTTTCATCGTTGCAAAAACTACAGGCCAGGTAAATACCAGGTAAATAATACATTTATCACGGTTGCGTCGTTAAACATTCGAGACAATAGGTAACGAAAAGTGAAAGCCTAATGTGATCGTGATTATGAGTGGATCACGCAGCCGTGCACGGGAGAATATTTCACACAGCGTGAGCTAGGACAATAACGTGTTTCCTTGCGAGCTCAAGGTATCCTTTCGACTTTTATACAAAAATATGCTCTCTTGTATTTGTAAGATAATAAAGAGTACGTGGTACATTGTCACACTATCCCGAGTTCATTCATCATGGTTCTCAAAAGTTTCGGCGTTAGTAAACAGTCCTTGTAAACATGCTCGCAATCTTCATTTCCTTTTCGTCCGACAGCCACAGCGTCTTGAATGATCGTGCCGTTTGTGACGTCTTTGATCCACTTGTGACTGTTTTTTGAATTGTTCAAAACGTTAAAACCATTGTATTAAACGGGAGAATCTATTGATTCGGGGAGTTTTATCCTTTTAACTTCACCTTGACAAACCATCGATTATTTTATTCACGCTCGTTGGGTTGTCCGTGTGCGTTGCCACTGAAACGATCGAGCAAACAACGCGTTGCACGCACGGGACTACGTAAGCGTTACCTAAAATCATCTCGTTGATAGTGTTTCCCATTTGCAGCCATTGTTCATCGTCCATCGAGCCTGGGGATCCGTACGAAGAAAGATAGATGTACTACTGGCGATCGTGGACAGATCGGGGCATCGTTTACTTACGGTAATTGAAATGCGAATGTGTTTTCGAGAACAGTGGTGGAATCACGGTGAACAGCGCAGCTATTAGCCCAACGATTCCAAGGGATTTCACGTTAACGTTGAGCAGCGACGGAAGTGCACCGTTCTCCTCGATTTTATGCTCCAATGGTATCGAGACGAAGGGAATAGTTATAGCCCAATCGATCTATAACAGTCACAGTAGATAGAAACCAAAGAGGAGTACATTTTAATTACGTAAGTGTAAAGCGAACAATTTTTTAATAAACCTTACGCTAAGTTTTCCTTCATCGGAATTGAAGGAGAACAATCCACCGTTAGGATGTTTCCCGAACGTCTTACTATGAGCTCTTGAACTCTTACTCTTCTCGTGAACGTCGTTTTTCGGTTCAGAAAAGTGCAGCAATGAAAGTAGTAACAATGTAATAACGTGTTTAAACGAACTTTTCATTGTTCCAGATTTTCCACTAAAAACAGCCAGTCTATGATAAAAGACTAATGATACTCCTCGCAATGTGATTTGAGCTAATCATTGGCAATGGAAAATTGTTGGAGGTGTACTTACGATGCGCGGAGGCGGTAGCTAGCGAATCGACTAATTGGAGCGAGCACAGGAGTACGTGTGACGAATCCTTGATCCCTGTCGGGAGTTTTTGTACAGCAGCTAGAGCCCACCCTCTTCGTGTAGGAAGCTCTGCTCTCGCGGCAGAATTAACGAACCTAAAAAAAAAGAATTCTCGTTAAATTGCTGTCGCGAAACGAGCGTTCCCGTAGCTGTTGCGCCGGTCATCGTCACGGCTGAAAATTCCACAAGCTCGCGTTATGAATTCCACGTTTCGTAATTACGCTGGTGGTCGCGTTTCGCTGTTTTCACCGAGAACAGACGCGTTTAAAGAACGTTCCCGATAGTTGGCGTACTTCTGCGCATGGAACACGTAATTTAATCGACATTATCACTTTATTGGAATTAAAACGAAGTAGATAATGTAACGTCAACTGAGAGACACTGTGAGCGTATTTTAATTTATCTGTGCATTCATATGTGGAAGCACTGTTAGTGCACGCATACGAGCCACCGACTTTCGTGAATTTTCCCGAGCAACCTGCAGAACGAATTCCTTGTCTCAAAATCAGGCACAGACGAATGCGTAGTCGCGAAACTCTAATTTCACGAAGTTTCTTTATTTCCTTTTCCACTTTGCAAACGAGACATTGTAACAAACTAAGGCTATTGTTGATCTATTCCATCATAATTATCGGATAGAACATAACTAATTAGAATATCACAATTTTTCTAACGGTAAATAATGGTAAAGCGAATAAAAAATGAACGGACACGATTGGTAACACGGATATTCGATAACTCAGTCTTGATAAATTCCTAGGTAACATCTGATTTTTCGCTACGTAACAGCGTGTAATCGGTTGGTTCCTGAAGGAACGTAATAAAAGATGGGCGAACGTGTTAACAGATCGTTATCGTTCTTGCGAAAGATAAATTATTTCTGGCCACGGACGTGATCTCTCTTGTACGACAACAATGCCGTTTCGAACGATTCGCGGCGACAGTTTAACGTCCTGCTGCTTCTTCAGGAGAGACGAACGAGTCACGCATCGTGATAGCGTCCCATGAAAATCTAACAATGAAAGCGAAACCACCGACTCCAATTATGTCCATGGTTTGTCATGTCGTGACGATCCGGAGTAGGTGCGTGGCTATATATGCCAGAAACAACGTCGATGTCCCCCAGTTTCATCAAAAAACGAACCGCGCAACGCGCTCCGAAACGATTCGCACTTCCTTTTCGCGTTCAGTCGAGGTATGTTCCTTTGCAGCTTACGTGGACGCGGTACGATCTTTAATATCCTGCTTTTCGCAGATGCAGATGTTCAGTCTTCGATGCTTCATCCTGTTCCTGATCTCCTCAGCGACGGTTGTTAGGAGCAATCCAAAATTTGACGACGGAGGGTAAGATTCTCCTTGCAAATCGATCAATTAGCGTTCTGTTTTTAAGAGTACGATAACAAGTTTTTACAAACATCGAGCAGGTTTATACCGAGTTCGATGATCTATTTGGGGAAGAGTGCAAAGTCTCAGGACCAGATAGCCATGCCATCCCAAGTGGAGTCGCGCGAGGCGTCGACGAAGCGGGCTGACACGGACACCAATGACATTACGGATCGCAACCAGGAGGCTCGATTTGGTTTCACGAATCTGGGTAGTACAGGGAGCGTAAGTCGTCGTCGTTAATTACATTTACACGAAACGTTCTTGGCCGAGTAAATAATGCAGAGATCGACACAGGGTTACGGAGTGTCTTCTTATGCCCCGGCGAAAATAGACTTGGGAGGATTGATTCTGGGCGCTATTCTGGGGATCGGTTCCATCCTCATCATTCCCAAGTTACTCTACGTCCTCTCCGGCACTTATGGCCACTACGCTAGAAGTAAGTTACTTTGATTTTCATTCTGTTCAAAGAAAGCGACAATTATCGAGCCTCTCATTAGCATAGACCACGATCCAGTCGATCTTTTGACAAGATGCGTTGATTTCAGGCGATGAGAGCGGTTTCACTCAGATCATGACAAAGATGGACGACGTTCTGGCCCGTCACGGCATCGATACGACGTCTTGCATGCAACGAGCCGTGTGCACTTACTCGCAGCAGGCTGCGTCCTCCATGAAGGAGGCCAATAATCTAAACGACGAGGAAAGAGCCTCCTCGTTCGAGCGGGTGATCGACGCGATCACAACGAATCAGATTTTCCAGACGGCCACGGAGGGAACCGCGATACAAGAGGCGGTGGAAGCAGGGAGAGCCGGACGGAATTGTTCGCGGAATTATCCACATTGTGGATTCTCCGTGGAAACCATACTGTCCTTGTTATCGAACGTAATTACCACAGTCGCGACGGTTAACACGGGAGCAACGACGCCCACGGGAACTGGGTCGTTGTAATTACTTTCGGGGTGGCCGAGTCTGATAACACAACGGAATATGCTGACTTCGATTTTCGGACATTGAAATGTGAAGGATCCTTGGCAACTTGTGGTCTAAGCATGGCCGGTTTAATGTTACTATAGTCTTAAAGCAGCTTTAAGAAAAGTTAGCGTTAATTCAATATTAAACTTCGTTGAAGAGGAAGATAGGGGAAGCAGAGAAATTCCTTAAACCGGCCCTGTTTTAAACTAATCTATAGATATATCGCAGGTAGTACAAAAGAACAAATTTGCAACAGATGTCCATTTACGTTTATTTGAACGTTTTACACACGTGCGGACCAAGGAAAGTGAAATTGTTCCCGCGTGAAGTGACCGACTCGTTAGTTGGCGCAGTTCAGCGTGTAACTCAACAACTTTCCTTTAAACGTGAATGCTTGTACTTCACACAAGCCTCGTGTGAAGCAGACAGGACCGTATGGAATTACACGGCGTAACGATTTGTTATCTCTTGGTACGATTACAGCGTGGGTTAATCACGTTTCGAACGTTTTACGATCCTCGTTGTAGATAGAATAAACTTTTACAGCGTATAAATATATAGTTCTTTCATTATTGTATGAGTCGCGTGCGAGGTATTGATTCCTAGGAGAAAAGTTAAAACGAATTCTCTAAAATTAACATAAAACGTCGATATTGGACAGCCGACGTTCGAATGGGAACATCCATCCCAAGATAGTACTTGACATATTCATAGTTAATAATAGAATGTAGGGTACTGTGTTATATTCGCGTTAGTGAAATGCAATTTCGTTTCTACAGAAAAATAATATACGACATCTTTTATTAGATCGTATATACGTATTTACGTGTGTATTCTAGAAACGTTTTGGTCCTTAACAAAATACTTAAATCCTCGTTGAACGCGTTGTCAAGCGGCCTAATTGAATTGGCATTGATAAATGTAACAACCAAGTAAGTAATTAAGCATAATTCCATCTCAAGTGTACATTTCCCTTAAGAGATGAACATATCGTAATTGCGGTATAATAACGTGTTTAGTGCTAGCTAATGATACAAATACAACAATAGATAACATCGTGGTAATTATTCCAATACTGTTGTAAAATCCATATTGCTTCTGAGATGCGTTTAGTTGCAACAATCCATCGTTCTATAAACGTTATATTCGATTCTTACAAGAATAAGTTCTCTGAAAATTACAATATATGTTCGATGTACGATCGCTTGCGAACATCGTCGATTGCTACGAACATCTTTTGTACCCGTGTTTTTTTTTCTCCTATTAAATTGGCAACAACGATTCTTTCTCCTAATGATACTTTTCAACAACTTTCACTTTTGCGGAATAGGTACAACATCTTCCCCTCGACGATCATTTCATGTACTGTCGCTTTGGTAGCAACAGTATGACTCCTACTGCAACGCACACGTGCCACAAACTGTGGACAATGTAATAATTGCTTCTTGTCTGCAGAAATGCGTAGCAGATAAGTCCTAGCGAGACTATAAGAAGACCAGCCGGGAAATAGATGCTCCTGCGAACATAAATTGCAATTTTATACAACTTAGTATCAACGTACGTCGATCGATCCTTTTCTTCCAATTATTCTTTCAGTTCAATTTTTAAATGATCAGCTCACCTATAAGGACGCGATGGATAACGAATCGTACCTCTCCTCTTGCACCTCATGCCCCAAGACAGGCCGATCAGAGCGGAGCCCGTGATGGCTGGCAAAAGAAACACCCAAAGAGCCGTACGATCCATTTCAGCGCTCATAGCAAGTATAACAGCTCCAGATATTTGACAGAAGGCGGTGAGTTTCGGGCCAAACGAAGCCATCGCTACCAGCGTCACCCAGATAGATAGGAGAGCGTTGAAGAAGTCGCAAAATTGCAGCACGCTCAGTCTCATGATGCAGACGCTGTACACGTCCTCTCCAGCCTCGCAGGCGTGATAGAACGTCGAAAAGAACATTACTGCGGCGTAAACGATCGCCTCCGTGAAATATTCCCGGCGGATGGCCACGTAAATGGAACCGATGAATGCCAGATTGCTAAACGTTAGCAATATCACACGGATGATTACGTCCCCATTACTAAGGACATACGTATCGTCCGCGCAATCGAAACCGCGGTAAGCACCAGAGCAATGACACGCGGCGAATACGAAGCCGCCGCTCATGTAATGCATGCATTTCCCACGGGAGTTGCAACGACCTTCGATGCAAGGTAGCGAAGAGATACGACTCTCGACTCTGGCCTCGCAAGGGCTCATGCAATCGCAATCCTCGCAGGCGGTCCCATTTAGACAGGTCGCGATGCAACGGCAGTTCTCCTCCAAACAGAATGCCCTCAAACTCAAGTGCCAGATTCCCGACTCCGGATATGGAATGTGAAGACTAGCTGGCTTCGTAGAATTCACGTATATATCAGCGGCCGTTGTATTTTCTGTGCGGACGCAGCCTCCGCCGGCAGTGATGTTCGAATAGTAACCTACTCGGACAGGATTTATTTTTGACATAAGTTCTATCGACCCTTCGTAAACCATTTGTAAAAATCGTAGCCTGAGAGAGGATTGATCAACTTTTCATCGAGGTTGCTAACTCACCTAACGAAATGCACGCGACTACAACCACATTCTTCTTCTCCTTGTCCTTCGTGTCGACTAACTTCAACCCCAGAGTTAAAGTACCACCTACGTCGTACACACGACCGATTTCAAAGCTGAGGACGGACAGAGTGTCTGCGGTCAGATTGAACGCAGACGGTTTCGTGCCGTTTCCACGAAGATGTTCGTAGTCGAAGAGGAAGAAGTCGGGCAAGGACTTTCTCATCAAGTCCACTGGCTTCACTTGGGTAAAATCAGTGGGAGAACTGTCGAGCAACTGTAAGGACACGGTCGACGATTCCCCGGATAGCAGACGAAGAGTAGCGTAATGGAACGTATCCGAATAGGGCTTGAAGTAGACGGTGGCGGTTGTAGTGTTCACGATTGTCCCTGCCAGATGATCTTCGGCAGTCACATGAACCGCGATCCTACATTCTTCACCGCAGGTCGATGTTAACGTCAAGCTAGAGTCCACAAACTCGTCGGGGATTAGTAGCTGCATCACGGCAGAATCTACGCTTTCGTTCATGTGTACCTCGTATATCGACCTCGGCTCCATCGGCAACATTATCGAGGCAGGTTCTACAAGTAACTCTGCGTCCAATACAGTGTCGCACGACGCTCCAAGACCTGAATATAACATTGTGTATTTATTATTTTCAGTCATTTTTAGAAGAATACTGATAGAGAGACACTGTTGATAAGCATATGGCATAATTGTATCACTGAATATTTAACACCAACTGCTTCTAATACTGAAATTTCTATCATGGTCGCGTGATAGTAATGTATTAAACGAACTATTACTGGACTCTTAATCTACTGCCGTTTTACTATATTACTCAATCTACTGAAAATAAAAGTGTACGAAGAGACTTAGAGAACTCCTGTTATATGAACTTATGCAGTTTCACAGTTGATTCTGAACAAACTGAAGCAAATGAAGCTTTGTTGGTGCAGTGCATACGTTAATTATCAACCTTGTTGAGTGATCTTCCCGTTGTCAGGATCGCTCCAGGATCGAAACGCGATAGCGTACCAATCACCCGGCGAAGGTGCGTCGATTCTGATCATATACTCATCCCCGTTACTCTCCATTGTCAGGGTATAATAACGACGTCTCCCTTTCATGAGCTTAGCCGCTATTTTCGATCCGTCCGGTTGCACGAACGGCAGGCTGCCGGATTTCAAGTATATCGAGACATTCCGGGGCGAACAGCTACCTATTCCTCCAGTTTTCTCTTCTTTTACAATGAACCTGAAAACAGCGATGCACGACGAGCGTTTTACACACGTGTCTCTCCGTTTGATCATCCATTCGTCTGCTGAAAATTGAGAGATTACTTGAACCCTGCGGCAACCGTGCAATCCGGGATGCTGAAGTGGACGATGGAGATGTGACGGTAGGCGTAATAGTCGTCGAGGATGTTGTTCGGTTGATGAGCGACTCGCTCGAGTTTGCCGCACAGGCCCTGTTCTCTCGCGATGATCCATGCCAACAAAACGACTAGCACGCTGCCACGCATATTACAGATCCTGCGACTCGCCACATAACAAGCTACTCCTTTGCCCGAAGTTCGGTGAAGTTATCCCGCCTCGACGACCTGGGGAGGACAACAGAGATTTCAATTTCTTAAACTGGGGACGTCACGCGACGTTCGAATCGCGCGTGTCCCAATTTTCTCTAATTAGCCGCGGGATAAGAGATTCGACGGGATTAACATGCCGTGTAACGCGCGGTCCGCAATAAGGAAATATTCCAATTCGCGATAATTCGAGCAGGAAATGATGTCATCGCGGTTACATCTTCGCGGCTGATTTTCGCGAGGTTCATTTCGAGACGTCGAGGAAGACCACCGCGATAAACTCCGATCCAAGTAGGTCAGATTCCATCGTCAATTCCCGCGTTTCCTGCGCTCGCAAGACGCGACAGCTCATTTGACTACATTTCCGTTAACCACGCTTGATACTCCTCTCTGCGCGAGACGTTTATCTCGAGTTTCGACGGCTTTCCGCTGCTTCGCAGTACTTACCGATCAGTATGAAGATGTAACTGAGTAATGAGCGTAAAAAAATCTACATTGCGTCGCTCTAATGTTATCGTTTTGATATCCGGTTTTACTGTTATCGCTATCTCAAAAATATTATCGCGCGATACCGTTTTTAATCGTGAGATATGCGATTAATTGAATTCGGCACGTATTGTGTCATTTATGCAAAACTAAAGTAAGAGAAATATTAAACATTATGGAATCTATCTAGCGACCTATGAACTGGATGCACATCGTTATCAGTGAACTAAATGGACTTGCAGTTTCGTCTTTGAACTTAGAACGTTTCGATGAGACTCGCGATAAATTAACCGAGCATCGCAATAATCGAGCGGTTCGCTAAATAATGCATGAAAAATTGATTTCCTATAACGCGACCGCTTGCCAATTGGACTTTAATGGTTAATTAACATTCGACTCAAGTCGTCGATGAACGAACCGCGGTAAAACACGCGAACCGGTGGTTCGACCCTGGCCGCGAACAATTTTAGAACTGTATTTCAATTAGAATCAATTAATACTTACGTAGACGCGTTGTAAAAGCAACGCATGGGGCGTTAAATGATCGTTGGGAATACGGGGCAGAATGATTAACAATATCGCGGCCTCGGTTGACCGACTGTACTGAGAACAGAAAGATGTGGATCACTTAAAATAATCATAACGGGCGAGTTAAAATATATTAAAAAATGTGCAATACGGCAATTTGCCTCGCGTTAAACTTTGCTTGCTCGCGCACCGCGTACCTACACATTTACATCCGATTAGCATCGTTACGCGTCGTTCGTAACAACCATCTCATGACGCGGATCAAATACGATTACGTTCAGAGATAGGGTCGAAACAATGCCAGCTGGTAAGCCAGGACCGTGTCGAATGATTATCGTCGCCGATCCAGCAACAAGTGTCTCTAAACAATGATCGTCTTAAATTTTCGTCGGCAGACCACGTTCACTGGCCAATCGAAATTAGCGCGCGAATTTTACCGACCATCTGGTAAATCTCCAGTTGGCCAGCTGAATATTGCTCCCGACGACGTTAGTCAAAAACTGAGCAAGTGCACGACTGGTTAATCGAACCGAAGCTATCTTCTACGATACTGTCGCGATCAGATTTTCAACCGTGTGTATACAATGTATATTCGTGTCGAACGTAAAGTTCGTTCGGCGAATTTCATTCGCGAACTCTGAAAGAAACGGACACTCCCGCAGTTGTAGCCGCAACATCACTAGGCTTGCCTGTTTCTATCATAGCCGATTACCGGTACACACGGCTTATCATGCGGTTTCGAACATGCACACATGTAGGCGCGAGAACACGTACCGGGAACTCTCGTAGGAACACGTGGTCGCTTTGACAGCTATTCCTGATCTCACGTAAGAGTGCGTTCGCGGCCGCTCAACAGACTGAAAACCCCGGGAGCTATTTATTGATCCGTTCACGGTGTGGAAAGGTTCGCGCTACGATTCACCGGTTAAACACGGTTCTAATAAGGGAAACTTGGTGCAGGCGGTGTGACTCGTAGTGTATCGAGTGGCTACGGCCGTTCTGAACTCACGCCGTTAAGTAATACCAAGAGATAAAGAGAGAATCAGCGACGAGCCAAGATTTACCCCTTAATCGGCCGTTTAATGGGAATTGAGACGGTCTTGCGTTGTCAAGACGCAGTTCTAACACGTGGCCCGATCAGCTGAGCGGGGCACGCTCACTCGGGAACCTTCTGAAACAATCTGGCTTCGTGGGTGTCTTATGCGTCTTGTTTTCGTCGCTGCAGCATAATCATTTCTTTACGATATTGTTCTATATACCATTTATCTTTTATGTAACTATTGTTTAAACAAAGTAATTATTATTCAAGTAAAGTGTACATATATGTAAAAATAAAAAATATCCTACGTATATATATATACATATATATGTATAAAAATTTATGTACAAATCGTGTATTCCTCAAGTCTGATAACTTGAATAACTATATAAATATGTATATCTGTACTTTGTCACTTTACATTGCTCTTCTATGAATCTCAAAAATATTTAGTAAAAGTATTTTACACAGTCTTCGTTAAAATTCCCAAGTATCCATCCATCTTAAAGAATGCATTGGACTCTCAGGGTCTAGAGAGGAGGGGCCAACCATACCATAAGCCAATGGAGAAAACAGATAAAAACTATAACAAAACATGTATAAAAATATATAAAAAGCCTTTACTGCATACTTGTTGTTTAGCTATATTTAAATTTTACTCACCTATATATCATACTTGAAAGAACAATGCCTATTATTGTATGATATATAACGTATCCAATTTTATTTGGGAATAAAATGAGTAACCTGTTGATAATGTAATTTAAAGTTACCCCAGTCAACATAGAACTATATAATAAGGCCGGGAAATAATGATGGAAATATAAAACTCTGCTCATTGCCCAGAATGGTGCATAGTGCAATGTCCAGCCAATAAACAGCCATTTCCCTGCGTTCATCATTTTATTTCTTTGCTCAAGAATAGCAGGGCTTTCTATGCAACCGCGTTGCTGCCGCACAGAAGCGTGAATGTATAATATAATAAAGAATATTAAAAATACAATATTGCTCCACCATATGATTGGATTGCCAAGTAAATATATTCTTAAACTGTTACCGGAAAAAAATTGTCCCTGAAATATTTATCGTTTAATTCAACGTTCCTGCCACTTATGATTATAAAACCTACCCTATAATTAATGGGCCACTGCCACGGACGTGACGATACTTCTCCTTCTTTAACTTTTAGATCGGAATTTCCTTGTAACATAACTGCGTGTGACTCTAAAAACCTGTTTAAGAATCCAGGTGCGTATACTTGGAAGCTAACGTTTGGTACTATAAAGAAAAGTAATTATTAGATATCAAAATATAGAATATTTTTTAACTGCTGGGTACTAACACTTTGCATAATTATTGTCCTCGATATTCCATAGAGCATTCTTATCTCTCATGTTTGGATTACAAGAAACTTCCTGTTGACTGTAAGCCCTAAAGAAAATTACAAAATTTACGTAAGAGCTTCTTTTTCCTTTTACTTGAAAATTCATAAATTTTCGTTACCGACCACTTTGGCAATGTTTTACCGCTGCACGTTAAAACGCAATGGTGTAAATAGTGCACAAACTTTAATTTACTCGTTACTGTTTCAATTACATCACCATCCTTGCCATTTGCTATTAAAATTTTCCATACATCGTTAGCATCTCCGGTGCCATTCTACGAAAGTAAGAGACACATGATTGTATAACGAAATTCAAAAATAAATAAAAATATAGACTTACTTCACCGTATCCCGTAACTTGATAGTGCTTTTTGGAGACAGGCGCGATTTCTTTATGCGAGTGCAAATTTCGACGTGTGATAACGTGTTCCAACCGTATAAGATCACCATGTTTTACTAGCACTGGTTCTGATGGTATGTCGTCGGTATCAAACTTCTTTATTAACCACAGATTGTTATCATCTTTATGCGAATAAGTAGTAATCTAAACGAAAGATATGCAAATCGATATCTCATTTGAAATATATTGTTAGAAGCGCAATAACATTAATACTTGTTGTTGCCTAGCTCCAACGCCTTCTGGATAAAAATGCCAATGAGAATGTAAGTATCCTCCGCCAGTTCTGTGATTTTTCAATGTAATTGTAGCTCCATAAGCTAATTGACGTGGCATTGTTGCATTATACAAAGAATTTCCCTCCAGTAAAGACTGAAATTCCGAACTATAGAATCCGTCTCCACTTCCGCTAAAATATTTCATATCATTAATATATATAATATAACATAAACTGTATGTTGAGTATGAATCATTTTTCTTTTACCTTTTACTTAAAACAGTAAGATGAATATAAAAAAATAGCATATACAATAATATCGGTAAGAAAATGAGACAAATACATCGTGCTAGCAAGTGTTTTCCAACATGGACCTGTAATAAATACAAAAATAAATGTAAATAATTAATTTTAAACAAATAGATAATTCGGTAACTTACAATAGGCTTTGTCAGATCTCCCAATTCTCTCCACAATTCAAAAGCACTATAAAGTCCAACCAGTAGAACGACAAACAAACCAACAAACTTTACGCTAATTGTACAAGCAAGGGAGATTCCTGTGAACGATAACCATCCCCACCATTTCCATGTAAATGGTTCGTTATGAAGGGAACTTATACGAGCCATTCCCCA
This sequence comes from Xylocopa sonorina, assembly GCF_050948175.1. Lineage (NCBI taxonomy): Eukaryota > Metazoa > Arthropoda > Insecta > Hymenoptera > Apidae > Xylocopa > Xylocopa sonorina. The sequence continues at coordinate 20,677,835 of NC_135193.1, read as the reverse complement.
AGTTGCACACATCATAAAGCATAATAGTATAGGATCCAGCAAAATGTACTGATTCAATGTCAGTAATCCTACATCTAAGTACACAAATTATTTAACAATTCATTCACCTTGTGCTTTAAATGTTATGATATGTATTATGGTTTGCAGATTGAAAGTTTGCATAAATGCATGAATGATTATAGTTTACATATATGTATATGAATATAATATATATACCAAATAAAATAAATAATGAAGAAAATGTTGCTGCCTGAACAGATTTTGTCAAATCCCATACAATTAGAAACGATAGAGGAACTATGGTTGCACCTAAAAAAGTGCAAAACTGAAACATAGAATATAATTTGTTAACAACTTCGTTAGGTATCTTATTTCTGTAGTTTGTTAATATCAAATACTTACAATTCTCATGCCAACATATTTAACATTCTCAAACTTATCTCCAGGTTTCTCAAAGGGAAACGTCCCATCGTATCCACTTAAATAACCAGATAATGCTATTAACATCTGAAAACTAATAATGTAGATTCTTAACATTCTTAAGGTGCAATCATTTAAGCATGTATTACTTACCTTTCCAAGAGGTGGATGGACATCAAAGAAGAATGTTCTATTTATGTACCAACTTCCCATTTTGCCAAAATGTGTTTCATCCCAACTAGAAGAACAGATTTATGAGAATGGATTAGATATAGTCCATCCGATAAATTTACAATAACTTTTATATTAATCTTTATGTAAATAGCTTACCAAACATGCTGTGGCTCTGTAACTCTATAAAATCTTGTCCCTATTGTGAGTATTACGATAATACCAAATAACAGCCACCAGACACTAAATGAAGGTGTTACCAAAATATATGCACAATTGTTAACAAGAAAATTTCGAAATATAAATTACAAAATAATATTACTTACAGCTCGATTGTTTCCCTTTTTTGTTTAATTGTACGTGGTTTATGTAAATGAACATTTTTTACTTTATGTGCACTTTCTAAATGATTAGTTGTGTTCTTCATGCTATTATCTGTTCATTGACAATGTTATCCAAGGATATAATAATTACAATTGCATATCGTTTAACATTTATGTATAATAAGTTATATTAAAAATACGTTGGATGCTTAAATTCTGCTGTACGCTACCGTAGACACCCACGCTGGTTTCTTAAATTCTTACCTTTCTAAGAACATCTGAAAAAGTACCGCTACATTCTCCGCAGGGCCGTAGGAAATAAAAAACGGACCATTACCATCTCCTTCGTTTATTGATTTCCAAAAGCCGAGCAATTGAATAGATTCTAAATTTACGTCAAATTTGTATTCTGTTTGCTTTCCAATAGTATGCGAACATTTCGGTCGTTACTGCTGAAAGAAAATGACACTGAATATAATCGCATAAAATTGGCCGTTTTGCGGCGGTCCATATGCCATCGGTCAGTGTTCTCGGTTTATATAATAATAACAAAACCGCAAGGGATATTCTTGTAAAAAAAAAGACTCGATAAATTATCCAAGACATTATCTCTGGAACATTATCTGTCGAGTACTGAGATCTCTTGTTTATATTTCACTCAATTTTTTTGCCAAGCAATAAATGCCGACGCAACTGATCACACAATGAACCTCTTAGATGTTGATCTGGTCGAGATCATATAACTGCTTTTAACGGACCTTTGCAAAACTCTGCATAGTCTTGTTACGTTTAAAGAAATGTAAAAATTATGGTGCATATTTATATGTCGATACATTAAGTCATCATTTGTGCAAAATATTAAGAAAGATAATAATAAAATTAGCGAACTTTTAGCGATCCTATTTTTTCAGTATACACGTTCTAGCATTCTTATAAAGGTCACATGGTTTTGTTATGCTTTGTTTAGCGGGGCAGTTAATGACTGATATGTGATGTACATTCGTTTTTTGTAATTCTTGTAGCAAAGAGAAACGAAATGTAAAAGAAGCTAGATGGGTATAAGAAGTAGGTACTATGAGTAACATAGTTATACAGTTGTACTTTATAATGAAATAATTTTGCATTTTAGCTTAATTGAAATTTAAGTATCTTCCATTTTGGGACATTATCGACTTAAAATGAATGTCATGGATATATTTACTTTTAAACGAAAGATATTAGCTGGCCCAATGAGCCAAAAGAATTTACCAAAAGATATGTCTTTATTAGATGCACAATTAAATACAAAGACACATAGTACAATGAGTGGGACTGAGTATGTAGAGGAATATGTGAAAAAAGAAGAAGAGGAACTCTTGGAGGTAAAATACAATCTATTCGAATGTTATTTGAGATTCTATTTAACTTATATTTTTAGTCTGCAAACTATCGTGTTGCGAATGATCAGAACAACTTTGAAACTGTATCTCAAAGCACTGGGCTTGAACAAAATTTACAAAATGAAGAAACCTTACATATTTACAAGACGTATCATTTTAATTACCATGATAAACCTAATTTAGTGGTTACCTCAAAGAAGGATCAGATAGTGTCTATGATTGAAACTAATTCAGTTGTAGTCATTCAAGGGCCAACTGGTTGTGGGAAAACTACACAAGTACCACAATTTATTTTGGACTCTTGTTATAAGAAGAGGCTTCACTGTAACATTATAGGTAATTTATGTGGAGTAGTATTCAGTTTAATTACAAAATAAGAGTATAAAAGCAAAAAACAATATTTCCTTGTGTATAATATGAATATATCTCATAGTTACTCAGCCTCGGAGAATTGCAGCAATGAGTATTGCCAAACGTGTTAGTCAAGAAAGAGAATGGCCATTGGGTACTCTTGTTGGGTACCATGTGGGTCTTATAAATCATACTTGCAAAGACACACGTTTAACATACTGTACTACAGGAGTTCTTTTACATAAATTGATAAACAACAAAAATATGTTGGATTACACACATGTCATACTTGATGAAGTTCACGAAAGGGATGAAAACATGGACTTTCTTTTACTTGTTGTTAGGAAATTGTTACGTACAAACTCATGTTCAGTCAAAGTTATTTTAATGTCTGCTACATTTGAAGTAGAAAGGTTTGCTAAGTATTTTTCGTCTCCTGTGGGAAATAAACTTGTTCCTGCACCTATCATTGACATTCCAAAGAAACCTTTCTTTAACATTGCCATTTATTATCTTTGCCAAATGGCTGCACTCGGGCCGGTAAAAATGTTTTATATAAATATTAAGAATAATAATAAACGAGTATATTTATTGATTATATTATTATATTTATTTTATCATAGATACCAGAAGTTTCTTTTATTGATCCAAACATTTCAAAAAGACTGATGGAGTTCTGCGTTAATATTATAAAAGTCTTGGATGATGTTGACATGAAAGCTGATGATGCAAATTATGATCCAGAAACAAATATCTATGAAAGACATGTGATTCTTGTATTTCTACCAGGAATCAATGAGATCGAAGAAGTACATAATCTATTGTCCCTACCAAAATATAAACAGGCAAAATGGGATATAGTAATATTACATTCGTCAATTACAAATGAAGAGCAACAGCGAATTTTTATAAAACCACCCCATGGTTATCGTCGTGTTATTTTATCTACAAATATCGCCGAAAGCAGTATTACAGTACCTGATGTAAAATATGGTTTGTTTATTTGTTTACAACAAAAAATTTGTTGCAGTAAGCAATGTTTAATTTTGGATTATTTTCAGTAATCGATTTCTGTTTAACAAAACAACTTGTTACCGATCCAAGGACAAATTTCCAATGCTTAGAGTTAAGCTGGGCCAGTAAAGTTAATTGCGAACAACGTGCGGGTCGTACGGGTCGGGTAATGGATGGTAGAGTATATAGATTGGTGCCAAAAAAATTTTACGAAGTAAATTTATGTATTATATTGAAAGATCTGAGTGTAGACATGAGAGATAAATATTTATGAAAATTACAGAGTATGTTACCTCGAGAAGTGCTGCCCGAGATATTACGAGCTCCATTAGAAAATTTGGTTTTAAAAACAAAGTTGTTAGACATGGGAGAACCTAAGGCCATCCTTGCACTCTCCCTTGATCCACCTGATCTTGGAAACTTGGAAAGGACAATATTATTATTAAAAGAAGCAGGCGCATTGCTGAATAAGAACAACGAGATACAAATTCTTGACGGAGAATTAACGGATCTTGGCCGAGTTATGGCTAATCTTCCAATAAACATTTGTCTATCGAAGTTAATAATGTTAGGTCATGTCTTTAGCATTCTGAAAGATACAATAATCATTGCCGCCAGTCTAAGCGTAAAGGATATGTTCAATAATCCGTTTCAACAGAAAATGTTAGCATATAATGTTAAACTTAGTTGGGCTGCCAATTCTTCCAGTGACTGTATAGCTTTTATGAATGTATATAAGGTATGGATTACTGAGAAAGCTAACCGTCGATTAAACAGCGACATCGAGGAAAAGAAATGGGCATCGAGAAATTTTGTACAAATAAGAGTGTTACGCGAGGTTAAAGCTTTGGTAACAGAATTAACTAATAGATTGGAAAAAATGGGTATAGAGGAAACCGCTGGGATTAACAAAGTTGTTTGGAAAGAAAATGAGCGACCGTTTGTTTTAAAAATTGTAATTGCTGGTGCATTTTATCCGAATTATTTTATTAAATGTAAGCAGCAAGTTGATGATTACGCTTGTGTGAAACTGTTAGGTGGTTTAGATCCAGCAAAAACAGTATACCTACAAGGGTGGCCTATGAAACAACCTGGACTTTTATATGCTCAGAAGATTCAAGATATCTTTAAAAAGAAGTTACTAGCCACTGTTAAGGAAGTAAGAGTATCCTTCGACTTTTCTTCTCGTGTTTATATTCAATTCAATGACGACGCATTTGGGAAGAAATGCAGTAATGCGTCACGAAACATATCTCCCTTCGTTTACAAAGCAATTAGAATGAGACAAAGTAATATTCCCATAGAGATACCTATTTTAAATGAAGTTATAGCAGTTCAACGAGCAGAAGAAATGAATTTAAACACGAAGGTCTTTTTTACCACCGAAGATTTGGCAAAAAATAAAATTCGACCTGAATTACCAGGTCTGCGTATAACTTGCATTGCTCTGTCAATACAAAATGTACGTATCAGTGCAGTTATAATCTTACGTTTTGCGTATAATCAATTAATAACTTATGTTTACAGATACAAAATCCTGGTAAATTTTGGGCATATATAAATAGTGCCATATTTAAGAAGAGATTAAGTAAAGTAGAATCAACCCTTGCAAGAATTAGATTGCACTCCGAGAAATTGACAACACCTCCAGAAACGGGTACAGTTGTTATTGCACCATACGAACAAAATCACTGTAAAACATACTTTCGAGCTGTAGTCGAAGGTCACGTAACAACACCAGAAATATTGGTACAAGTATACTTCATCGATTACGGTTACTCAAGCGAGTGCCGATTGCACGATTTGAGATGTCTGGATCCTAATAACGAAATAGCCCATATTCCTGCGCTAGCATTTGAATGCAGATTGGCAAACATTCGACCGTCTGTGGCACAAACTTTCCACGACGATTGGTCACAAGCTGCATGCGACTTATTCTGGACATTAATTAATAAACCAGGCCAACTTGTCGGTAAAATTTATTCCGTTGTTAACAGCGTTGTTGCGGTTGAATTGATGCATGTAAACGGGGAAGAAGAAATCAGTATTAATAGTGTTCTTCTTGAAAAGAAACTTGCTATAGAAAAGGTGGAAGATTACTTCTCGCGCTTTAATCATAATTTAAGATTGCAACAGTCTGATATGTCCGAGGAACAATGTATGCATTATGAAAAAATGCAGTATAGTCAAGAGTACATACCAGATGTTTATCCGGAACCACCAGCGAATGAAGAATGTCATACAACAGTACAATTACGGGGTCCATTCTCACCGTTAGAAGTTGAATTAAGCCATGTCGTTACTGCTGGTAGGGATAAAAAAGTACATTTGTCCAAAAGCTCGGTAAATTCTGTTCTTTTGGACACCGACCCCGAGGATTCGTCTCGGTTTTTAGTGGCAGGATCTGTTTCTCAAAATGCATACGGCAACCATTTAACTTTATATAATGCAACATTAATGCCACGTATTCCTGGATTAATGGCTTTAACGGCATTGATTTTTACTCCATGTATGGAATTACGGCGCAATAGTTTTGGGAATTACTACACTGGCGCATTATGTGGATTAGGATTTGATCCTGTCACTAAGAAAAGTATGTTTCCCGAGCACGATATGGAAATTCCCTTTGACGTTGAAATTACCTTAGACGATTTACAATATGTAAGTGCATCGTTTAAAACATTTATTTTTATTAAGTACATTTTATCTGTTTCTTTTTATCTATTTTTTTTTATCAGATAAACAGATTGCGTCAATGGATGAATATTGGAATGCAAATTAACCATCATTCAGAGAGGACAAATAACATTGAAGAAGTTATTATTTGTCAGAACAGAATAAAAGTTGCACTGTTAAAATTAATCGAGAAAGAAAGGAAAGTACAAAACCCTGAATTAATTAGTAACTTCAATAAATGGAATTTATACAATGAAAAATTGTTACTTCATCCTAGTAAATTGTCTATGATTACGAACAATATATACAAATTGCATAACGCATTGGAATTGGAAGATACGGACGAATTACAAGAAATTACAGAGCATGTAAAAAATTTACGAGAATTAACGATTGCGTAAGTACATCATATCGAAATGCATATTAAGTATTGTTAATTCATTCTAATTCACGTTCTTACTTCTTTAATATTTTAGAGATCCACGGAAAAGTGAAAATACCAACATTCCTTGTAAATTATGTTCAGTGGTATTAACCGATATATTTGATCTACGTAGTCATTTGTACACGATACAACATAGACAAAATGAGGAAATAAGAGGGATTAAGCTTTAAACTATGACATGATAGATTACGTTTTTAGGTATTATATACTATATATCTATGTTCCTTTATGCGATTGACGAATTAAGGAAATTAAGACCATATTATCCTTAGTTTGGACTTATCATTTATCATGATAGGATATTTTTGTTTTAAATCTGTGTTTAAATATTTTCGAAATATTGATTTTGTTGTTTTTATAGTTTTATAAAATTATTACTGATACTCGGTTTTTCGTGTATTCAATCATATTTTTTATTTTTTCTAAAGAAAATTATACTGCCCAAGATAAAATAAAAGAAATATATAGACAAATAAATAAAAGTATTAAATCTAATATTCAAAACATATCTACATGTCCTGTATATTTATACATCGTACACGCAATACATGCGTTTAATTAATGGCATATAAAATACATTTATTTACAATTTCTATGCGAGATTGATAAATATCTCCAAATGTTTTTCAATATCATTATATATAGTGAAAATTGTGTGAAACAAGTAATGCAATTAGATACCTCGATTTACGCAATGGTAAAGCAATATTTTAAATTTCTCTCTGGAGATAACGCGCGCCAGGTTGAGTATACAACAATCGTCCGGGAACGTTAGCACCAGAGGCACTAACATAAGTACCCGGTGGTGGTGGCGGATATGGAGCAGGCGGTGGTTGTGGTGCTCTCACTGGATATCCTGATGTAATTCCACCAGTCTTTGCACCCTGTTCATTAAGTTGATTGTAGAAATAATGTCATATAAATGTCGTAATTTTTATAACAAAAACGTACCTGTGGTGGCTGCTGGATTGGAATGGCTCCGCCATGAACAGTAACATGACTACCTGGTCTCAAATAAAACTTATCTTCTGCATAGGCACCTTTATGGTCCAACGAATGCAAATTTGTAACATACGCTAATAAATGAAAACATTATAAAGATTTTTTTTAATCTGTGCAATTGAAGACTTCAAAGGATGGAGTTCTGTAACATCTTTCTCAAAATTAATTGTTTAAATAAATGAATGCAATATGATAGTAATTTTAATCTAGAGAAAGATTAATCTAGAGAAAAAACTAGAGGAAAATAAGTATTTACTAACTTTTTATCTGTAGTATGCAGCACCTTTATGCTTTAAAGCCTGCAATTTTAAATCAATTTGTATAATTTATAAATTTCAATGTACCTGTTTGATGCGTTGATAGTGTTGCTTTATTGCTGGAAAGATACACAGATTTAGCTGGTTCCGGTTCTCGTGACTGTTGTGAGGTTGGCGCTGAATAACTGTAAACACTTTGACCGGTAGGAGCTGAATAGAAATTCGAGGCGGAATACTGATTATTTTCTGAAAAAAAAGTGCAAAGTAACACAGTTAATAATGAGAAACGTAGAAAGAATTACCAACAATTTTTCAAAAAAAGTTCATGGAAACTAAAAACCGTTTCTTCACTCACTATTCCATAGAACAGCTCGGGAATCACCAGACCTCCTAGCTGCTTCCTCGGATTCTGTAAGGGCAAGTGCAAACATCTAGATTTTGTACCCCTTTTCTTTACATCCATAGTACAACATTATTTGTTATATTTGGTATACTTACTGGAAGGTGGAGGATTATAACTTGGCATTGACGGAGTTGGTTTGTATCCATAACCAGCATGATATGGAGAAGCTGTGGGCGGCGGTGAAGGACTATGCATTCTCCTTAACGGTCCCTAAGTGAAAAAATCTGCTAAGTAATTTATTCTTTTCTGTATAAGTAGGTTCTACTCACAGTTGGCAGGAAATTATGTGGCGGCGCATCAATGATTACTTTATAAAGAGGACTACTGCTTCTTGGCAATGGAAGAAACAATTGCGGATGAACTACTCTAGGACCTGCTACAGGATATCCTACTGCTGTTAAAACTTCGGAGCATACACTGTAGAACAAAAATACTCGATTGTAATGTACTGTTAATACATATCTTATATTTTAAATGGAAATTTTACGGACCTATTCTCTCTGATTAACTGCCTCCTCCTGTTATCGTCTTCATTCAAAACCTTCTTCAATTGCAGAAACAATTGGTGTTTTTCATCTTTCAATTGAGATAGTTCATTTTCCAGATTCGATATCTGTTCTCTAGTTTCTCCCAAGGTCATCACATCTTGCTTCTGTTGACGTTCTCGTTCTTTTCTTTGTCGTTCCTCTTCCGCGTCTGCCTCTTGTTCTATGCATTTACGATTGCAAACAATTAGTACAAAGGTAAATTTCCTGGTACGATTTTTGACAAAAAAAGATTACCTTGTTTCTTGCGCTGTCTTTCCCTTGTTATGTGGGTTTTTAATGCTTGCCACATTTGTTCACTACGTTGAGGGGGACCCATGATTGCAGCTGGCATTTTTCATTAATATTCCCTTAATCTTAAAACGATATAAATCCGGTATACACGGTGTATGGATAATTCATTACCGTGACTGTGTGTCAAAATAAATTTCTTTTATACATGATTACAGACAATACAAATAATTGCTCACAAATAACATATATCATAGGCATAAGAGTGTATGAGATTTCCGCGTTACTTTGTCACCAATCTGAAAGTTAATCTAACCTAACATTTTGATTCCAATAAAATGTTCTTGTCAGAAAGGAAACGAGCATTCACGCCCGGAATATCGTTGTCTCTTAGATCAACTACCGCACCATGCGGCTATTTCTAACAAAACGTAGGGATCTACCTCATTCGATTCCACTCTAGTATATTCCATTCAGAACCTGTTTGGTAAGGATCTAAGGACTTATTATCTTTTTGTTTAATGAATTATTTATATTTTCCTTTCTTATGCGTACGGTTAAGTAATTTTATTATAGAATCACAATTTCTGAGAATGTAATATAATGCGAAAGAGTTTAAATATGTTAGTAAATGTTCGAGAGGATTGAAGAGGGCTCTAGCACGTAACGAAAAGTATATCGAGTTAATCCTACCTTCATATGTTTTATCTGTGCTCCAAATAAAACATTTTGGGAACATTTATGGAGTGTTATGATTTTGTACTTTTGCTTCTTTACTGAATGAAATCGTTCAGGCATGTTTGCGCTATGAAATATTTTTTTACATTAATTTTTTAATCCGAATAAGGTTTTCACTAAAAGTTAACGGTGATAGTATAAAAAAAATATATATCATATTGTATTTTTTTGTTTGCAGCACATTGTAATTGTAAGAAGTTTTAAGATTTTGAAGAGAAATATACTTGTAAGACAGTAAGACAGCAAGAAAAGAGGATGGCACACTACAAGGGAGCAGCCAGCGAAGCTGGCAGAGCGATGCAGCTGATGAAGAAGAGAGAAATCGCACAACAAGAAATAGAACTGAGGAAAAAGAAGATAGAGGATGACCTAAAGATTCATAACATAGAAAATAAGTTTGCAACTCATTATAATGCTGTCGAGCAGCAATTAAAAACATCTACTATCGGTTTGGTCACTTTAAACGAGATGAAAGCAAAACAGGAAAATATAGTAAAAGAACGTGAAAGGAAATTGGCGCAAAAGGAACGTGAGAAGGAACAAGAGAAAGAGAGGGCTCTTGCGGCCAAGCAAGCTGAGAAAAATAAACAGAAAAAACAAATCCAAGCTTTGTCCTTTAATTTAGATGAAGACGAGGGAGAGCTTTCCGAAGAGGAGGTAGAATCAAAATCTGAGAAAATAAAAGATGATGATGATGGCGAACCGGTGATAAAAAAGATAAAGAAAAATCCAGATGTGGATACAAGTTTTCTGCCAGATAGAGAAAGAGAAGAGGAAGAAAATAGATTGAGGGAGGAATTAAGGCAAGAGTGGGCTAAAAAACAAAATGCATTGAAAGAAGAAGAGATTGAAATCACTTTCAGTTATTGGGATGGTTCTGGGCACAGAAGAAGTGTTATTATGAAAAAAGGTATAGGTTTAATAATTATCATAGTTATATTATATTTTTCTACTTTGTTGGAAGAATAATTTTATACTAATTGTTATTAGTTCCCACTGTTATTAGGTAATTCCATCTATCAGCTTCTCCAAAGGTGTCTAGAAGTATTAAGACGCGAGTTCAGTGAACTTAAAACAGTCATGGCTGATCAGTTAATGTACGTCAAGGAAGATCTGATCTTGCCACATCACTATACATTCTATGATTTTATCGTAACAAAGGTGAATTTAATATTTCAAAAGACATTGTACTTTATATAAAATTCTGTTATAAGATTAAAAATTGCTCATTGATCTTTATTTTAGGCACGTGGAAAGAGTGGACCACTTTTTACGTTTGACGTTCACGATGACATTCGTGTTATGCATGATGCTTCCGTTGAAACAGAAGAATCTCATGCTGGAAAAGTTTTACTTAGGTATGAAAGACTTTAACATAAATGTTTCCATACTCTTATATATGTTTTCCTGTAAAGTATTAAATATATATATGATTTCAGATCTTGGTACGAAAGAAATAAACATATATTTCCTGCTAGCAGGTGGGAACCTTTTGACCCAACAAAAAGTTATGATAAATATACAGTATCGGATAAAAATAGAAAAAAAGATAAAATTTAATGAAAAATAAATAATATAGAAAATAATTGTACAAACAATTAGTTATGCATTACACATATTGTGTTCAATAAGAGAAAATTGTTCTTTCAGAGCAATTTCAATGTTGTTACGAGTATTACATATGCAGAAACTAATATATATAATTATATAGTCAATTAGAATTTATAATATTCTGTTTTCTTAATTATATAGCAAAGATAGGAATTACGTAAAGTATAATGTGTATATGAGGAGTGTGAGGGTGTGCGAATATTGTTTATTTTGTATATTTTGAGTAATGCAAAAAAATTTCATAAAACTATTTTCTAAAAAGATACTTCATAAGTGTAAATAATATATTTTAAGCTTATAATAATCCAAATTAATTTTATTCATAAACATAATAACATTGTCTTACATTCAGTACTCTTTCTTAAATAAGTTGTAATGAGAAAGATATGGAGTCAATTATGCAAATTAAAAAAAAATTATCTATTTCGCGTGTCTAATTTATCTTCAGCAACATTTATAATTATCAGTGCATCTATGATTTAAGCTTCTTTTATCATTTCATCTACAACAGCATTATAAACATTCTTCAAATTTTTTTTACTGTTAACACAGTGTCAATTGGAATTGTACCACTTGTATCAGATTCACTATCTAGTTTTTTAGAAGTTTGTACTTCATCGTCCTGTAAATTTTTCTGAAAAATCTATTGTTTTTCTGTTTAAAATAGTTTTTCGATTAAAAAAATATTTATGATATGCATCGCGCCACTAACTTACTTTCTTCTCTACTTCTAATAGCATTTCTTTTATTTCTGTATTCAGGATATATGGATTGTTATCATAATCTGGCGTTGCGATATTTACATTCTCGGTATTATCAATAAACTTCCATTTATTCTTCTCGGTAGGAAATAAAAATCAAGATATATTACTGAAACTTTAATTTTCATAAAGTACGATTATTGATATAGTAGCTTACTTCACCGCCGAGATTTAAAAGATTTATATGATTTCCATTTTGAATTATACGCTGCTTAGAATCATTTGTTTCGATTGATATGCTCAATTCCTCAATATTCTTATGAAATTCTATTTTTGCAATTTTTTGAAATATGTATAACAAGACACATTTTTTAGTGATTATAGAAATATAAATATAATGTGTATATATATATGTATATATTTAAAATATATATTATTTTAAATATTCGATAATAATGTTTTTATTCATTAATAATTATCAAAGTTTCTTTATTTGATATTTTTATTGTCATACCTTGATTAAGCGTCGAATATTTTGGGCACAAGTAAAAAAATTGTCGTGTATTCTCAGCTAATTTGCCGGATTCGGGTGGATTCGACGCTAAAATATTTTCGAGCCGCTTTCGATTTTCATATTGAAAATATAAAGTCTCTTCGATCGCTTTCTGTAGTACCATTTACCGTAATATGAACAAGTTGTTCTCAACTTATGGCAAGAAACAATTTTACCTTTACTTTATCGTTTATTGCACATATAAGATCATCAAGATTATTCATTTCTAGAATTTCTTTTTGTATGCATTCATTATCCGTATCGATATCTGATGTATCAGTATCGTCTTTCCATTCATCGTCGAAAAATTCCTCAATGTTATACAATAACTCTAATTAAGAACAATTTTTTCTATCAAAATTGTACACGTATACATAATGAAAAGCTGTCGAATAAAAGCAAAAAGTGGGTATGTGCAGCAAAAAGAGAGTCAAATGGAATAATGTAAAGAATAATTTCAAACTAAATATAGTTTACGTAAGTACACGTAATACGATGGGAAGTGGTTGCGGGTGCGCGCAATTATCATTTTCAAACCATCAAGCTCTCCGGTAAGAATGCGACAATGATAATACACTCTCACCAATGTGTCAGCATTTGTTCGTTTCTTCCTTAGTATCATTACTCCGATTAGGTAACATAAAACTACCTCTTTTTGCTTTCCATGAGAACGCAACTTCTTCCGTTTGTTCTTCTTCGGCTGAAAAGACGGAGGGGTCTTTTGTGATTGAACTCGCGGACGACTCTACAACGGGAAGACGATCTCTTCTCGGACATTCCATTGGTAATGTACGATTTAAATATTCGGACGAAGTTTCATCAAATTCTGGTACACATTCGGATGCAAATTGATTTTCAGTATCAATGCTGTCCTTGGAGGTATTGATGGACTGCTTCAATCTGATTTTGGTCGCATCGGAAACAGGTGAAGGATTTCGTCGCTCGATATTGTGGCTAGCCGAGAAGGTGGACAGCGATTGATTGCTATTAATTTTATGATGCGATCGTGATTGAGCCTTGCATTCTTCTTCGTCGCTGCTCCCTTCCGTGTATAATTCCTCCCCTGATATCCATAGCTCTTCCTCCTCCTGCGAAGATGTTCAAATTCAAATCATTTAATTAACCACCGTCTCGTTACGTTCATTAATTAATCGTTAACTTTACTTCACCTCCTTTTTGATTCTGGCAAGTTGAGACTGTATCACGGTTTTCGTTGACTGTTCCTGCGACTTTGGATTGCTCGTTGTTTTGTTAGCCATCCTATTACTAAATATAACACGACGCTATATAAATAAATAATTCCGTAGTTTGGTGTATGCGAATATGGTATAGGGGTTGATGAATATATTTAGCATCGAAAATACCATCGATGATTAAAAGGTCGGTTCGAAGGGATTAAATGAGGCATGATAAATGACTTTTTCGGTATGCACACAATAAACAGCGTTGTTTTTTTTCTGCTTCATCAAATGAGTAAAAAATTGTATAACGCTTGGTCTCGATTGCCATTACGAAATAAAAAAAATTTCTTGCGACGGACTGATTGATTTAAATGTATATACGTATCAGGCGCGTCCTTGAACTAGGAAAATCTGGAACGAAGATGAAATAGGTCAAGGCTGCATGTGCACAGTAAACGCGAGTGATGTTTGAATTTATGGTCACTGAAAATCGCAATGATTTCGAATTTAACACGGAAGCGTCCTTTTTGATAACTTATCAATGTTATTGCGATTCAAGGTCATAGATACTAACTTCATATTGAACTGTCATTAATACTTTTTATTTATTTACTTATCTCCAGTGATGTTAACATTAAGAATATTCCTCTCATAATTTTAGTATTCAAATTTATTCAATGAATATAAAGTGCATGTTCAAGTGTAAATTTGCACAGATTATCTATAGTCTGTTTGTAAATATACATTTTTTAATCTATCAATTTTTTTATTAACTTTTTTTTGTACAAACTTGATTATTTAAATGATCGATTCGCGGAGTCTGAAAATATTACCTCGATCTTCCCGTTTTCACGCTTCCTGGTGTCAAATACCGCGGAAAAGGATGAAATTTACGCGGTGATTTCCTGTGTAATTCACGATTATGCAACAGCTCTCAATAGCGACAGGTGTTATCGGGCTGCATTCTTGTAGATTTAGTTTGCTCAATTAATATTTATTAATTTTCAAATGTGTGCTTGTAGGACATTATCGAGCTCACTATTGCGTTGTGTTTATCGCACGGTGCACGTGACGTCTTCGTACGTGTTACTTGTGTTACAAATTGATTCCCGAGAACAAAGCGTTCGCACGTTTCTTTTTTCGTATTTCTGGTTGTGCTATATTAGTAGGTACTTGAAAGCTGTACGAGACACTGCATACTGGCTTTGAAATCGCGACAGTAGCGGCGCCTATGACCAGACACAGCTCGATATATAAATAAACGTATTAGCTCGCTTGCGCGATAGACCATGTGCTTTCCTACTATCACCAAATGCTTTTACCCGTAATTTAGTTAAAAAGGAAGGAAGGAAAATAGGACGCCCACTTCCTCGCAAAAATGATTTCAAAATATCAACGGCTAATATATACGTAAACAAAAGTACTGTTTTATGTTTAACATCCGTCCTTATGGTATACGAATGGTATACCACATAATAGCAATATAATTACAAAATAATACCTCCGAATTTGCGCTTGTTATGATCATGCGATTGTAGGTTTAATACAAGTAGGGTCCATGTATGTAATTTTTTGTGGGAAGTGATCCATAATAATAAATCTCCTCTCGCTAGGTTCACGTAGATTATCTAGAAATCCAAACCAGTAAATTACAAGTCCTGGACCAAATCTGTTCCAATAGCTTAGAAATTGTTCTTTGATATATTTCTGATGTATTTCTGTATTTCCAAATCTTGCTTTAGACTCTATCCAATTGATCACAAAGCCGTTCACTGCAATTGGCACTTCAAGCTTAAAGTCCGGAGTTTTGTCATATCCCCTTGACCTTAACTGCTCCTCGTTAAGAAATGCAAGATTCCGCTCTGCCAAGTAGTTTTGTAATGTTAATTCATACTCTTGACCTACAGAACTGAAAGTTTAATGTGTAAAGACCATGTACCATCGAGGTGTTGTATATTTTGTTTAAGGATACGTACGCTCCGACAGCATCTGCTATAGGTCCATACAGATTATCGTACAGTATGCACTGCAAAATATTATGCATTTACTAATGAAACAAGTATTTTATAAGTAAAACAATTATCAATTAAATTATTACCAAATACACTTCATATGCAAGATCCTTGTCCTGTATCAATGTGGTATCCTTAAATAACTTTGTAACTTCAGTTCGAGAAACTGAAAGTATATTTATTCTTTAGAATTTTCAAGAACAACTTTATATTGTTGTACTGTAATACTTTATATTATTATATACAAATTACCATTAGACTCGTCCTTTCCACAGTGTTTCTCAAGGACATTTCTCGCTAACAGTGCAGGTGCCGCGCCAATATCTTTCGCCATTTTCAATAAGATTCCAACAGGTTCTCCATTCTGTACCGCTTCTATATAGCTATCATTAAAATTGTTTAATAACATTAATAATATTGATTCTTTGATTCAGAAGATGAAACTAATCTAGAGTATGCTTACGTATCGTAGTAGTTCTTGTTGTTACCAAACAACTTACTGTGATTTACTTTCATTTTATGCTGTATTTCCAGAGATAATATACTGCTTAGTGTATTTACTGGAATGCTGAAAATACAACGAGAATAAATATCCTTTACATTTTAACGAGTAATTGTATTACGATTAGTTTCGGCCAAAGTAATCTTACTCGCTATACTTCTCCTTCAGCACCTCTTTACAATCCTTCGACAAGCCTCGAAATTTTCGAATTGTCATTACTATATCATTGTACAATTCTAACTTCATCTTTTACTGTTATCTTTTCCCAAGTCTGATGATTTAATTCTTTCAATTAATTTCTCTCATGATTTCGACGGAAAAGTTGTTTATAGTTTTCGTTAACGCCGTTCTAGAAATGTCAACAACCGATGCATCGGTCAACAGTTAGTCGGCTAACTATAGGCGCGTACAAAATTATCCACTTAAGACGGAACTCGCGCTCGCGAGAATTCACATGGATTAATCGCATTACCACTGCTGCAATCGTACGTTGCATCGCCCTCTCTGAAACGTTGCCAGAAACGTAGACATCGGTAAGTAAACACTTTTTCTTGTTACCGTAAACAGAGGATAATTTTCTTGTTATCATAGGTATTTTTCAATGTGAAACGGTGTGGATTTGTGCAATTGTATTGCGCAATTCTTATATTTAGCGGTTGGTATCAAAGGCAAGGTATATACCGATTCAGCGCAAAATGATTCGATTTAAAAGTAGTAGTAGTCGCCGGTCTAAACTTTTGTAAGTATCATGCCGTTTTTGTATCGATGAGATTCCGTGGAGTTACATATACATAAACGTAGAGGTTGGAGGATCAACTAAGGGCTACTTTCACTTTGTACGAGAATAACAGTAGAATAATTATAAGGAATTTCTAGTTTCGTTGCTTTCTTTCGTTTCTGGTGAATTCTCTTCGTTGTACGTGCAGAGTATTTGTTTTTATCTGGAAAAACTTCAAACTGGAAGAATTAAATAGTCTTCACACTGGACTAGGATGGAATTGTCGTTGTGTGCAGGGAAATATAAGCTTATTTACATTTAGTATTTGAGTAGAATTTATTCAGCGATTAATTTTATATATTAGTTTTTTTGTAATTATGAGTAAAAGTAAGATATCGATAAAGAAATTCACTACGCAGCCAGAAAAGCCTGTGGTTGACAATGTCGAAGAAGGTAATTAATAATTTATTTAAGTACAGATTTAGTTTTGTGCGCGAGTTCTATTGTAGCATTAAAAGCAGTGATTTTCATCTGTGTAGCGAGAAATAAAATAAACATGGTTAATTCTTAGCAGTAACATTTTAGGTTACTATTTTAAATAAGTGAAAAGAATGTTTTATCAGATTGCAAATGCTCAAGTTTATGCGTACTGAAGCATTGATCGACACAAACTTTATGTTGTAGCCCAAAAGATCATGAAGACAGATATAGAAAATGATTCTCTTCACCATTCTTATGATGTACTTGTTTCTGGCCATAGTACACCACTTCAAAAAAGGGATTCTCTAATTGAGATGGAAGATTCACCCGAGTTAGATTATCGGTGTAGTCCTATTTCGATGTTGACACAGGAAGGCGGTAACGAAATTGGTTGGGACTGGCAAGTTACTAATAATAAGAATTCAAATGAGAAACCTAAAATGACAAATATTAATAATGAAACACCAAAGCGAACCAAGCAGTTGCAAAAAAAACGAAGCTCAAATTCCCCTTTATTACAAAAGCCACTTAAAAGAAAACAAGTGAAAATGGAAAATATAGAAAGTATCGGAAAGTTTTCAGCTATGTTGAAAGCTTTGGATGAAAAGATGAAGAGTATACAACAGAATTGTAACAATCGTGCTGTCAAGAATGAAATCGATTCAGTGTGTGAAGATGAGAATAAATTGATGATAGAATCGAATAATGAAGAAGTTGTTGTTAATAATTACAAATCAAAAGTAGATTCTATTACTGTTAATAGTAATGACGAGAAAGATGCAAATTATGAAGATTTATTTGATGATTCAATTGATGATTCAATGGTGAAATGTAGTCAAGAAATTGAAGAAAAGTTGAATTTATGTTCAACCAAGAGAAACGATATAATGGAGTTGTCTACACTAAGCGAGGAAAAAGAATCATCTTCTATATCGGAAAGAGAGTTCAATTTGTTAACATCAGTTAATTCGAACCAATCATCAAAAAGTTCTAATATCTCTAAAACTTCTTCAACCAATACAAGCGGGCATTTAAGAACATATTCAAATAATTCACTTAAAACAAACTCAATTGTTAATGTTTTGCCTTCGTATTCAAAGCTTTTTAATGATAATGTTATAGATCTAACAGATACAAAGCAATCGTTACAAGACATTTCAGACTTTCCAGATGATTCTTTTGATGATTGTTTAGCAACTTTTATGGAAGACGACAAACTATCGGAATATGATTTTTGTTCTTCAAATTTAAACCATACAAATCATTCTAAGAATGTTCGCAAACAAGCTGTTCCTAGTACAATAAATGATAAGAAGATATCAAATAGTTCTTTTTCAAAATCAACAGCTCATAATAGTAGATCTAGCAATTGTGGAAATTCTAGGCTTATTACAAATAATTTAGTGAAACCTGTAACTGATAAAGAAATAGTATTAAACTCTTTTCCCAATAAAAGTGATTCAGAAAATAAGAAATTCTTTAAATCAAAGAGTTTATCAGATCAATCCTTTTGTCATAGAAATTTTCATTCACGTACTAATGTCACAACTTCATTAAATTCAGTTAAGCCATCAGTAAGTACTACATTTCCTGCAACAAGTGGTCAAAATTCAACTAAAAACAATCATTCTTCATTAATTAATGGTTTGGGAAATACACATACACTTAACAGATTAGAAGAAAAAGAAGGAAATTGTATCGTGAAATACAAATCAACTAGCAATTTATGTAGCACAAGAGAAGTGAAAGAATTTCAGCCTATGCGTTGTACTCCTGAAGAAATAGAACGAAAGCGATTAGAAGCCAAGTTGAGGCTAGAAGCAAAACGAAAGTTACATCAAACAAATAAACAGACAATCATTGTCCCATCGCAAGTTACAGTAAAAACGTCTGTGAAAAGGTGATACATTATTCTTTGATTATACGAGTCGATGAAATTATCTTCAAATGTACTATGTTTTTTTATTTACCAACTACTGTGCTTATTCACATATTTTTGTGATTTTGATGAACGCTATATAAAAATTCAAATTCTAGTATTCTTAATAGTCTCCAAAATATTCTTCAGAAATTAGTACTATATATTTAAATGTATCATCTTTGTATTAAAATATTGTAAATATATTTGATGTTGATGTTTAAACATATTTATTTGGTTCTAATGTGTATTCTAACATGTACCAGTGTTGTGCCTTAATTAAGCATAGGAAATTAGAATGAATATCGAACCGTTTCGTAAATTTTTATTATAATAATTTTATTTCACTTATATACCATAATTTAATGTATCACGCATTGCTACTTATTACTACTGGATTGTACAGAACAAGCAAACTTTCCAATATTAGCAGTAATAAATTCGTAACATTAAAAAGATCTATTACTTTAGCTTTAT
This sequence comes from Xylocopa sonorina, assembly GCF_050948175.1. Lineage (NCBI taxonomy): Eukaryota > Metazoa > Arthropoda > Insecta > Hymenoptera > Apidae > Xylocopa > Xylocopa sonorina. Next base: position 20,657,727 of record NC_135193.1, on the reverse strand, counting down.
GGAATCAAGATTCCTACAGAGACAACTCGATTACATTAATTAAATAAATTACTATTATCAAATCAGATTTAACGATGTCTGACTATATGCGGGTTACGACTACTTAAAGCTATCAGAAATCGCGCCAAAAATGGCGTCATTCAAACATGATTAAAACAGCTCTTAAAAACATTTATAGAGCATTATTATTAATGTATCGGAAAGATACATTAAAGGTTTCCGGATAAAACTTATAATTATCAGGCAGAAAACACTTTGTCGTGCATATTTCACGGAAAACCGCCATTGTTCGAAGGCGGCGTATAATCGATACACCACGTGACGTCAAACTCGAGCGTACAGTGGTATCGTTTGGCGGTCCGCGAGGCACGTTTCTGTTCAGCAACATATTTCTCCGTTTAAAGTGCGCGTAAATGTGTGCACGCATTCAATACGCGACCATCCGAACGAGATCTCGACTAGATCTACACGTATTAACGATTGCAGCGTTCGGCCAACGATCCCCAGGACGCATGCCCGACGACTCCGCGGCCACACTTTCCTCGCGTATCTCTCCCTGATTGGTAACAGCGGGTGAATCGAGGGACGATAGGAAAACTAGTCGGCCAGTGACAAGCATGGTGAGAGAGCACGTGTCGTTTCAATTATTGCGCGCGACTCAGCGATCTCATACGTCGTCTCGCGCGACTCTACCACCACCCCCATCGACATTTTCACCAGCAGTGAGACGGAGACGGTTGCAGGGTACGCCGCCAGCGTCGCTGCTACCACCTACCGGAAAAAGCCCTCGGTTTCCCCTTCCGCGGAGGTGGTTGACAGCTCGAAAATCGCAGTACCATCGCGTACACCGAGTACAGTGCCCGCGGATGCAAAATACATCAGCGTACGCCGCCGGCCCGTCACGATGTTACTCGCGGTGATCGCGCTCCTCTGCGCCGGCAGCAGTGCCGAGGTGTTCACTAACACGTTCCTCGTGAAGATGAGGCAGCCTGCGGAGAGACACGTCGCCGATCGCGTGGCTGCCAGGAATGGATTCGTCAATCTTGGACCGGTAAGCGTCGCGTTCAACGCGACAACCGTTTATTCGATTGTAGTTACATTTTTTTTTCACCCCACACATGCGTTATCGTATCGACGATATCGCAAACGAGATTTTGTTAATTATTGCATTATTCGTATCGATGACGGACTGTACAATTTAGTTTCTTTCTAAGTGCTCGTAGGTTACTCCATGAATATAACCGGATGGTTATGCGATTAGAATAAAGCAAGGTGGAATTGATCGTGGAAAGACTTTCATAAGTTCTCACGGACTATTTTGCGATAGTGGTAGGCCACATAGCATGAGTTCTTGACACTGACACAGATCATCGAGCGAACCACGTACACGGCACGACCGCGCTAAGGAAATTGCTTATCCGGGGTGAAACCGAGTGTGGCTTAGGACACGGATGGGGTGAACATGCCAGGATGAGAATGAAATCTCTCTTGAACGATCGATAAGTTTGCTCGGAAAAAAATACATACTCGAGAGGGCAAATTTGCTTTTAGTATGTTATCGTATTGGTTCGAGTTGGATGACAATTTCTTTTTTTGGTATTTAAAGCAATAGAAATCTATGAAAAACACTTGGCAATCGTTTCTTTCTTTTTTTTTCTATTCCAAGCTCGACGAGCGGGTATTAAACGTTGTTTTAATAAATTTTTGCAGTTTGAGAGATCGGATCGAAAGACGGATCGATAAATCATCGGACTCAGTTGGATCCTTGAAGCTGCGTGTTTGTCAATGGTTATATTATTAATTTAGCCATTGGAAAATCTATGCTGGCCTCGTTTACGCTTGCCTTTCTTCATCGTTGATTTATATCAACGTAAACTCGTTATCAGTTCACCGCATGAACGACCGATATTCCACCGCAGGCATGCACGATTTACCAGAGGCATTGATTTCGTGGCTGTTGTCACGAACACCCGCATTATCGCGAAAACGTGTTCGAAACAGTTGGTCGACGTCATAAATACGTAGGATACGTGTTAACGATAAGATTAACTTCGTCTAGAGCAACCTTGTAACGCGAGGGAGAGTTTCCCCTAAGGCCGCGCTAATCCATTTCTTTCCTGTGCGTTTCTCGCGTTTTTTTTTCTTTTCTTTGCGCAATACATCTCGAATACAGTATCTAACGATACAATTTTACAGCTCGACAGACTCGCCCGTCGTTACAGATTCGCTTATGTACTTTTGGTGTGTCTAGTGACGCACGAGTTCAGTAACTCGTCGCGACTTCTAATTCGCTTCACCGAAGTGAAAACATCAGTTTGTGGTCAGGCACCGTGGCAGTGGAAGCGACGCCGTGCGATCCGACGCCTACGTGGTAATCGTTGCGTAGGCACTGGCCATCGTCGCCAACTTTTTCTCTACGTATTTTCCCATACAATACACGGCACACACGCGTCGTGTCACGAAGCGATTAACAATGTTCTCAGAGAAGCGTTTCTTAAAGAAATTTTTGATATAAAGATGTTAAAAGTTTTATACGATTGCAACGAAACGGAACGCTTTCGACGAAACTTTTTTCATTTCGTTCCTACAATCAGTTAAAACGAGGTATTAGAAAGCTTCTAGAGGCAACCGTTTTCAATTCTCTTTTTATCTGCCCGGGGAAAGTAATATCGTTATTATTCATTAAGCGATTTTCTGTTCGGCGTCCGTCAAAGGACGCGTACGCTAGAATTTAATTCAGGCCGTGTGATCTCGTTGAAGAAATTGTCGCGAATTTCCCTGCAACGAGTAGAGAGTAGTTTAAATAAAACTTTGTGCTGGGTGCTATCAAACGAGAGTAAACAGTGAAAAAAAAAGAAAAAAAAAACAGTGGGTATATTTGTGAGGTAGCTTGCTCGGTTATAAAGAAGCTTCGCAATATAATTTCTTGTGGATTGTAATCACTGCTGTTAAGTCGAAGAGTTTAATAAAGGACGACCTTTGCCCAGACGATATAAAGGACAAACGTTTGTCTTCAACTTCTTCATTGACGATCGAAACGCTTCCTCAAATTTCATTTAAACGTTACAAAAGCAGACGCTGGGTAAAAGAGGGATACTTGGCGAGAAATTTTCCTTCCATTTTACGAAACGTTACTCTCGTTACTGCAAGCTCCAAGCGGAACTCTCGACGAAAGGGTAGTCCTGTCGAAGAAATTACATTTTTCCCCTTTACATTTACCCTTCACGTTGCAAGTGCTACCAAAGACGACGTTGGTTGCCTATCTCAACAACCGACATTCTTGCGATATCTATGAATCGCAGCGATGCGATCCGCTGCATTGTGGTGCAATGTGCATCCAGGATAGCTCGCGCGAGCAGTTCAGATTCGAATTCCTTTCAGCTGCGAGTGCCTATAACTCGATGGTTAAGAAAGGTCGATTTAATTTTACGGATACACGCGTGTTTGCGAGAAATGGGCAGCCATAAATGAGAAAGGTCACTGGATGGCGGATACGCGTGCATTGGGATCGTATTTCCGTCACTTTATTAACGAACGCGACGTCATTCGTTACCTCTGCTCATCTCTGCATTATTCGATTTAGAAGCGCGTAATTTCATACATTTTCGTCACGCACGTTCGTCCGTCGTTAGTCCATTAACAGATTTGCCTGCCAGTAATCGCTGGAAACGCGTTCCAATAATAACACGATCAAACGTTTCATTACGCGTTAGTCAAAGGTTCGTTCGGTCTGTCGTTGGAGCACAAACGACATCCCTAGCAGAGATCAAGGATAGATAGCCGGTACTGTTCCTTGAGGATAATCGCGCGAAGTGGCCAAGCATGGAACAGTGGCTTGTTACTCGGTAGGATATCTCGAGCGAGGGTGATCTGCAGCGGTTTCGAAAATCGACCGAATGGAAACTGTGTTTCGAACTCGTGGCGGAGGGTTATAAGGTCAATTGACTGGAAGGACGAAGAGATTGGAAAAGGTCGGTGGAATAAAGGGGCGGATAGTGCGACTGCCGGTGGATATTTCTCGACTCGATGATTCTTGCCGGTTGTTTAAGTACACGGAAAGCAACGACTTCAAGTTCCGCGTCGTTTCGAATGTTTAAAGGAGCTTGAAGGAATCTGCGCGACGAATTAACATCGTCGCGAATAGCTTCGAACTGTTGTTTCATCTGTAAAACGTACGATGAAATTTGAACGGAAGAAGATCGCGGGGGATGTAATTCATCCACTTCTCGGTTAATCGATTTCCTCTCGAACGCTATATTATATTGATGTGTGATGTTGTTTTATCTGAGTTTTCCGACCGTCTGACACGATTAATCGTGCCGTGACGTATGCTGCGGATTATCACTATGATCGATCGCCTACACCGACCACTGGTCGGATTTGTTATCGTTATCCGTCACCGGATTTTCATCGTTCGAAAAGGGAACAAAGATTTCCTGGGGGAAGCGTTCCTGTGTAACACATTCCGCGAGCGTGCATCCAAAAGAGTCTGGTAAAAATTTTCCAAGAGACAGACTGTCTGTAAATAATAAAAAGGATTAGTCGAGAGGGAAGCCGCGTGAAATAATCATGTTAAATGGGTCGATCGATCGGAATGTCGCGGTAACGCCTGGTAGCCTTTCGATCTAACGTTGCGAAACTTGACCGATAGAAGGGTGGAAATCTTTCTGCTTAATTTTATTCGTCTGGAGCGCGATAAGAATCTTGTTAAATCCTTGGAGAATTATTTGTACACGTTCATAAACAAGTAAAGCTTGTTAACGCATTTTATTAATCCATCATGTTTAGTACATTGCTTTTGGAATTAATCGTTGTCGATCAGAATAAGAAGAATGTTATTCATAAGCGTTAACAGCTGTGTCACCATGTTGTTCTTCTATTAATAGGATAAAACGGTTGAAGAATTGCGAGGCCCCGTTAAAACGATTCTATATAGCACAATAGCTGTACTTCAATCGTTAATCGTGACTACCCGCATGTAGCTAGGAACAGCTATAGCGTCTAGATTTATTTAAACCACCCACGTTGTATATGCACGCGTGGTGATGCAGAAATCATTAGTTTCACTAGCGAAAGAATTCGAACTGGTACACTATGAGCATCGATTGCGACGTACTTTCGTTTACTTCTTATGCATTGGTTCAATTTAATTGAATAACTTCTGTATTATCAAGAACTTTATACTGTACCATTGAAAGAATTCCGCTTGTTCGCAGCTGAAGTTTCGAAGCGAACTATTACCTCGTCCTCGTACGTGGCAGAAGTACAGGTTCGATTGTGCTCGTATAGCATCGCAGTCGAACGTGATTAACGATGCAATTCGCGACGCGATTTGAATGAAATTGTGCTGCACTCACGCAGTAGTTTAATTGCTCGCGAGAAGGTAACGTAAGAATCTTGTAGTCACTGAGGCGTTCTCCATATTTAAAGGGACACGCACGCAAGCTCAGAGCTTGGTAACGCGATTCTTTCCAGATTAAGAAAATGCCACTTTCTCATTCCATATGCAAGATGCCATCAGGATTACAGAGAGAACGGAGAACAAGTTTCCAAGCGCTTCTGTTATCCCTGCATCGTTCTTGCGCAACGATTTACGCCTCTAACGTATCCGTCTCGAATATTCCCAGCTTTTTTACCCTAAATTACGTAATCAGAGGGTGTTTCGTTTCGCTAGGAAGCTCGTAGAAAGAGTACATCGCGTAATCCCCATCGAAACTATTTATCATTCAAAGATCGACGAAGAGCGCTCGTAACGTGCGAACTTTCCTTCTATTATCTTCCCCGTCGGCTCTCCAACTCGTTTCCTTAGCGGAATTTAAACGTATACAAGAGCGTCAAGGTCCACGCGTGACGCGGCGGACCAACGAAATTGACTTTCGAACCCTCTGTCCGCAACTGGATTAAGTTCGACCAAGTTTCCTCGGGGCTTTCAGCTTTTTCTATCCGACCACCCAGCGGTTGGAACGATGTTTCGCGCGACTTCGCATAAAAGCTCCACTGTTTCCCGATAAACCGCGCGGTGAACTGAACCGACCAGGGCCGGCCATATTTCTTCGTTCAGGTCGATCGCGGCATTGTCCGTCGCCATCCTCCGGGCACAATGTCGCCGGGATAAATTGCATCTGCGAGCGGTAACAGGCCGCGAAACGCGAGGGACAATAAACCTCTGCATTCGTGTTCTCGTCCCCGGGACAAACACGCCGCAATGTTGTGCTGGATGGTTACGCGTTTGGCGCGGGCTACCCGATTCGATTACGCGACACGTGTAGCCCCAGATGGAACACGATTAAGGGACCGTCTAAACTTCGCCTCCACGAGTGACGTCCAACGTCCGGGGAGGAAATTGTCAGCGGAATATGAAAGCTCGCGTGGTTTTTTTTGCTAGCTAGGAATCAGAAACGATTAAGTGTACGATGGATGTACGATGTATGCCAAAGAGAAAAAAAAAGGGGGCGAGTCTTTGTGTCGAGAGTTATTGTTCCTATATTTACATTGAGATCGTCGCCAGTTACGATCGTGAATTAATGAAACGGTTAATCGAGCAGGTGGATACGTTGACCTAAATACATCCAACCGTGATTGATTAAACAGCGCCGCTGGTCATTCCGTTTTATCAGGGACAGCGGATAATTGAATAACGTATTCGCGGGGTGTTCGCGATATCCCCTGTCGCCGTTAATAAAGCCGTTCGAGTGTCCCGTCTTTATTATTTCCGCGTGGAATGTTTTATCCACTTATCGTTGAAAATACAAATAAAATTCGCCAGCGTAGGAAGCGCAAAAAGCATCGTGGCGAGGATCGAATATGGAATATCTTATAATTTTATTATCGTTTCGTTAATCGCTCGATGGTGTTCTCGAGGAAGATGAACTTTACGCGGTGGCAAATGACGCGGGCAGATGGTCAAAGTTTTCGGTGAACCGTGTGATAATTGATCGTGTACATTGTACACTCTATCGGTGGGGCTGTTATTTTAGAGGGCTTCCCATGTGCAACGTCGGCACGGTAACCGTGGTCTGCTACGCTACGTGTAAATTCAATACGGGAAATCGAGAACAGGATGATAAAGCATCGTCCAACCTTCAGTTGCTCCGTGTTATGGTTTGCCTGCCTTTTCACGGGGGAGGCTGATGAAATCAGCCTGATGGATCGATTTATCGTTCCACGAATTCCTTCTGCAGCTTTGTCGGTTGAAAACGAGCTCTATTTTCGTTCCCACCGTTTCCTGTGTCGTTCGATTAATGGAGAAGTCTATTCGTAGGTAGATCTCGTAACGATAGGTTGCGGATGGTAAATCGAAAATAAGATCCAGCGCAAAAGGGTTGCACATATACGTCGACATTTACGGTGGTTTTATAGCAAGAAACAATTTTCATTAGCGCCGCCACGAAAGAAACCGGAAGCTGACGGGCGGATGAAGGCAGTTTGACCTTTACACATCGCTTTGCGGAAGATTGCAACGGTCACGTTGAGATGCAGCTCAGTCATGGGTAAATACGTAGCATTGGAAGCTGTCGATAAGAATCAAGGGAAGGTCCTTAAGGAACCGCTGCGTTTCATCTCATGAGAGCCATCGAGAAAGCAATTAGCCCGTGTGGGTAACGAAATCATTTTCACTCGACTCGGGACGAAGATTACGATCTTAGATCCACCTTCCTTGGCTGCAGCGAAGTCGTTTGCGGATTAACTCGAACGTGGATCGTTAATTTTGTTAACCGGTCGCAAGGGGTGACGGAAGTTACTTTAATTGAACGATGGAATCGGTGGATAGGAAGGGTAAATAACGCGCGTGTATTTAATCCGGCGTCGGATCGATTTCCTCTCACGACGTGGACATATTGATCGGATAACAGTATGTACGGTACCAGCCGTAATCGAGGCAACTTTATCAATTTGTAATTGGCTCGATTGAATCGAAACGGAGCCTCACAGACCGATCGTCAACTTACTCTCCTATAATTCGATCGAACATGGCGGCTGGGGACGTCACAACGGAACTCTGCAAGTCGAGAACTTTGTTCCAAACCCGCGGAGACAATAATTTCGTTTAAAATCCAGTATACAGCCGGAGGAGACGACGCGAAACGGTAGTTTTATAGTAGAAGTTTGTCGTTGCGAATGTCGAAGCGAATTGATATCTCGAAAGGGTTCCTCCACCGGTCGCATCCGGTCGTGAGAGCTATCTGAAATTGCTTTACCGCGAAACAGCAGGAAAAATTGAGTTTCTCCTTGGCCACTCGGAATTCTCCCTCTAAAACGATCGAAAGGAAGTAATGAACTTGTTAACCTGCTTTTATACAACTTTCCCGCTCCTGCTTTCGTTCAACTTCATCGCCAACTTACATTTCCACGTGAAAGCTGTTTGACGCTATTTCGAGGATCCCTTCCTTGCTGTTCATCGATCATTTTTATCTCGCGAAGAAGCACTTGTCCAGCGCTATCTTAAGAGAATTCTACCCAATCGATTTATTCAACGAACCTTGGAATATAAATTGCATTTTATTTGATCTGTTTAGGTATTGGGCAGCCAGACGGAGTATCATTTTATACACAGAGCTTTAGCACACGCGCGGAGCAAGAGGTCTGTGCCCCACATGAGAAGATTGAAGGTCGACCCTATGGTAAGTGACCCCACGAAACTCTACGGAATCTTACTTTATCGCGTAACCATCGTATAAATGAAAACAATATACCCATCGTCTGTGCACAATCGTCACGGGAGTCATTTACGACCAAGCATCCCGATCGACGAACAGATTCCGTTTGGAGAACGATTCAGAAGGCTCGGAGGCGGCGTCGAAAGGGGTGGCTCGTTCGTTCGTGCGAGGGCATGCGAAATCTGAATCCAATAGTCGATATAAATGTAAATGAATACACGGTTTCCAGCTGCGGCGAGGATATAATCGACGCGGAGACAAATTGATCGCATAAAATTACGGGAGGAGCGGGTGTTGCACGCGGAGGTGCGCGAATCGTCATTGATCCCCCTGAAAGGACGACGTTCCTCCATTTTTACGACGACACCTTCATAAATTTTCATCGCGAGGTCTCCGTCGAGACGACCCTTCCGCTCGATCCCGGGGTCGCGAGGAGATTTAACCAAACATCCATTATTTTTCCATTGTAGAACGGATGGCATCGAATAAAATAGAGTATTTCAAAGAGAGAGAGAGACGTACTCTGCCGAGGACATCCGATTATCGAACCAACGCATCGCTTGTTCGGCAGAAGATAAATTATTTAACGTTTCTCTTTACCACTTTGCCGCTTTCGTTATGTACCGTTTCGTTAATCACTCGGTAACGTTCGAGAGGTAGAAGCGAGTTTGCACGGGGTTGACGCGAACAGCGGGTTTTGCTTAAATGTTTCAGGTGCACACCGCGGTGCAGCAGCCTGGATTCAAGAGGGTGAAGAAAGGGTACAAGCCTTTGAGCGTGGATAATCTGGTGCCTTTGTACCAAATGAAAAATCCAGCGAATCCTGGGAACAGGGACCCGCTTGACCCGTACTTCCAGTATCAGTGGTACCTGAAGAACACCGGGCAGAATGGCGGGAAACCGAAGTTGGACTTGAACGTGAAGGCAGCCTGGGCTCAGGGTGTTACCGGGAAAAATGTGACCACTGCTATAATGGACGACGGTGAGACTTGACCCTTGTTTTTAACCAATGTCGCAACGCGATATGACTTAAAAGTCTCTCTCTGTTGTTTAAGGAAAGGAAAGATCATATCCGCGTGCAAATGCGATAATGTAAGATTACAATGCAAGATTGGATTAATGGATCGCTTTGCGCGATTTAACAATAGAAACTTCGCCCACGGCGTCTTCAGAGCTCATTAACAGAAAGCGTTTTAGCCTAGATTATGCGGCACGTGAACACGTGGCATTCCTGAGGTTGGCTGCATTAATTACGCGCCGAATCGACTGGTTAATCAATTACAGATATTGCCACGGCCTAATTTCATTAGTTACCATCGCTCGTTATACTGTGCCGGATATTAAAACGGTCTTTCGTCCGCTTCGTTCCTTCGTGAAGTCGATGTACATTGATTTCACTCGGAACACTGCACTTTCGATATTTTCTATCGATTTCGATGGACATCGCCACCAGTTATGCATACGTGCTCGTCAGTAGAAGCGAAATAAAACCCGTATCTGGGTCTTGGGGATTGATTAAATCGTGTACATCGTACTTCACAGAGAAACGAACGTGTTTCCAGTGGACGTCGATAGCCAACAATCCAATGGATCAAAACCAACGTGACCGGTTCAGATGTGTGGAGATATATCGACAACTAGTCGCTGATCCTCTCACGAATGAACATTTATACTGATATTTGCTTGTTCGTTACATGCACGAACCATCGTTCCGCGCTGTAGAGATTCGCGACTCAGTTTCCAATTAAAAAATTGTCTTTAATTGAGCATAGCTAGTGGACGAACGGACAGAAACCTGTGATCCAATGTTAAATATTTAAACATCCTTTTAGTTCTTCGTTCGATACTACAAGATTGCGTATCGTTCTTGAGAAGACTACGTTCGCAGGAGGCGAACGATTTCCTGTTCATTCAAACTTTGTCTATCGGTCCATCGATTGTTGGGTAACAGTTTTCTATAAGCGATTGTGAAACGCGATTATGCTTCAGAATCTCCATTGCGTAAACCAGAATCGATAATTCCCGAACGGGGAAACTATTGGCCATGCCACCCCCGTTTATTAAGCTCGGAGACTCGATACTCGTCTCTGTTAAATTGTAATCTCGAATATCTCGGCTTGTTAAGTAGTGCCTTTTGCGGTCTACCACGGTGTTATCGATTTCGCTCGCGAAATCGAGTCATCGTTCGGCAAACATCCGGGTAATACCTCAACGACGGTGTTCCTGTTTCGTAGAACATTACAAATTTAACCTCGGGCGAAATTCGTTGATCCTCCAGGTAAACCATGATCCCGTCATTTGATAGACACTACGATCGCTTTGGTTTAATCCTACCGGCTATCTACAATATTTGAGGGATGAGTAATGATGTACATAGGACCTGTAATAATTTAATTTCTTGACGCGAGCAGAAAAAATATGTTCTCTAAACTATGATCGACGTCGATGCGTAGCGAGCACTGTGCGCGAGTTGTATTAAATACCGCGGAAATGAGAATACAATATTGGCTGAACTTCCTATTTGCTGAACTCCAGGAAATGAACGTTTCACGTTTAATAATCTCCAATAATTCGTCGTACGTATCCAACGGATTAACAATCCCAGAAATCTCATTGCTAGCTAAAAAAAGTTCGAACTCTGGTTTCGCATTGTATTACAGGTACCACGTTAATTGTATCGCGAATCATTAACGCACGGAAACTCATTACAGATTTCTCGAGATCTCGAGAAATCCTCTTGCGTTTCAATTTTTTCCGCTACACCAGATCGCGAAATCCCTTCTGACGTGCGTAAATTCCGCCTGGCTAATTCTGTTCCACCTTTTCCATTCCAGGCGTTGACTATATGCATCCGGATCTGAAGTACAACTACGTAAGTACGCCATCATTACGCAACACCGTATCTGCGGTTCGCGTGTACTCCTGTAACGCGTCGCAATCCGCCAGCTTCTTTATCCTTTATTCCCATCCTGAATTCGACCCAGCTTATTAGCGAGAAGCCGTCTTGAGGGCTCGTTTCCGAGTCTCGTTCAATCTGGCGTCTTTACGAGGCGTTTACTCTCCCACAACGGCGACGTTCCATTAGAACCGAAAGACATTCGTAAGCCACGTCAGGGTAATACCCAACGCGCGTTCAAATTCAAATCGAGAGATGGCCATAAAGTTCCGCGACGGCTTCCAGATTGGTGTCCTTCCTGGGATCCACCTGAACAGGTGACCACCGGTCGCTGGTGTGTTAAATGTTAACCCAAGGAATCGAAGGACGAACGGGAGATGTCGGTTGTTTTTGATCGATCTTTCAACGATGGAAAATGGGAACTTATATCGAGCATAGCCAATTGAAATCAATCGACGATAATTATACGTCTGACGCGTTCTCAGTTTCTCGACCGCCGCGATTTGCTCGTGAGGAAGCGTTGAGATCTTGAAACGGTTCCTGTCGAAAACAATGACGTGCCCTATTACGGGAGAAAAGTTCCTTCTGCCCTCGGAAAGAAGAGGCAGTCGATTCGCATCACGTACCCGGGAGTTCTCGTCTGCTGCTCGAGATCCACTTCGCATCGCGGAGGAAAGTCATTGCGTTCCAACATCTTTCCGAGGACGTCATCCCAGGCTGCGTCGAGTGATGGGAACGCCGGAGGAATCGTAATGCTTTCGTTGAAAAGCTGCAGAACGCCTTGGGGAAACACGGTGTAATGGGTACATCGAATTACCTTTGTTTCGCGGCGATAACAAACGTTCGACCTATTTTCTGCGCTTCGCGAGTATTATTAAAGCGAGCAGGCAACGGTGACGTTCGATGAATGAAAACGCAGAAACGCGGACGGTGAAACCTGTTCGCGTTTGCGTCGAGCAGAGCGAGATAATGGAAAACGCGAGACATCGCTTGGATTTTTCCTGAAGATCGAGCGAAAGCCGAGGAGACTATGCAGCTTACGTATCAGAGGAGTTTGCGATCGACTGTGACGGAGGAAAGTCGATGGTGGGACGTTAAATGTCAAAAGGGAAATCCTGCCTGTAAAAGAATAGCCGGGAAACTAATTAACCATTTCGTCGGGACGCAACGTTTCTCGGTAGCGGCGATCAATTTGCGGGAAAAGGAGAGAATTCATCGGGGAAATTTTAATACGGTAGATTTGCTCTTTTTCGTTGGTTTTTTAGTAAAGCATCAATCAAGCTGGCTTTTATGGTAAAACGTCAGAAAATTCTGGAATTTTCATTAACGCCGTGCCATTCAATTAAAGGGTAAAAAAATGAGTTGCCGCGGATGCGAAGCGAGGGAAGAGGCCGATGGCGCGGAGGAACGAAGGGATGTGCTGCAGGGGTAGCTTTCGAGAATATGAAGATTAATCAGTGACCAACGCCGGCTGGGAGTATGGAACGCGTGTAGCGAGTAAAATAGATGAAAGAGAATCACGCTGGTGCGTAAATCGCACTCGCAGACCCTGCATTTTGTATGCAGTTAATTAACGTTGCTCGGGGTCTAACCATTTCTAGGAAAGTTATTAATGTTACACCAAGATGAAAACGAAACAGAAAACAGATTCCACTGGATTGTACAATAATAAAACGCAATTTGGAAGTGCACAAAATTAGAAACGTATGCATAGAAATATATTTTCGGACGCAAGCGGTACAATATAGTGGTCTCCAAAGAATACTATCGCAGAGGACTATCACCGCGTTTACGAGACGCGTCCAACTACCCCCGTGTTATTCATTGAGAGAAAGCTCTGGGGAGCTTTCGTTCTAACGATTGTTGCCTTTAGCCTTGCTTCCTGGCTTAACCAGCTTGATTGTTAGACGCAACGTGTTCTTACCTCCTTTTCTTTTTACCTTGACAAGACCCAGAATTCGTTTCAGAAGTGAGCCTAAAAATCCTGTCTGGGCTCCAAGGTTAAAATTGTCCTTTTAATCAAGGATGGTTACGTTCTTCGCTTCTCTCGACTCGAGAATCGGTGGAAAAAAATATAGCGAATTGTTTGTGCCTTTCAGAACGCCAAGGCTTCCTACGACTTCAGCAGCAACGATCCTTATCCGTATCCAAGGTATACCGACGACTGGTTCAATAGGTGAGTGAAATGACCGCACGTGTCTATAATTTTACAACGGAATCATATTTCGTTGATGCTCTTAGGCTTACGGGATAAGTATTTGTTACGTAAAGCCGGGTATTTCGCGTGACGAGATTAAAAAGGACGATCTTGAGTAACAGGAACTTGAGGGAGCCACGAGAGCCCGATGTGATCGCGTAATTAATGATTACCGGGTGGCAAAATTAGCGTGGATGGTGGGATAGAAGATTATTAAGCCGGGAAAATTGTTCGAAGCTTCTTATTACAAGTTTACATTGTTCTCCTCGCCGCGATTGAAGGTGACACGGCCCTCGAAGAAGCCACGAAAGAGGATAATGCCGTTTCAGCTGGTGCCCAGAATCGATGGAACTTCTTTTCATCCGATAATGAGAAATCGACTTTCTAGTTAGCCGATCGAGAAACATGATTTATCCCTGAGGTCGGATACAAAGTTCACGGAACAATGCGAGCGCGTAACTTCTTACAAAATCTCTCTCCCTATCACGATGAAACTAATCATTTTTTTCTCTTCAGGGCTTTCGCGGACAGTAATTCAATTACGTGTCCGAGAATTATGCGTCCCTTGCCTTCTTCTTACATAAAAACTTTCTACGATCCACTTATCTTTCACAAATGGTTTACGTAAGCTTCACGAGCAATTGCCGCGAATCTATGCCGCTGACAAATATTCCCCTCGAACAAACATTGATTCGAAACACTGCTCGATTGACGTGCCTTACCTTGGGAATTTATTACATCACCGTCCCATTTCCCGTTGTCTCCTCTCTGCAACGTGGAACGCTTTCCATTCTTCAAATCCCCTCGTCGAATTCATTCCTTCTCCCCGTCTTTCTTCCGTCCTCGCGTATTTTTCAATAGAACGACACGTCGATCGTTCCCTCGACGAGTTCAATTACCATTCTTCCGTCGAAAGAAATTCCAGACAATCGTCTACGGCCCCAAGGATGGTCCATTGTATTCATCAACGCGGAGATTTTTAACGAACCGCCCACTCGTTCCACGCCTCTGACCTTTGACGCAACCAGATTCGCTTCGTTTAGCGGAAAAAGGGCGAATCGGTCGAAACGTTCCTCGTTACACCGTGACATTGCACAACGACTTCGTCTTTACTTGATTCATCGTTTATACGTCGCGCACGTGGAAAAACTTGGGACGGAACGTGGGTGACCGCGATCCACCGCAATCGGCTTCGACGTTAATACGTACGTTTCCTGGCGAAGTCGCTCATACAATATCTTCTTTATGACGTTCGTTTCTTGATTTTATCGGTTCAATCAGAACGCGACAATAAAGGTGGACATTAAAGTCGAGCGAAGTGGCCGTGATGAAACTGGAAGGACGATAAAACTTTCCTCGCGATTTTGGCTTCAACGACGATTGATTGTGAAGGCTTTCTTCGCTTTGTCGCGAGGTACGCAGAACTTCCGGTTTACGTCGTTCAAACGGTTAGTTCGCGACGGACTTTCCCAGTTCAATTACCGTTCCGCCTGTTCGTTCCTTTGTTTGTTACCGTGGAAGCAATGGCCTCGTGGTATCCCATTTACGCGCAGTTAGTCTGTACTCCTCGCTGAAAGGACATCACGAAGTTGCTCGATCGAGCTTCTCGATCGTTGATCAACTCTGATGGAAGGTGGACTCGTTCCGGTTAGACGTCGACTTCAAAGCTTGCGTTCACCAAAATGGAATCGCTTGACTCGATATCGACTCGATCAAGGCGAACCAAATAGTCTCGATGATTGAAAACAGCAATTGTTTCTAGAGAAATGAAATTGAAACGACTGGAGATTTTTGTTCCCGCGACGGATCAGAATTTTATTTGATATTCGAACGAACGATGCCTACGGTTAATTGAAAAATTGTGTTATTACCCCAGGCAACGTGGAACCACGGTCTCCAGACAGGTGGGAGTGGAAACAACGGTGATGGAATTTCATTTCGCTCGTTATTTCACGCGACAGGCCGAACAGTTCGATACCAGACGAATGGTGTAAATTGGAAATCAACGTTAATTACTGGCTGCGAACGCGTCGCGATATATACGCACCGAAATCGCTGCTGTAAGATCAATCGCGTGCCATCGCGGCTCGTTAATTTCCCGTCGTTGGCATTGTTTGCGTTTGATTTGCATCGGATTAACGCAAGAATGTGCAGGGAATGTTCATCGAATTCCCGTTCGTTACTCGCCGTTAGAGTCAGCCGCGCGGTAGCTAATTAATCGCACCGTGTAATTGTATCTGAATTTTGTACGATTAACGCGCGGACGAGCAGCCTCGTCTGGACCATCCCTGTGCCTCGAGCGTACAAACATATCGGCAAGCTCATCGCCTTGCGGGCTCCAATTATATGTAAATGACGCGGCTGCCTGTTGTTTCCGCGCGTCCTTTTATTAATTACGCCTGACGCGATGGAAATTGCTTCGCTCGGGTTCAACGGGTCGCATATTTAACCTTTGAAACGGGACCGATAGGCGTTAGATAACAGACAGAGCCGTCCGACGCAACGGTAGCCGTGCAATTCTGATTTAAACAGCGAAACGGTAACGCAATAAATTGTACCGTTTGTTGTCGCGAGCAATTCCTCCGCGTCCTCGATCTCTGGTCGCACAATTGAATCGCGTTTACCCGTTTGCGGTTGGTACTCGTTAAAACTGGTAACACCAGACGCGCACAGCCGGAGTTCCAGCTGGTCCAAGTGGTCGCGTGTGTGGCAACAAGCCCGGCTAATGAACAGCGGACGCGCTTGCTAATTTCCCGGCTACGGAGTCGGGAGCAATTCGCGGCAATGAAATTTTCATTAAACCGCCGTTCCCGGGCGAGAATTTCTTCTGAACACCGTGTCCCCGCCCCATTCCGTCCCGGTCGGCTCGCGAGGGAAAAATACTTCAGACACGGTAGCTCGTAAATTCTCATTTAAGGAGCGTTCCGTTACATCCGCCGCGCGAGGATCCGTTATTTATGCGCGCGGAGAACAAACGAGGTGAGGCCTTCTTTCACCGATCCTTCCAGGCTAATTTACCGCTTTTAGAATTGCACGAGGTATACAGTGGATGGTACAGTGGGTACGAGTTATCGGTTGGTTCTTCGACGAGAGCCTTCCAACGTCGACGTAAAATTCGAAGCAGTCGCTCGACGGTCCAAAGATCGCAGAGCGATCGCGTATTTAACTCGACGAGCAACGTTAAGTCGCGTTCAAATGCCTGATAATTAGCTATCGGAGTTTCCGACGACAGAAATCCATGACGATAATATTGTCTCGACGATAGAGACACGGCTGAATCTAATTAGAACGTTTTCCTTGCAAGCCACGGCACCAGGTGCGCTGGCGAGGTCGCAGCAGCCAGGGACAACGGCGTCTGCGGCGTGGGCGTCGCGTACGACTCGAAAGTCGCCGGGATTCGAATGCTGGATCAGCCTTACATGACCGATCTGATCGAGGCGAACAGCATGGGACACGAACCTGACCTGATCGACATTTATAGCGCCTCGTGGGGACCGACGGACGACGGGAAGACCGTCGACGGGCCGCGGAACGCGACGATGAGGGCCATCGTGCGCGGCGTTAACGAGGTGCGTATTAAGGTGGGAACAGCCCCCAGTCTCGCGTGTAGCCCTCTGCCCCAACGTCACACAGGATCCTCTTACCGTCCTTCGTTCGAATTCGAGGGTGGAAATTAACCCTCGCGTCTTGAAGCGACCCCTCGGTTATTTATCGCCTCCCCTCTGAACTCGAGGGCTCATGGGTTTGCGTCATCGTTGGAATTCGCTTCGAAAGTTTCATAAATAATCGCACGCTGGTAGAAAATTGAGAGTGACGGATGTTGGTATATTGTGTGTTCTAATCTGGACCGTAGCGAGCAGGAAAAAACGTCTCGAGTTGATCGATACGACAACTATACAAAAGATTCAAAGTTAACGACGAAGACTTTGGTAGACGGATCGACGGTTGCCGTTATAAATTAGAGGACTTGACTAAACTTCCCTTTGTTTTATGCTACATTTCAAAATAATATTTAATGGGTTTTAGCGTTCTGAATCTTGCTGGCCACGCGAAATTGCTATATTCGAAACTGTATCGAAGATTTCCTTTTTTTGTTAGAGTCGATGTAGTCTGTATATTTCGTTATTCGAACGATAGAGACGTAGAAAGATTCATGCGAATAAGCGCGCCTTAACCGAGCAACGCTGTGCTCAACATCGCGGTCGTTATTTTATCGTTGACACCGAACACCGCGCGGACCTTTACGCGCGACACGTTGTCACGCCGCTGACAGGGGGCTGATTTCTCACGAGAGCGAGCTGCAACACGTGCCGCGGTGAAACTTTTATGGAAACAGCGGGATGTAATTTTTATGGTGATAAACGCGCGGCGACAGCTGCCCCGTTTACAACGCGCGCCATCCATCTTTCAGGAATGCTATGGAACTCGAAATCTCTGCGACCGCTTCCGTGATACGCGATCGTTTCCTGATACGGCTGTTTCCGGTGCCTCCCGGCTGAAACTTTTGCCAGGCGAAGCGATAATGGCGGTGAACGCTATCGAACCAAGCTCTGCTTTCACTCTCGAGTTTATTGTTGCAAGCTTAACTTTCCTTATGAATTATTGCCTCGGTTATGTGTTGCGTGATGGTATTTAATATTTCGCATTTTCACGGTTTGCATCGATATTTCCAATGTTTGACGGTGGCCTTTGGTGTCTGGAGAAGAGCCTCCCTCGTTTAATATTTCTGTTCAATGGAGAGAGGATCGAGAAGAAAATCTTCTTTCCCTCGGAAAGAGGGCCAGACGGTAATAAAGTTAGTTCGCCAACTTGGTCTTCCGTCGCGGGGAAACGGCGGCCAGTGTCCTAATTAACTTCGTAATTGCGTCTCACGAATTTCTGGCGGCTGTCACGGCGACGGAAGTCGTTCCGCCCGGCTCTTAAGCCGCGTCTAAACAAAGCCACCCTCCGAGTCTATCGATCGTCTTCCAAAAGCTTGCGAGTATCCCCTTGATTAGTAGCCACTTGAGAAATTTTTTTTTCAACGTTTTCTCTCGCGCGTGTTCATCTATAAAGTATAAAGTGCAGAGAAATAAAAGTTGCAGTTAAAATTATATCGATATTCGAATACTAGGCGGATGTGACTTCATGAACTGCGGCGAGCTGACTCTTTTCTCGACTTTCCACGAACCGTACGGGAATAGTCGATAATTGGTTCGAATCCAATCGGTGTAACTCCCGTCCCGAACGGAAACGTCGATAATTTTCATTAGAGAGACGCGACGAGTCGTCGAAAATGCGGATGTTTATCGCAAACGTTCTCACCATAATAATGTTACACAGCCAATTTCCGAGGACCGTGTGCAGGAAGAAAGATACTTCGATTCGCGTTTATTCCTCTCGATCGCTCGTGGCAATCATTTAATTTCGAATGCAATTACGAGAGTATCGAGATAGTCGAGCATTCGTTCGAGACGAAGCCGCAAACCGCGAATTACTGGTCGAACAATTAATTCCGTCACGGATTTGTTTGCCCTCTGTTCCATACTGTTCGCGACTAACGTTTAACGAGAAAAACAGCTGTAAAACATTATAAATACCCATCGAACGTTAACTCTTTGTCACACACCGGTCTCATCGCTTGATTATCGGCCGGTCTCGTCAAGAATACTTTATTGGACCGCGAACTTTAAAGGCGTCTCGTATCAAACGATTACGAACCTTGGCAACTTTCTATAATGTAATTACACGCTGCAATAATCTCTCCCTTGAACCCTGGGGAGGTGAATCGATAGGTGTCAAGATTCTTTCCGCTCGCCGGCGTTTCGCGTTCGAGAAACGGCTGCTCCCGTTTCGAAGCCTCCCTTAACAACCAGTCGTCTCACACGCGAGTTATGACAGGTCGTTACGTCTCAGCGGCAGCCAATCGGGAGCGGAAATCCTTTGGGGACGAGCCCGCCGTGAAATAAACTCGAAACGAGCGATTCTGCCCTATATTTTCATCTCTTGACGCCATTCCTTGGCAAGTAAAAAAAAAAAAGCGGGCAGGGTGAGAAAGAAACTCGGCCCAATTTCTGGCGAGAACAGCGTTCGAAATGTGTTCACTTTTCTGTTTCATAGGGACGAAGGGGGCTGGGCAACATTTACGTGTGGGCATCAGGTGACGGCGGCGAGGAGGACGATTGCAATTGCGACGGTTACGCGGCCAGTATGTGGACTGTCAGCATTAACAGCGCCATCAACGACGGGCAAAACGCTCATTACGACGAGAGCTGCTCGAGCACCCTGGCCTCGACGTTCAGCAACGGTGCTAAGGATCCCAATATAGGGGTGGTAAGCGACGTTCGACCCCTACCGTTATAAGCTCCCGACGAAGTTAAGAGTGTCTTAATGAATTTGCGAGTATTCGAGGGTTGTAAAAGGTTTTATGAAAAGGGGGCGGAAATAACGAGGCATAAAAGATTGGAGGCTGTTAAGCACCCGCGGCACTTGCAGATTTCCGCGGTTACGGAGCCTGAGATTTCGCAGCTTCGCAAGGATATTTAAGACTTTGGCAAGTTTCGTCGATTTTCGCCTTACACGCCGCGATAACCGCGAGACTTGCCGCCTAAAATCGCGAAGGCAAATGTTTCATTAGTACCTCTCGCCTTTCAGTTACTTAAAGCTATCGTTGTTTGTCGTTAAGTCGAGTGAAAAGTACTAAATGGTCGGATCCTTGAGCGCAGCTGTGGCCCTGTGTGCTTCCTATTTCGACATTAAAGCTTCATCCCTCGTCCACGATCTTTGGTTGTCCACGGATTATTACGTTGTGAAACAATTTTCGGAGATCCACAGGTTTTTGAGACCAACGTTGTCAACGGATCGTTTAATACTTCCTCCACAAAATTTCGCGAAAGGCGTGCCTGCGAATGGGAATTAAAATTTCTGCGAAACGTTGTCAAAGCGGTGCCTCTGTGGTATGCAAACTTACAAGCTGCGTTCGCGGAATTCACCCGGTCACGCGTACAGCTACGATAACGCAGTTAACCAAGTATTCCGAGCACGAGAGGGTGGATTCCAGATTCTCCGGGCAAGTGCGCGGGGTCAAGTAAAAATAAGTTAACCGCACGGTCACGAGCCAGGAATTCCGCCGCTGCATACGAACGCCCCGATTTGAATAACCACCGCGTAATTTATACGAAAGTGTTCTTTATTTACATCTGAGCCCGTGCTGGAATTAAAGTTCCTTTTTGTTCCATCCGCGAAAGACTCGAAAGCGAACAAACGAAATCACGCGGGGAGAACGGAACGGTGACTTTCATTTTGACCACGGTTTGTAACCAGGTAGAAAGATCGTCTTGGCTAGGAGCCAAACGGTGGCCGCGCTCTAATTAGAGCGGGTACACCGACGATTCGTGTAGGATCGAAGGTCGACCGATGATAAATCAACTTCTACTGAAAGTTGGTAACGAGCGAGGGTGGAAGTTGGAGGGTTGAAGTTGAGAAGGTCTACGACAATTTCTCCGCCTATGCGATCGAGTTAATTTGTTGATAAAGGACACCACGGTGTGGGTGGCATAATTTAGTGTTATCTATTCTCCCCGATTAAAACACAGTTAAGTGGAAAAAATCATCGTTTTCATCCTTATTCATACAACGTTCAACGTGGATTGCCTTTAATGGGGTTGGTACATTATGGCTAACATTCCTAGCGCTTGGCACTCGCAGGGATTCTGAAGACTCCTGCTGGAATAATATCGTTGCAATATCTAGGGGAGTAGAGGAACGATTGCTCAGTGGGGCGGACGTTTACTTCGCGATAGAGGCGAGTTATCGTTCTCGCGAAGGAAGAGAAAGTTGTACATGTACACGCGTCAGCGATGACAAGTTCACGAGGTGGGTTTAACTTGTTAAGTCAACTGGATCGCAGACGGAGACGCGAAAGAGGGACAGAGAAGGCGGACGATGGCGATGATGGGGAATTGGAACGAAAAGCAACCCTTATTATTCGAGCAGCCGAGATAAGATTAGACCGTGGTCGACGAGTGGTCTGTCGGGACGCGTTGCGACCTCCAGACGCGAGATTACTTGGCGACGGTGCCGCGTTTACGGGGCATTCGAAAATTGTCAATCAACGTGACCTTTCGTGACTGCGTGGATGAGGGATTGGTTCGGTGAAATTGGAATTCGACGCGGGAAAATGGGTGTATTACTCTCCGGAGAGATTGAATCGATATGTGGACACGCTCGTGGTTGAACGTGGATTATTAAAATCTCATACACCGCACTGCCTCCTCTTAATTGGGCCACAGTTCTCGCTTTGTCGCGATTGATATTCGATGTAATACTCGCCACGGCCATTCATGAGAATGTAATTCGCGCGAGGACCGTGCTCATCGTTGGTGATTAACTTGAACGAAGGATTAGGATCTTGTTCTTGGCTCACGGAAGCTTATCGGTCGTTCGCAAACTTTGCGACGCAGCTTTATGACCGCTCATCGATTCATCCTTTGATAAGTGGGGAGATTACCATTTTTGTTCGTGGTTTCGTCATTTCATTGGCTGACTAGGAACGATCTTCTGTTTTGCGATAAACAGACACATGGCGCTTGCCTTCGTTCTACCTCATCCCCTGCGATATATTCATTTATTACTTAGTTATTTTGCTTTGAGCAATACGCAAGAAATTTGTCATTTGATCGACTTCAGTAGACAGAGAATATATTATATTAAAGAGAAATTGGTATTTGAAGGGGATGCTCTACAAAGAAAGGGATGCTTCCAATAAGCTTGTATAAGCTGCTCGTTAAATGCACGTTACATCACGTCGTTTACGGTCTCAACAACAAACAGCGGGGAACACGTTTCTGAATAGATTTTGCCCCCGTTCCCGTCCGTTTTTCCTCCCGATGGTTAAGATTTTATGTGCGAACACGGTTCTCTCGGATTTCCGATGCGCTCACCCTCCGGTGCGCAAAAATTTCACGCTCGGACGGAGGGGAAAATAAAGCAGGAACAGGAGGATGAACACCCGACACTCGTGGCACAGATGTACGCGAACCACTGTCAGATGGGATTCGCTCTCATCCCCGTGTCGTCCGCGTGTTAACTGAAAAAAGGGAAACGGCACTTTTATCTCTCTCGAATCGACGCCAGCTTTTATTTGTTCTTCTCCCAGCCTCGCGTCATATCGCGGTTATTAAAGGGCGCCTGTAACTCGATGGAATTACGGGTCCGATGGTATAGAAAATCGCAGGATTGACGATAAAGCGCATCGATAGCGAAGCAATTTTTCAAAGCGCCCCATTGTGGAAGGAAGTGCTCGTTTCCCAACAGCGGACGCCTATTACGGCGTCGTTTATCGTGATTTTACGGTGCTCGTACGCGTGACCGGAAGCGAACTTTTTAACGCGGAAACTTTCACGGTATCCGCGTAATACGCTCGGATGCGCTCGAGGAAATTACAGCGTTACGAAGTGGAACGTTTAATCCAGCCGTTGGGGGTTGCTCCGCGTACAATCGCGCGGATCGATCCGCGTACCTTCGCGATGTCTCGATACGAGATTCATCTCGCGATTCCCTTTCATCATTCGACATTCGTGATCTACCGTGAGTTCCTCTTTCGAAGAGGAACATGACGCGACGCGAACAACATTCTCGAGCATTGAAAGGGAAGCGCGTTTGAAAGACATGTTTAGGATTCGTCTGTTTTAAAATCTGGACAGGCGACGCGCTTGTGGGCGGGTACGCGAGCAGAAAGCCGCTTTTGTAAATGTAATTGGAATTAGTACGCGCCGCGCGATCATTAATGTGCAAATGAACTGCACTTTCATAATGAGTCGAGTTAGGTGACGCCAGAATAAATTCTAATCCCAGCCGGACAGAGGTGTACGTTTGCGTCCCCTGTCGCCTCTCCATCGCCTTCTTCATCCGTTGTACGCGCGTGTGCGTTACTTTCTTTCTTTCAGGCCACCACGGATCTCTACGGCAAATGCACGACGACGCACAGCGGCACGTCAGCTGCCGCACCGGAAGCTGCGGGAGTGTTTGCCCTCGCTCTCGAGGCCAAGTGAGTGCGCGAGGAAATTTTAATGTTATCCAGAGCGGCTCTTTGAACTTTCCACGCGGACGAGTTTCCTGCACGGTATCCTTGTTTTTCTAAAGTGTGCCACGAAATTTCCAATTTCCACTGGTAAACATGTCTAGCGGTGGATCGCGAAACGAACGCGACGGTCGTTATCTCGTTATTTTGTAGCTTTCGATACCCGGGATGTGATTTGATAGGTTCAATCCTCGAGAACGGAGAGGATGCTCGTTTTCCGACGGAGAATTTTCTTGTTGGCCAAGCTCGATCGATGAATCGAGATGAATATCGTATTAGGCGACGAGATCAGAACCGGAAACCAATCGTACGAGCTCTTCGAGGATTATTTTAAAATATACCTGCGCGTGTTCTCGTTTCGTTCTTCGGTATTCCGTCTCTACGGACGAATGACGCAACGTCCATTAGTATAAAATCCGAGGCAAAATTTGCATTAATCAACTTAATAGATCGCACGGATATTTTCGTTCTTTATTGGAAAGGAAAATATCGACGATCGAGTAATTAAACGAGGACGAGGTACGTCTGATTTCTCTCAGTGGCTCGTTCCGTTGGTGATAAAATAGATAAATCGTTAGCCGTGTAAATACGCGTTTTTTTTTGTAGAAATATTGAGAAGGGAACAACGAAGAATTGGTAATTTCCATCGATCTCCTTCGACATTTTAACGTTCTCTGTATATATACGCGCATAAATAACCAGGTCACTTTAAAAGCTACATAAATCGTTAAAGGACCATCCGGAAGCAGTGAAAAGCGTCGCTGTATCCCTGAAACACGACGCGCCGCCCACGGTTTTCAACGTCCGACGATAAACAATATTGCAGTTTCCGATGCAAACAACGTTGCATGAGATAGAACGTTTGGTGTTCGATTTCAGACGAAAGATCTCTCCCAGCAGAATTTTTCAATCCACCGGAATTACCGGCATTTCCTTCGAATTTACGGTAACAGTCTCGGACATCGTTGACTTATACTACTGAAAACTCGACGCGTGAGGTGGAACGTCGCGATAATTTCGCATCACGGTCCATGCATACGAAATTCGACTTATTCAAACGCAATTGGACTGCGATTCGAGCGTTTGCTGGAATCGGGAGAATCGAGAACAGCAGCTTAGGGAGAATTGAAAGCTCTGCTAATGCGGGTCCGCGTCCCGTCGAACTCACTCGTTGAAACGTGACCCAGTAACGGGGACGTGGCGCTAAAGTGCCGAGGTTTAATGCACGACATCGCCCCTTTGATATTCCTGCGCTCTCTGTGTCCCTCGAGCTTTTTTGTTCCACTTCCTTTGATCGTACGCTGATAGCAGTAAACACTAGGACCTGAACAAACGAGCGACCATGCATACTAAAAATCCTTCCGTCTCTTGACATCTTCAGACGTCATTAAAAGTATGGAAAGTAAATTTCTCAGTGCGCGCAACATCATTTCTTTTCATGTATTAATCGTTTAATATCTAGTCGTGGAAAAGATCAAAGAGTGCCTCGATAAGCTCGAGAAAATCGAATTAGCGGAGAATCATCGATTCCTGATTTCAGTCCGCAGCTGACCTGGCGCGACATCCAGCATCTGACCGTCTTAACGTCCAAGAGGAATTCGCTGTTCGACGCGAAGGGAAGATTCCATTGGACGATGAACGGCGTTGGCCTCGAATTCAATCACCTCTTCGGTTACGGGGTGCTGGACGCTGGTGCGATGGTTGCTCTGGCGAAGAAGTGGAAAACCGTACCACCGCGGTACCACTGCGAGGCTGGTTCCGTGCTCGAAACTCAGTGAGTGTCTTCGTGCCGCTATTGATCCTGTTTAGAGCGTAACCAGTCGAGAGGGGCGGGCACGGTTCGTTCTTTTTCTACTTGCCCGTTCGAAACTCGAAAAGTATGTAAATAGGCGGAGAAACAGCTGCTCGATTATAATTCGTGGGTGAGGAGCCGCGTATCGATTTTTCCCACTGCCGATACCCTATTGCGTGTACCGCTGCGTTGCACCGTGTCCGCTTCAATTCGCACGAGACCAACGCTATTTTAATCTCCTTTCGACGTTGGCATCCTTCGTTAAGACGCTTCCTTCTTGATAACCTTTCTCCAAGGAATCTGCAGAGGCGCTCGAACCCCCCCGCGAACCCCTCAGACCGTCGATGAACCTTTGTCAATTTCCTTTTTAGGGAAGTGACGAGCGATCGATCGATCCTGTTGAAAATAAAGACTGATGCCTGCGCCGGCACCGAGTACGCCGTGAACTATCTGGAACACGTGCAGGCCGTCATTTCCGTGAACGCCACTCGCAGGGGCGATCTGGAGTTGTTTCTGACTTCTCCCATGGGCACCAGGTACGTCGATCGGTTCTCAATGGAAATTGCTGGTTGAAATTCAGTTCTTATCACCGCGATTAAAAGTTATCGATCGTGGTTGGAACTTGATAGCTGATGGTGGTACTGGTTTCAGGTCGATGATTCTCAGCCGGAGGATAAACGATGACGATCATAGAGACGGCTTCACGAAATGGCCTTTCATGACCACTCACACATGGGGAGAGTATCCACAGGGTACTTGGTTGCTGGAGGTACCAGTACAATGTCCATCGAATTTCTATTAATCTACGACTTTTCTCAGTCACCACTTTCGTAACAAAAGATCGGATCGCGAAGTGAACGTACGCGTAGATTTTCGAGCTGAGATGAAATTTCTTTCAGGTGAGTTTCAATACTCAGACACCTCAACACGGATGGATCAGAGAGTGGACGCTGATGTTGCACGGCACCAGAGAGCCACCTTACACGGGGCTCCCGGCGGCTGATCCGCACTCGAAGCTAGCGATCGTGAAGAAGGCCCACGAGGAACGATCGACGGCGATGTAACGACCAACCGGAGCACTCTATCGTGACATCCGTATCGGGAGATGTTTACGCGACTAGTCTTTATTATTTAAGGATTTCATTTATACCGGCGACGAAAGGAAATTCGAACGCAACCACGGTCTGTACTCGTGGTCGCCTAACACCGGGAAAGAAGCTTCGTCTGTTCTCGACAATCCTCATCTCTGATGTCCAAGTTACGTTCGAATTTTGTTCAAGTCAAAGTTGCGTTTCTTTCGAACACCCCTGTGATAACGCATCTTAATTATACCGAGGTAACGTTCTGGTCGTACAGCTTCTAGTCGTTGATTTCGTTCGCGCGTTTGATTACGCTGTTTATTATCAGAGGACGTTGACTTTACGTCGGTGCCATATCTTGACCTCTTTTAACGATCTCCCGTTTACGTTCGACCGTTTAATCCAACGATTAATCCAGCATTTAAATATCCCTGACGAATCATAGAATCGAGGCTTGCGATTACGTTTGCTGTTCATTTACGAGCGATCGTAGCCATGCGAGCATATTCGAGGGGAGACCTTCCGCTGGCTCAGAGAGGCTAGAAGACGCCGTCGAACGACGGTAATCAGGAAACGGATGGAACGAAACGCGAACGGCACTCAGTTGGGAACAATAATCACACTCGAAATTATCCTCGCAACTCGACGAGCCCGTCCGTCGCGTACCTATCGATTAAATCATTGAATTCGTAGCTGAGTTTTTAGCGCGTGTCGAGTTGGGAGGTGTCGTGAAACATGGGAACGAGCCGACAGGGACAACGGCGGTCCACGCGTGCCAACGTTCGCGACTCTTCATGGAGGCTGTTTTCGATGGATTTAAGATGGATACTCTTTTGGACGACATATTGGATCGACATATTATAGATTATAACATGTTCGACTATATATATATAGACGTATATATCTTCATAAATAAATATATGTACAAGTATGTATATTGAATCTCTCGAGAGGAACGATACGTGTCAGTGGAACAACCCAAGTTTCAAATTCGTTAAGTTTCCGTGCAGAGAAGATAGGGCAGATTTATTGGATTCGTGATTTTTATACGAACGACTCGTTTTCAGGTTGTTTCTTTCACCGTCGAGTCTTTAGCGTATTTTAGACATTTCTCCTCTTTAATGTACACTATACATTGTCTATTTACTCTCTAACACTACATATCCAAGCGTTTCGGATTGTTCACACGACGCACAACGTATACCTGAGATAATACGGTCGATTTTTTACAAAATTCATCAGCGAGCCGCCAGGAATCTTGAGTAGCGCGTCGAAGTCGAAGACTTCGATGGCGAGAAAAAAAATTGCTTAGAGACAGCCACGCTAGGAAGTGAATTAGAAAAAAAAAGAACATCGAACCGGAATACCGTTCGACGTTCGCACGCATGGACCAGTTCGATTCAAGGGACGGAACCGATCCACTTCGCCTCCGACCTTCTCTATGATTTTCATATCAGATCCGCTTGCGTTTCTCGCTCGAGAACATTCCAAGTGAGACGGGAGCAACATTTCTGAAGGGTGTGGACTCGCTAGTTTATCGCTTATTTATTCGCCGATACGCTATCCGTTAATCTGTGTGCTTTTGTGTGGCGAGCAAACGATTATTTCACTACTCGAGCGGTGTCCTCACGAAAGCCTCTCGTTGGATAGATATTTCGTCGCGTCGCGAACGAAAGTCTCGTCGCCCAGTGGCGTCCATCAGTATTAGAAGATTGATTAACGCGATCAAGGAAACTGTCCAATGTTCCGTTGCTATCGATTGAAACCAACTTCTCTTGTCGATCAGAAGACAACTGTGACATTATCTGAGAGCTACGTACGCGCTTGCTCGAAAGTATTAGGACATTTGCTATTCTTGGTCACTCTCTATTAGTACGATGATTTGGTAAATTATTATTGTTATACGGTATAACACTCTTCTGGATATTTTCTGAACGATTACACGTCTTCGTTTTAAGATTCCAGTGCTTTCATTTAAACACAGACCGATTTAAACACTTTCAAAAATCGTTAGCATAATCTCGTCGTGAGATACTCTCTGTTATAATTAAACAGGTGTCTCGATACTTTTGAACGTGGCTATTCCAACGAAGACTCCACAGTGGGACTGGGATCGCGTGTGCCACGTCTCGAAGGACACGACACACGAGGTTGGCCTCCCAGTTCCACGGAAGAGTCTTCGCCGAGAAATGTTCTGTGTATTTCCACGACCTCTGTCTGTGCGTTCGTGCGAAAAGGTGTCCCCTGTGTTTTCTTTAAGAAACGATCCCTCGCGTGTTTAAGTAACGATCGACGCGTGGAACGAGACTAACAGGGACAGAATCGATCTGAGCTGGATGGAACGGTTTGCTATTTGTTATCCGCGATGACGATACACGCTGCATACATTTTAATCCGCTATTCCGTACGATACCGATCGCGTCGACGCTCGAGAGGACTTCTGGCCGGTGCCCGCCGCGCCGTAACGTTCGACTCGCTCGATGGATTCCCGATTCTGCGAGAGGGAAAGGCGACGCTGGTTGGCGCGAGAGATAGGAGAGAAACCAAGCTGGAATATAATATAGGAACCAAAAAAAAAGTAAGAGAAAAAAATACGAAAAAAGAAAAAAAAATGAATTGAAAAAGACGTGTAGATACTCTAGGTACGTAGCGGTCAGAGTTCGAAATTTACGCATAAACGTTGACGAAGAGCATCAACAGGAAAAAATATACATATTATTATAGTTAAAGTGAATTTAATCAACTTTATTCTGTACGTGATGTACACGTGAATGAATAAAATCTTTATTTTTTGGCCTGCATCGTTTTTATATGCTATACCCGGCGATCCGTTTACGTCACCGCCTACCGTTTCGATGCAGATCGATTTACGGGCGATCACGGCTCTTTTTCGTAGCTTTCGTCGGTCCCTTTATGACGCGGATCCAAATTAACGCGCGAATTACCGTTCATTCGATTAAGTCTATTCGCGTGTCCCAGAATTAAACAGATATCCCGTGAAAGCAGGCTCAGAGGAGCTTCGAGCGCGGAATGAAAATTGTCGGATTCATATCGATCCATCTTTATGGTCCGCGGGTCCTCTCCAGTTCTCTGTCAATGCCAACGAGGTACCATCGAGTAATTCACGATCAATCGTCGGGTACCCAGCCTCGAGGCACTCGGATCCGACGAAACGCCGTTGATCACTGAATTGGCAGGCATTCAGGCAACGCGATCTGTAGTGTCCCCAAATTATTCGCCATGAAAATAAGCAGCCTGAATAGCGGCTCCCAATTAATTGGTTGTATAAAATAAGCGATTCGAACAGCGAACGAATTTATGATTTATCGTCGTACCAATATCGACATATACGGTGGTCGATTGGGAATGAAACTCGAGACTGTAACTCATTGACAAGGAAAATCCGAGAAATTGTTCAATCCTCGTTCGAGCATAAAGGGTGAAGGATTTCTGAACGAGAAACTTTCCGCTCCAACTGTTCTACAAACGTAAATACCGTCGTACGATTCTATTCTACGAAACCGCCAATTGCAACGCGACATTCGAAAGAATTAAATTCAAAATTATGATAATTAATTCTGATTAAGGATATTGTACGTCGGCGTAACGTGATATTCGCAGGATGTGCACAAGGATTCCTACGTACGACGGATGGATGACACTTTCGACGAGATACGCAACGACGACGCGATTCTAAAAATTCGCTGGAACGAATCAGACTGATCCTCGGAGCGCGGGAGTAATTAGTTTAAGTGCGATATCACGAAGAGGCGTGGAAATTTGCATCGTAGAGGGAATTAGATAGGAACAGTGCAGGAAGATCTGAAAGCAGCACCGTATCTCTCGTAACGAAGTTAACATTTCCACGCGTACCGGTTCGTTAGTAACGCGTTTTATTGGGCCGAGCGGAAAATTGGAAGCGCACGACGACAGTCGGGGGAAACTGATCGGTGTACCGGGCGAAACAGTATCGAGAGCGGATATCACGAGCCATTTATCCGCTCGCATTTTCCCTCTTCCCGTCAGTGATTCCCGGGACAAAGGAACAGCGAACCCTCTCTCGTCCCCTTTTCGATCGAGCCTCGACCAAATGAAGCGTAAAAAGTAGAAATGAAACGAAAACGGAGTAATTGTCCCTCGATTCGATCCGTCGATCCCAGATCGCTGTCCAATTGGCGTTCTTCTGTCGGAATCAACGATCTCCTCTCGATCTCGATCGACACGGCGAAGAACGTTTCTCTAACGACGAATCTGAAGCGTCGCTGATCTTAGTCGAGATGGAATATTTTAATAAATCGTTCGCACTTGTTGGCGCTAAGGTGGTCACGGTAGATTTCTTCTCCACTTTTCGTTTCTCTTTTCTCGAGATCGATACTCTCTTAAGCACGGCTCGCCGTGACCCGAAACAATTCTCAGTTATCTCGTCGTGCTCCGATTACCGATCGGAACGGCGGAGCTTCGTCGACCATTGTTCAAAAGTCTGAATCGAAACGTTTCCAGGATTTTTTCCTCCCTCGTCGCGCGTAAACGCGTCCCGTAAACGCTTCCACCCCCTCTTTATTTTCTTCCACGAGAACGAAATAGCTGTCGCGCGTTTCTAGTCGCACATGCTTGACAGATTGGCATCGATCCGCGTAATTAACTGGCCCGGGAACGGATCGCGAGCCACGGCAATTTGCATAATTGGGTTGCCGTTGTTAAACCGTTATTTACGCACCGTCATAAATTCGACACGGGCTCCTTCGACGATTAACGCTTTGCGCGTGCAAATCGATCCTGCCTGGTAACCCTTATTAACGAGTGCCGTTTAAACGCGCACACTTTCGATACGACGCCAATTAACCGTGTCGCTGTGGTATACAGAAATCCAGTCGAGTGATCGACGTCTACTAAAAATTAATCGGATAATCGTTACGCGTTCCTCGCGCGTATCCCGCAAACGAACGCTAAGAGCATAAATTTCTTGCGAACGGTTATACGTATCGAAACGAGCAGCATGGCCGAATTATAAGCTGCGGCAGTCGTAAAAGTTGAGTAACGCTCGGTGTACAATTTCGGGAGATGCAATCGCGTTCAAGGGCACACGCGCGAGACACCGTTTCTGTGAAAGGGTATTGAGAGCAATTCGTTGTGGTTCCATACAAATGGAAATACACGGTTTCGAGCACGCCACTCGCAAACTGCCGGATATTTACACGACGTCCACTCGTCCGACAGGATCAGGATAACGAACGACTCCGCGGGGTCGGGGGAAAAAGAGGCGCGCGCCGCGTAAACTGGTCCGCGAAAAAATAAGATTCCACCGGCGTTTTATTAACCCGACCTACATGCATACGCGCGGGTAATTCTCCAGTGGTAGCAACGTCGAAAATTCGTTTCGTTTCGCGGGCAATTCGTACGTATACGTGTTCGATCGATTTTGCAATTCCTTCACCCTCGCAGACCCACTTTCGCCAACCTCCTAATTACTTAATCAACGTACCATTCACGGAACAAAGATAATTTCGCAGAAATGAAACGATCAACTTCTCGAGCGGTTGATTAACCGGACTTCCGAGTGGTTGAAATGTCAACGGTCGGAGAAATTCACGGAATTTCTCAACCGCTGCCTCCCCCGCCGTTTATCTTTATTATTTGGAGAGTTTTATTCCGCGATCGCGTGCCGCTGGCTAATATCGAGGTAGGCGAATACGAGAAACGTATCGCGCACGGGCCACCGACGTGGCCCTTTAATCAGCGTTTCGCGAGCCTGCCTCGAATTTGTCGTCGTCGAGGGGTGTCGACGATCGCGAGACTGCCGGCTGACCGTGGACAGCGGTACTAACGCGGTTTCCTTACCCACCGGGACCTATGGCCTGCGGACAAATTCGAGTTTAATGAGCTGACGTCAGAATCTCCGCCTCCGTGGCGTTGAAACGACGAATG
Source organism: Xylocopa sonorina (assembly GCF_050948175.1). NCBI lineage: Eukaryota > Metazoa > Arthropoda > Insecta > Hymenoptera > Apidae > Xylocopa > Xylocopa sonorina. The sequence continues at coordinate 20,625,121 of NC_135193.1, read as the reverse complement.
CGGCCCTCGACTTGGCCCACATTCGACGAAACGCGTCTTGGTGGCCAAGATTTTTGACACTCTTCGAGGACGTTTACTTGTGCCTCGAAACGAAACGAATTGTCGCAGAACCAGGTGCAAAACTACTCGAGATACTAAAGAAATTAATTAAGAATCTAATTCTGATACCTTTGAACGACATCGTAGACGTCGAAACGCGTCTAAATGCGATCTTTGTCGATTGACGCCAGTCTGTCTCTCGACTGCTTCGGATTGTCTGCTAGACAAACGAGAACAATGATTCGTCGACATGGATGAAAAGGAGTGGTGAAAAAAAAAGGTTCGCCATTATTTACAGCCTCGCAGTACTGACAAAGTTTCCGCGGCGGACAAAAGGAACGCGGGGGTGTCCGTGTGCGCTCTCGCGGTGGCTCGCCACGCTCGCGAACTTGTTTGAATATCGAGGGCTTGCGCGTTCGAGCCGCGGACTTACGTGGGTAGCGGATGCGCGAGTAGGACGAGACAGGGGTAGACGGCGGCAGGAGCAAGACGCGAGGCCGAGGAATCGAAGGAAGGGGTCGATTCGCGCTGGGTTAACTCGGTGGGAATGGACGAAAACAGGGATCAAAATATGGCGATGGAAAAAGGGGATCGCTGGATGGTCGAGGAAATGTAAATGGAGAATGGAACAGGGGGAGAGCGGTGGATTTTCGAAGGAAGAAATCTGCGAAGAGGAACGGGGGTGCGATTCGAGAAGGAAGGGTTCAGAGGAGAAAGAGAAGGGATGAGAGAAGTAGATAGAGCGAGTGAGAAGAGAGAGAGAGAGAGAAATGAAACGGGGTGGTGGGTTGGAGGGGGGCGGCGTGAGAGAGCGAGAGAAGGAGGGGGGGAGAGAAAGAGAGGCGGCACGGTGGTTGAGTCCGGTCCGACAGTCCGCGTGTTACCCCCAGCCGTAAAGCAGGGCCGCGTATTCTCGACTTGCGGTTAATCTCGTACCCGCCAGATTAGACGCAGAAACCGTTTCGAACGGTTCCGGGGAACACGCGTGATCGCGCATCGCTCGTACGTGCCCGGAGGCGTCCAGTGAACCGGAAGTGAGGCTCGTACCAGTGAAATCGAACGTAGCCGGGAACGATCGAGGCTGTGACAGCTTCCTGGATTTTGCACAGGTAAGACGATCGATTTTCTTCCCTCGAGACGTGACGGAAGCCGTGATCTTCTTTCGCGAATCGATCGAAGTTGATTGGTTCGTTTTTTCAAATCTGTGCACGAGTGTCTGTGTTTTTTTTTTTTTCGTTAATCACTTCGTGGGGGAAGTGCGGAGGGATTCGAACAATATCAGTCCGCGACGCGGATAGAACGGGATGGTCGTGAAAAAGTAGATACTCGTAGCAGTTCGCATCCGCTAACGAGCCTGTTAACGAGCTGAGCTAGCACTGCCGACTCTATATTATCGTTTACGGAATATTTGTAATGTTTGGTGTATCCACGCTGTTTACTATGGCGCGTCAAACTTGCTCGAGCACTTTTATCTAGTAGATCCCAGATGAAACGAAATAACATATCACTCTTGAAACGACCGCATGCTTTCCAATACACTTCGCCTGAGATATTCGTATTTCGGGAATATCGATCGAATTTTACGTAACACCGGCTATCCTCGATACGTCCTTCCGTTTCATGGAAGAAGCGATCGATTTCGATCGAAATCCTGAGGAAATCCTCGGACGTCGACTCGAGAGGGTGTCCTCCGTGAGAAGTTCGAGGTCAAACGTTGAAGTCTTCCGGACGAGATGGAACGTTCGATACGAACACGTATTGGTGGCTAAATATAGTGGAAATTTCGCGTCGGTTCGATTAGCTCGAGGACGTCGCGTATCCTGGGGCCTTTTCAATCCGAAACGGTTCGCCAACGAACCGAGGTTTTGCTCGAATTTTGCTACACAGGATCTCCTTTCGTTTCGAGGGTTTCGTCAGCGGTCAGAACGGAACTGGTCGAGACGAACGTTTTCGAAAGACACGCGACAGAGCGCGATCGAGGATCGATAGCGAATTCGCGGGTCGTGCAACGCGTCGAGCGAAGTGGAGGGTCGAATTCGCCGGATTTGCGTCTCACGGTTTATATTTTTCTTCTCGTCGCCGTCCTCTGGCTTTGATCACGTACTCCATTGACTGGAAAATATAATCTCGCGTCGTCCCTGAATATTTTTATCCCGCTGCGAAAAATAATCGACAAATATACCATCTCGGCAGGTGTCGTTCCTATGAATAAACTACGCCGCCGCGTCTGCCGCCGTTTTCATAAATCTCTGTCTACGATTGACCGCTGCTTATCGCGGGTCGCAATGGATATCGAGGACCACCCTCCAAATTATTCGATATCGCCTCGCAAATCTTCGTGAGGTATCGCCAGCCTAATTTTTCCTCCGTTTCGACGATATCCGCAGTGTTAAATCATAACTCAATTACAGATACCTGCGTCCCCTTATTAGCATCCGTGCGAACTTTCGATTCGTCGCTATTAACGAAAACGGAAGAGGGGTGAATTTTAAATGCCGCGAGAATGTTCGGACGTTTTATAAATTTACCTCACGAAAGTGAGATCGTCTTTCGCAAACGTGTGATCATCCATTGTGAAGCGAAATCGACCGTGAAGTTCGTGAGAAAAAAAGAACGACGACGCTAACGAAGAATAAAAGGCTCTATTACACGCAGGGTCTATTATTCGAGAAATTGATATCGAACTAAAATTGTTATATTAAAATAACTCGCTGTGCCAATTCACTCGACCCGTTGATTCGACCCAACTGTTCTCCGCGAACTCACTGACAAAAGAAGAAAGTGGGCAAACTTTTTAACGTCTGGTCTGAAACTTATTTATCATTCGCGGAATAAAAGCGGGAGTTCGTCGAAAGGAATTCGTCTGCTGGCGCGTGGTGGGCTACTGAAATTTGTAGCTACGAAGTAAGCTAAATTTCTTGGCGGTGCTTTTGTGAAAAAAAGTTGCACGTTCTATCTCCAGCGTGATCAATGAGAGAGGAACGACGGTTGAAGTTTTTCGGTAATATTCCCCTGTGTTCGCCACGTGGTTCGAGTAACTGAATAATTTAGGTAGCAGCGAGGGTTGTTAAACGTGGCGACGAGGAAGATGGCGGTCCCGCCGGGCCGTACGTTTCGTTTGGAATGTAAATTTCAGTGTCGGCCGTAAAAAAAGGAGGGAGGCGGAAAGGCTTGTTAAGTTAATCACGAGCGTTGTAGATAAATAAGGCAGATAGAGTGGCCCGCTCGTGACTAAAATGTGTACGTGCGAGTGGACGGTTTAGGACGCCGGCTGATTATCTCGCGGATCTCGATGGTAATCCATTCGTCCTCCCCTTTTCTTCGCGGAACGGTCACAATTTTCGTTTGCTCGATGGATTTGCACGGTCCTGGACGTAGAAACGTGTACAACCTAGGAATCCAACGGCGGAAGGAAGGGTTGGAAGTAATCCAGATTAAAGCTACGCTACTATAAAGACGATTTAGTAGGCTCCTAAGTAAGATCGCTCGCTACGACGCGAGGATGGCTTAATTCGTGCGTAACCTTTCGGAAACCTTTCTTCGTCCACCGCTTCGTCTCGAACAGAGCGATCACGTCGGAGATACCTGCACACGTGTCCGTCGAAGCGGACTACGATCGTACACGTACGCGAATTTAATCTGTAATAACGAAATATAGCGGAGAATGGTGTAAAGGAACAACGATTTAAGTTTAACACGTTTCGAACGAGGAACATTATCGCCACGGTGCTTAGTTTTCCCGTGGAAGCGAACAAGGATAAATCTGAACGATTCGTTCTCGACGATGCTGCCGAAGGGGAACCATTCCGTGTCGTCAGCAGTTTCGCTGAAACTCCCAGTTAACCGGACGATTTTCCCCTCGAGATCAGCGCGACGATTAGTCGAGGCTAATCCGGCTTTTTCGAAGTATGAATCATGTAGACATGTATCGCAGGAATTCCTTATCGAGGCAGAATTTTCCATTTGTCACGAAGATGTTTATCAATCCGTCACGTAGAACCTCAAATTGCTTTAATCACGAATCGATTGCGTTCATCAATTTATTCTCATTGTCCGCGAACTCTTCGACGCACGATGAAGAATGAAAACCTTCTTACCACCAGTGTAATTAGCGCGCAATAAATCGTGCATGCTCCGGTGGTTCCGTTTCCTGGACGGACGGGACCACGAAACTGGATTACACGCATTAAACAATAGCGTTAATTCAGGGCGAGACGGTAGGGTGCCGCGTAGACAAAGGGCGACGCGGTATCTTAAGCCAGCGATCGCCAGGGAGACAGCCAAGTGTGGCCAAGATACGCGAGAGCCTGGTACGCGAGACAAAGCCATTCTTATCGGGGCCTCCCCTTTAACCGTGCACTTTAATCCGTCTCGGTCGAAGGTTGGCTTGAACCTGGCAATAAAACCGTAACAGACGACACCTCGCCCGGTTCGTAGTAACAAAGTGCGAAGCGTTCGTTAAACCGACAACTACCAGACCTTCTTAACGTTTCAATTACACTTTACCTACCCACCGAAACGAGAAGAAGAAAAAAAAAAAAGAAATGAAAAAAATGATCTCTCTTTCCAACAGATTGGCAACGCGCGAAGACGATGCAGAGGTGGAAACGGGGCTCGTGGACGCCGATCGACTGATCCATCCGGGCCAGGGCTCGGAGGGGGTTAACGGAAGGTGAGAGGGGGCGAACGAGTCCTCCAGTTCGAGGCTGACGGGCTTTAGGGAGCTTGGGAGTTCCGCGGGACCCGGCAAATGTGGCTCTGTGCACGGTGAGCCGGGGTTACGGGGGCCGCGGGGCCCGTGGCGGTGGGGGTAGGTCCCGTGGCGAGGCAAGCGTGAGGCTACCCTTGAGTCCTCGCACTCTGTGCGCCCCTGGGGCCGGAGGTGGCGCACATGTGCACGCACAGGGCGCTGGTCCCGGCGCGACCGCGACCGCGGCGACCGGCACCGCTGCAACCGGAAACAATCCTGGCGCCGAGGAGGGATCCGGCCTTCCGGACGAGCCGATGGTGAGCACCATTTTAAATAATCATTCTAGACTTTCGTTAGGCTCGTTTCAACGCGGTTACACGCGAACAGTTTCAAGTTCCCTCAGTTTCGTCTGTTTAATTTCGTTCCTCGCGATTTCTTAACTTTCTCACAGCCCTTTCTAACGTTAATGCGGCATCGTGTTGACGTTCCATTTTCACCTGACATTTCCTCTACGCTCGTTCGCGTGTTTTCTCTTTAAACGATCCGCGATCCTAATAAGAGGACTCTAGTAATTTGTGAAAAAGCATCCGCGCGTCCTTCCTCTCCGCGGTTCTCGCCCTTTTTATTCGTTCTCTAAAAGTGTTCTCCACTGTTTCATCGGCCGTTTTCCGCCCTCTCCGTAACGGAACTGCACTTAAACCGAGTAGAAAAATTCCGAGGAACGCGCGAGCAAGTTCAGGGGGAACTCTGTTGTTATCGATGGAACCTGTTCCCGGTTCAGGTGCACGTCGAGAGGGCCGCGCAACAGGGCACCTGGATATGCTGCGTGCCGTGTTACTGGCTACGACGGAGCAAAGCCGTGCACAAGGCGTTGCTCACGTTCGCGATGCTGCTTGTCACCAGTCTTCTCGTCACCAGCCCTGTCCTCTTCCTCATCACCACGCTGCCCGAGGGAGAGCAGCCACGCGAGTGCGCGCCGTTGGTAAGTCACTCTGCATCCACCTTTTCATCCCACGTACCCCGTTCTCCGTTACTTACCGTTCTTCGTCACATCGCTTTAGTTCCCTCGAGCCGAGCAACGGGCACGCGTCACGTTCCAAGTTCAGATTTAACGTTCGTCGCGATCGTTAAACGGGAAAAAAGTAGCTGGGAGTACCAGTGAGTTTTGAAAGTCTCTCGAGTGGCGAAATCCGTAGCTGGGGGTGAGTGGGAAATTTCGACGCGTCTCTGAGAAGCTTTCGTTTCTTTCGCGAATAAAATCGCGAACGAGACTTTCGGCTAGTGGAAATTCCGTGGCGCGTCCCGTTCGTTGCGGACTTGGCGTACCCTGGTAGCCTCGTAAAAAGGAGGACGGATCATAAAGCGATGTACGTATTCGATGCTCCCAGGCTGTGTCTGCTGCTCTATGGCCGCTTCGATCGCTACGGTATCGTTGCCTTTAACGTTGTTCTTTTGTGCGACGCATCGATTCCACGGCTGTTTCGTCGCGAGCTCGCGCACTGTCACCAGAAAAATTCGATCTCGCCCTCGGCTTTACGATCTTCTTATACACTTCTCTGTTAATTCCATTTAGAACCGATGCGCGCGAGCGGATCGCGAATCTTTCCGCCCACGAGCTTCCTGCGCGAGATGAAAAACGCGCGCCATCGACTCGCAGCGGCGGAACTTGCGTAATAAAAATTACACGAATGCTCGTTGTTGCAATTCCTTCGCAAATTCCTCCGTTAATCACTGCCTATATCCGACGTACGAATGATCGTATTTGGTGCTGAATATTAAACGAACCGTTTAAACATTCCTTCCTCCTCAAGCCTGCTGCATAAAACGCGGCATACATTCGGCGAACGTCGATGGCCCCACAGATTTTACCCTTCCTTCTGCGGCGCACGGTCGCCGCTGAACCGAGGAGGAGGACCATTTGTAAGCTGTCCGCTCTGTGCCACGGTGTAACAGGTTTTGTTCGCGCGAGTCGGTCCGTGAAAGTTTATGCCCTGGCTGGCCCTGTTACCCAGCAGCGTTATATCACGCGCTTTCATGCCGCTAAAGCTAGACGTCGCGCGTAAAACCGCGTGGTGATCCCGCGGAAATTTCGCCCACGTATATCTCGGCCATCAGCGACAGGGTGGTTGCCGCGCGACTTCGCGGAGGAACCAGAGAAATCACGAGATTCCCTCCATTCGAAGGTCCTCTCACTTAGATTTCGACTACCTCGCTTGCTCTGAGAACGATCCTCGTATGTAAACGAGATGACACACCTTCGAATGGCTTCCAGACATCCGTTCCACGGCGGTAATTCAGCGTTTCCAAGCGACCACGTGTCTGACACATGGAATCCACGTCCGCGATTTCTTCGCGTGCTCGCGCAGTGCAATTTGCAGCGATTAAACGACACGATTATACAACGCGTGTAATCCGAATCGGGTTTGTTGTTCTCTCGCGAGTAATGCCCGTGCAATTGGTATCAGCTTGCAGTTACCCCCGTACGGCTTCCTAGTTAACATCAGGCAGCTCGTAATTCGGTTACGTCGCCCTTGTGCGATGTTGATCCAACGACGATCGCGATTCGATATAGATTTGCAGAGAAGCAGGAACGAGCCATGTATACGTCGACTTATCGATAGAATATCCTCCTTTGCGAGCGATTTATCGGAGCGAGAAGAGCGCCTGGACTTCTCCATCGGCTGGCGAACATTTTGCCCTTCGCAGAGGAGTAAAGAGGGCACGGATAGTGGTTGGAGGTCTGAAAGAGCGGAGTAACGAACCGTCCCTATCCCATGTAACTTAGCGCGCGTCGCGATTCGCTGTTAGGAGCGACGTTATTGAAATCACGGCGCTTTCACAGTCAACATCAATCTTAGCGAGCGTCGCGCTTTGTCCGCCGCCGGTTACCACTTTGATGCTGGGCGTTTAATGCACGCCTCGCGGTCGGGAAGCGGGAAATATTTGCGAGCCTCGATGGTCCACGCGCGGAACCAGCCATTACCGATCTGAAACGCAGAGTCACTTTTCACCGCGATGCTCGCGGACACCGAAACGAAAAAGGGGGTTAAAGGCCGGGTGGCGGTGGTGATCGTTAACGCGCGATCGATCGATCGTCTCGCCCCCGGGGCGAGAATAAACTGCGAAACATATAAATAGATCGCCTCGAACCGAGCCCCTCGCGCCAGACCAGAATTTATTCATCCCACCGGCTGGGTATTAACGCCGGGTAAAGTTTCCTCGCTTCTCGGGGTTGCTCGAATTATTTTTTCTTTTTTTTTTGTTCCTCGTGTACAAGAAACTGCGCGACGTACCAGTTCGTTACGAACACGGTAAGAATAAACAGGCTCGAATGTTCGAGTAAAGCGGGATAGTAAAAATATCCAGGGTCGTGTAAAAGCGTACGAATTTTTGTTTTACACCCCGCTTGGAATAGAACGTTTACAGAAAGAGGATGCTGGTTAGCGTTGGCGCGCGATCCTGCAGTTTTAATAAGCGACGGGGAAACGAGATTGGTTTTTATTGATCGATCACGAAACGCCAGTGAAAATTGTTCAATGTTCCTGGATATTTCACATGTGTAATTACCATCAACGATCTCTCGCGATTTCTCGAAATAACATTATCAATTATGGCTCAATTATCGCCGATATAGGGGACGCCTGTCTGGTTCCAGTTTGTAATCGACACGCGTTTAACGGCCAGGCAATCGACGTTCGAGTTCCGTTCGTCACGCGTCCATCGCGAGGAACGAATTCAATTCGTTCGAGCAATTTTATCCAATTCTGAGTTTATTTAAATTAACGCTTAAAAAGAATCGTCGAGCGAGCGGGACGAAATTGTCCGCCACGCGACCACGATTCATTTCATCGCGAACTGTTCGATCGTTCGTCGAGTTTCTATCGGTTCGCTTCTCCTCTGACACTTCGTCGAGGGTTCCAATGATTCTTTTCCCGTCGACACGCACGGACGAGTTCGCTCGCGATCGCCTCGTTCGAACGATACATCGGTAGCAGTTGGAAAGAGGCGAGCTACGTACGTTCCGGATATACGCGACGTGTACGTTCCAATTAAACAATGGTCCAATTGGCCTGGCCAGTCGTGGCCATAGAGAAGTCTCTTTGTCGCGTCCGTTAGACACTTTCACGGTGGAATTATTAGAACCGAGGCTGTCTCTCTTTGAACGCTTTGCTTTATTTAAAGCTCACGGTCGACGCTCGATGGACGCTTTTCCATCGTTCGAGGACCCTTTTGTAAATGCATATCGTAATCGTTCGACGTTGATACGATAAATAGTATCGATTTCCGGGGATTAACGGAGCGGGTAATTTGCGATCAATTAAGCGGCTCGCTTTTCTCTTTTTCACTTCGCCTGGTTTCGTCCAGTTAATAAGTTCGCGGTAATTACCAGCTGAAGTGGTTGGACCGATTCGAAGCTGATTGCCGGTACGATCCATCGGGAACAGTCGACGTAATCGCCGCGTCGATGTAATACACTTGTCTCTCTCGAGCCTTTCCTCTGATTTTCCCGAGAGTCGACGTTGAATTTGTCGAATTTATACGCGGAACCTGTCGCTGGCAGTTTTCTAGGGAAAGTTTCCGCGGCGAGCGATCGAGCGGAGCCAGGATTAGGCAAACGAGAGCGGAAAGCGGGCGAAAATCGGCCCTCGTCGAGGATATCTCGCCGCTCCTCATTGTCGATGATTTATTCACCGCTCGATATTCAACGATGACGAATGATGGATCGAACGAGTTCCACGGTCGTTCTTCGCGGATCGTTAGAGCGTTGCATCGCGACGAAGCCGTACATAGAGGAGTAAGGGGAGGGGGTAAGGTTTCGAGGCAAATGTCAGTCGTGCCCGAGGTCAGAGCTTCACCCTCCAGCCTGACCTTTATCTCTCGTCGTTGGACTCTTCTCGCGAGAAAATCCCTCTCGCCTACTTCCTGGTCCCTTTCTTAGTTCGAGTTCTTCGCGAACACCCGTTTCTCATCGCGTGCGAACTTTTTTCCTCGCGGCCAAGTAGAAAGTTGAAACAGTCGCGTCTGATCGAGGCGTTGAAACGGATGCGAGGGTACGCGAATGCTGTGGTTCGAGGATTCAAGGAAGCTCTCGCGCGGAGACAATCTGACCCTTTAACCTCGAGAGTGCGTGCAGCCCAGCTCGAAACAGGGTAAATACATCGCGAAAACGAGCACGAACATCTTCTTCCGGATGCGATTTAGATAGAGAGCGGTAGGCCGTGCCTGGAATATAAATTGAAAGCTTACGGGAGTAATTTCATTCTATTTAACCGGAATTCATTTAACCTCCCCTTCCTGCGTATCGAGGCATCAAAGAAACTTCCCTCGAAAGGATGTTTCCGCTGCGCTGGAGAGGACCACCCTCCGTGCAACCTTCTTTCCTTTCACCAGGCTCAAGAATTCGAGGTTCACGGATTATTTCGAGCGCGGGATCCCACGGTTCGATCGTAGACGCGATGTTGATAAGAAGAATTTCTATCAAAGGACGAACGAAACGCGAACGGAAGTTCGAAGGGCCAAGTAAGAAAGATATGGAAAATCGAGCAGCTGGAGCATAAATTTAACATCGATTTTCAGTCCCTCGCTTGTACAGGAATTTTTTTTTCGAGACGAAACGCTGTGGCAGACAAGCGACGAGCGATGGCGGTGGAAAAAAGTGGCGGTATCAGAAGGATTTATGAAGGTCCAAGGTTGTACGCGCCTCTCTTTAGACGCTCGACGTCGATAGCTTTCATAATGTTTACGAGATCCGGGGCTACTCGTCGGAGGATACGAACTAGACTCGAGACAGGGATTTACGCGCCTTACTGTCTACCTAACGACGCGATCCTCCCCGTGGAATCGCTCGAGACGACGCGAAGACTATTTGCGGAAGTCGTCGAGATCGGAATTCGTAATCGATCTCGCGGCGTTTTCACGTCTCTCGATGTCCTACCCCGGCTGACTCCGTCTCGATACGTAAGAATAAATGGGAAAATCCGGACGAGTCGGCGGACGTTAATTCCGTCGTGGCTGGGCTCGCGACCATTCGTCACCGTCAGAAAGACGTATCGAGCGTCCGCTGAAACGCGATCGACGACAATGAAAACCGTCGGCTCTCAAATTTTTAGCCGCCCTCGCGGAGGTCTCGCGGTCGCTCGCGGGACAATTCTTCACCCTACGCGCGACTTTTTCGCTCTGGGTGGGGCAGAGCTCTCTCTCACTCTCTCTCTCTTTCCTTCTTACTTACGCTCGAGGAACTTCGAAGTCCTTGGACGCCATTCGTCTCTTTCAGCGAAGACGTACGATTCCCGATTTCACCAGCAAGAATCCTTCCCGCTCGAACGCATTAGGCAGGAACAGAAGAACCAGTCGAGCCGACCTTTATATTTCCGTGGCGAACCGTGGGAGCATTGGAGCTGGCGATCGTTCCTTCGATCGTCCGCGATCGCGCTCGATGGTCGTCGGTGGAAAAACGAATTCCATTAGAGAGAAGACGCGAGGAGGAAGTTGTACGTTTTCACGGATGGAACGTCCTCCGTGCGAGCGTCGTGGCGAAGTTCGCCCTTGACGGTTCAGCGAGACGGTTCCCGTTAATCCTCCCACTTTGCTCCCCAGCTTCGTTCCCTCCATCCTCATTTACAAGCTGGTCCTTAAGTGTTAAAGTTACAGCGACTGCCCCCGTAATACCCGCGCGAGCCTTCGAGGCGTTAACTCGCTGCGGAATCGTTTTTCATTACGATTAAACCAGGATCAAAATCACCACTTACAGAAAGTAAGAGGGAAGAAGAGAAAAGGAAGCTGGTTTTTATTTCAGGACGAAGCCTGCATCAGGGAGAGGGACGGCCCGGAGGGCGTCTGCGACTCGAAAGCCTGCGAGGAAGCCTCGAAGCGGATGGTGGCGTTCATGAAGAAGGGGGTGGATCCGTGCAAGGACTTTTATCAGTTCGCGTGCGGCGGTATCCGCGATCAACAGCCGTATCAGCCCAGCTCGAGCTTCAACATGCTTCAGGCGAGGGTCGACGATCATCTTCACCGTGAGTGGAACCCATTCTCGTCCCTCGTTTTTTTTCCATTAAGATACCCTCGCCGCGCCCATTCAGGAGTGTCACGGGCCAAGCTCCTCGTAGAGGCGTCGGAGTATACTTCAGCTCGCACCGTTCTTCGTTTTTCCTCTCGCGTGCAGAAAAAATTGCGCCACTTCGTTGAAGACGTATTCTCATCTGTTTATCGTAATCGAAATGGTTGGAGAGGATCGGATAAATCGAGGCGATCGATGAAATCGAATCTCACGGACGGGAATTAATTTATCGGTGGGAAAAAAAGCGGGAGATTGGCGTGGAAAGTTGGAGAGGATGGAAGGGCGAGACCAGCTGGATAATTGATTCAGAAGCGCGGGGAAATTTCCCGCCGCCATTTAAACTTTCAATTAACCAAGCGCTCGCGAGGCACTCGGAACGAGAAGTTCACCCCCTGATCGCGTCGCTGTTTGCGCGATTCGGTCACGGAACCAATTTCAGATCACGGGACGCGTCCTCGTCTTCTCGTTCGTCACTTCGCTTCGTTGACATCGCGTACTTGAGAACACTTTCGCGAGCCTTTCTCGCGTCGAACATTTAGCGACACACCGTATCGAGAAGCGAAGTGAACGTTTGATCGATTCTTTCGAGATCGTTTCAATTGTCTCTCTCTCAATCTGTTGCTTCGACTCCACTCTTAATAACCTTGTCTATAAGAACAATCGACGCTCCATTGATTTCCGTTGAAACTCGACGAGGGATGCGATCGTGTCGTCGATGATTCGGAAAAATTAAAGCACCCTCGAGAGTTGTTCAAAGATATAAAAAAAAATTTGTTCATCTTCTTAAATCGTGGCTTGTCGAATCGAACGAAACCTCGAATCATTGGCACGCTCGTATATTTTGCCCTGTCGAATGAACAGAAGACGAGCTTATGTAGGTCAGCCGCGATTTAAAAGAGGTGGACGCGCATACGTCACGGAACGCTGACGCAGGGGATGGATGAGAGACAGCGGCGAAAAGTTGCCGCATTTTCCTTTCGTTTTCTTGGACAATACAGCGAGTTTTGGTTATAACACGGTTCTATCGTTCAGTGTTCACGGGGCACTCTGTAACAAGAGGGTCGATCGCGTCCGGTTCCTGTGAAACGGACCTTGAACGCGGTTAAACGATTTCACTCGCGTAACAGCTGTGTCTTCTAATCGAACGAACTTCGCGGCCCATTGTTTCGCTTGGAAAGTTCGCGGACAATCATACTGCGATACTTGTCGAACTTTTTTCGAATTTCCGGCGAGCGTTCTGTTTCTTGCCCCGTCTCGATCGTACAATTAAAAACTTTGCCATTTTATACAAATTCGAGGGATATTTTCTGCTTAAATTAGTAGAATTTGTTGATGAATTAATGGTCGCGATGTGGATCGTGTCGCGGAAATAATTTCGATGTTAACCGTGGCTTTGTTTGGCCATTAAAATACGATTTGCCCCCGTTAAAAAGGGTCCGCCGTGGTAGGGATTCCTCCAGGTTTGCGTGCGGGATGAAAAGGAGAAAAGGGTCGGCGGAAATGAAGATTTACAGGGGCGGGTTCTATGAAAAACAGGCGGCGTTCTCAAAGAATGACACACGGACGGAGCCGCGTAATAATTCATCGCTTCTCCTGCTCATTTTTTCACGCGGACGCCACTCACGCGGCCCAGTAAATATCCGAGAGCCGGTAGCCTCGACCGTGAGGATCCGCTCGAATGGAGATTAAACGTGGATCGCTCGTTTTCCACCATTCAAATGCTTTTTATATCGGGAGTGACACGAATACGGACGCGTTCGCGAAATCATCTCGAAAGTGAGAAAGAGAAATACTTTGGTTAAAAAACAGAGCAAGTCTATCCGACGTTTGACCATTTTCAGCGTGCCTATTTTCCCTAAACGATCCTCGCATTATCCAGCGTTCCTTTTTTCAAACAAGGAGTGCAAGAATCCGCCGCGTGGGCGAATGAATCAAAACTGAGAAGCTGAAAACACTTTCTTCATTCCGCTAGGATTTCTGCGAGCTTCCTCGTCAACCGGAACGCCTCTTGGTCCCTGTTCTCGCCGTGGCAGCACTCTTTTTTGGTCAATCTGTCTCGCGTGGGATCACGTTCGATCCATCCTGGAGTCAGCTAGAAATTTCTTTCTCCAATTCCCCTCGTGGTTCACGACACTTATTACTAAAAAATTAGCACTACCTCACGACATCTATCATCCGAGAACTCGGCAGAAAATAATGTTCGTCTCGCAAAGAGTATCGTCTAACAATAGAAAAGCGCATTTGCAGGTAATCGTTTCGCATACGCTCGCCTTGGTTTCCGGAAACCAAGGCGACGAAGCCTTAGCGGCAGAATTTACGTAAGAACAAAGAAGGTCCCCGCTGCAAACTTGATTAATCCAACTTGCTTAATAGGTCAAGTTCGTTTCGATAATCCGGAAGAGTTACGTCGCGGTTCCCGCCTGATCGATTCGACTGCACGCTCCCTTTTCCGGGAATAAAACTATTACCCCCTATTATTTTGTTTTCTCCGTCTCGAGGAAAGTGTTTCCGTTTCTTAGAACCCTCCGCCGGATATAGATCGGTTAACTCGTTGTCGTTCGTTGGGGGCGCAGGAAAGTTTAACGAACCAGCGATGGAACCAACCGTTTTTCCGTCCCTCGAAGGCGGGCCCTTCTGATTAAGCGAGAAAGTTCGTTTCGTATTTCGCGCGGCGGATTCCATCCAGCTGAGCAATTATACGGGCCGACCGCAAATTCGATAATCTCGCGGGACTCTGGCGAGATTCTGTTTATCAACGCGACTGGCCGTTTCGATATTTCCGTTGTTAATTGCTCGAGTTACCACGCGAAAGTAAACTCCACGACACTGGCCAGTGTCTGGCTTTTAAGCGGGTCAACTTCGAGAATTCGTTAACGGCCAGCCCATCAGCGTCAGAATCGGGTCGCAGGAATTGTCCGTTTAATCCTGCGCGAGTGTCTCCATTCGATCTCGTTTCCTTTCTTCCGCGTAGTCATTCTGACGACTTAAGGGACCCGCGATTACCAAGACGATTCCACAATTCCGTGGTAGCCAGGGAGAACGTTTTAAATGGACCCTTTCGCGGTTATACACGGCCACGTTAAGACGTTAGAGCGCGTCCTGACGACGACACGACGCGTTCCTCCTGGCTTTCCGCCCCAACTAGCTCACGAAACGCTCGTGCACACGCGAACTGGGACGCGCTCGCGGGCGTGGCGTGTTTTAGACGCTCGCAGGCATTTAAGAACACAGCTGGAATTTAAGCAGCGCCCTGGCTATTGTGCTAGTCTTGTTTTTTTTATTTTTCGTGCGTTGGACCCTGATCGAGACAAAAGCTGCGAACGCGTTCTTCTCCTCTGGTTCTTTCCAGGGAATAGCGTGGAAAAAATGAATCGTCGAAAGTTTCTGTTGAACATTATTTACTTGCTTTCGAGAGGGTCGGCACTGTTGATGCAACGTTCGCGTAATTGTAATATTTTCGTAGAAACAGATCTGGTTCGTGTTCTCTGTAAGGGGTTGTTCGCGAGAGGACCAGGTGTACGCAAAGGCTATCGACGGAGTGGAGTTTCAGGGTAACTTGTCGTTGTCGAAAATTCCGTTGTTAATCGCAATCCACGGGCGAACGCAGCTTGCCAGGCAGTCTCGAGCAAATTCAGACACACGCCTGGCTGGTATTCCGCGGAAGTTTCGTTTACGATGGGCTCCGCCGCAGGAGAATTTCCGGGGAAACTCCACGGTGAACGTGCGAGCGAAGAGTTCGCTTAAAAACCGTAGACTCGAATGTCGCGTCTCCTGCTTTTGCTCGCGCGACGATTTCGTTCTCGTCGAAGGTCGTTCCTGGTAATCGTGTGAATAGCGTCACCATTTGGGACGCGAGATGATTTAGACACCCGATACTTGGCAACAGCGGTCGTCTTGCTTCGGCTAACGGAACAGTCGACGTTTCGTTGGCGACGGAATTCGAAGGACAGCCAAATATTCGATTGGAAACAGAGGGGCGGGGAAATCAATTGTTGACAAAGATGGTTGGGGCGCGAACAACCCAGTTTCGATGGGCCAGTGAAAAGAATCCCGCTAATTAGCCTCTCGTTCGATGGTCCTTGGAACCACCACCTCGTACCCGCTGAATTCAACATAAATTTGAGGAAACTCGACTTTCTTCGAGGTTCGCTTTTCTTGCGCGCCATCTTCGACCGCAAGTTTATCTGGCACCCTTAAAATGTCATGTCCTCGCGTTTTTCGTCGATATAATTCTCTTGCAACTGATTCACGCCTTTATAATTCACCATTCGTTATATTTCTCAGTTTTCTCGTAACAAATAGTTATTACAATCAACGATGTCAACTTTTCGAGAATATACGGGCTAATTAATCGAACGATAAGCGATAGAAAGATGTCCGGTTGAAGCAATGGAACTAGTGCAACTTCAACAGCAGATCGTGTCCTGCAATCCGAGAGGATTCGTCCGTGAGAATCGAACAACTCGAGGACACCGATTACATCGAAACGATCGCTAAATCGTAAGAAACTACGAACGATCCGCGAAACTGTTCCATCCGCTAGGAAACAGGAAGCGCGGTTCCAACTTAGCCAAGCGCGATCTCCAGTTTTCGCATTAATCCTGCGCGATGGGAAGGAAGCATAAATTAGCGAGACTTAACATCGAACGCAACCTCGTTTTCAGTTTCGCGAATCTCCGCGACACGGATTATTCATCCGCGAAGAAAGGAAGCAGAGTTTCTTGCTACCAGAAACGATACGATCGACCTTCGCGTACACATCTTTGTCGAACTGATTGCGACACGACTGTTTGTCTCTCGAGTCGCTCTTTCACTGGCAGAACGTTGATTTCGCGTATAAGGCTACAGACAACCGCACAAGTGGAATACACAAGGCACTCCGTTCGAAGTTGGAAGATCCGCAGACATTTCGCTGGAAGACTGCTGACGACGTCCGATCAATGAAGGTTAGTGTGCACTGGCCAAGAGTATCGAGGCAGTGGCACGACTCGATATATCTGTCGTCGCGTGTACCATTCGATTGCCGCGTCACTCCGCTCGCAAATTGTCCTGACGCGCGTCCGATTAGAGTCGAGGAATTGCCGGACACTCCTGCGGATCCTCTGTCCCTGGCTGTTGACGCACGGACGTTATTAATGCCGCGTAATCGTAACCGGTGGCGTCGAGCCACTCGAGACCGGAAGCGGGCTCGATCGCGTGCAGAACCACCGGCAATTGGCCGCGTGCAATATTCACTGGGAATTGGAGTGCGCGTCGCGGATTGTTTCGCGATTCGTTAACGAATTTGCAGGTAGATCGAACTGCAGACGAATGGGTGGGGGACGTAAAATGATTTTATAACGTAATTGCACCGCGATGGGGCTGGTTCCTTTCCACGAGCAGTTATACATTTATCGCGCGGTTGTTCCTGGGTAACCCGCGGCAATGGAAACGGACATCGATCGAAACCTCCGCAGTGTAGTTTGATTTCTTTCTTTTTTCTTCCCTTTTTTTCTCTCGCTCGTTTCGAAGCTACGTCGCGGCGAAGCTGCGTTATAAACGCATTGCGCCAGGCGTCGTCCCTCTTTCGTTTTATTGCTAGTTAAAAATACGGGTAACGGCGTCGAGGCGGTTGAAGCGGAAGTTTCAGGTCGTTACGGCTGGCGGTAATCATCTTTTCGACCGTGCACCGTTCGACCGCCAACTTTTTCCCGAATCGAGATCGCAGCACGCGTACGAAGAGGAAGAGGAGCTCGCTCGATCGAAGCCGGTGGAACGCGAAATTGCTCTAATCTGATTTACCTTTAAAAAGTGTTCTAAATTCCATTACGATTCGGACGTATCCGCTTGGACGACGCGTCACATTTCGACGACGATGTTAACCGCACGGTTACCGACTATCAAAGAAATTGTCAGACGAGGCTGGGACAGAATATTACTTTGGCTGGTCCCGGGAAGTTTGCATCCAGCCGGCTTTTAATATCCTCTTTTTCATGGAATACATTACCTCTTGGCCATTATGTCCGCGCGCATTACCGGGACGCTCCGCTGAAATAATACCAGACAGCCGCTGGTAGCAGCGCGTTTCCGCTCGTAAAAGATTCACCGTTTCGCGATCGCGATTCGCGTGCACGTAATCGCGAGTGTGTCGATACGGTGGTCCATAAAAATTCGATGCCTCGTTTCTCTAAAACAGTCGAGGAGGAACGACAGAAATTTCCGTACGATATTTTAACGCTGATCGAAGCGAGGACGCAAGAACAGCCGGGGCAAGGGTGAACGATTGCGAGCGGACACGAACGCTTCGCGATCGCGATTCGCGTGGACGTAATCGCGCGTGTGTCGATACGGTGGTCCATAAAAATCCAATGGCTCGTTTCTCCAAAACAGTCGAGGAGGAACGACAGAAATTTCCGTACGATATTTTAACGCTGATCGAAGCGAGGACGCAAGAACAGTCGAGGCAAGGGTGAACGATTGCGAGCGGACACGAACGTTTCGCGAGCGTCTTAAAAAACTCTCGTTTTAATCGATCCTCTAACTGAGAGAGGTTTCTCGGTCCAGCGACTGGCATCCACGCGAAACTTTTTCCGCGAAAGCTCGTCGTAAGAACGGGAAAAAGTTTCGCGTTGGACTCGAATCCTCGCGTTCCATTCTGCAGGACGATTTCGCGAATTGAATATTCACGACCTCTCCCGCGGTTTTTCAACGGTTGCCTTAACGACCGTTCGATCGTTCGAAAATTTTCACTCGCGACTGCGAACTCTTCCTCGTGGAAGCTCGACCAGTTCCATTGAAACGTTCCTGCGTTCGCCTGTTTCACTGCGGGGTTGTGCTAAATGCGAGGGTGCTCGAGGAACGCGCAAAGTGCGGAAACGAGAAGAAAGAGGGGAAAGAGGAACGGCTGGGGGACGCAGAGGAGAGTGAATTGAAGAAGAGAAGAGTATGGGGGCGAGAGGGGTCGCTGGGGTGGGTTGAACGAGCGGGTGAAATGAAAACAGGGCCAGGCCATCCCTGGGAGTGTCGACAAAAGCTGGCCAGCCTCAGTGCGCGCCGAAATTTCGAGTCTCCATTTAAACGGAACCGCGGCAACGGCGACGAAAGAAGGTGCACGCGAGCGAGCGCTATGAACGCGCAAGAATCGACCGTGGAACTTGCAATTACACTTTGGAATCGGGGTATAACGAATTTTTACATAAACTAGATTCCATTTCCTAGATCTTTTATAATTCTCCATCTTTTCTTCTTCGATTTCACCTGGGCGATCGCAACGCTTCGAAAGTAACGAAAGAAGGTGCACGCCAGCGAGCGCTATGAACGCGCAAGAATCGACCATGGAACTTGAAATTACACTTTGGAATCGGGGTGTAACGAATTTTTACATAAACTAGATTCCATTTCCTAGATCTTTTATAATTCTCCATCTTTTCTTCTTCGATTTCACCTGGGCGATCGCAACGCTTCGAAAGTAAAGAAAGAAAGCGCACGCTTGCGAACATTATGGAGGCGCAAGAATCGACCATGGAACTTGCAATTACACTTTGCAATCGAGGTATAACGAATTTTTACATAAACTAGATTCCATTTCCTAGATCTTTTATAATTCTCCATCTTTTCTTCTTCGATTTCACCTGGGCGAACGCAACGCTTCGAAAGTAACGAAAGAAAGTGCACGCTTGCGAATATTATGGAGGCGCAAGAATCGACCATGGAACTTGAAATTACACTTTGCAATCGAGGTATAACGAATTTTTACATAAACTGTTTCCATTTTCCTAGATCTCTTATAATTCTCCATCTGTTCTTCTTCGATTTCACCAAGGCGATCGCAACGCTTCGAATGGAAATTGTTAGCTTCTGAGAGTCCTCGAAAACGGTTCCATTTTATTCGCTGCATAATATTGGATCATCCGTGACTCGATGAAAATACAATTCAGGGTGTATCGGATCGAGGCAAGCTCGAACAATAAACGTTCGAACAGGGTGTGTGTTCAGGTACGCGTGTAGGTATTGTCACGCGTGGCGATCGATAAAGGAAGCACTGTTTCGTCGTATCTTGCACGGTTTATTGTTCTCGAAACCGTCGCTGCGGAAGGCATCGATGATCCGAGCGTTCTCCATTTTTTATTCGATCTCGAGTACCCTGTAGAGCTATAGAATATACGTGTTCCTCGCGTTCGTTGGAATCGTACAACGTGACGGGTCGTTCGTGACGCGACGTCGCTCTTGATTGCATTAAATCTTAATTTCTTTTACGGTCGCGCAGTCAGGGGTAGTGGCAGGGGCAGGAAAGGGTGCAGCGTAAGAACGTGGAGGCGATATCGATTTTCAATGTACGTACGGCTGCTGTGGTCACACGAATCCCGCATAGATTATTAATCGAAATTTCCCTTGATTCGCGGTTTCATTGCTCGCGCAATTTAAACGTTTAAAGAGCTCAAAGAGCCCTTGAGGCCGCCTTGGATGAAAAACGAAGGTCGGTTATTAATTGAGATTCCGTTCGAATTGAAATTCACCGGTTAGAGAGTCTGCTGAAGTCGTCGAGGAAACGGGAAACGTCTGTTAATCGATATCATCTGTCCCCGGTGACGTGTTATTAATTATATGTTCGATTAACGGTCCTCCAATTGGTCCACGTCGCTCCGAACGACGCGAGCTATTCAGAGAAAGAGGAAACGATCGTTATTTCCATTAAAGAAACATTATTTCCACGAGTTTGAGGAATGTCTAATTAATATTTAAATTCTGGGGACGTATGCAGATTTTTGTGACCGGCTGCGAGCATAAATTTGCATGTAAGGAGCATAACGGTGGCTCGTTCGCGGGTTGTATAATTCCATACCGTTTTAAATATAGATGTTACGGGTGTACGAGAGAAAAACAGTGCGAGCAAATCGCTGACAATGTCCGCGATCGAGCGCTGGTCCGTTTACGCGATTTTAAGCGCGTCCGAAATTGATCCACGAATGGGACCACGCGGGAACAGAAGGTTTCCCTCTAATGGGTTTCCCAGGGACAAATTTGAACGGCGTACGCGTGCGATATCTGTCGCGGTCTCAATGAAAATGTAACCTTAGCGCAAAAGAATTCCCTCCGGGCCCGGCAGAAAAACGCGAAACAGCCATCCGCCGACATTTCCCTCGGCTCTCTGTTCTTATCTCCCGCGAAAGCTGAACGCTGGCTGCCGTTGGCGCGAAGAAAAGTAGAAGCTCGAGGAAAATTCGAGCAGGTGGCGGAGGAAGAGCTGGTTAACCTCGAGAGAGATCGTGGCGATCGATCGACAGCGAAATTTCGACGGACGCGTTCGAAAAGTGGCGACGCGAAGGCACGAAATAAGAGAACGCTCGCAAAGTGGCGACGCGACGAAGAGGAGACGCGATAGTCGGAGGGCGTCCCGCAGGAGGTCAGCAAAGGCCTCGCGGAAGGCCGGATCGGCCGCTCGGCCGTTACTATAAATATTTCATGTTAATCGATATATGTGCACACGGAAGTGTGTCATGCACGTTGTCCTATGACTCGACACAATGCTCCACATCGCGGGGCCAGCGGTCGTTCGTCGAACGACCCCGAGGAACGCTGGAAGTTGAACGTTTGCCGCGTCGTACGCGATCGTCCTCGTTTCTTCTGCTTCCCGCCCCTCCTCCGCGTTCCGCTGTTCGTCGCTCGAGCGGCCACGGATGATTCGTGGACGAACCTCGAATCGGGTTAGATGCGATATAAAAAGTGTTAGATTCGACAGTAACGGTTCGTAGAATTATTGGAATCGGTGGTCGAGCTTAATTCACCGTAAGACGGGATATTCGACGATTTATCTTGTCGTTTGGCGACTCGCGAGGATAGAGCCACGAGTTCATATGGAATTCATTACAGGACTATATGATAACGGCAGAGATTTTCATATAGAGCTCTAACTTTGGCTATTCGATGCTGGAATCACCCAGCATTCGCGAGGAAAAGAATCGACCCTCGATTCCTTTCATCGTCTACTTGAATGAGACGCGAATTTCCACTCTCGCAACGAATGTTAGTTAGACTTTCGAGTAATTTTACTAGCCTCGTCGAATATATTTTAATACCGCTTGGTGCGTCTATTCGACACCCCGTCGAGGGTAGCGTGGGATCCTCGTTCGATCTATTTCGGCGGAGTAGTCACCTCGTCGATGGCTTTTAACGGGGCTTCGAAACGAACCTTTGCCATTTTCGGGCTTCTGAATGGCGGATCCGCGGTATATCTCGCCGGGAATTGCAGGCAGAGTTTCGCGTCGATCTTTTTATAGCGCGGTGAATCCGTGATTTATGCGGGCTCGCGGCACGCTCTATTCACGGAAAATGTTTGTGCTCGAAACCGTTCGCGTGTACTCGCGAAATATTCGACTCCCTTCTATGTTGTCTCGCGTTTAGACAATTATCGATCGTTCTCTCAGCAAACGTTTCAACGTTCGCGTTGAGAATAGAGTATAGCACGCGGCGAAAGCTGGCGTTTCGACCGCAGATCCCCTTCGATGCTTAACGCTTCTAATTCTTACAAAGTGTCCATTTTCAGGACTGCTGGCGAACAAGACGGGGCGCATGGCGGGCGATTTCGAGAAGCTGGGGCTGTTCTACAAGGGCTGCTTGGAATTCAAGGAGAAGCCGGTGAATTTTACACCCGGTAAGTGGCGGTTCCCGTGGCAGCGTCGCGCTAGAACGCGTCCCATTTCAGAACGATACGTGTCCACGAGTGACAGACAAATGCAGCGTCGGTGTCGGAAGCAACGTCGGGGCGTCGTTGCGTCGGCCACGCTAACGACGCCGTTTCCGCAGACGATGCGTCACATTCGCGTAGCTCCTAGCCAAGCGACGTCTGCACGCGATGGAAATCAACCCATCGCGCGTCTTTCTGACCTCGCGCTTGCTGACTACGGATGGGATGGTTTGATGGATGCCTCGAAATCGCGAAATTTCACGCGCGAAACGCTTCACGATCGATCACGAGGCTCCGTCCAGGGAGAAATTGCGAGGATTCTGACGGCCAGGAAAATCCATCGATCCCACCACTTTCGAAACTCTCGTCGCAACTAATATCGGAACGAAAAACGGACGAACCGCTCCGGATGAAACGGCTGTTCCTCCGCGGAGGGCTTCCGCACGTGTTGCGTCCTACGTGACACGTATCGCGGTGGAATTTCGCCGCGATACATCTGTCGCACCGTTCATTCATATATTCGATCGTCGACGCAGGTGTTCCGCTCCTCGACCCCGTTTTTTTTGTCCACCCGCTCTCGTTTTGCTCTGTTACAGGTTACTCGCGCGGGGCTCTGGCGAATCGACGTCGATGGATTATTCATACGCGCTGAAATCACGAGGCTCGCGTGGCCAATGAGTCAGATATTCTCGATCTGGGCTCGAACGCGTTGCGCAGTATTTATGAACACCGCGAACATCTATATTTTAAGCTCTAATTGGAAATAAATATTTCGTCAATGGAGAGTTCACTGAAGCGATTCGTTTTTCGCTTTGTGAAATCGCGACGCTTTTAACATCCGCCATCGAAACGACTGTATTTCTTCTTTGGCGAGTGGTAGCCTCGTTTTCGAAAATACCAGTGATCGTCGAAAAGTGCACGTTCGACGATACGTTGCTAGCCTTTTCCATGGAATCGTCTAAGAAATATCCAAGCTATGGCTTCTCGCCTGAAGGTAGCCAGCGTGCATTTCCGTTTCAGCAAACGGAGCACAGACGGCATGAATAAGAAACGAAAGTGGAGTCGCGAGCGTAGACGACCGCGTCGAAGTTCCCAGTAAACAGTCGTGCACCGATCGACGACGGATATTATTGACTCTTACCCCTGCGTGCTTACAAAAGTCTCGCCTCTAACCGGTCGAAACTTGGTATCGACGAAAGTTCTCCGCTATCCAAGGCCTCGTCCTCGATTTCGCAATGAATCAGCCACGACAAAGTGGTGGGACCGCGGGATCAACCGGACGGCGTCAGACATCGTTGACTCGTACCACTTGCTCCTCGTCTAACTTGGAGAACCGGAAGCGTCGCGAGTTAAATACGCGTTCGAAGCCTCGTTGCGACTCTTCGTCGCGTCTGTGGCGAGCGATACGCACGGAGAATAGACTCGCAATGGAATCGCAGGAACGATGGAACGCGTTTGTTGAATCCCATTGAAGAATCTCGCGTCGCGTCGATTTTAATGCTCCGTCGAAGGAATTCCTCCGGTTCCTCAGTGACGAGCGCGCGACAATGGACTCCGCGAGACACGCGACACCGTCTCGCAAACAGTAACCAGGAATTTGTCGAGGCTGGTGAAAAGGTTCGCGACGGGAGATCGTCGTGAATGGGGGGAGAGGGTAACCTCGAATGGCGGTCGCTAATGCTTCCGCGCGTTCCCTTTTTCCTGGCGTTGTTCAGCCGTGGCCGTTCTCCAGCGGTGGAAAAAGTAAATGCACCGGGGGGACTCGAGCCAGCGGTGAAACAACCGTTGATACGAAGCGGAAGTGGCGGGTGTCGGTCGCGAAAGAAAAGAATTACGGGGCGTGATTGCGGCCGCTGGAAACGGCGGGAACGATGAAACGCCGTCGTCGAAGGAGAGGGATTTTCACCGTCGAAATCGGTGAAATCGACGACGGAGACCCGCTGCGCGCGGGATATTTATCGGCAAAAAAATGGGACACGGAGAATTGCATTTACGAGATTGTTCTCGATACGACGCGAGATAGTTCTGTATTTCAGTGCACCAAATTGTTCGTTTAAAATTCAGTCGTCATTAACGATACATTACTCGATTCACCGCGTTTCGAAGACACGATTTACTAACACTCGCGAAAATAAATGTTAAACTATTTCTCTTTAGAAAGCGTTCATTTAATAATAAGAATTCTGTGGACCACAAGTTCGCGTCGAGATTTCAGTCTCGAAGAAATGAAAAGTCGAGAGAGGATCGAGCAGAGAATTTACGATGGCTGACTAGCGCTCGCGACTCTCCACGTCATCGCAATACGACCGCGCTCTAACCCAGAAAGTCAATGTAGGCGGTCTAAGAATAGAAACGAAGCAATGCCGTTGGAGCCGATATCGTACGGCCGACAATGCGATTAATCAATCAGTATTGGCGCCAAATAGTTGGCCGCTGGTATTAAACAGAGATGAAACGAACAGACTCGCGTATTCGTCGGAATACCGTGGCGGTGTTCGATGTTTAACGATTCGATCGCATTCATCCGAGCTATTTTTCGTATCAGACGGATCCATCGGCTCCGGTCGATCCAGCGGATCGCATGAGAACGAACAGTATTTATGCGATACGTATAATCGACGGTTACGATTCGCGTATCGCCGCGTTCACGGTCGAGTGGCGAATTCTTTTCTGAAATCGGATGGATAACGCGTTATCTATGGAAAGAAGGACCTGTTGGCTCGGGACACCCGTCGTATCGATTGTTTGCTCGAGAACGTACCGGCTGTTCGAGGTGATCGATTGAATCGCGGCCGTGGGACGTTTGATTGGACCGTGATTGGACCGCGACCGCTGATAGAGTTTAACGAAATTCGCTCGACTCGTGTACCTTACGATTATTACGAACGTATTTCGAAAACGACTCAATGGATATCGAGAGTCCTTGTCAAATCGCTGTAAGTCAGAAAATCGATAGAGTACGTACGATTGGTCATATCTGGACGTACGAAGGGTGGAAGGATCCTCTTACGATTTTAAATCGCACGACCACGTGGTTTCACCTAAGAGAAATTCCCTGGTGGCCCATCATTCAATTCACGTAGCTGCTTCAGGTTCGATCGATATCGATTATATAGCCCATTGCATCTCTGATACTCTCAGTGAATGTTTGCTATCGATACACTCGGCTCGATCGCACGATTACGATTTTGAAAATTCTTCCCAGGAGAAGAATTTATGGCGTGTCTCATTCATATATATGGGCGCTCGAAAAGCGTGGAGAGTCGACTGAAAGAGCTTCCATTCTCTCTGGACATCGCGTGTTTTGCCCTCGAGAGCGTTTCTTTTGACGATTTGGAACAGACTTTGCTCGAATACGATCGCGTTCTCGCGAGGAACGCGACCAACCCTGTTACGAGGGTGCACCGCGATAACGCGAGCCTTGGCTGTTTGAAACTGGCGAAGGGTAAGCCTGCGATAGGCTTTGCGTCGTAAAAAACGAGACGTGCTCGCGATGCAAAGCTGCATCGAGCAGATTCGACGTTAATAGACTGTTAAGCGGGCTCTCGATGAGTCTTGTCGCTTTGCTGGTAACGGGGATGTTCGCGAAACGCAAACGCAACGCGTAGAAAATCCGTTGCACGGTGGAATTTTCGACAATCAACTTCGACTGCTCGTTTGGAATCGGATTTCGATTAAATTTTGATCAAATATCGATGACCATCGTTTTCATGCTCTCAGTAACGTTCGAGTTAGATGTCTGGTAATCGTTAAAACGCACCGCGAAGAAGAAAAGGAACGCGTTAGTCAAGCGCAGCCTCAGTTTTAATCTCCGACCACGCTCGTCGGTGTGGATTTAATTGAATTCGAGAAGTTCACGGGCGCAGCAACCGCGGTTGGGTGCTGCCAGTCCAGTTGCGGTTGAAAGAACCGGCGAGGATCTTGCGTCGACAGTGATCGCTGACAAAAAATTCTTCGCTCAGATTGAAATTCATGAAAAAACGAGGGAAAAAGCGGAAAAAGGGAGACGAAACAGGGAGAAGCAAAACGAGGGTGAAAGAGAGAGAGAGAAGGGGTTGGGTGTCAGGTGAAACAAGTGGAACGGGACGGAGATGAAATCAATGGCGATCGATTAGCTTGTCGGCGGTGAACCAGCGCAGAGGCGTTAGCTTTTTTTTCCCCAGCTGGCCAGGTTTTTTTTCGGGTTGATTCGCGGATTATGCCCCGCGCGGCGTGCGCCAGGGCGGACAGCTCGCCTTTTTACCGCGCGCCGCGATTTGCATTCGCGTGACACCCGCGAGGCGAAACAATTTTTTCCCTCCTAGCCGCGGCTGCCTCTGACTGTCCGTCATCGATGACCTGCGGCGATTTACGCCAACGACGCGAGTGCCTGGCCGCGATTTATGGAACGGATCGTTTCGAACCGTGAAAAACACAGTAGAGGCGAAGGAAAAAAAAAAATTGCGCTCATTCGCGTGTATATTTATGGGTTGCTTTCGCGCGAACAGAGAAACAGGGGTGTCGGGGACCGCGAATTAATATAAATTTAAGGGATGGCCCGCTGATACGGACGCGCGCGTGCAACGCGTATTTGCCGATAGGATAAATCAAATTGTTAGAGTATCGGTAACAATGATACACGGCTCGATGGGAACTTTTTCATTTATAGAGCCTCGTGTAACGTAGCGCGTTACGTAGCTGTATATATGTGTGCGTGCCATCGAACGATCGCGAACTTTTTCGAAAGCCAACTACACGCGAATATCGTAATTAATATCGAAAATTGTGATCAGAATCCGATACGAATGGGGAGTTTCTAATTAACATCGAAGTCTCGTTACGACAGCAACTATGGAACCAACCCTTTTAACCCCAATTAGCCATATACGAACGTAATTCCTGTTCCGTCGCGAGGACGTTAATTCCACGGATTTTTCCGCGAGTTAAATCGAGACGAATTCGAGCGACTCGTTGGACGCGCGCGTAAATTCGTTCTCGCAACTCGATACGATAGCCATCGAGTGAGGATCACGACGATCGCTCGTGTAAATGACCCTTAATCGAGACGATTGTAACGATACGGGGCTCGATAACGCAGCCGACAATCAGCCAGATAATAATGTCAACGGCGGATTAGCTCTGGCCAGGGCGGACGGGCGCGTAATTAATCGCAGGGCAATTAATGGATATTGCGTGTGGTCGCATGGCGCGTGCGTTGCTGTGGCTCGTTCGCGGTCCTCTCAGAACGGGACGTTCCTGCGTCGTTCCGGATGCTCGCAGACGATCGTTGGTCGCGTCGAGCAGCCTGGACGACTGCCCTTTACGTCGTGGCGATTGATAAAAATAGTTGACGGGCTATCGATCACGCAGACACTCGAAATGCCTCGATGCCAGCTGGTCTCGACTGATTTCGTCGAACGTTTTCGATCGCAGTTGCAATTCTTTTTTGTTTCCCCGCGAGATTGGCTTGTTTCTCTTCTGTCCTTCGATTGTAAGAGTCGAAAGAACGCGTAGGTGTAGGCTGTAATAATTTATTTTGAATAGCGCGGAGATTTGGTTATGGCTCCGCAGTTACAAAACGGTGGGACGCTTGAGTCGTGAAATCCTTGGAAGTTTCGAAACTGTCGGCGAGGTACCGTCAGTAACAGCGGTGGTCGCATGCACGCTCGAAGGAGTGATAAAAATCGTCCGGTATAATAAAGCAATAACGGGGATCCTTTGCTCGAAGACCTTGCCGCGAACTTTCGAGGTTCCTCAGAGGCACGTGGCCGAAAATCGAGCGTTCCACGCAGGCTGTTCAACCTTAGGACAGACTTTTCGTCTCGACCTTGCTACGTCTTTGGATTTTGATCTTTGAATTTTCTAATTTCGAACGAAACATGCAAAACTTGCCAGTCTGTGGTCCACAATCGCACGAACTGATCGTTCGTTCCTTACGAAATTTGAAAGAGAAATCTAACTCGACGTCCACTGTCCACGATTCACCCTTTACTACAACCCTTATCACCATCTCGCGAAACGTTTCTCACGGATGGCCTTTAACACCCTGCGGAGCGATTCGTGGTGCCAAGCAAGTGCTCGCGTGCGCGATATCCGCTTAATCGTCCTGGGGGGGGACTTTAAAACACCCCCCGGTGCGTAATTATGCGGATGAACGGGCATTAATGACGTCACGCTCGCACGATGAGTCCTTGAAGGCGGTCTGGAAAGACGACGGTGGTGACTTTTTGCGCAGCGAGGCGGATCGCGTGCGTGCGATACACGATAAGACACCGCGGGAGGAAAAAAGGCGTACACGCATGCCGCGGGACCAACTGGGGACGAAACGAAACGAAAACGTCGGCTCGCGTGCCTCCAATCGGCGCGTGGGGTCACGATTTCTGACCCACTTTCTCCCTCGAAGTCCACCCCCTTCGTATGGTGTTCAATCGTGACGTGTTCCATCGAACCTCGATCACAGTACCGTCGAATATTTTCTCCAAAAAGATACCTCTAGCAGCTCTCCTCTCAGAAGAGAATCGAGCGAGACCCGTTTTCTCTCTTCCACCATCGCAACCAGACGACGCTATCACTGAGGACTTGCAACCCCTTCTATAGAATTTACTATAGAGCAGCCTCTGCTCTGGACGTTCTAATGCCTTCTGCTAACACGATAGCCTTCTTCCTCTCGCTCGTTTCTCTACAAATTCCATTTTC
Organism: Xylocopa sonorina; assembly: GCF_050948175.1. Lineage (NCBI taxonomy): Eukaryota > Metazoa > Arthropoda > Insecta > Hymenoptera > Apidae > Xylocopa > Xylocopa sonorina. Next base: position 20,595,994 of record NC_135193.1, on the reverse strand, counting down.
AAGTCCCCCACAATGGGGTCTCGAGGTTCCAATAATTCTCGCCGGTGCTTCGAGATCGGCTAGAGCCGTTTTCTTACCCGTATATACCCGGTTTAACGAGGTACCCGCGAGGAGGACGTCTCGAGCCGTTCACCGTTCGTTTCATATTGATTCGAGCGTCGAGTAATTGCTGCGATTACGCGAACCGATGCGCCATTTAAAGTTGGCCACGAAGTTGAGTTCTTCGCGGTCGCAGTCAAGGTTCCACCCCGCTACCTACGTTTCGAAGTTCATCCGCTACCTACGTTTCGATATTCCTCGCGCAACCTTTAATACGCGACGCCAAAACTATACAGCAGTATAGTTCGTTCTATAATTCATACGTACCTGCTATAATCGCGGTAAACTTGGTGGTACCGCGTCAGAGGTTAGCCAAGCGAACTCGTACGGACTTCCAAAGTAGTGCAACGCCAGCATTGTCTCGAGGTAGCCGGTTCCTATTTTAAGAAGGGCACGGTTATCCACGAGCAATCGAGCGGTTCTCTTCGTGAGCGGCTGTACAGTGGAACGCGAGGAATCGATCGCCAGGATGGCACCTGTACGCCGCGTTCCATGCAACAGACGATCCGTTACCCAATTAACGGGGAAGATTAATTGCGCGCTGGGTGCGGTAGCACCAGACCGGGTGCAGTAGCCAGCGAGCTGCGAAAAAGGACGAGCCAGCGCGAGTCGAAAGTCGAAAGTCGCCAACCGTGTCAAGGTTAGACGATTCGGACCGCGGGGGATGATTTACTTGGCCGCCAGCTCGAGAAACTATTTCGTATATGCAGCTGAAACTATGCTCGAATTCGAGAACGTGGACCTTGTTCGTTCTGTTGTGTCACTCGTTCGCCAGCGAACCTGGCCAAACGAGTCTTCAGGTTCTGTCCACGATTTATTCAATCTTGAATTCACGTGGACTGAAAAGTGTGAAAGAGGGTAACTGGCGTGTCAAGTCGAATTGGAATACTCGAAGTACAAAGCGATACCAAAGTACTTGCTATTTACAAACGCCATCGAGGTACATTAGAGGGTACATTTAGAGGCTTTCTTCAACCCTCGTGCAATATTAACGCTCGATTCGAAACAGTATCCAAGAACAGCCTAGATCGTAGTCGGCATTTCCGTCACGTTCGTCGTCCAATTGGAAAGCTCGATCTCTCTCTCTTCTCTAGAAAGACGAACACTCGAAGCTAGAGGCAACCGTTTCGAAGTTCCGCCGAAATATTTCTCATATCGTATACACGAGGAGGCAGGTAAATGTTTCGCGCGTACTCGCAAACCGGTCGAGAGTGTTCCTTTAAAGTCGTCCTCGACGCGGAAGAGCGCACTTCCCGCTGAAAGCCGGAAGTTCGCGTCTCCTCGTCGCACGGAGCACCGAATGGTAGGGTCGAGGAGCACAAAGCCTGTACTCGCACTCGCGTCGCTCCGCGCGAGAACCCTTTCCGCGTTTCCCACGTTTTATGCCGCGCAATTGATTCCGCGAACGAGCTTCGACCGGTTGCGTCGCCTCTATCCATGCCTCGAGGCGCTCCATTCAACGGGACTACAATCGCTAATCGCGTTCCATCGATCACGCGTAGTGTCCTCTAATTAAAAGATCGATTATACTCGTTCTCTGTACCGGTTTACCCAATTCCTTTCGCGGAACGAAGCGCTCCCCGGGGCGCTTTGCATTTAATTGTGACGCGTCGAATACCGTTGGTGGTGGCCGCCATTGTGAGTTCGAGCGGGGCGGAGGATTCGAGGTGCTCGTCGTGGACGCGAATTAATCCGTTCGAGCATGGTTAATTTCGAAGCCATGGCTGGCCGTGTGTCTCGATTGGATTCCGCGTGTCGAGGAAATCGGGGAAGACTGTGGGCTGCGGAAATGGAGCTTCCGGATTGTTTCCATCGCGCCAGAGGACCCACCTTCCGGTCGCCTCGCGACACTGCTGCACACGCGGCGCATACGTGCCACGGTCTCTCGTTAAGATGCCTCTAATTACCGACAGCGTCCGCCGGAATTAACCGCCTCGGTTGAACGGGTTGTTTCAGAATCGCGTGGAAATTAACTCGTTAGCGGGAAGCGAAGGGTGAGAAGCTCGAGGAGGACGCGGACACGTGAGCCAAACGGTCTCTTGCGTTTTCGAAACGACGCGTTTGGTCGTATCTAAGACGCGACGCGGAGATTTAAATTATTAAAAGCGAACAATCAGAGATTCCCACGGAGAGTTTCGCTCGCGAAGCTCTCGAAATTCCCTGCTAACTTTCTCAATATCACCAGCGAACTTTACGCGAAGATTTAAATGATTAAGCGAGGGGATCATTTCGAGATCATCCGACTGATACAATAATCGTCAGAACGTTTCGCGTCGCGTGAATCGACGATGGAAATAAAAAGTCTCTGTTAGGACGATGCTCCCTCGCGGTGCACACCGTTCCTCTAATCCTGGCACGGGAGAAGATTAAAGTATTACGAATTCATCGCGCTCAATCTCGCAGAGAAAACTCTGACGGTGTTCTGTCTTACGTCGATTTGAAATTCAATCGAAGGGTTCGTTCTCCTCTGGTCCGCGGGTTCGACCAGCGAAAATATTCCCAGCGGCCCAGAATAAACATCGCTGCGAGCGACTGTGGGGGTAGATAACGGAGAGAGAAAGAGAGAGGGATGATGGAACGGGAGAAAGTAAGGAGGAATTTTGGGCGGCGATCGAAAGCAATCTGGGGAGCGCGTGCAGCTTGCGTCATCGCGAAGATATAGATGTAACGGAACGGTCGAGAGGGTGCTCGCGGCGAAGGGGTTGAGGCCGCAGAACGAACGCGGCTGGTTGATGTCGAACTCGCGTACGTGTACGTGAGAGGGGTCGCGCGCGCGATTGTTCGTCGCGATTGAAATCACGCGAAGCTTTACTTAACGGGGAGCTTGCGGATTTCGAGAGCACGGCCGTGTACGCCGCGCTGCCACCCTTATCGACCCCCCTGGCCCTCTTCTCGATGGCGCTCAGGATGTTCCTTGTACGCTGCGTTCGCTGGTGGCTTCTGATCGACCTTCTCGCTCGATCTCGCTATCGATTTCAATATTCACCCTTTAAAAGGACAGTCGTATGAACATATGAACGAAGCAATTGTTTCAAAATAGTACATCCTTAATTGAGATCCTTTATTTGTCTAAATTTGAACAAAATTCAATTTCTTTTTGCGCGTGGTGTTTCTAATGCATGAATCGTTCAGAGGATCGTGTAAAAGGTTATACGTGAATTATATCGATAGATGAATATCGTGCGTGTTAAGCGAACCAACCCTCTCTCGAGGCGTCTAACTCGAAGCGACATTAGTGCTCGCTGTTACCCCCGTAGGGGTGGCGAACTTCAAGAAAAGGGACTGCGTGCATCGCGGAGAAACACGATTGCCGCTAAACGCGCCCGTTTCGATTTGCACGTTGGAGAATGAATTGCATTACGGATCGCGCCGCGATCTCGCGACCCGATAAGCGGTACAATGATATTATAAGCGGCCGTATTATGCCGCGATCGTAATCGTTCGCGACACGCCAGCTAGCTGGGATTTCCTTTTTTTATTACCACGAAATCCGGCTTCCGTTCGACCGCCACGTGTTTGTTCGAGGGTGTCGTAACGAGAGTCTGAACGCGAAGCTGACCGACTAGCCCAGAGAGAACTCTCTACACACGGATGCCTGCTTTTCATAATCGAACGGGCCATAATCGATCGTCTCTTTTTATCTCACCGTAAAATATAATAATTTTACGTTCGCAGAAATGTGGGTTAAAGAGGTCTCTGCGTCGAGCGTTGCGCTGAACGTACGACCGCGTTTCAGGGGCGGCGTGTGTACGAATCGAAGGTCGTTTTTCGTTTCTACCCCCAGGGACGCGTTAATCGCAGATCGTGGCACTCGATAAGCGCGCTGTTGACTTTTTGCCGAGGATCCCGCGCGCACGTCAACCGATACGTTCCAGCTTTTATTTATTGTCCGCCGTTGGTGCATCGCGGGCAACGATGGTCCGCGAAACAGCGATAGGGGGTCGAGGGTGGCGATGAAACAGCCGCTCGTAAACAGGCGATACATCTGAACGTTGTTCTCCGTCGAACGTTGGGCTCCTTCGTTGTCCTCGCTCGTCCAATCGACGAGCATCGATTTTTAAATGAAACCACCGCGTAGAATTCGTGCCTCCACTCGCGCGATCCATCTTCTTCATCCCCCTGTTCCGTTCCTCCGTTTCGCCCGCCGGACACGTTACGAGCGCGGTGCAAAGGAGTCGCAGTCTCTGTTTCGCGACATTGTTCGACCTGCACTTGTGGATCCCGTTAAAAATGTCGCTCACGATCGCTTGTTCCAGTTTACGAGCTTCTACGCGAGCTTGGCGGCTATCTACCCCCGAAGACCATCGCGCCTGCAGACATCACGCCGTTGGTCTCGAGGCTGCTCAGAGTGAACGGCGCGCCGCTCTTCGACTTCTTCGTGGACGTCGATCTGTACGATCGATCTAGGTCCTCCGTTTTCTTGGATCTGCCTACGAAACACCAAGGGGACGCGTTCTTCGTCCAGACTCCGGTGAGTTTTGTTGCAAAACGATTTTCTATGGCGTAGAGTAGAACCTGCCACGTTGCGATACATAAAAACGTATCGAGAGCATAATACACGAAGAAACATGCGTTCTTTACTTGATTCGAACGATTTACGATTTAGTTTATTAAACATTTCACAAGGTCTGCTCAGATTCCATCGCGAATCTTTTCAGCAGAGAGACTCTTGCGTACGATGTACCAGAATCTCTGGACTTCGAAAGAGAATTAACGAGCAAAGTCTCCGCGTTAGTTCTCGTTATCAGCGAGGGGGGTTGAATACGTCTTGAGTTGCAGAGGCTAACAGATAGCGCGATTAAGCGAAGGAACCTCGGCGTAACGAATTCTGCCGCGAGCATAAATCCTGCCCGTTGTTAAGGCTGGCCGCGATGGCGACGGACCGTGCTCGAGATCGGTCAGAACCGCCATGGACGATCCTCGTCCGCGCTGGCAAGCTTCTCAGCGATCTTGATTAACAGAGATGCCGCAGTAGCGCGTTGAACGCTTGCGTATCAATTGTTTAGTGACTCTGATTAATTCTAGAGCGCTCGCAAGTTCAGACAGTCGTTGCAAAGGTGAGTCGATGTGTATCGTTCGCTGCACTGCTAAATAGCGTTGTTATTCGTACGACACAGTTTGGAATTCTCTTTTCCGTTCATCGTCCCAAGTGATAAAATAGAAACGTCTTCGTCACTCATTCGGACCGCTTAATACCCAGGCTTAAAACCGATTTATGGCGCACATGGCGCGTTTGGGGATCGATGGAACGTCCGAGAGCCTTCGATGGGTTCCCCTGATCGCACACGCGAAAGTCGCGGCTGCTTGAAAAATATCTATTCCCTGATTTCACTCGCGATCCTCTCGGTTCGTCCAACTTGGAGACTTTACGAAGTGAGATCGATAACGGCTGGAGAGAAAGCTCGAGTGATATCACGACGGGCAAACAAAAGTTGGCGACGTCTCCATAGCGGGAGCTATGGGAGTTCGGTACGTGTATCGAGTCGCGGGTACGTGCTGGGAATTAATCGCATCAGCTGGTTCTTTTAACAGTCCCCAACCGCCATCACGTATCGCGCGATGATCGCGTTCGGCTACCTTCCGGCGGTTTTCGTGGCGCGAGTTCGAGAGTTCGAGAATTTATCGTCGCGAGTGCTCGCGGACTCGTTACACCGCGGGGGTGGTTCCGTTAACGCGCTCGAGATCGCTGACCCGACGTACGAGTCACGCAATGCTTTATCCGTTTAACAGGTGACTCGACATGTGGGTCGTTGGAGTAGCTGGCAGGAGAGGCGATCGTTGGGCTCTCATTGCGAATGGTCTCGCGATGATCAAACGAGCAGGAACGAAATTATACCTTGCGTTAGAACACCCTGTATCTGTCTTGTAATGAGAGCTCTGAAGGCTTGCGATTGCTTGAGTACAGGGGGCGAGTGAAAGAGCGAGATTGGAGGCGAGAGGCGCGAAGAATGCAGGCGCCAGGCAATTTGGCGAGAAAATTTTCGATCTGACCGGAATCGGATTATCCAGTGAACTTCGGGTGCTAATTACAGGACGTCGGTAGACGAAATTGCATCGGGTAGCTTGGTCGCGCCTGGAGCGAGGTCGACGCTCCTCGGATTAAAAGGCTGTCGGTTGATTGAAGAAGGAACGACGCGATTAAGATTCTCGTTAAACTTTCGCGATACTTTCCTCGCTCGCGTTGTTTCTTACGCCACTTGAAACGAAATTAGGCGACTCGATCGCTGAAGACTTCATCCAACCCTTAACATCGACTTAAACGTAAAAATATAAAATTAATATCCTATGGCGTCTGATTTTAGGTAGATTACGTAGAAAACAAGCAGAGTCGAGGTAAAACTCCCAAGAACGATCTACGTTCTGAATGAGTGCCGACTCGAGACGCTTCGAGTGTGTCTTTGAAAGCCTCTTCGCCGTGTCGAGCAGTTTCGATATGTCCAACCCTTAACGTCGTTTTCAACGTAAAAATATAAAATTAATATCGTATGGCGTCTGATTTTAGGTAGATTACGTAGAAAACAAGCAGAGTCGAGGTAAAACTCTCAAGAACGATCTACGTTCTGAATGAGTGCCGACTCGAGACGCTTCGAGTGTGTCTTTGAAAGCCTGTTCGCCGTGTCGAGCAGTTTCGAGCAGTTAAACTGTTCACCGTTCTAAACAAGATCTCGATCCTTTGCTCGACGAGTCTTTCTCAGCCTCGTCTCTCGCCAGAAAACCCTTTCGTACTCAAGGCTCTCTCCCACGGGACGGTGGGAAGCCTCCGACTACCAGGCGACAAGTGCTCGATTCCGTCGTAATCTCCGCGCGAGGCCTCGTCGAATGTCTCTCCGCGGTACACCCCGTTCTATACGGGCCGTTCTCCACGGAGAGGAACCAGCGGCGGCCATTGTTCGACGGACAAAGTGTTCGCAGGAGGAATTAATTGCGGGATGATAAATTGAAGCGGCGCGGCGCGTTAATTGTAGGATAATCCCCGGTGCTGGGAGCCTTTAATAAAAGCCCCGGGTACGCGAAGTTTGAAAAGGTCCGCGCACGCTCGGGGGCGCACGGGAAAATGGTGCATCGTACCGCGGTCCCGCTGGATGCACGCGTGCCCAACCTCGACGCGTCGACCCTTTTGTCCTGCGGTGGCTCCTCGCGATTACGATAAGAGCTTTAGGCTCGAGAGGTTTTTAATACTTAACAAAAGGCTCCCTGTCGCGTTCGTGTACTTCGACTTGCCTGTTAGCAGAAGAGAATGGTCGCAGTCGAGCGCGAGGGTATTAAAGGATCCTCCTCAGACCTTGGATACCCTCCGGTTTTGTCGATACGCGTTTCGTATCTCGTAGCTGTGGTTGTTGCTGGTCGAAAATTTGAAACGGTACATCGTGTGGGCGAATGCTTGTCTAAACAACGAATCGAGCGTTACTTTGGCATTTAACGGGCCCGTTCGAGCGTGTCTTGTCGCTCTCGCTGGCAAACGGTCTCGTCTCATGCTAATAATCGAACGGAGAGCGTGCCAACTTGTTTCACGGATCGACGGTGGTTAACTTCCGGCGGTTGCGACGGAATTCTCCCGCGATATTCGACGAAATGGCCGTCGCTGGTTCGCGAGCGAGCAAGAAACCGGATAATTAACCAGGACCCGATTCGCAAATGGACTTCCGTCCACGTCGTAAAGTTTGCCTCGCGCGCCTTTCGTTCCTATCTTATTACGCGCGGGCTGCTGTCGCGGAAATCATTCGTGTCACTTGAATCCGGGCCGTGGAGCACGTGTTCGATAATGTTCGAGCCACGAATTCAATATCGGGACCGCGCGTCGAGGAGCCAGCACCGCAGTGAATTTCAATCAAACGCTACGGCGCGTGACGAGCTTGTTGCGGACGAATAATGGCGTCGATCGATCCTCGATCGAACGCGATGGAATTAAGCGCGTCCTGGCTCGATACTCGATCGATGCTCGTATTCTGCTACGCTCGACTCGATCCGAGGAAGGGAGGATCCATCGAGATTGAAAACGAGCTCGTACACTTCCGTTTTACATTCTTACATTTCTCCCAGTGTTTCCTGGGGGAGGATGAAGATCGCGAGGGTCACGACGAGACAGCTTGATAAGCTTCGTTCGCGAAAATAACATAAATCGCGCAGGAAACTCGGCCACCTCGAGCCTGGATACCGGAAGGCTGGAAAGACAGGGACGAAGTCAGCCGCTGGATACGTTAGTCGCAGCTGGACAGACTGGAGCCAAGGGTTTCAGTCGTGGCGAAGTAGCAGACGAAGTAGTCGAGGTTGCCTGGCCAGCAGCCAGTGTCCTCGGCTCTGACATCGAACAGCTATCTACTTACCTAATTCCCCATCCTCGCTGCGAGACTCGACCTTCTAATACGGCGCCTTCGTCAGCCATTGCGCTCGTCCCTCTGATTTCACTTGGTCATCCTTGCAATCGCGACTACGCGAAATTGTTTCAGCTACGATATGAAAGATTAGGATCGTGTTTCTGTGTCGAGTCAAGTTCTCTTTGGAAAAAAGTTGGTTCACTTTTGTTCTTGTTCATTCGTCTGTGAGATAACCAGCGTTCTACGAATCGCACAGATGTGCCGTCGCGTTTCGCGCGGGACTTCCATTTCGTAGCGGGGTGTATCGTTTCATTATGCTAACGAAATATCGATTATGATAATGCACCGGACCGATTGGACCGCGCGGAATTACCGCCGTGGCGAACGCGAAACGTCGCTGTTGCACCTCTGTTCGACGTGTTTGCCACGTACACTGCCGCGGACCGGATTATACGCGGTCGATAAGCGAAATTAACCGCGCGCAATTAAAGTACTCGCGCGAGTACTGCCGCCTCTGGCTTTACTCGCTCAGAGTGTGAATCGTAATAAACGTGATAACTGGAACGATGACCCTCTGTCATTCGCGATTTCGAGTCGCGTACCAGCGTGCTTTGTGCTCATGTGTCCATTAACGAAAAAGTGGCGTCGAATGGGTCGTGGGATCGCTCGTTCGAAAAGGCACACACTGGCCAGGCAACAACGGTCGAGCACTTCGTTCGTTGCCACCGGTTGTCGTTAAAGCATCCTCGTTAGTAACTATCCGCGGCACTGTCACTGATCCTGCGACCCGATCTCGATGATTAATGGAACGCTCGCGCCGTGGCGGGCGTATCTCGTCCGCGTTACGAATCATTAACGAAATCGATTCGCCCAGCATTAATTGATACCGCGATTAAACCACTCGAGCCTCGCCGTTCGCGCTTCCAACGCGATTAAGAGAAACAAACCACGTCGCGTCGCTGATACGCGTCGACAACTGTAATCCCGCCGTGAGCAATCATTCGATAAAGCTCGCTTTCGAAACGAGACATCTGCCACGAGAAGCGATGGAGGGATACAGTTTGGTCAAACAAAAAAGAAAAAAAAAAAAAAATAGACGCAAGCAGGAGGCACTTTGCTATTCTCTTGTCTCGTTTAAAATTCTCAAAGTGCTCGACGAAAGGGTAAAATTAGCTTCTGCTAATTTAGAAGGGACGCGGATGGAACGTCGACGCGTGACCCTTGGCGATATCAGTTCCAATGCGTGGCGTTTGTACGCGAGACGTGACTCTCGTTAGGGGTGCGCACCCTTCGCTGGCCGCCACTTGTTCCTCGAGTCGTTACACGCTCGCCCCTCCATTCGAACCGCGTCTCAGCGCCGTTCTCCGTCGTCGAGAACGCGTTTCTCCTCGCGCAAGATAGTTTTTAGTAGCGACCAGCGACTAGATTATTGATGTTTGGCTCTGAACGTACTGTGTCGTGTCACAGGAAGAAGGATTGCGACGGGCCAAGGCGTACACGACGACGGAGAAGCAGCGGAAGAGGGCGGTCCACGAGGAAAGTCGGGCGTACACCGTGATCAAGGTACGTGAGTAATTGTATCCTGAGAAAGTAGCGATCCCCCTTTGATGTGCAAACTTCCCGCAAGCCTGGCTACGCTGATCCAAACCGCGCGCGATTTCATCGAGTGGAACGTCCTCCCGCTCGACGAACCGAAACGAATCTTTTAGGGAAAGGGTCTTGGTCAAGAACGTTCTTAGGATTCCTTAACCGCGGTCAGATTTCCCTAAAATTGGCGAGCGTACGAATAATTCTCGAGGATAAAGCTTAGCGTTTGAAGACGAGTGGGATCCTTCAAGATGGTCTCTCGATGGAGTTCTTCTTTGGGTTTCAGCAGGTAGCCACGCTTGCCATTTATTCTAGAAACCATCACTGGATCGTAGATCGTCGTACGCTTCGTATCTTCATCTATCCTGATCTTTTAAATACTTACAAACGATTACCAATGATTGTAACGTGATCTCGATGCGTTTAATTTGAGCCTTCACTTGTTCGTATTCACAGAACATCGACGTTGAAACATTATATTATAGCGTAGAGTTTGCGTATTGTACGAACGCGTTGAAAATTGTTCTCGTAGCTTCGTTTATTAGAGACGAGTCGCGTGTGTACAGGATAATTGCATCCAGCTTCGAAATTGGGACGTGCTCGAGCGACGCGCGTCGAACTCGGACCGATACTATCGAAATTATTATTAATTTCGCGCTGGCCAGGATTCGAGCTCTCGCCTCGAAGAACCTTCTGGTCGCGCACTTCAGCCTCGCGCTCTCGAATATCAATTAATACGTTCGAAACTGGTCCCAGCTCGCCAAGCGTGGGGGTAGTTTGGTAGCGATCGAGCGTTCCGCGATGACTGATCGACCGGTCTTCGCGGTTTCTACCCGGTCGATGTAACGGATGAGTACAAATTACAGCCCCGCTGGAAGTACCGACAAATATATTTGAATTAACGGTAATAACAGGATGATGGAACGACGGAAATTTTTCGAAGGAAACGTGCATAGTTCGTCCAAGCCAAGATAAAACAGTTGGAAAAATTGGAACGTATGGCAGCGAGGACAAATAATGTTTCAGGACCCGAGATAAGATTCTCTGAATATGGAAAACGTGTTTAATTTTAATATATGGTAACTACAGTGTCTTCAGTTTTCGAAACAGTCTCGTATGAGAGTCTAAAGTGTCGAAGGACAGTATTGAAAATTCACTACGCTATATTTCATCTAATATCAAGATTCCCCTTTTGCACCTCGTAATCTCCGGATTTCAATAAAAAAACAGAAAGCGTGAACTCTTCAAAGTAAAAAAAAAAAAAAGAAGAAATGCTAGTCTATCCACTAAATTTTCCCGGACGAGAATGTAATTTGCATTACATACGAGTTACCCCCATAAGTCGAGCGTCGAGAGAGCACTGGACGAACCGAAGGGCGGAACGAGAGGGGCGAGGGTATGGATTTCGGCGTTGGCGTCGAGATTCGAGCCAGAGTCGAATCGTGGATGCAGATTTTTCTCATTTTCCCTGGGATGCAAATGCGCGCCGGAAGAAGAGCGTCCCGATTCCGTCGGGTGGAAACGTCAGGCACACTTGACCCGTTCGTCAATCGCGAACGATATCTGAATCCCGATATCAGCCTCGATCGCCGCGATTATTGAGTGGTACACGAGATGTCGCGTGAATCGATCGAACATCTGACTCAGTCTAATTAAGCGAGCGCGTGTCTTATTTGTATCGCGCTGTACTGTCTCGCGTTACTTAAAAAGGGGAAGGTATCGCAAAGTCGAGAGTGGCGCGATACCTGACACGTCTTTCCACGCGCATCGATCCAGTTGGCTTCGTCGATAACGACGATCCACAGTTTTTCACCCCTTTTTGCACCCCCTCAAACGGTTCGCGGATAACGTTACGCGACAGCGGGATAAAGGATTCATCGCGCGTATAGAGAGACGTATATTTTAAGCTTTGTGTGCACAGTCGAGAGTGGCTCCACTTCGAAGCGAGTAACGCGCGAGGGTTGAAAGAGGCCGCGCGAGGACTTAGAATTCCACTGGAAGACATTAACTCGAGACTTGGAGGAGATATGTCCCCACCGTGGGTTCGCCTGCTCGAAACTTTTCTGCTCGCCAGTACGAGGACTGATTTGTGTACACGTACGTACAATTTCGAGGGATCGTGGCGAGGGGTCTCTCGAAATTCGAAACAAGTTGGAAACCATTTCGCCCGCATGGAGAAGGTAGCCACGCGTGCGAGCCAGCGAGCGGATAACGAAATCGCGCATCGGCTCGGGGATAAACAAGATAAACCGCGCGAAAGTTTCGTTCACCGAGTCGATTTTTTCCTTTCGAAAGACGTCCGTCACGAATTTTTTCGAGCATTCCTTCGCGCTATGAAACGATTTGTTCCCTCCAACTGGATATTCGAGCCAACCGGAGCGACGCAACAAAATCCAACACCCGTTGGCAGCGTAAATAAGCTGACAAATCGCGGGACGAAAAATCGAGAAAGAAACGAGCCAGTCCCGGGGTTCGTTTATCAGACTCAGTTCGACTGGACTCGAAAAGTTTCCCAGAGTTACTTTTCAAATAAACCCGATCGAAACTGTGCTCTCCTCGAAATACAGACCGTCGTAATATACGGTTCATAAAATAAGTTTCGCAGCGGTACTCGACGACTAACGGAGTAAAAAAAGACCGTGGAAGGAGGAAGAGTAGAGGGTTGAAACTGGCAGGATCGATGAAACGAGCGAGCAATTCGTCGGGAAGTTGCGGTGCACCTTTCAGAAGCGGCGGTATTTTTTCGAACGCGCGATTCAAAGCGTCAGGGGGTGGCGCGCGTCCGCAAGGGTTGGTATCGCGAATTAAAGACGGCGGTTTTGTCTCAGAACGCGTCTGAAAGCTCTGTTTCCCGCCAGACCCGGCCTCGTAGCAGTGCCTGTCGTCTCGTCTGTTTTATTGCCGCATATTTTTCCGCGCGATGCAATAACTCTCGCGGAAATTCTCGCGGCCGATCATCTTCCGGAGTGTCGCGTTTCCGCCAAACCGTCCTCCATCCGCTGCTGTCCGCAATACGACCCCAGACTTATTACGCGACGGCTAATTTTACTGCGCCAGCCGAAATGAATTCGCGAAGCTGTTTCGCGAACAGTGGCCAAGAAATTTATCCGCAAGCACAGGTGGCAGCGTGCTTTCGAGAACGAGCGAGGTGTCCTCGCGATAAAGGGTCGGACGAGGAAGAGGAGAGCTTGTTACCCCTCGCTGGGAACCGTTTGAACATCGCCCACCGTTTTATCTGCAGCGTCGTTTATCAAAGGATACGAGCGCACAGCTTTCATTGATAGCGTTTATGTGTAATCTTGTGTACAATAAAATGATCGTTTCGATGGTATAAAAGGATACAGGGAGCGCGTGGGTTAGTGTACGGGGTCGTAAAAGCTGCGCGCATCGTATACGATCGCGAATGAATATTTTTACTCCCGTGCTCGACTATCGACAGTCATCTCTCGTTTCTTTAAATACGTGTCTCTAAGTGTTCGCGATTCCACATCGGTGCCTGGCGACGCGAACCGCCTCGATCGTTCGAGTTCGAGGTTCCTGCAGCGGGTCAACAACCGTTCGTCTTAATTGACCAAATCAATTTCCATCCTGAATCCAACGAGCACACGGTGTGTTCCTCGTGTTCCAGCAGAAGTTCTCCGGAGAATTGCGATCGATTCGACGCGAGAGGGGTTGGCGGGTGGATTTTTCGAGCGGTTAAATTGAAATTTATCGCGACTACGGCTCGCGTTCTCTGGCTCTGATTTATATTCACCCTGGCGGCGGTGGTGTAGAAACAGGAGAGTGAATTAAGACGCAGGGCGCAGAACGAGAGATCTCCCCGTCCTCCTGGAATTACCAACTTTCCGCGTACCTCGACTGCTCTGTTCGTGGCAGTTTTTCGTTCGAACGGAGCCCTGTTTACGGAGCACGATTCTCGTCGAGACGAGGGTTCCGCGGTCCCAAGGGTGGCTCTCGACGGGAATCGAAGGCGAAAACGATAAACGACGAGGAGTTTGGAAGACAAATTTCCTCCTACCGTCCACGTAACGATGAACACCGTCGATCGTCGAACCTGCGTCTCCCTCGTAAATTAACAGTCGCGTATAATTCATGGACTCGCGGTACCGCTGGATAAATGTGTGTACAGAGCGTGTCGCCAGCAGGATCGCGATAATAATTTTAAATAACGCAGCAACCATTTCTCGTACGGAAGCTCCGTTTCGAGGAGAGGGCATTAATATTCATAAAAGCGAGACACGAGTGAAAAAGCGGACAGCACCCTCCGTACGAAGAATAATTTCGAGTAAATCAGGGCGGACAGTCGTCTTATCTTTGCGTATTCAGAATCGTTCTCCTTGGGAATCGTTCTCCCATATGGGAGACCGTATTTCACGAGAAATCGCCGCTCGTTGCTCTGTCGAGGCGTCCTGTATCGAGTGACCTTGTTGAGCATTTTACTGCCAGAAACAGATGGTAGTTTCACATTCGATAACGCAAATGAATCGTCCCGAACTTTTACTCCCCGTCCAGATAACTGGATGCAGCCCCGCGGGGAGAAGATTTATGGATACCAGTTTCTTCGAGAGTCTGTGTACGCGACTGGCAAGGAAAAGACAGACGTTGGTGCTTTTACGATCGATCGTTTCAACATTGACGAGTGTACGTCGAGGATCGATCGATAGACGAATGATCGGTCATTAAATACGGTTTCGCGATCGGATATCGTCCGAAAATTCGATGTTTTCATCGAGCAAGTTAGCTCGTGCAAGTTCGACGAAGAAGTTCGCGACGACAAGTTTCTACGATGGCGTAAATTCACTGTGTATCATAACTGTCCGACGGTGCAACGCTCAGTTTCGAATTAATTCGAGTGATTTGCTGAGGATCGCCCCCAGCGACGTTCGCGCGCCAGGGCCAAGGCGTAATGCCAAATAATGCAGCGAATAAGGACGAATTATTCCAGTCGCGCGGGTGCGCTCCAAATTTTTCCGTTCCGCTCGATCGACGCCTGCAGAATTTCCCGCGTAACTCGATTAACCTCGACAATCCGCTCTGTATTCAGCGATCGGAGGGCGCGCGAATCGATTAAGCGCGCTCGACGCTGAAACGAACCGCGTCTTCGAGGATACGTCGACGTACACCTTCCTGAACGCGAAGACGTCCTCGCGATCTTTATCGAACAGGATGCAGAGCCTAGAGACGCAACGAAGTGTCCCAAATATCTTAGTTCGATTCATTGGTGCGCGACGCTGTGGAAATAACGAGCCATCCACCAGAACGTCCTTCAAGAAGAAGCCAAAAAGGACACGGATCGACTGAGAACAGTCTTCTCTCGTAATCCGCGTCGAGGCGACGGAGGTTCCTCCGCGTGTGTTAGCGACCATGAATATTTCCATGAACACGAGTCGGAATTAAAAATGAAACGAGGGTAACAGAGATGTTGGCGACTTGCGTAATTGAAGGATTTAGTCGATGGTTTCCCGCTCGATCTCGCGGTGTGAATTAGTAAATGGAAAGCGACGAGAGGGGTGGAAAAGTCACCGCGATGGCGGAGAAACAGCCTCGCGGGAGAGCTGCTGGCGAACGGGGTGAGAAGACGCCTTGGCGCGCTCGAGAGGATTCAAACGACGAACACTTTCGATGAAAACGCGTTGGTAAATGTATTAAACGGACGAATTAATCTCGCGACGTCGAGGAATATTTTTAATTGGGATACTTCGTCGTCGTTCGAGAGTTTGGAAGTTTTCGACGGGAGCAGCTCGAAGACGAGGAGCTCGTAAACGAACTCAACAGTGCGATTTGCAGTCATTCTGGGAAAGCTACGTTAGCGAGTTCTGAATGAATTTAACAACGGGGACGATAAACGAAGAAGTTACGACGAAGATGCATACGTTTTGTTTCTTAAGAATTTCTCGTTTATGCAGGTTGAATCAGGAGCTATCGAGATCCTTCGAACGCGACTCAGTTGATTTACAAGACGCGCAAGTCGTACAGGAATTCTTTCGCCAGCAAGATTCGAAGCAACGTTATCGAAAACGACGACCAATATTTGTAGAACAGAAACGTTAGTATTTCTCGAAACAAGTACTTCGTTCGCAGTAGCAAGGGTCGATAAGCGCGTCTTCCACGTCGCGTCAATTATCGTCTGCTTTCACTTCGCTTGGCGTCAACTCGCCCTCGCGTTACGGCGTCCTCCCAGCGAAGAAAAGGCGAGGGAAAATAATGCAATGTCGGACTTATCCGTCCGCTAGACTGCATAAAAGGAATATTTACTTCCTGGAGGCAGCATTCATACTGAAAGCGCACAGCTAATTATGCAATTTGCATTATTAATCTCATCAACGACGAGCACTGTCAATTTCTTTAACGGAAAACGTTGTTGCAGAAATGGAAAAAAGTTCTTTAAATTCTTTTAGCTTCATTTATCATCAATATTAACGAATAACTGGGATTTAACAGTTCTCGAGGAACTCCGCGCTGGTATTACTGGGATTAATTCCGATTCGAGTTGCCTCGACCGTTATTATTCCAACAAGAACGGGTCGTTCAACTCGTGGCGGCGACATTATATTTTCAGCGAGGAAGCTGACTGTGGAACCGTGGTTTTCGGATAATTAATTCGATGAAACTTTTAAATGTATCACGGCGTGGTTAGTCGAGCGTTGGATTCGCGCGCGACCAAATGGCCGGCTGCATCGAACGGATTATCGCGACGCGGATGGAACTGTGAAAATTGGTCAGAGCATCGCACGGATCGGGGCTCCTCAGCGAGTTCGAGGGCCACGCGGAATTTCATTTACGTAATTGATACGTCCCGCGAGGCTGACGTCCTTCGAACGACGCGCGTTGAAGAACAAACGAACCTGAAGCGTTCACCCTTGCAAACGGGACACTCGCCGCTGCGCCACTCCGCAAAACAAATTTTCCGGAGGGCAGCAGGAATTTTTTGTCCGTCGACTGCAATTAAACGAGGACCACGAACGCGAATCCAGTGCGCGGAGGTTTTAAATGAAGTGCGACGGGGGTTGGAACGAGCCCTCCCGCGGAGACTGAAAAAAAGATGTTTTCCTTTCAGCGAAGGTCGGTTTGGAAAATATATAACCGGAAGAAAGGCTCGAGTCAAACCGCGGGCAATTGTAACTTGGCAACGAGCAGCCTTAATTAACTAGAGTCGCTATAGTCTGAAAGTAAACTCGAAATGAAGCAACTTTAACGGTACAGCGACCGTCTAACTCGCTCTGATGCAATTTATAACCCTCGTTCGGTTACCTCATCAAATTCAACTGGCGAACTTTCAAAGAAAACAATTATGCCCGTCGATTCTCGCAGGAAGGGTCGTACTGGTCTTCCTCGCTTTCGAGATGCGAGTCGAAGGGTCGAAAGGCGAAACTGTATTCACTTTTCATCGTGAGGCGTTGAAAGCTCGAAGAGCGACTCGTGAAAGGCGAATTTTTACGATTTGGCAACGATCGCGGAGTCTTTGACCAGCCTCTGGCCGTCGAGACGTCTTTCGCGAAGCGAGAACGACGCCGTTCGAGCTACGCTCGACCTCGAGCGACGCACGCGGGCCGCCATTAACGATACAGCGGAAATTTCGGTGGCCAGCGATAAAGAGGGCCGCGTCCACGGAGTAAATAGTCCGACCGACTGGCTGGCTGGCCTACTTAGCCCTGGCAATCGTGTACACGCGGCAAATCGGTGCTTTCCGCCGGAATTACACCGATCCGCCCCTCTAGAGCCACCCTCTCGAAGTGCCCACCTGAACCACCCTCGAATGGAAATCAAACTCGGCGCGAGTGCCTCGCGAGCTCGAAAGGGAAACGGCTCGCGTGCAGCCCTCCACCCTCGCGGCGCTCGCTGCTCGCCCCTCTTCGATTTTCAGCTCACAATCGCCTGTTTCCGAGGGTGGCCGTGGGGACGCGAGAAACGGCTTCCCGCGCGGCCTTGGAACTTTAATTAATGATTGGTGCGTGACCTATAATGGACGGAAAATTCTACCCACTGTGCTTTGGTCGCCTCTGTCCCTCGAGTTCAACCCTGAAGCAAGTTTTTCAGTCGATGCTCGCGTCCAACGCGATACTCCAACCGAACCGATACAATCCTGAAACCGGTTACTTGTCACGCGAACGATGAAGTCTACGCTTTAGCTTGTAATTAACGTGGTTTCGCTTCGTGAAACGTTGATCGTTGACGGGTGAAACAGCCAGCAAACATTTCCCGCGTCTCGAGCGCGGGGGTGGATTTCGACCTGGAATATCGCGAGCGTAAGAACACTTTTGAGCAATATCCCAGGCTGAAGCTTCGCCTCGCGTAGTACGTTTCTTTCGCGCATACATAATTCATTTAATTTGTATCTGGATCCCCCTTTCGTAGATCCCTTAATAGCCCTTCGCATGATTTAGAATCCGCGCGGCTAAGCACTGGAGCCGCTCCATAAATACGGGAACGCGTGTACACGAAACCCTACCTAAGTCTGGCTGATTTACTCCGTCGATTCGGTAAATCAAACAATTTACGCGTATAAATTCGTATCTACCCCTTCGATCGAGAGGCAGGGTGGAAACGGAGGACCCAGCGAGAGGTCGACTCGCTTATCTCGCTGCTGAGAAACCTCGCCGCCCCCGTTTCATCAAGCTAAGATCGTTCGTTCCGATACAAGGTTCGATTAAATTTAATAAACGCCGCGTTCGAATCCCCGACGAGGGAACCGCCGTCGATATCAACCCTCGCGATGAATATTAATTCGTTTTCACAGATTCCAACCTATCGATACCGAATGGCTCTCCGCGGTATTCGCGATGTTCGACGTTTCACCCTCGAAAAAAAGAGGAAAAAAAATAGAAACTCTGGACCATTCGTTTCGTTTACGGTGAACGCGCGGTCGGGGCCAGAGAATTTACGAGCCGCGAGCCAAGGAGGGCCAAGGTTGAAAATTAATCCGTCCCGCTTTATTTTTTCGCCTGTCGCCGATAAATTCTCGGCGGTGTCCTTCGAGAGCTGACGCGACTTTCGTTTCCGTCGACTGTATATTTTCGAGAGCACACAGGGCACACTCTTTGTGCGAGGGGCGCCGCGATCGGCTGCCGATCGATTCGTCGTCGACGTCGACGAGGACCACAGGAGCTCTCTCTGGACGCATCGCTGGACGCGAGTGCTCCGTCGATTTTGATTAACGAGGTGCCGCGAACGGCGCCAAGTTTTGTTTAACATCCGCCCCGCCGTGCGCTGGCTTTTAATGAACTTTCTCGTAATGCACTGTTTGCCTGGCGGTGAGTCGTTGGTAATTAAGAGCTACACGATGCGACTTTTTTTCTGTTTTTGCGATCCGTACTCGCGATACGTAGGATAAATTTGATTGGAGGAGGTCGGTTTTTTTGCAGTGTTCCAAAATCGTTCTCCCCGGTGTTTTTTTTTTTACTTTCACGCGGAACGAAATGGAATATTTAATAGGGGTTGCATTGGCGAAAGAATTTCAATTTCGAACGGACCGATGCGGTCGATATAACCGCGAGGCGCAATGGCGGCAGATATTAATTGTTAACACTTTGAATGCCGTGGGGATCAATGTCGACAAGCGTCGAAATTGCCAGTGGGGCTCATCGCAGCCTCCATTATTAGCCGTGGCATTAAATCCGAATGAATTACGGCGCACGTAAAATTCTACCTGTTTCGCTGGCCCGTAGTTTGGCATCGCTTCCGGTAGATTTAGCCGGACGCGTTCGTCGGAGGCAACATTAGCCAGCGATGGAGTCAACGCTGCTCGCGAATATTCGTAGCGTGCGCACAGCGCGAGCCTGTCTCTTTGCTTTTGCCAGCAAACGGCTGTTATCCGGATTAAAAGCTCCCTCGTCTGCTATGAATCCGCGCAAGCAGTTTTTCCTTCGATTTATTGCGGGAAATCTGGCTGTCGCCTGTCCCGCTACTGTCTCTTCAACGATCCTTACTCGCGAACGACGCAATCCCGCGATTATTCGAGGCAGAACGCGAAGCAAACGCAGCACGTAGCCATTCGTGCACGATCTCTCTTCTCTCTCAGTTATTACGAACATTAATTGTATAAACAGCCATTTGTTCGGTCATTTGTATAGCGATCGTATACAGATCCATGAAAAGGTTTAAGGCTCGCGTAATATGCGCGTAGAAAACGCGTTCAACTTCACATCCGACAGCATCTCCAGATGAAATTGACTCATGAAAACGACATTAGAGTCGTTGGTTCGAGTCCTCCCTCTGGGCAGGAGACGCGTACGTAACCTCAGGTCTGGCTGCGACGAGCACCATTCCAGATGATTCATCCCCCAGTTCTCGAGCGACGCGACTCGACCCCCGATTGGCCACGTTCATTTCTGGCAAGTGTTCGCCGCGGTCATGCTATCGCCACTTTAATTAACGCTGGAATTTAGGCACCATGGCTATTTGACTGATCGCAGTCGACGTCACCTGGAGTGTTCACCCTTGGGACCTTCGTTCCCTCGTTCTTCCTAACAGCGACACGGAGATCGAATTGGTATTTAAGTTAAACTCTTCGAACTCGTTGCACGTTTGCGTGGCCAATCGAGTGAATCGAATAAACAGAAAAAAATCTAGTTTTGAGGGGTTAATAATTATGGTTGCTTCGAGAACGAATACGATTCTATTTGGTCCTTTCTGTCTCCAGTGTACAGGGTGAGAAATCGAGAAATAAAATGAGCATTCAAATTCTTAATCGATATTGATGTATCAAGATTTATCCAATCATGAACTGCGGTTGTATTATAGTATAGCGCAACATTTGAGCGACACAAATCTAGTCTGAAGAGGTTAATAATTATGGTTGCTTCGAGAACGAATACGATTCTATTCGATCTTTTCTGCTTCAGACCACACAGGGTGAAAAATCGAGAAAAAAGATGAGAATCGAAATTCTTAATCGACATCTGTGTATCAAGATTTATTCAATCATGAACTGCGATTGTATTATAGTATAGCGCAACATTTGAGCGACACAAATCTAGTCTGAAGAGGTTAATAATTATGCTTGCTTCGAGAACGAATACGATTCTATTCTATCTTCTCTGCTTTAGACCACACAGGGTGAAAAATCGAGAAAAAAGATAAGAATCGAAATTCTTAATCGACATCTGTGTATCAAGATTTATTCAATTATGAACTGCGATTGTATTATAGTATAGCACAACATTTGAGCGACAGTGTGTCTCGTGGTGCAAATAAAAAGTTTTGAAAAAACGCGATTGCAATCAGCGCGAATTTAATAACATTCTTATACCCACAGAGGCAATCGCAGCGAGTATTTTACGAAGATCGTACCGAGGCAATTTTCGTCGAGCTCATTGTTCCTCTCGTTAATTACCGGTGTTGGTTCGCTCTGGTTAATTCCTGGGGACGATGAGCAGCCACGCGGCGACTGTTTTGTTGTTCCAGCGCGGATTTAATAAATTCGCGTTCCGCTGCTTTATATTCCAACGTTTCACGCGCGAGTGCCAACGAAGCGAGATCGGGTGAACTTTTTTTCCGAAACCCTGCTCCAACCTCGCGATGGTTGTAAGTCGTTAAGCTCTAACCGTTGCGAATAAACTGGTCTCCACCTTGAAATCGCGTCGCTTCAACCACCCCCTATTAATCCTTTGCAAACGCGTCGCGTTTGTTACGCGAGACGCACGATACGTCTGTTTTAATAAACTGTCTCTTCCCTTGACGAATTGTAACCGCTTCTGGGACGCTCTTGGAATATTACCAGCCTCGTGACAGAATTACGAAAGAAGCGTCCAGGGTTTTAAATCTTCCTCGTTAATACCTGCGCCGCATGAGATATTCGATGGTACCTGGGTCCGTAAATGGGGTGAAAAATTGAGAATGGACCAACGCAGAGGTCAAGGAGGGATCGATGTTATCTACGATTATTGGAACATCATTGTCAGAACGGTTCCAATAGACCTTATCGTGGCTTCAGATTGCTATTCGTTCCACGAAATTTTCCAGTGGGATTGTTGCAGGGTATTTGTTAATTCCATCGATCGATGCGATCAGATTTTCGCGAGCTGGGGAATTTCGTCGAAGTGAAAGGCCTGAGCTCGAAACGTAGAAGCTCTCCGCACACGTCAGCAATCCGGACGAAATATCTGACCAGCATCGCTTCGTGTAATCGAATCCAGCTCATTAATTCGTGAGAGTGTATTCTTAAGCGAAAGGTGCCGTTCTGTTCTCGTTTTCGAAGCTTTTTTCGACGATTCAACCTTCCCGTCTCGCGATCCATTTCCCTTTTTCCCATCGTCTGGTCGCGTCGAGCAGATTCGCCAGCGTTCTCGAATCTCCCTTCAGAGATTTGATTAAATTCTCCATATTTATATCGCTACGCAAAGCTTCTCGGTGGTTTTTGCTAGATCCTCGCAAATGGACACTGTTACAGGGTAACCAAGATCGCAATTGAGACGACTCGCAATTCTTCGCGAACGAATTTCGCCTGGAGGCATCGCGCGGTTTCTTCGCCCCCTTTCTACGTCCTCGACAAGTCGCACCCTCGTAACTCTCCGCAGCGCTTCCAATTCACCGTCCGCTCGTCGCGAATAAAACACGAGCCTGGCGAATATTGCTTTAGTTACCATACCACAGACGGTGAATGGAATAAACGTTGTGGGAGTTTCTGTCCCTCTGGCTGAAATTTTAATATCAATCGCGCTGAAAACCGAGCTCTTGTTTCGCCCCCTTCGATTCAGCGCGAGGAATTTCGCGTCAGAATCCTATTTCGTAACCCTCTAACTCGCGAACAGCGTCAATTCGCGTTCGTTGTTCGCTGCGATGAGAATCATCCCAACATCTGGAACAGTATCGTTGTTCACTCGACGCTCAACGAGACGTCCACTCTATAGCTATATGCTTTCTAGAGTCTCAGAGCGCGCACTGTTCATCCCCTTTCTCAGTCGCGGCTTCATTTATTTACTGAGAGGGGACGGCGTTGAATAGAGACTGGAGGACACTCGAGGATAGACGCGAGGTTCGACGAGGACCGTCCCATTGAGGCGACGTCCACGGAGCCAACCAGTTGGTTCGTTCCATGGAAACTCGGTGAATTGGGTCGCGTTATTTTTCGCGTTGCGACTGAAAGACGCAGAGTGGACACACCGATCGAACAGGCTGACGAGGGGCGGTAAAAACGGCTCGCGCGACTTGCCACACCGTCGGAAGACGAGACGGAGTCCGTCGCTTTGTGCCACGCTAACGACTTCGATAACGATGCCCATTGGCTGCACGGTGTCCCTTTTAATTCGCCCAACCGTTAATAATGCCCGCGTTACAACCTCTGACGCCGGATGGGGGGATGATAAAAGGCTTCGAGCCGGCGACTAGCGTCGCGAGGCTCTCTGGGCGTAATCAGGGGAATGTTAATGGAAACGAGATGGACGTCAGCGGATTATTGAAAGTCGAGGAGCAACCACGGAATTTCGAGGGTCCGTTTCGCGAGTTTAGGGGCGGAATCCGTGCGTTCGAGGGGAAATTGAAATGGAAACTATTTCCGTTTCGAGAACGCGTCTCTGTCCGCGCGGCGAGGACGTCGTCATTCGAAACTATCGAACCTCGAAACCGACTGCTAATCAAATTCTGGACATTCGTGCGCGTAACAAAAGTCGAGGGAACTTGCTGGAACCAGATGCATGGATTATCGAAGACATTCTGTTCGTTTTGCAATCGAGATTTAGGGACCACTTCGAACGAATTGGCGACGAAGAACGGAGCCGTGTCGCGCTTCCGGTTTTACCCGCGGGGAAGAGGAGAAGAAGAAGAAACTGAGAAGAAGGAGAGAGGCTGCTCGATACTCAGAGCGATGTTTCGTCGTTGCATACGCGAACATCTCGCGAAGTTCATCCAACGGCGGTGTGAATTCCCGCGGGCGGACCAGAGCCTTCCTCGAGCGGGGAACTTCCGGCGGAAAGTGTGCCAGCGATAGGGCAGTGGAGCTCGAACGACCTCATCGACGCGAGCTACCCATCGATCCCTCCTTTTTTCGCCTCGTCGCGCTTCCTCGGACACTCGGAACGCGACGTCGGAAACGTCCATCAATCTTCCGCGAAATTATTTACGATCGAGTAATTCCGTGTCACCCTTGAAAGGAACTCGGGTTGGTAGACCCGTCGAAACCCTGAGAAGTCGTAGCTGCGTTTTTATGAACGATTACGATTTCATTTTTCAGAGGAAACCTTGCTGGAAGGAAATCTTTAGGTTTCCGCGTGGTTCGTTCTTTATAGCGATGTTCTTACGTTATCCAAGGACGCAATAATAACGATAGCGATAATAGTAATCGATTGTATAATCCATTAACGATTCTGACATCGGGTACCGTTGGTTCATTCGCAAGAACGAACAGATTTTAAGTCCATATGTACACGCGAAGATTGTTAATGTTCTCACGAGACTATTGTTGTTTATTTCAGAACAAAATGGAGGAGCAACGATCGCGAAGGATTCAAACGATCGTCGAGGGTCTTCTGCCACAGACGATGGACCCGAAGGATCGCGCGATGGAGACCGATCTGCTGTTGCAATTCTGTCTGTCCCTCAGCAAGGTGAGTCTCTGAAACCATCCTGTCATACTCATCGTCCCTCCATAACGATTTATTCTCGCGTGGCAGATCTATCCGAAGCACAAGGACCTGTACAACTGGGTGGACGTCGACCAAAGAGTGTACGTCCCCTTCAACATGTCTTATCTCCAGGACAGCTTCGGTTATGTGAGTAGCCATTGAAAGACCCCAAAATTGAGCTCTCGCAGATTCCACACCGCAGCGAGAAAAATGATTTGCTTCGTTCCTGGGTTAGATAAGGTGGGGGACGCTGCTGAACGCCACTTTAGGCGCTGCCACTGCCGATCTATACAATCACAGCCGCAACCGTGATCGATCTCCGCACAGCATGGACGATCAGCTGGTCTACGTTTACGTTACAGCGCCACGTTACTTCCGCAGCCTTGGCAAACTGCTGAATCGCTTCTCGAGGAGGTAAGCGCGACTTCGCGGCTTCGATAAATTGCTCGAGGAAAGTCCATCGCAACCCTTCAACCCCCGCGCGAAGCCCCACGACCGATTCTCTCGTCGAATAACTAGAACCGTGAGTCGAAACCACGATCAGCCTCGACAGGCTTCGATGGCTCGCGGAATTTCTTCGAATGACACGCGTGTCGCGAGCACACGGACGAACGAACAGGCGTGTCACGACAGGGTGAAACAGCCGCCATAAATTCTCGTTGGATCTCCCGTTCTCGCGGTTTTGATAAAGGGGGATATAAGTCCAGCAGCCTGGACGGCTGAGGAATAATTTATCGCGGTCACGAAGCGCGAAAAGGCGCACCATCTAGCTCGAGCTTTATGCCATAGCGAGGATTCGATTCTTCCTCGTCTTTCCGCAACATTAAGCCTGATCCGTGGAATATTAAAACCACCCGCGTTCGTCGAGGTTGGGTCGAGCTTAATCGAATGCCACCGCGCTCTACCACGACTCACGACTTTAACAGCTGATTACGCAAACCGTAGAACACAGCGAATTCTCGACTCGTCGTTTCTCGATCGATCTCGATTTCGATCGTTACTAGCCAGTAGAACGCGTTCGATCAACCACGTTCCATCTTCGAATCTTTCTCCTTTTTCGTGGGTAGGTTAAAGCCGGAAAAGTGATTCGAGGGACTCGTAAGACGAGTCGAATCCTTTGGCTACCGTGCGTCGCTACGATGGCTTCCCTCCGCTAAGTAATGTTTTGATACGACTCGTCACTGCACTGGCTTCCTCTCGAATGACGTCTTTTCTAACGACGCGATGGTGTAACACTTTGCTCGCGTGCTTTCGTTCGAAGCAACGTGTTTACACTTTTCACAGAGGCGCGTAAGCGTTTCTCATCGGCTCCGCCATGGCTAGAGAATTAAATTCCACCATAATTGTAGAGACTCCATGGCGAACGAATCTCGCGCGAACGCTGAATGCGATATTCACGCACTCGAGCTTCAAAGGTGGTTGGTTTTTTTCTCTCAACGAGTTTGAAAACCGTTCCTCCAGTTCCTCATAAAAGGAACGCTCGCTAATAGAGTTCGTAATGACTAATAAATTAAAAACAGCGGACTGTGAATCGAGGGGGATTGAATTTTGCAACGCAAAGGCGGAGACGTGTAATCACGTATCCGCGGTTGGTGGAATAAATCTACTTGTTAGGACCCCGTTCTACGCAACAAAAATACCGGTGGATCGATTGCGTTAATTAAAGCAAGGGCAACGCGAGCACGCAAGCACGCACCCGTTCTCCAGTGCCACGCGTCCACGTTGGAGAACGCCTCGTCGACGAAATAACCGAAATAAAGAGACGGAGGAAAGAAGAAGCGCGTACGAATGTACGATAGCCATTGCCATGGTCCCACAGCGACATGTTTATTATCCTAGCCGCCATAGTGTTATTAAAAATAACGACGCCAGTTAACCGTCGTTGCATCGGCGATTTTTACGGCCGCCACTCTCGAAACTACCTTCAATATCGTCGATGGAAGCTGTTTTTGACCGCTAGATTCACGCGACCGTGTTTATCCGTAACTTCCGTCTTTACGACAGACGCTTCGACGTTTTAGCCGCGAAACGATCGCGAAGTTGCGTTCGTAAAACGAAATTCGCGTTAAACGAGTAGTTCAGACGGTCAGAGATCGAACGGACGCGTCGATTCCATCCTCGCGTCGAAGCGAACTCGAACCCAGCGCCGTTCATCGGGGATTAAAACGGTTCGTTCGAAACGCGACTGCCAATTATACCTCCGCTGCGTTGCTCGATGGTTAACGAGCGGAGAATATTATATTTGAAGCCGATACGGTCGATGATGATTTCGTGGAGGCCAAATCCGCGCGTTCCACGCCAGGCTCCCTCGTTCTCCGCGTCGAAACGGGCGCCAGGGCTGCACCGGAAGCTGAGGATCGCGGCGGCAGCGGCGAATATCGGTCAGCGGGCCCGTGAATCGGCTAATGGATGAATACTAATGAAACGAAATGCAGCTGGCTGACCGGAAGAATTTGATTAAGCTTTGGACGCATTCGTCTTCGTTAGCCGCGTCACGCGGCAGAAATATAGTTTTCGGATGCGGAGCCCTCCCGGCGACGGGAAGCCGGTGGATTCAAGGTCGCCAGGCGCCACGATCGACCGGAAGACCTACGAGTCCCCTCTGGACGTCCATCGATCGTATCGACGGCTCACTTTGGGACGTTAAGTTTAGGGAATAAACTTTAGATTCGACGTGGCGTTGGTTTTGCCCGTCATGGAACGATTTTAATACTGAATCACTTGTTTGACATATTCTCGCGCGCGTGTACAGATTTTTCCAAAGTCTCAGTGAAGATAGTAATTAAAGGAGATAAAGATAACAAAGTTGAAATTATGGGAGATTACTACGCGAGAGTAATTTAGGTTTATTCGACGACTGACTTTGGGACGTTAAGTTTAGGGAATAACTGATACTTTTAGATTCGACTTGGCGTTGGTTTTGCCCGTCATGGAACGATTTTAATACTGAATCATTTGTTTGACATATTCTCGCGTGTGAGTACAGATTTTTTCAAAGTCTCAATGAAGATAGTAATTACAGGAGATAAAGATAACAAAGTGGAAATAATGGGGGTTACTACGCGAGAGTAATTTAGGTTTATTCGACGACTGACTTTGGGACATTAAGTTTAGGGAATAACTGATACCTTTAGATTCGACGTGTTGCTGGTTTCGCCCCTCACAGAACGATTTCAATACTTAGTCACTGGATTGACGTATTCTCATATTTGTTCAGATTTTTCGAGCGTCTCAGCGAGGATAATAATTAATGGAGATAAAGGTGCTGATCGCGCGATTGCAGCTTGCTAAATGATGTGTCGATAATGATAATACAAAGGAAGATAACAAAGTGGAAATAATGCTGGATTACTACGCGCGAGTAATTAACGGTTTATTGGACGGCACTGGGATTGTTTTACCAAAGTGTAATCCGCGAAAGCTGGCCCTCATCGTTTCGCCCTAATTACCGGTGCTAATTTCAAAAACGGTCGAGAGCGGCCATTGAAATGGCCGGCGACACCGCCGCGGTTTCACGATCGAAAAAAGGCGGAGAACAGCGTTCGCACGCGAGAATTCCTCATCGATTAGGGATTAATATATCGAATCGCGCGGGGCAAATTGGTTGGCATCGATGTCGCGTCGCGGGCTGTTTGCGTTCGGCCGATAATCGAGGCAAGCCGTGGGAACCGCGGCCAATCGAAACGCGATTAAGTCGCCTTTCGTTCAATCAATTAACCGCTCGTTCGAGCCTCGTAATTTCTCGTTTGTTCGGCTAACAAGAGAAAACTGTACGACGACCAGGGGGAATTGCTCGACATTAGCTCGTTCGAATTGTCTCCGAACTGGGAGTGGACTCGATCGGTACTTTAAACGCAACCCTCTGTCGATTGGATTTCGAGCGACGAGAGAAGCTACTTTAACGTTTTAAAAATCGCACGATCGTCATCGTTTCTCGAATTAAATTTTACTATTCATGTCGATGAACCTAAATAGTGATAAACGCTACAGTATTTTATTACGACCTCGCAAAGTCCCTCTGACAGGTCACAAACAGCTTCTTTAAAAAAACGTTTCTCGAGCCTCGCAAGAATAAGTAACGCAGCTCCAAAGCGACATAATTCGATCACCAAATGGTACCAATTACATTCAACGAAGTCGTGGACCACGGTTGCTCGAATTCCACCTGGCTCGACATCGGCCAGATTGCATGTTCCGATCGTGGAACGTCGCAGACACTGACAGACTTGGACGCGGCGATGGCCAACCGAGGAATTTGCATAATACATCAGCGCTGGCCTCGTACAAGCGTCTCGGAACGACCGCGCGACGATCCGTTCTGTTAAACGACTCCCTTCGAGTCCCCTCCTCGTCATCGCTCCACTTTTTCCGTTTTAAACACGCGGAACGAGCTGGATTCATTCGCGAGAGAGAAAAAGCGGATCCAAAGCGTGTAACGGTAGATCTCGAAGTTACTGGGGTTCGCTGGGAATGAAAATGGCTACTCGAGCAGAGCGTATCGACGAGTTACTCGAATTAAATTAGGGAATAGGGAGTTCGATGCGCAAACTGTTTCTTCGATCGAGCCGCCACGATGGTAGCTATTTAGTAGCGCGAGGAGGGGGTGCGAGAAAAAGTTGCACGCTTTAAAAGGGGTAGCCGGACGTGGTATTTGCTAGGTGGATCGGGTTCCTTAACTCAGGATACCTTAACTCGAGTTATTCGGTCGGCGAACGCGCGGAATGCGGTCTTTCCAGGAAATCCAAGGTGAAATTCTTTGGTCGTCTGGTGTGCAAAGCTTCCCATTCGAAGCAACAGATTCTGGGACGCGTTATAGCGCGCGCATAATACCCAGTAAAATAATTGAAAAGAAAATCGTTCGATATCCTCGCTCGCTCGAGTCCCAATTTCTTTTTTGACTCGTTTCGAGTGAAAAGTCGAGGATACCAGGGCTGCGAGCTCGAGTGACGCGGAAATGATTGACTTCGAAGTTCCCTGGCTGGTCGTAATATCAACGGAACGGAGTGACGGCGGAGCAAACACATTCGGGATTCCAAAACGCCACTCTTGGCAGCGAACGCTCGTTGCTCGCTATTATCTCCTCTAGACAGACAGACGCAACTGGCGGGATGAATACAGCCCCAGCCACCGCGATAATTACTGCTGAAGGTATTCCGTGGCCGACGAGAACGTATCCCCTGCCGCCAATTTGCGCCCAATCGTGTATCGTCCTTAACGTTTGGACTCGTTCCGCTCTTTAGAGGCGCACGTCTGCCGCTCCAATTTCGCCCCAGCGTCGAGGCGCAACCGTGCCACCATTCTTTCCGCCGTAATTTTCAATTCCCCGCGCTACCAGCAATTTTCTATCCTCCCGCTTCTTCGCAATTTCGTAAAATCCTCGGACACGATTTGTATCGCGTCGACGTTTCAATTTAGAATCCTTTACTCCACGCGGCGAACGAGACTGCGGCGGTGAAGCGGTTGCATGGCGAACGGTTAAAACGGTTCGCAGCACTGCGAACGTCTGACCTAACATTTGCGAGCAGAAATGCGTGCGTCGTCGTAGCGTGCGGTTAATAATCGCGGCGCTGCTGTAAATTCGGGGGTGGCTGAGAGCGAGCATCGTAAATCGGTGCCTAATTCGTCCATTACCCTTAACGGAGGAATTTCGCCTCGCTGGCGCGGAATTATTCCGCCCCTAAATCGCGTCTCTCGTCACTCATCATCTTTTAATTAGCGGTTACCGTCGCGTTCCAAAATACGAGCCCTCGAAACCACTCGAAACTTTAACCACGCGGACAGTTTCTACGCTGACTGGCCGGAAGCGTGAGCGGCGCTCGATAGAATCGATAGCGTCGATTCGTTATGCTTTCCGGGCCAGCTGTTCATTATTATAGCGCCGGAGGCCATTATCCTGCCGATGAAATATATACATTCGCTGGGCGATACTCGCTGGCTATTATTTTCCCTCGGACATTTGTTACGGGAATTAGAGCCCCTCGGCTGTGCACGGTCGAAACAGAGCGGAAACGGAGAAAAGAGAGACCCGTAGCTGAAGATACCCGCACGCACGGTGAATACTTACAATCGCATCTTGTTACCAAGGATTATTCACAACGGATTGCTGCTGCTGTACGCGACGGACACCCTCCACGATATCGTGAACGTGACCGCGAGCAGGGACTGGGAGCTCTCCTGTTTCAAGCTGACCAAGAACGTCTTCAGCGAGGTGGTCGGGGCGCTCTACGTGCAGCAGTACACGCCTCAGTATTTAGAGAAGCTCGCGAACAGGGTAAGTAAGATACACTCGTGTCGTACGAAGCGAGAGTGGCTGTTGCGAGACGTGCAGATTTGTTTTCGTCTCGATCGACACAGGTGGGAGGGCTGTTCGAGCGGGTGAAAGAGACAGTGGCTGAGCGGATTTTGGTGAAGTCTTGGCTGGACGAGGAGACGAGGACGCAGGCGTTGCTGAAGCTGAACTCGTTGCGCGGAAGATTTCACGTGTGGCCTGGTTTCTACAATGAGAGCCTGCTGGCCCGCGAAATGGCCGAGGTGAGGCCTTCCTCGCGGTTGTTTGCGCGCGACGCGCGAGTATTGTACGCGACCATCCCTGATTCTTTCTCTCGCGAGCGTTCACGTTCTGCCATTTCCGGTAGGTGAAGATCGACCCGGACGACTTCTTTCGCAGCGTGCTCAGACGTTTCAGGCAGATTCGCACGGTCGACGACAAGGTTCTGCGAAGAAACGTCACAGAAAAGTGAGCACCCTCTTTCACGTACCATTTTTATCGTGTATCTTACTGTGAGATTAACCGATTTCTGTTATCGTAGACGTCGTCATCCTTACAGCGTCAGCGCTTACTACGAATCCTCGACGAACACGATTGGTAATACTCGACATTGCACGACACTGTATGATTATTTGGAGAACATTATCAGTATAGAAATCGTTTGATCGATTTCAGGTATCCCACTGGCGATGATGACAGCCTGGTCGTGGTCCTGGGACGGTGGACCAGCGTTCGCGGCGCACGCGACGCTCGGATCGGTGATTGGCCATGAAATCCTCCACGCGTTCGACCTCCATCGACGTCGACTGCCGTTGGACCCCGATCTGAACGTCGATCAGTGGCTCTGGATCACGGAGGAGTCTTGGAAGAGGCTCGAAGCGAGGATCGAGTGCGTTGCCAGACTCTACGCAAGGAGTTTCTGGAGGAAGGTCCAGTTTTATGGGAACGACGTCGCTGTACAGGTGAAGAACACCTTTATTTCGACTAAAAGTGCTACAGTCTTTATCCACGGAGCAAGGAATATAATGCGATCGTTTTTCAGTTCGATTGGAACGTGACGAGGAACGAGAACGTCGCTGATATCGGAGCCTTGCAGATCTCTTACAAGACCTGGCACACCCTGACGAACGGGAAGGATCGAAGTCTTCCCGGATTGGAGGGACTTCGTCCGAGCCAGCTTTTCTTCATAAGCGCCGCCCAGGTAAACAGACTTGCCTCTCGTTCGACGCGAGATTATCCGTGTCGCTTGCTTGGGATCAATTTTTAATTACGTTCCAGACTTACTGTTCCAATATGACTGCCGAGGCCTACATTCTTTCCGTTGAACTCGATTATCACACGCCTCAGCCAGAGAGGTAACTCGTCTCGTTTCTCGATTTACTTTTCGTTCGATCGAGACTCGAAATGCGACAATCTTTTTTTATATCGTTCGATGATCGACAAGGTAGGTTAATTAATTGTTATTGCAGGGTGAACGGTATAATGATGAACTCCCAAGCATTCGCGGACGCGTTCCGCTGCCCGATCGGAACCAAAATGAACCCCCCGAACAAATGCACCACCTGGTGATGATCCAGGCGTGGACAATCGTTCGCAGACAACGTCAGGTTTCGTCAACGACACTCGATCATCGGGACTCGACTCGTTAAACGTCGCGGTTTGCATCCAAGTCGGACGCGACCGATCGACGCGCGGGTTTAATCATTTTTTCAGCGATCGTCGAAGCGATCCTGCGTCGGAGGAAATCGGTTCAGGTACACTCGAGAATTGTAATCAGATATTTAATGAACATTGCTGACAAGAAATTCTGTCGACTGTTCGTTTTCGTTTTTAGAAATCGAAGAGGATCGAAGAACGGAGGTGGACTTTAAATAGTCCAGCGACGATTGAGAATCGACACCGCACGATCGCTGCGACGAGGATCGACACATAAGCTTGTTACAGAGTTCTTCAGAGTTTAAGGTACGACCGACGATGGTCGAAAAAGTGAAATACGCTCGTTTAAACGCGCCATTAACGTTAATATCTCTCCCTACGACGCTTTAGAGGTCTTTAGATTTATTCTAGCGAAAGCAATAAGATTACACGGAACGAGAGAACGAGGCGAGATAGGTAACGAATTAACGAGGACGTACACACACACACACACGCGCGGAACAAGTAAATCCCACGGAACTCACACCACGATCGTTCAGTTCGCGACGAGTCGATAAGGTAGAGCTTGCTGAAGGAAGTGAACGATCGATGTTCACCAGCGAAACGACAAACCTCTTCACAGAGAAACAAAACTCGTACGCGGTTTTTACGAACGACCAGTAATCCCCATTTCAAGCAGCTCAGATCTCCGCGATGATTCGCGCGTCGAGCACGATCAGACAGCTCTGAGACTGAACCTCGATGGCCTGCGAGACGAGCCAAAATGGCTCGCGACAGAGCAGAGACTAATAAGTCTACTCTATTTACCAAGCGAATCCGTTTAGTTTCTCGCGCACCGATTGTCTTCGCTCCTGTTAGTCTGTCAGATTCTGTAAATAACAACCCTGGCCCACTTGGTCCCGATCCTTTTTGGGTTTAGTTTAGTTGGGCCTGGGAACCACGCGAAGGATCCGCCAGCGCCGCGATCGTCGTCGATGGAACGTCGCTTCGAGGGGTCACTTCTCGAGGAACGCTTAGAAAAAGACCAGGCTGGTTAGCGCGCCGCTTCTGCTCACACCTGTATTTCGCTCGGTTCTTCTTACGGTACGGACACAAATTTCGATCGACGCTTCGCTTTTATTCGCGACATCGTTCCGCTCGGTTCTCGATGGAGGATTCAGGGTTTCAGTTGACACCAGTCGACCCAGACGAGCTGTCCAGCGACTCGATTAACGTCCCTCCGCACGATTTAATTTGCGTTTCCGTTACCGTGTCGCGGACAGAATGTTCGTCGCACGTTCGAACACATTTCTCTTACGTATAATAAGTAGTTTTACGGTGAATATATTCACGATCGTTCCCTTTTTCTAAATTGTTCCTTGCACAAATGCGTTCACCGTTATCGCGGATCGTTCTCGCGATCGAGGGACAGAGATCGATGGATCGCTCGTCGCGACGCAGCCGCATCCCCTTTTTCTCGTCGTCGAAGGAGCACACGCGCGAGAGGAACCAATCGTGCCGCGAATGGGATTTCTCGCGGGAATTTCATCGTCGTGAGCCGACGGCTAGCGAGAGTTGTTAAAAATTTTAGTGCGTTTACGCAAGAATCGCGATCTGTGAT
The DNA here is from genome assembly GCF_050948175.1 of Xylocopa sonorina. Lineage (NCBI taxonomy): Eukaryota > Metazoa > Arthropoda > Insecta > Hymenoptera > Apidae > Xylocopa > Xylocopa sonorina. Next base: position 20,561,911 of record NC_135193.1, on the reverse strand, counting down.
ATTCTTAAGCGGTACTTAAGCAATCCGAGGGACCATTCGACGCGTTACCATTCCTCGATGATTTCAACCAACCAACAAACGAACAAACTATAAACGACAGAGAGAGAGAGAGATATATATATATATATAAAATTCTATTCTTAGCCAGGCGATTATCTAATGGACATTTAAGACGAATATCATCGACCACGCTCGGATGTCCCTCGTCGAATCGAAAGCATAAAAAGTCACGTTATTTAAAAACACCGTTGTAAATGTAAATGGCTGATTACTCATATGGCAAATAAATATGGTTTATATACAGCTGCGTCGTATGCGTTCATTTCCTGAATGTAGTGGCAGGAGAACTTCGAAAGTTCGATCTCGATCGATCGCGAAACAGACGAGGATCTCGACGCTCCTCTGCTTCTAACCCCGAGAGAAACGTAATCGATCTCTGATTAGAAACTTTCACAGACTCTCGGTGTTCCACAGAGGCCAGAGATTCGATCTCGCGTCATCCTTGCACGCGTCGAATTTCTTGCACGTCGAAAAATTGCAGGCTGCGCGCCAGCATCCGAGAATGAATCCCTCGACAGACGACCCAACATGTCACCGACTGTCTGGCATCTCCTGATCCTGCTGGTAAACGCGATAACCGAATTAGCTGCCCCCCAAAAGTAGAATCCCTCTGCTCTTCGAGTAACCAACCCCTCGATTTCCGCCACGCGATCGATCTGTGCAGATGACACTCGTCCATCGTCCCAGAATGACCGCGACCAGCTACGTGTCGGAATTCGAGCACGCACCGCGGCTTCACCCCTCCAGAAATCCCGTCTGCGCGTCCAGATTCAATCGCGACGAGCACGTCCGCGAGGACCTCGAGGAATGGGATCGACCGTCGATCGAGATCAGAGCCGTGCTCCACGGTTGCTCCAGATTTACGAGGGACAAGTAAAACGATGTTTTTTCTTTCGACTCGCTCGACTGGGGATGATTTTTCTGTTCGTCGAAAACGTAGGTACGAGGGGGATGAAACGGAGCTGGCAAACTGCGCGAGGAGGATCGTTATCAACGCGAGGTTCACCAATATCGGCAAGGTGTTCTGCTCGAAGATTAATTTTTATTTAACACTTACAGTTTTACTATAATCTGTTTACAAATAATATTTATTGGTAGACAGAGACTGAAGAGAAGTTCATAGTGGTCGATCACGCGCTGGACTCAGTGACCATGAGGAGGATCGCTCTGCGAAATCCCTACGTGATCAAGGTTCGCCAAGAGGCAGTGTTGCAGCTGTACGGTCTGAAATTCCAAAGCGTGAGTATCAGAGGAGAACGAGAAACATTTCGCTAGAACGTGACTGCGTTTTACTAGTCGTCGGTTACTCCGCCACGCGACGACCATCAACCCCCTATCAGCGCGTATTTTACCCGTTGCTGGTCAGAGCAGAGTAGCCGACGCGATCTCGCGGTTCAATCGTATTGATCGCGCGACTTTGAACAAGGTTGTTAACGCAGAGGCGAGGGAAGAGGTGATTAACAACCGAAGGGCAAATTTCACGGGGTGCGACGTTGGCTCTGAGAGGCCAACCTGTGGTCGGACCTTCATGCGCGGCGAACCGGTTCCATTCAGTGAGGTAAACGTCCTCGCAACCCTTTTCCATCCATTTCAGAACTCACTCGCCATTGCTCGATCCAATCTCGACATCAAAAACTAAGAAAATTGATTTTCATCGACGATGAACGATTTCAAAAGTTTAAAAGGCATACTCGAAAGGATAGCTCGGTTTTCGATGGAGGAGGATTAATGTGTACGACGAAGGGTCGTCAAGGGAGGTTGTAAGGTTTGCATGAATAATTGCAACGTCGAAGGAGCAAGGCAAAGATCAACAGAAGGGCTCGATAAACAGAGACCCTCGCGAAGGCGAGCGTCTTCCCTCGAGGGACCAATCTTCGCGTCTAACTGATACGAAACGGTTGCAGGGTTTCTGTTGTTCCTGCGGCTCGAAGGTAAACGGTGGACGCCTGTTCGGTGGCTCGAACGAGACCCTGGGAAGTTCAGCTGGCTGGGTTAAGTCGAACCATCGGGAGGCTCCAAACAAACGTCGCAACAGGTTAAAGTCGCTGGGACACGCGAGTACGAGGGACGATCCAGTGGCACGAAGCCAGACCGAAGGAGACGAGGCTCGATCGTCGAATAAATCGAGCAAGTCGAACGTGGATCGTTTCGTTGGTCGAACAATCGGGGGATCGCTTCGCGTGGCGAGTCAGGAGACGAGGAAGGGTTGTCGCGAGTCCAGCGAGGGTGCCAGCGCGAATTCCGTCGCGTCGAGTCCAGGTTGCACGGAGAAATATTCGAGAGAACAGGTTGGAGGTCCGTCGACGTCTGGCTCGTTTATGTCACCGGAAGTGGCGGCTGGAAGGGCGCCAAGCGGAGATAAAACAGCGTCGAGCGTCGACGCTGGGCGAGGCAACGACGTCTCTGATGGAAGGGATGGAAAAGCGAAGTTGAGCGAGGGATACTCGAAATCCAACGATGGAAGAACGCGGTGCGAGGCTTCCTGCGGTGGATCGAATCGTGGATTCCAGTCGGTCGAGTCGAGGGTGGAGGTCGAAAAATTATCGCGAACCGAGGAGGAACAGGTGATCCGTTCGAGGGAATCATCCGCGAGCGAGCTATCGAGCGGAGGGACGAACGTGTCTGGTCACGTGTCGCGTCCTGGGAATCCATTTCGTTCGACGAGCCACGGATCCGTTGAGAAACTGTCGACGAAGAGCAGGACTGGGCCCGTTAACGTCAGCCAGCGGAGCGAGCGGAAGGAATACCAGCCTGGTCCGCTCCATGGAGATAAAGGTTCGCCTGTGAAGTCGAGCAAGAAGAGGAGCAAAGTGTTTCTCGTTACGCGGAGGATCGATTCGCTCGCGACTCGACCTCCCATGCATTTAAACGAGCCTTTCAAAAATTCGTCGACAGATGTATCGAGCAGTTCGTCCCTGATGGTAGCTGCGCGGACGAAGGACGAACCGGGAGGCAATTTAAATGGAATAATGGAAAATACATCTCAGTCGCGGAAGATTATGCGGGGGACTTTCGACGGGAAGCACGACGGAGCGGATGCGTTCGCTCGCAAAAAGTGGGGACGTTCGAGCGAGACTGTTCCAGGGGACAGATCGAGGCTGTCATCGAGAACGGTGAAGGAGGAGGGCGATTTTGCAGCGCGCGGAAAGAAACGTCAACGGGAAGGAACGATAAAGAATTACACGCCGCAGAAGAGAACGTTGAAGGACGTATCGTGCGGGAAGGACCGCGATCTCCAGTTCGGACAGAGAAAGCGGAAGGGGCGAGACGTCTTGGGTTATGGGAGCAAGGCGAATATCCGGCGATCGCGCAGGCAGCCTCGAAACTGGCGGCGCAGATCGAGCGGATCCTCGTCGCGAGGACGAGGTCGCCGGAAAAGGAGCGAGAGGACCTCCGTCAGCGACAAAGGACTCGTCGCGACGAATCTGAATCCTGGTCACGACGTTCAAGTGTACATAGACAACTCGAGGACTCTGAAGGGAGCCACGCACGACGGCTCAAGGTCGAAGGACGAAAAGTCAGAGACAGTCGATGGAAAAGGACGAGTAATGCCTGGTAGAGAGGGCGATTCGATTTCAGGGAACGAGGTCGATCGACAGGACAGCGTGGACAAACAGATCGAGGAGAAATTCAGTCGCATAAGCGACGCGCTCAAAGAGGCTTCGATGGGGTCGAAAGCGGTTGCGAAGGGGAGGACGGTGGACGCGACGGGGGTTGATCGAGCGTATGAAAAGGAGAAATCGTCGAACGATGACGCAGGGGTGAAGAATAAATTTGAAGAGGAGGACGATGCGCAGTCGTACCGGCGAATTGATCAAATTTCTGATCGAAAGGAAGACGCGGTGCCTATTCTGAACGACAAAGAGTCGGATAACTTTGGTGCCAATCCTGGCGAACTGGTAGTCGTCGATCAACAGGATAATCCGCTGGCGAGCAACTACAAGAGCTCCACGTCTGATTCAGAGCTCGTGATCTCGCCAACGTCGGTAATCAACGGCCAGAATCGCCCAGCTACGTCAAATATGTTCGCAGCGGAGGACACCAGGCAAGTTAACTCGTTCGACTCAAACATGGACGACGCGGCAGTGAACCCAACGCTATTTACAACCGAAGCGTCAGAGTTGACGCGAGCATTGATCGTGATCGACCTCTTCGAGGTGGCCACTGGTTCCATCACGGGACCACCAACTCGTAAACCGGACGTCAAATCGAAACTGTTCGACAGACTGGGCGGTCTGAAAGAGAACATAGAAAAAGCGTTCAAGAAGTTGAAGCCTGGCAAGAAGTTAACGGAAATCGTCGAGACCACCACGTTGATGTTGAAGGAGTCGACCACGTCGAACGCGACCACGGAAGGCACGAAGATCACGGACAGGACGTTTCGACCTTCGTCGAAACCAGCGGAGAACGCGGAACAAACTTTGTCTGGTGGCGCGGAGTTTCACGACGAGGTTAGCATGGACGAAACGACGTTTGCCTTCGAGACGGATGCGCCAACGACTCCTGCGTCCAGCCGTCGATCCATTGACCAGGAATCCATTTCGAGGGACGTGGAGTCGTTCAAGGCGAGGAACAGGCTGCGAACTAGCGGTCGAAAGAAGCAACGGAAACGCACGACACCGTTCACAATCAAAAAGCAGAATTCTTTGAGTTCGTACGAGCAGAGGGCGAGCAATAGTAATCCAGGTGATTACCACGAAAAAAGACGTTCAACTCGAGCGAATTCCGCGATGAAATTATCCTTCGAGGCGGGTAACTTGGACGTAGTGAAACGTAGACTTGGAAAGACCAGCAGTTTCTCGCGCGAGCATCGTAATTACTTGCAACTACTCGTCGATGATAAAAGTAAATCACAGAAGGGGACGAAAGATAGACTGCCCAGGAGGTACGAGAGAATCGAGCGAAATGGAGGTCCAGATAGAAGAAGAGAAGCCTCGACAGTGCTCTGGTCTCATCCATGGTTCGTTACTAGCGAAACACCAGAGTACACAGTGAAACCGAACGATAACCTCCTCCGTGTGTTTTCCAGCAAAAGTTCGGCCAGTTTGGACGGCGGCAAGAAGTGGAGGAACGACGCCAGGCTGAGGGAAAGTTGGTCGAATCTGGCGACGGATGGCGCGTCAGGGAGGATACTACCGCCCTGCATAAAAAACAGACACCGCGGCATCGGGTCGGCAAAAAGCGTCGTTTGCCAGGCAGAAATTGATCGAGGAGGCAGACGTTTGCTGTCCGTGCAGATGTTGAAGGATGGCAAGAGCGAGGTTAGCCACCAGCGAGCTGGTAAAGACCGCGATGACCGCGCGCAGAAGGTCGAGGCGGACGCTGAGGACGCATCGACGCGGAGGAAGCGCGCGAAGTCTGCTCAACGGAAGAGTCGCGAGAAATCGAAGAAACGAGACACTGGAAAACGAAAGAAGGAGAAGAACGAGAAGAAGCAGTTGCTGTCCTCCTCGCGCGAGGAGGATTACGATTATTTCGCGCCTGGAGAACAGGAGGATGACGGAGAGTACTTCGTAGACAGACAATCCGACAGTGACGAGAACCTCGACGGACTCAGAGAGAATTACGACGGTGGTATGGGTGGATCCTCGGGGATAGAGACGAACGGGGATTGGAGAATCTCTGAAGACGATTCCTACGATCGTCTGAACGATAACACCGGTTCGTTCGACGGTTACGATAAATACCAGGACGATTCGAGAGGTGAGAATCAGATTCGATCCGTGGACGATGAGAAGTCGACGAGAGGGGATATTCGAGGGAAGAACGATGGGAGAGACTTCGATATTTCACTTACCGGGAAAATTCACTTGGAGAGCGACTCGTACGGTCGACCAGTGTCCATCAGTTTCAACGCGGCGCCAGAATTTTTCAGCGAGGACTCGATCAATGATGGCGTCCATGGCGATCGACTTCAATCTGAGTTGGCGAGTTCTCCCATCGACGCGATGGACGCTCTCGTCCCCTCGAAACTGGACAACGCTAACCTTCTGTCGGACGTAGCCGACGTGGGCTCGTCGTTAAGAGTTCCTTTAGACCCAGTCGACGAGAGAAGAATCGCGCGAGAGTATTACCTCGACACGATACGCGCTAGAAGTCGCAACGCCAGGTACAAGAACGATTTGAGCGGTCGATCGAAGCTGCTTCGTTTGCAGAAGAAATCCGTTCAGAACAACGAGGATCCTCTGAAAGAGAACGCGTCGCCCTCGAGACGATCGTCGACGAGTAGCAGCTTCAGGAGGAGTCTCAGACGGTCGAAGAAGGAGTCAGGATCCTCGAACGTCGCGACGGACGAGACGCGAGCGGATTCCTCTGGCGTTGACCAAGGAGACGAGTCCTCGAACGCGGTGGAACGAAATCGAATCGCCTTATCTTCCAGCGAGGACGATTCAAAGAAAGCGATCGGCGTTCTTCTTGACGAGTTGCCGCAGGTTTCGTTGGATCTGTCCAATCTGCCTGAAAGTGTCCTCCCAAGCGGAGACGTTGAGAGTGGCGATAATTCTGCGAATGACGTGGAATCTGCAGCTACCCTCGAAGAGTCTGGACCTTGCTTCGCTTTGAACGCCACCACGCAGAGGGTCGACTTTCCAGAGCTTACCATCGTCACTGAGAAGTATCTTGGCGCCGTCGCGAGGACGACGCTCCTCAGTATTCATGACCTTGGCGTTAAGGGTGCTTCCAACCGTGCAACGTCTGATCGCGAAACGGAAACAGCGACAGAGACGACGACAGTGGTTGCAACAACGTCCACGTCAGCCGCAACAACAACACCAGCGACGACAACGATGATATCGAGTTCCAACGACACCGTCGTGCAGGCGAAATTGTCGTATCCAAGGCCGGAGGCAGCGTTTCAGATCGCGAAGAACGCGTCCGAGGGCGGAGAGTCGATCGAGAAGAAGAATATGCAGGCGGTCTCGCAATTCGTGAACAAGTTGGAGAAGCTCGTATCCGGCGCGGGGAACTCGAGCAATACGACTGGCCGTACTTTGATACACTTGAAGAAGTTCATCATCGTGCCTGACAATCGAACGTTGTGGAGTTTGCGGGAATTTTCGGAGCCTGAGACCGCGCTTGGAACAGAATCTACTGAAACTGTGGTTCTGATGGGAGAAGGGATGCGTAGGAAAGGCGAGTCTACAGAGAGAACCGTGGAATCCGTGTACCCTGAGATCGAAAGAAAATCCAAAGCAGACGAGTCAAATTTGATAAAGGAGATAATTAGTTCTGTGATCAGAGGCGATAACTTCAAACGTGACGTGTCATCAAAAGGTTCCAACAACTTAAACAACGCGAGATCTTTAGCTGATGGAACGATGGACGCGCAATCGCTCGACGTCCCAGTTGAAAGTGAGTTTAAATCTGCGATTGGTAAAGAAGAAATCGGAGCACGCGTGGAAGAGCCATCGACGAAAGAGGAGGCCTCTTTGAACCTGGTTAAAAGCATCGATCAATCGTTGGATCCAAATTTTCAACGCGAGAAGAAGTTGCAAGAAAAGAACGAAGTTTGCGTGGAGAATAAGTCGACGTTGAAGGAAAAAAGGGAAGCTAAGGGTGGCGCGACTTCTATAAATCGGAAGGAGGGGCACGGTAATCGCGGTAGGAAGAAGGACGCGAAGCACGCGAAACGGAAACGACGCAGGAAGCGTAAGAGGAAGTCGAAGGGGAGGAAGGCGAAAAAGGCGGGCAAAAATGCGAAGACTGGCAAACAGACGAAGAGCAGATGGCCTTTTAAGAGGAACCTACTTACGCTCGGTGAAGAGGAGCGAGATCAGCCAGGGAATGTCGATTATGCAGCGAAATGGCGGCGTGGCCGTGATAAATTTGAGCCGCGCGATGGGAAGAAGAGGAGAAGGGTTGGACCGCAAATTCGTGGCGGTCAAGATTGCGCGGATCCCAGCCATCCTCCTAACGTGGATCCATTAAAATACTTGGAATCCGCTCACTGTTTACGGTTCAGTGATTTATGGTTCGTTTTACCGAGCTCTGCTCCCTTTGACGCTCGCTTCTTTATCGAAATAACGGAATGAGACGACGTCGAGGTTTTCAGGTACTCTGTGTATCAGCTAGAGGAGCCAATAACCGTGCACGAGGTGCATCTGCGAGTTTACGCGAAGCTCACGGAGCAGGATGGCTCTGTCTCGTGGAGGGAGTTGACGAACGGCTCGAGCGTAAGGTAAATCGATCGTGGATAACGCTGAGGTTGAAAGCACGTTTCAGATCTTGGAGGTCACTAAGTTTATACTACACAGGACGTTTGTCTCATCAGATTGGGCACCTTCGATAGATACCATCGAAACGCGGAGAACGCGATCACGTTCGCGTACAAAGACGCGAGCACTGCGAGCGTGGAGTACAGTTTGGACCCGGTGAGAGATCGCTTGCTGGTGCCGTCGACGCTTTCTGGGAAAAAACCAAAGTATTCCGATACCGAAGGTTTCGAAATTAGTATCGTAAACGAAAGTGGAAGGAAGCGTAGCAACGTTTGGCCGTTTAAACGTGCAAGTGAAAGCTCGATTCGCTTTGCGCAGGATGGTCGAGCGAGTATCTAGTGGTGCAAGCGGACAAGATCAACGAGGAGGCAAACGAATGCGATAAAGCTGGTGTAGGATTCACGGCATTCGCTGGTCAACCGGATCGCTGCGAACGTGTCAGCGGTACCTGTTTGCGAAATCAGCCATTGGACTACTGGAGACACGACATCGTACGTATGACCACGCTCAACGACGATTACGAAGTCAACCAACACCCTGTATTTACAATAATCTTCACTTTTAACCTCGCATTTTTCACTTCTAAGCATAACATAGCTATTTCATAGTACACTACGATCGAATTGCTACATCTAAGTTACCATTACGCAAGCACGAGGATACAATTACCATCGACTCGAAATAATAGATTTAACGTGTAACCATTTCGATGCGTTAATTCCTGCAGATGATAACGTAAGAGGAGCTTTAGACACGAACGACGCTCGTTATGAAAACGTAATTTATTAACCGCGAATTTAACGCGTCCGTTCGCGAAGCGGCGGAGTTCATCGCGCGGCTCGCAGGATACGCGTAATTCCATCTGAATAAACATGATTCGGGTAATTGCTCGCGGGGGCGACTGTTCGCGTTTCAACGGATATCGTCGCGCGTCGCGGACGAAAACGGTTACCAAAAAAAAGGCCTGCGCGACGGTAGAGCCGCGGACGTTGCGAGGGTTGTTGGCTTTCAGCGGGCACGGCTCGGCTACCGTCTATTAAAACCGATCCAGAGCGGAACGCGAGGCCAGGTCGAGATATTTCCCGGCTCAGTGGAACGTTCACGTAAACTGGCGGGTGTTATCGAAAGGTACACGTTCGATCTAATGTCACGTTTCGGTAGGAGGCACGAGCGTCTGGCCTGGCTGGTTGCTACTTCTTGAGCAATTTCGCCCGGGTGCCGAGCGAGGCCATCAAGTACAACGTGAACGGAACCGGAAGCCGCGAGTTCCTCGCCCTCGAGTACCATTCGCCGCACGTGTCTGTGATCGACGTCGAACTGGGGGACGATTACAATCCCCCTCTCAAACCGGGGTGAGTTTCAGCGGTGATGATCGTTGGATATGTGTCTCGCTGAGATCCACGTTGGCTATCGAGCAGAGCGTTCTTTAAAAAGGAACGGTTTCACGCGACGTATTTACATTTCGCGTGGAAAATTTCTCTCAGTTAACTTTACGATACGCTCGATCGTAAATTGACAGTGGAAACGGTCGGAGGATACGATCGTTTCGTTCCTGGTGGTATTCGCTCGAGGAGAGTACATCGTCGCACGTAACCGTTCTACATTGTCCCCCATTACATGCGATATTACCAACGGAGTGTCTCGACTTAACGCTGAACTATGGCCAAACTAATTTTCACGGTTAATGAACGCGAAGACGATTTTCATTACGTTCCAGGTCGCACGGTCGACTCACCGAGGTCCATACAGACAATACCGCAATTGATTACACGGTGATAACCGTGCTGATTACCAACAAAGGCTCATCCCCGTGCTCTTATCGAGCGCGGATTACGGACTGTCCCAGGGGACTTCCGGTATCGTGGTCGAACGCCGAGAGCGCGGCTAGGACAATCTCGCCCAGTCGTGATCGTAAAGTAACACTGGATCTCTACGGGAGACTCTCGTTAAATGAATTCTCTTGTACCGGTAAATGTCTCGCGACTCGGCCAATAAAGTTATTCCGATGTTTATTGCCTTTCCCCTTCGTTAGAGCCGGAATAAATGCATCCTCGTTAAATAAATAAGGTATCCATCTCTCTCTCTCTTTCTTTCTCCCTTTCTCTGTTCAGTGGTGCTTTTGGATCGTCACGGTGAACCAGTGGCGAGGAGGGGGATAAAGGTGCAAAAAATGGAGCATTGCTGTTGCGTGCGACACTGCGCGTGCAGTTGCACGGCGAGCGCGCGCGACGGACGAAATTGCCGGCCCATGTCGCTGGGACATTATCACGCCGCCGGTTTTCGAGGACCACTTCCCGCGGAATCTGTCAACCCTCCATTCTGGCCCACTGTTGTTACCATCGTTTCGTTAGTTATAACCATACTGCTGTTGCTGTTGCTTTTTTCAGGTGCGAGCTTCAAAAACCAGCTGTTTCATTTTTTTCTCAGCGAGAGAGAAATTGGGGACGAAGTTAAGCACAGTGTTCTTACTAGGTTTTCTCAAATGGTCGATCGGTGTGTGCGTGCCAGCGGTGAGTCGTTGGGGACTGGACGATTTGCTCGAGGAAGACAGACTCAACGAGTATTTCGAGAAGAGTCTGAAATCGAGGAGCGTCGTTCTGAATCAATTAGGACAGCCTGTGCACCCGGACACGGGTAGAAAGTCGGTTAGAATTTGCAATAGGTGAGCGAAACCGTCAAAGAACAAACCCACGGAAATCAATATTCTCCATTCGACGCTCGTTTTTAGGAAGCTAGAATTCTTTCTGAACCTGACGTTCTTCTTCGTCTATCCGTTCGCGATTTCCTGTCCGTGCTGCTCGAAACGCCGTCGACCCAGTGAACCGGCTAGCTCCGCTCGATCGAGGGTAACGAAAATTGTGTTCCACGTCGCTTTGCCCGTTGCCCTGACAAATCCCATCTGTCCATGCAGGGTAGCCTGGTATCCGAGAACGGCCAGGCGATGATACGCGTCAGCACGTACGGCGACGACGCGGACTCGAGACTGGAGGCGGAGGACACGAGATACGTAATGGACCAGCTGAAGAAGTCTCAAGAGTCGTTGCAGATTCGCGGCGGATACAAAGTGAGGATCGATCGATCGAGAACGAAACAAGTTGCGAGGTGGGAAGCGTAACCTGACGTTGGCGTCGTTTCCAGAGGGAGCAATCCCCCACGGAGGAGAGTTCGTCCGACTAATGAAAATCAGCGTTAAACCATATCACGGTGGGGCTGGACGGTGTTCTCAATGCGGACACGTCGAAATCCACCGGTTCAAGAGAAATATACGGTTTAAGCGCGCTAGGCTCGGCAGGGATTATACGCAATGCGGTTCAGCCGGCGTAACAGCGGCGGAGAGAGAATTTGTGGACGCCTCTGGTTGATATCTATGGCGGGGGTGTGACCCTACGGTTTAACCTATTTTTTTTTTTTTTCTGGCCCGAGTGGTATTTATACGCGACGCTGGTATGTAAATATTCATACGGAATGCACGTATCTCTGGCGCATCGCGCTTAGTCACGGCGAATAAAAATAAATGCTGGTTACACGAGGGGGTTGTTTCACCCGCGCGGCCCAGCGGGGGCTGTTTCGAACGCGAGAGGCTAAACCGCGCGCTAATCACGCTCGGGGACGGACAATTCGGGCAACGTTCGAGGATTATTGATTTTCTCACCCCATCGTTCGTGCCACCGTTCACGCCCCGCCACCCTTATTTTAAATGGCTAACTTGTTTTTCTTGTTTTTTTTTTTTTTGCTATGGAACAACAAATCGGGCAACGGTGCGTCGACGAGCAGCGCTGGCAATTCGTTGCTGTTAATTCGAGTCAATTATACTTGTCGGCGGAGGGGAAAACAAAATACCACTCTCGTGCTGCGGCACTGCAGTAATCGAGGAGGCACGCTTGGTGTACGGTTAAAATGGATCGTCCTTCTTTTTTTTCTTTTTTTCTGTAGTTAACCCTTGTATTTTTCGGTTCGATCGAATGTTACCAAAGAACAGATTCACGGATATCGACGAGAATCGAAGCCAAGGAACGTTTTACGGTCGGTTCTTTCGCCGTTCGATGGTTTCCATTTTATGCGAGACGGTGGTGGTCGATTGTTGGGTGCCGGAAGGAATCGATAAAACCACGGCTGCATCCCCCGATACGCGGCATCCTTTCCACGCCACCCTTTTTTCCGGTGTCTGGGACATCTGCATAAACGCGCAATTCCTCGGCGACAGGTAGCCATGGCTACCACCTTGGTACGTCGGCCGAGAGAGGGTTGCGAGGCGTTTGAACGCGTTACGCGACGATCCTACGGTCTCGTCGGTCCCGTTTATTTTCCGTTCCTCACGGCAGCGTATGCGCATAACTGGGATTTTACAAGCGGACATTGTTATGCGAACGACAAAGCGGAGCATGTCGGTTGTTATCCTCCAGACACCGTCCGCCACGTTTAACTCCGTTTCGTCTGAGAATCATATTTCTTTAATGGCACCACACCGATACGGGACACCGTTGAACAAACCAGCCACCGTGTTTAACGTCCCTGCTCGCGAACTGTTCATATTTTGTTACACGCGTATTACGTTCCACGATGGGCACGGAGAGGTTTCATTCGACTCTACGGCGCTCTGGACGTTTCGAAGTGGAACCAGTTGCGTGTTTCTTCTGGTACCTTTGGTAATTCCGCCATCGCAGATACAGAAAGTGTGCACAGACGGAAATAAATGCTCTCTTTTATTATTTGAATATTTTGTTAGACTCTGAGTGAATTTATCAGTTCGCAGGTTCCTTTGTAGTTATGCTTTCTTATCGCGAGGTTCGAGCTCTCTCTCTCTCTTACTTGAATACAGGTGTGTGCACCTTGTACTCGAGAAAATTCGAGCAACCCACTTCCTCGCGCTTAACATTCTATTGTGCCGTTTCAGTTATCGCGTTGCCATTGTACTCTTATTATTTATGAATATTCCGCGCAATACCCGTAGTACCCGAACCGCTTGCTCGCCTCAGAATCACCTTGGATTCCTCAGGTTTCCACGCGCGCGTAACGCCTTCACTTTTAACCTTGCCACGGCCATTTTGGATCCGCGCCGCGCTCCCGTTTCGCCGCGAAGAGTAACCCACATTCGACACGGACAGATTACATTGGATTCGAATAAATTTCGTGGACCGTATCAAAGGATACAGGACAGACAGAGTGCGCCTGTGTCTGTGCACGTGCGCGAAAAGAGCGAACAAGTTACACAAGTTCCTTTGGTTGTTATCTGCATGCACCTGAGCCCACCTCGGATGCTCGTAGCTCGCCGCTGATAGAGAAAGGCGGTCCTCTCTCCATTGTGATCTGGTAGCCTACGGCACTCCACGGTTTGACCGTACTCTCGACTGGCCGTGGACAAGTCTGGAGTCGCGCTGAGCACCGGACAATGCCCGTCAGGTTCGACTCCGGCGAAAGAGGGCGACGTGTGCACTTCTTTTCGCGGGACATTTTCTGCTTACGGCGCGTTCGAAATGTCAGACTGGCTGAGATAAGGGATCGCGGTTTCCGGGTCGACGAGCCAGGCTTTTCTACCAATTACCGCGATACCTGATCGCCGCTTGGAGAGCCGTGCGCCCTTATGTAAATGCTCCTCTAACGAGGGTTCAACCGAACGGGACAGAGGCGAGTGTATTACGTTCTCGTTACGAGTCTTCTGCGAGCTTTTTATAGAAAAAGAATCTTCTGTCTGGCTTCGAAAAGTGTATATTTAACCAACTGTGATCAACTGTGCAATTCAGACCCGCGCGATACGATCCCTCGAACGGGTCAGCCATTATGGTCGCTCGTGTGGAGAGGACGCGACGATTTACGCGGGGTTTCCGGTCGAGCCGCGTTCAAGGTTGCACGATAGCGAAAACTAGGGGATCCTAATCTAAGGGAAGTTGCGCTGGTACCCGACACGTGCTAAATATTTATGTCTCCGATTGTATCAGTGGGACCATGGAGGGCTGCTGCGAAGGGCGAGGCTACCGCAGAACTGCCTACCACTCGAAGACCCCGTGGCCAAAGGAAAATAAATAAACGAGACATTCTTGCTCGTAAAGGGAGGACGGGTTAACTGTTTCTGGTTCCCTGAGAGCTGCGGATGTTGATATTTTCGGAACGATAGGAAGTTTTTGGGGCGGAAGGATGGACAGGAGGGATCCCTCGTTTACGTGGGCTGCTAAAAGAATGGCGGTCTTCCTTTGCTCTGTAGAACGAGACGGCCATTCCGGGAATAAGCGGTTCTTTTAATTTCGCGTCACGTTTCGGGGAAGCATCGCGGCTGAAATTTGCGTGGCGCGCGGGCGCGTGATAGAAAATTGAAATTCCCCTCGAATCTTTAAACAATAGCTTTAAAACTCGATGTCCCCTTCCACCATCTTGCGCGTATCGCGTGGTACAAAAAAAAAAGGTGACCCGCAATGGAACGAAGGCAGCATTATTCACGTCGCGCGGCAATCTCCTCGACGATCTATGGAAAAACCGTAGACCGTCTGGCTTCGCTCGTGCCGTAAAAAGGCAACAGTGTAACCATTTATATAACTGGCGCAGCAGACGAGTTGCTCGTTGCCGCGGATTAACCTTGGCTCCATTCTACTTCTCGATCAAAGGAGTACCTCTGCGAGAGAGAAATCGTTACGAGCAATCTGCTCTGTTTTCGTCCGCGTACCAGGCGACCGTTTTCCGTTCGACGATTTTTCTCCCGTCGAGACAATGCGCGCCGTGTGTCCGTAGATCGAGATAGTCCTGCAGACCTGCACTGACCGGACGATCGCGACCAGAGTAAAGAAACCTCGTCCACGGCCCTTTCTCCCGGAAACGCACCGGGATGAGTCTCGAGGAGGCTGTTGCCTCCACCTCCGCATCGTCGCAGGCGAAGGTAAGTCACGTTCGAATGATAAATACCGCGAGTACACGCGGCTAGCGTGCGCAGGGCCGTATCAACTCTGGTTGCACGCGAACGCCTCACGCGCGCGTTGCTCCCCCCTGCTTCGCGTTAAATATTGTTTCACCCTCGACGGGACGAGTCTCCCGTTTAATTTATATTAATGAACCGGATGAATTCGCGGCTGGCACGAGCACTCGCCACGCGAACGGTAAAACGCTGCGCGAAATGGAATTTTTTGCTGTGTATTTCCACCGCGCTCGTAGAGCGATTCGGGGATAGAAGGGGCGGGCATTAATAACGGTTCCTCCCCGGCTTGAAATATGGTCCCGCCTTTTTATCGCGATTATTTACGACACTGGGTAGCGTTATTTATCTCGCTCTTACTTTATTAATGCGATGCTTAATGAATGGCGCGGGCTGACGCGTTCGAGTTCTTCTCTCGTACGCGATCCTAGGTACGCTAAATAAGCCTGCGAGTTCGTTCAGAGATCGGGAAAAGTACGCCACGCGATGCACTGCAGGGCGTATACGCGGAATTAGCCAAGCGGATGAAAGCCACGCGGTGCGTTCCGCTTGCAAATGGCGCGCATCTGGTGCCCCGTGCGGCACAGAATCCGCTCGCACAATGGTGATTACGGGGACAAAAGACGAAACACCATGAATATATACACATCCTAGCCTGCTGCGTCTTTGTCTCACAATCCTTCGTTCTCTCTATCCCTCTAATTCTCTCTCTCTCACTCTCGCGTCGCGATTTTTCATCTGCTCCCCTCTCGACGAGGCTTTCTCCGTTTCCGCGCAATTTTTCCGGGCATTCTGCTCTCGCCAACCGACTCATTGTCCCGGTGCTGCGCTAAAATACAGCCACTCGAAGTGCCGCCCACGCAAGGGACAAAGGCGCGGAATTTAAGGCAGTTTCGAACTTCCTGCCCCGGACGCGCACGCATCCCTCCTTTTTTGTCCCTCCACAGAGTTCGCCAGCGGATCTTTTATACGCGAACAGTCGTATAACCGCGTATCGTGCATACACGCTTCGTTTCTGCGCGAAATTCCACAGCACAATTGTCAGAGAAAGTCCTCTTTTCTCTGTCTTTCAACTTTCGTTACCTCGCCCAGAGTTCTATGGAAATTGGTCGGTTATTTACAGCGAGGTGGGAATTCGACGCAGCACCCATCACTGAGGCACGCTGCTTTCACACCGATCGGTTCATCCTAGCTTCAAATATTTCACTCGTCGAGGATTGATCGCGACGCGTCGTTAAGCTACGCGTTAGAACGAGTGTAGCCTCCAGAAGTTCGTCGAGCAGTTTCCGCTCGCAATAATTCCATCGGTCGCTTCCTGCTCAGCCGCGTTTTTGCGCCTCCGCTCCACTTTAAATGCACGAGCACCGCACCTACTTCCACTCCACCGTTATCAACCCGTCAGCTCCGTGTAGCCGTCGTTCGCGGTTCTTCTTTTCTCGCCAGAGACGATACGAGGATCAGCTCTGTAATCACGAGCGAAACTGTCGTTTAAAGATGGAATTAACGTCTCTGCACGCCGTTCGAATCGCGGCTACGTCCTCCTGAGCCGCCATTGCGAGGCCTCGTAACGGTTTACTCGCAGGCGGGAAAAACGTGGCGGAACTAATGGCACCCAGGCTAGTTTCCTATTCGAATCCACGGTGGAACGTTTTGGGGTTACCGGGTGTTGGGGCCTTCAACGTCGAACGGTGAAAATATTCGAAACCTTCAGTGGCTGCGTGAGGACCTCTCGAATCGCATCCGAAAACCGGTTCCAGAAAATATGCGTCACTGACCGAACGGTCCCCTATAATTTACGGACGAAACCGCAAATTTGTCTAGATATTAGCCGCTCTCGTCGCTCGTCGTCGATACGCCTCGCCTTTCTCGAGGCGCGTTTCAAAAGTGGCGACGCCGTGACTTCTCGAGCAGAGGAGAAACTCGCGACGGAACGATCCACGTTTCTCCCTCTGCGTTACTGTAACTTAAATTAGTCTGGGACTCTGTCGAGACGAAATTTGGGATTCGTTGAAAACACTGATTGAATTCGACGACGATATCCGCTCGAAAGTCTCGCGATCGTTTCTGTTGCGCGATTGTTGGATCATCGAGGCGCTCGAGATTCCGTGGACCGACCGTTGGCTTCCGGTTGGCTCGAGCGTTCGCATTCGCGACGCGTCGCGCGATGGGCCAGTTAACGCTCCCTCGAACTGCCTCGCGGGTAGATTGTTGCGCGCAGCTGCCGACTCGAATCTTCCATTAGCGCCTCGAACGACGCTCGTTCCCGCGAGAACTGGCTGAGATGGCCCGTGTTTAAGCTTCGCCCGCCAGGAATTCCAGCGATCGAACCCACCCCGGCAAGTGGGAACTTTGCAAAGTTAATCGAAACGATACTCGCATCGAAATTTCCCAGAAAGCTGTAAAAAAAAAAAAAAGAAAAAAACAGCCAGGCACGTCGTTCGATGCTGCGTGTTACTATCGAACTAAGTACTGCTCTCTCGACTAATTATATATTTACACAACGGATATCCAGATCGCCAGTTCGGATCCATGGCCGCTTTTACATCGCGGCGCCGTGAAAAGTTACTTAATTAGTAAAAAGGCGGGCGAAAGTTGGCAGCATTGGGTGTGGTGCAAACTATGCGAAGCTTCCGCGAGAAACTTGAGCGTTACAGTGAAAAAAAGCAGGGCAAACGGAATCCTCGAACCAGGGTGGGCACCGTGAAACTTTTCTACAAGAGTTTCCTCGAGCGTCGCCTCCCTCGCGTCTCGCCTCTTCTTTCCATCTTCCCTTTCTTCTTTTTGTATAATATAAATTTCCTCGCGCAAGAACCACGCTCGCTGCGTATCGCTCGCTACGCGCGCCGGTTTGCATATCCAACGCTGAGGCCCTCCTCTTCGCCCTGGGGCGCGCTGGTTCGCGCGCGTTTCGCCGGACGCGCGGCGAAGTTTCGCAGCGGTGTGTTCAGCGGTCGACGCGCAACGTGTTAACCGAGCGGAAACTTCCGAGCCGCCGCTAAAAGCTCGCTTAGGAAGTTGCGTCGATGGAGGCGAACCCGTTAACTTCGCAGACTGGTTCCTAATCTGGAGAACGCGGGAATTTCGAAGATTCGTTTAGTTTTCCGTGGTGGCAGACGCGAGGCGAGCGGTTCGTCGAGGCGCGTACGTGCGCGCGTACGCCACGAGGACCGCGGAAGGGTTGTTTCCGCGGAGCTGTAACCGAGGAACGAGGAAACTTCTCGTTCCACGGTGGTTTGCGCCCCCGTGTAATGCGGCGTCTGCATTCGCGTCAGCCCTTAAACCCTCTCGTAAACAGTTCCACGCTTGGCGGTTGTTCGCGGGTACTCGCGCGGGATCTGCCAACTGGCGAAGGGCATCCGCTGTTTTTCTGTCCCGCGGGAATAATAATAAATATTGTCGAGCGCAGCGAGGCGAAGGGTTTCGTGTTTTCAACGCGTAAAAATCCTCGTCGTCGACGAGTGCCACTGGCGAGAGGAAAAGCTGACGCGAAGCGAGTGAAGTTCTTCCTCGTGATTAACTTCTGGTGCACGCGTCCTCGTTAAACCGGACGCTTCTCGCTTGCTCGCGGTACGCGGATGAAATCGCGGCGAGAACCTGACGGAGGGGTGAAATTTCGTAGAACCGGTTACAGGGACGGAAATTTTCGAAGGCGCTACGCGAGGCGTCGCGTTCCTCGTCGATGTTGCGCGGGGCAGAATTACGGGCTCGAGTCCGTGGGAGGCGAGAAATTAATTAAGAAACGCGAGCAGTTACGCGACGCTCGCGCGAAACTCACCTCGTAATTCGATTCACGGATGGAAAACTAACTCTTGTACTGGTATCGCGAAGTAAAATAAACTGGAAGCCACTGGGACGTTGAATAGGCGCAGGGGGTGCGCGAGTGAAAAACGAGCGGTACCCACGCGCGACTCGCGTGGCGCAACCCCTGCAACCCCGTGGCGCGATATATTAAGACAGACTCACGAGGACACCTTCTCCTCCATCGCGATGATGTAGAATCGTCGCGAGAACGAGCCAGCGAAACCTGCTGTCCGTGCTCGCGAGAGAAGGAAGCGGAAAAATATAGCTAAGGGGTTGAAGAGGTTAGAAATTGAGACGCAGCGATCGCGAATGGAGATCTCGAGGGTGAATCGAGGCGAGGCCTCTTCGATGCCATTTTGCAGGGCGATGCACAGGAAATATCGCGGTACTAGGCCAGGCCAGTCGAGTTTCTTAACGAGGGAGACGCTCGTACGCGTTACACCGTGTATGCGCCTTAAGAGAGAAGAGGCTGTTGGTGTTGGTGCACGTATACCTGCAGGTACGTGACCATGTGCTACGCAGCTGGGGCACCGCCGTCTCCTAGCGGAACCAGCCTCGCCGCATTCCCTTGCCTGACTACCTGGGAACCTGGCGTTTCGTCACGAGGGCTTCTCATGCTCGTCACTCTTCTCTCTCGATTTGGGGGACGCGCGCGCGGGCTCTCGCTCGTCAAACTTGATTTTCGGCTGTATCAGATTCTAGCGACGTCGTCTTATGTACATACGCACGCACACGATCACTGGCGATGCTCGTGGCTCTTTTTTTCCCGCTCGAATCCACGCAGCGTTTACTGCTTTCTTTTTTTTTATCGTTTTTTTTTCAATTCCATGGATAGTTGGGGTTGGTAATGCGGTCGCGGTTGACGTTCAGGGAATTGTTGACTTATCGGCCCTAGGGCGGTGATAGTTTAATTTCGTTAAAACGCCCGCGTGTCGGGCGAGTTTTATTTGGCCCGACACTGGTGTCGATGGGGGCGAATGGAATTGTGACGTTTCATTAATTTAATTGAAGAGAGCCACCGGTGCGCCCTGTCGGACGATCCTTCCACCCACGGTCCCATTCGTCTTCCTTTGGTTACAGACGGACGAACATCGAGGTTTTCTTCGACGCTCGCGTTTACCATTTTGTTCGCGTGGTCCTCTTCGCTTCGTTTCTGAACATAATGAAAATTAAAAGAAAAATCACCCTCTCTGTAATACCAACCATAACAACTCTGATATCGATTAAAAATGATTCTGAAAAAGGCTGTAACGTATGCAATGGATAACAACTTCTCGCATAGTTCGATAAATTGCACGATTTTCCAAATTTCGACGATATACACAGTGCGATTTAATTCCATTGGCACCTTCACGAGGGAAAGGAAACGAACGTTGCAACGATACCCGCAGATGGCAGGGCCCGCTGGCAGATCGGACCACCGGTTGGTCCGCCCCTGTGTTTGTCGTCCCTCGATCACGATCCCGATCCACGCGGCAGTCTTGCCGCGCCAGCGCGATCGAGAGGATCGATGCTGGGTATCGCGCTTACGTGACGATTCCGTGAGATCGGCCCGCGAATTCGAATAGTGACATGTCAGTGCAGTGAAACGAGCATCGTGGAGTACACGCACTTTCCTCCCGTGACTGAGAGTCGTTCGAGAGACAACCAACGCTGCTGGATAATCCTCGCGCTAATACGGTGACTCTGTTTTCCCTCCACGATGGCATAGTGCAGGTGATTGCTCGTTCAGAGAATCTTTACTCTTCCTTTATTCGTACTCGCGTTAATTCGCGGTGGTTCCTCTAAGTCGCGTTTACTCAAAGTTTCTCGACTCAGAGACGTCTCTTAAGTTCTTTCTGCTTCTGGGATGCTCCGTTTTCTCTCTCGCTCGAGTGGAATATCAGAACGAGGGTAAATCAACTCCTGTTTTCCGCAGCGGATTTCCAAGGCGCCGGTGCAAAGTGAAACACACCGGCTCCTGGGCCCCTCGAGACCAGCGGACAATTATTTTAATACCCTTAAGATCATACCTCGCTTACAAGATCCTTCTCAGTTAATTTCTCGAGGAAGCCATCCGGCTCGTCCGCCGCTCCTTAAGCTTGTTTAATCTCTTCGTCGTCCTTTAACGGCGCCGCGACATAATCCAAAATTCATTGTCCCCCCCCGAAGTTGAACCTTTTTGTCGCTACGCTGTCAGGCCTTATCCGACTTCGTCCCCTCCTGTTTCTCGCCCCGCACTTTTTCATCCCAACCCTGGTCGCCATCAATTTTATTGGCTCGCAGACGTTCGATCGAACCCTCGTCTCGACCCCTCCGTCTTTCGTAAAAAAAAAGAAGAGAGACGATCGTAACCTCTTCCAACTCCTCGTCGAGTTATTTCGGTACTTCTGTACGAACGAATTATCGCGGTTTACGATTCATTTCCCGATGGTACCTCGTTGGTAACAAATTGCTCTTGTCCGTTTCTTAACCCTTTGCTACCCGCGGTCGTGAAACGCCGATAAAACCGTCCCTCGTTTGAGGGACCGCTCGCGACCGGCAGGACAGGTTCGATTATCGTTTCGAGGGGAAGCGATCCGTGACGGGCGCGCGTTGCCCTGTGGAAAGGGCGCGAAGACAGGAAGCCACGAGACGCGGCTAAGAGAGCGCGTCGATTAAACGGTGGGACGATTTACGGGAGGAGGCGCGTCGTTACGACGTGCCATCGAGCGATAGCCCTGCTCGTTCCAGCCGCTCTGATAACGCTGTTTGAACTGTCAGTTCGTTTGTCGGCGCGATAGCGAGGTCGGTTGCACAATTGGGAGTCGATGGGAAGCGTCGAGCGGACGCGACGCAAGGAACGCGTACGAGTCACGAACTTTCTTTCCTCGAGTGGCTTCGATACGCGTTCTGTCCCTCGTCGATCTTTTTAGATCGCGTGAATCGCCTTGCGAGGCGAGATGGATAAATTAACGACGCGCTCGACGGTGAAAAGAAATCGTCCGCGAGGCGACGAACAACTGGCCAACACTGGTTGGCTGGGAAGCGTTCCAGGAACGATCGACGGGCATCTTCGATACGGTCCGCGGGCTGCAAAAATAGAGGCCGTTGATTGATTCCTGCGAGGAGCAGTCAGCGAAACCGGTCACGAAACCAATGTAATCCGTGCGCGGCGCGTCCCTCTGTCGAAGCTGGATTACAGTGTTTACTCGCGCGGCGCGGTAGAGGCCTCCGTGGCCATTCCGCTCCGGTTGGCTCCGATAAAAACTGGCCGCGAGCTCAGCCGCGTCACGACGCGCGGCCAGTTTTCTTTCACGAAGTGTGAATCGACGCTCGTTCCTTCGAGGACGCGGCGTTAAACCGCGTGTCGTCGTCTTTTGCGTTGCTCGTCGGCAGTCGCGAATCAGCGGACGGCTCGACTGCGTCGACGTGTCGGGCAGCAAGTAGTTTTTCGAAGGACGAAGAGTGCGATCAAGAGGAATCGTCGATGATCACGAGCGATCGAGAGATTGACATCGATTTCGACTACGTCGCGAGGAGGTAAAAGGGACGCAACGTAGTCGCAGTTCATTTTTAAGGGTAGATTCGCTGCCAGAGGGTGCGTACCTGTGTACGTTGGAGTTTGCACACGCTCGCGATGATGCTGCTAGGAAAGTATGCGCATAGAAACGCCAGCGTCGCGATCTACGGCTCCCTTTGAGGCTCGTTTTAATTTCCAAGACGTCGCCGCGGAGCCTGCTCCAGTTTAAAGAGGACTCGTTTCTTCGTCTCCTCTTTAGACACCCCTCTATATATAGCGCGGCACCGCGTCACTGCGAAGGCGCGTATCGCGAGGTCTTTTTAATGTAGAAATAAACCTGCTCGAGCACTTGGCGAGCGGGCTAAATTAAAACTCGATTAGATCGGGTGATAAACGCGATCGCGGCGTTCCGGGAACCAGCGAGGTTAGAGTGGACCAGTGGCTAAGGTTCCGTGAATATTTTTCCATGGACACTGTATAAAAGTGTTCCGTCGTTTGCATATTCAAAATTCGTCCCTCTGCCGCGATCTTTTCGTCTGCGAAGCCAGTACGCGACCCAGGCTGATCTGCAATTCCTGAATTCGCTTCACGTGTGAGAACGTGTGCGTTGTAAAAATGAGTTCGAACATTATATATTAATTAGAATCGACGTGGGTTAACGCTTTCGTACTGTGGAAACGATTCGTCAACCGTGTCGCGGAATTGTATCGCGCTGCAGCGGACGGGCGGAGCGGGGTGACTAAAAGTAGATTGCATTTCTATTTTCGCTCGAAAGGAGAGAGAAAGGCGCTGTGCTGATTCGTCATAGAAAATTAAGAACCAGTTAGAGGCGATCGCCGCTGCGGATCCTCGAGCGTTATCGTCCGAAAGTCCAGAGATCCCGTTTATCGTGCCCGGCTAATTAACTCGTTAATTTCTATCAGCCGTAATCAGCTGTGTCGCGGCAATTAGAGACACACGGACCAGTGTACGGTGCTCCATTCTCGACGGTTCGACGACGGTTGTTCCACGGTATCATTCACGAGAGCCCCACCAGCGCGATACTCGGCTAGTCGGATGACGAGGCGAGGCGTGGGTGCGCGTAAGCGCGCTTACTACGCTCGTACGCGTCGAACACGCGTAGCCGGTTGCCACGCGTGCTCGCGAGAGGGACAAAGAAGCCTCGCTCGCGTGTGCACGCGTGCACGTTGATAATAAACACAAAGACAGACCCGTCGAGCAATAAAGTAAACGCGGTGCGATTGAAAATATTTGTCGTTTATCAGAATTCCGTTTCGCAGGAGGGATAAAATAACAGAGAACGCTTCCCTCTTGCGCCCTGTCCGCGGTAACTTCGTTTCGCGTCGGATAAATTTGCAAATTACCGCGCTAATTGAGCGGTCGTGCCGTGGAAAACAACGGGGGATCGACGCTGGTCGCGAGTCGATGAACGACGGCGCTCTGCTCGCGCTCCAATAACAGCGGTGGCCGCGCGATAAAAGCCGCGTACGAACGCGTCGAGCCGCGGGACCGATTCATAGCTGGCGTCGATTATCAGCCGCTGAATGAGCCGGACACCAGAGGGTTTATCTTCGTGTGAATGCACTTGCAACGCGCGCGCGCGCGCGCGCCGCGCCGGTTTCGAGAACCGGCTGGTAACGAGTGTATCCGGTGCGAAAGCGAGAGATCAAAGACGGCCAACCGTTGGGAGGAATCGAACGTCTCTGAGAGCGCGTCTCTGGTCGAGGATCGCAAGCTACGCGACAGAACCGGAGGGGTCCCGTGGAACCTCGTTTCCACCCCATAATTCCGAGGGAATCGAATCTTTTTTCGCACCCCCCTGCAGCTGGTGGAAGTCGCACCGCGGTTACGACGTTAAGCTGAATCGAAAGAGGTCGAAGGGCGTGCCAAAGAGGTCCAATCGATTACGTCGCGTCCCATTTCGTGTTTATACGTACCGATTGACGGCGCCAGTGATGCTTCGCAAGCTTCGAACATCTGTCGAGGAGCGAAGGGACGCGTCCCTCGAACGAAACGCGGTTTACCTACGAAATAACTTGGTTCGTTTTTCGATTCGTATGAGTGGAAGAGTAGCCAGAGAGAATTTTGGTCAGTAACGAGGGTTATAAATAGAAGGTGAAGAAGGGAGAACCCTCGCAGGGAAGAGTTCGTCGCGGTGGTACCGTATCTCTCGCGAGAGTTGGCAACGCGCACGTATACTGTTGTCAGAGCCGGGTACGTGGTTTATTTGCAAAGAAAAACGACCCTCGCCACTGTAGGGCTGTGTGTGGAGAAAAATAGACGAAGGGGGACGAGAAGAAGAGTATAGAAGGGAGGAAGATCGCCGAGGACCACATCTGCGGGCCACGGATCGGGCCCCACGTGGCGAGAACCTTGGTCCAAGTAAAAAATCGCGAGGGTCGCGTACGCGTAGACGTGTTCTCGAGTCTATTCACTAATTTTCCACGAACTTCCATCCAAAGTCTCTAACAGAGATCGTAGAACGCTAATAAATATTCAGAAACGTGGAATAACCGCGGTCGATTCGCAACGGCCAGGCCAACCTCGAGGTGGTGCCCGCGTCCGACCTCCGCGAGCCATTAACGGTGAATAGAGAAAGGAGGGCTCACCAGCGAGCGGGGACGAAGAGTGTCGCGAAGCTCGATCGCGTAGTAACCTTCTGAAAAGGGAACTTTCTCTTAATTACCGGTTGCGCGCGGTGGTAACCGAGCGTATGATAAATAACGAGGGACGATCAAAGGGCGCGCGCGATACGAAAACAGAAATAGGCGGCCGTTTCACGGGGCATTTCTATGCGTGGCCCACAGTTGCACGGGTCATGCACCTCGAAGGCCAGGCCCTGTCAGGGCCGTGAATAGCCCATCGGCTTAGGAACGTGCCGCGGCGCTGGGAAGAAGATCGTGAAAGGGCGTCGTGTGTGTTTTCAGTAGGTACTACTCCCGTCGAGCCACGGGATACCGTTCGGAAGAATAGAGACGAACGATGCGGACCGCTAGACCAGAAACGATACATCCATTCAGAGGGGATAGAGTTCTTTTTCTTTCCTTTTTTTGAGAGAGAGAGAGAGAGAGGGACCTGGGGTGCAGTTCCAGCCGAGGGAACTCGTTTTCGGTCGATTTTCCAAGAAATTGCTCTCGCTGCCACGTTCATTCTCACGATCCTTGCATGGTTTTTGAATATAGACTTCTTAATTATTTATTTATCACTGACGGAACTTAATGGTTAGTGATACGAGATATTATACGAGCGAACAGCCGAACGCGCTTTGATCATCGTGGGAATATGATAATCTTCTGAATTCAAAATACAAACACGAGTATTCTTTTCTTTAGTTTTTATTGATAGCTGCGTCGTGTATTTCTATGTATCGCAGTTACGAAAAGATTTCAGTTGGTTGGTCCAACCGCGCGCCACCCCAGTTGAACCCCGGATATTCCTCGATGTATTTTAATTGCATCGCGATAAAACATTAGACGAGCGCAATCTTATCTGCTCGCGATGCATCGACGCGTATCCGCGGGGAGCGTTTCATCAGAAGGTCCCACCGTGAAAGGGTGGAAGGTCTAACGACGAGGGTCGCGTTTCATACGGAATTAGGTTATCCGCTCTGTCGCCTCTCACCTTTATTTCGCACTTCGTTATCTCTCGGCTTGTGCATTCCGCTCGCGAACTTCCGCGATGACGGCTCGAAGATAGCAATCAAAGGGACCAGGGTGGGCGCTTTCGATAAGAAATTCCCGCGCCACGTTTTCCATTCGGCTACAGCGGTCGCTCGAGATGTTTTCGCCACAACGCTCGCGAACAGGGTTACGAAACGTGACCAGCGTGCGCGAGCGGTGGCCGATTAAGCATCCTCGAGGAGGCTGCATTATCTCGCGTTATTTAGGTGAGCGCCGATCCGCTGGCAAGATTAATGATAGCCGCGTTATCGCCTCGCGCGATGCACCAGTCGCACTTGTACGTTTCCCACCCGCGGAAAGTCTTCATCTTGATTTTGACGCGTCGAAAATTCGTTTATCACGCGCGACGAAATCGTTAAGCATCCCGCGCCGCGCGTCGGTTACATTTTTCACTCGAGCCGCCATCTTAGATACAGCCGGGTAGTTTATCATTTCGTAAACCCAAGAGACGCGTGGAAAAAACGCGTCGACCGTCTGTCAGGGTGCAAATTACCGACGAAACGTGCTTTGCTCTAGTTCGACTCGTCTGTCAACGCACCCTCAACGAATTACACGAATTATCCATCTAACGCGTGTTCTTCTACATTCGAATCTCCGTGGCGGATCGAGTGTTCGCCAGCGGCACGTCGCCTGGCGAACGGAAACGAAAGTGGCATAGGAAAATCGCGGACGCGAGAGAGAAAGAGAGGCAGGAGAAGTAACGCGTGTAACGAGGAGCAGAAGTAGCGGGATTAAAGGTCTCGTCGCACGATCAATTGAGGGGTCAAAGAGGTTTAAGCGTCTCGAACGAGCCGGCTTAACGAGCGTCGCTAACGCGCGTACGAGAGAATGTTTTCGCGATTGACGCGTGCAATGATTATTAACTAATTAGAAAACGGTGCCACGGCCGGCGTAGCTCTTCTCGCGTGCCTGTCCGTTTCACTCCAAAGATGTGTACCATCGACCATAAACACTCGAATCGCTCGCTCGACCGACAGGCGAACGGCATACGAACGTCGCTACAGCTAATTGCTGACTAATGGACTGCCAATGGAGTTACGTCTGTCGCGAGGACAAAAGTACAGATAGCTTTTTCGACGTCCACGTCGATGAGTCGAGGAGACGCATTGTTCCCTGAGAGACGTCCCGCTGTCGTTGGCACCGGTCCAGAGGCGTCTGCTTTAAAGGGCTGCGAAGCGGCGCGGGGACAGCCGATGAAAAACGCTTCCTCGATAGATAGGGGCGCCTCTATTTACACCCCATGTAATCCGGCTGCTCCGGAAGCGAATAAATCGAGAAGCGCCCTTGTAGCTTTTTTCACCAGCCCCTCCGTCATTTATTTCGACGATATCCAGCCACGACGGGGCCGATAAGTAGCATAAATCACGCGCGATCCACCGACAGTTCGACACGAGAGGAGACATAAACCACCAGCGGAGATCGTGCGTGGCTCTGCGCGAAGAAGTGTCCGCGACCCACGCGATCGCGATCGCGTGGGTGCACCGCGCGATGGTAACAAGTGTGCAAAGCGTTAGCTGAGAATCTACCAGACTCTCGACGCGAAGATCGTTCGAGGGAGGTGTATCGAACCTTGCAATTAGCATTCGCGTACGAGAGATCGCTCAGTTTCTCTGATGGATCGCTGATACGAGAGAAGAAACTGTTGCGTGGCTCGTTTTAAATTGTACTCGCTTGAAACGCGCGATTCGTCTCGTTAATTAAAGGCTCGTTCGATGAGAATGCGAAATTCGGTTAGTTCTTCGATCATCTTTCAGTTTGTGCGAGCGTAAATCTGCTCTCTTTGATTCCGTTAGACCTCGATCGAGATCCGAGGCACGTTTCGGTCCGCAGGTATTCAATTCGCGACCCGAATTACGCCGATCCGTCTGACTTGTTCGAACACGCGCGTCACTCACTCGTGACAGTTTCTCTTCCCTTGGACCAATTACACCTTTAACTTTCGCGATCCATTATTTATTGCAGCGGCGCGAATGAACGCGATCGTCGCAAAAACGTGCGCCGTTCTCGGCTGAACCGGTCTGTTCGACGAGAGCGCACGATGCACGAGAGACGATCGTGGGACAGAAATCGAAGTGTCGCTGGAAAAATTGCGAATGATTCACAGGCTAGCGTAATCCACTAATTCTAAGCGTCTCTCTTCGTTCGCATCAAAGTCGACGAGGGTGCCGCAGCGTGTCAGAAATTCCCAGCCCCGCGTTAATCACTCGTGTTAACAGGAGACGAGAAATCGGGTCGATGCAGCCACCGTTCATCGCAACCCATGCAACATCGATCTGCGAACGATTTCTCAGCTAACGAATGCGTCGTTATTAGCCTTGTAACGCGATCGCTGGGTAACGGTTTCGAACGCAGACGTAAGATCCGGGTCAGTGCATCAGAAAAATAGCTTTTTGCAGTGGCGTTCCACCGTCGACGATGGAGCTGCGTTCCAGCCGCGGAATGCGCCTCTCATTTTTTCGAGACGATAATCACGAGGAACCTTCTGCTTTCCGTTCTCTTTCCCCCGTTCCACGTGTTTTTCGTTCCTCTCATTCGACAGATCCGCGAGCATCGTGGCACAGAGTCGTATTGTCCTCGAGAGAGGCAATCTCGTCGCTCGTTTAACGGCCCTGACCGACGAGGACCGCAGGAGGAGATTGCTGTACACTCGCGTCGCGTCCTCGCGAACGACGCGCGGTCGACGTCTTAATTGCGGGTCAATTTCGTAGAGCAGGACAGAATAAAGTTCTCTCGCGTACTAATCCAAAGGCGACGCGGTGGTCCACGGCTGCTGATATCTCGACGAACAGATCTAAAAGCGGAACTCCGAGCGGGAGATCCTCGAGGCGAGGCAGCCGTGGGAATCGGTTTGGAACCGCGAGAGGAGTACGTTTCGAGGGGCGCCAGCTTAATTCAATTTACGCCGCTCGTGATCTTATTCTCTCGTGTGAATTGAAACTTCTCTCGACGAGAGAAAGAGAGAGAGAGAGGCTAACCGCGTGTGCACGTACGTACGCTCGTGTTTGCGCGTGGTTGCTTCAATATTTATCAGCGAAATTTTCGAGACTTTCTCCTGGACGCCCTCGCGCGAGAATCCCTCGATCGTATCGGGTGTAATCGGAAACTGCGGCTCTTGTAATTGCACGGAACTTCGGGAACGACCGCGGGCCATCGCGGTCGGATAACCTTCTCCACGTTAGAAATCCGTAGCCACGTAAAATGTAATTTTGGAAACGAATTAAGTTAATCCTCCGGTTCGTACGAACCACCCCCTCCGCGGTTAATTAAATGATAATTCGTAATTCATTCGCGAGGTGCCTGCGAGGCGGATATCTGCCTTCGCGTCTGCTCGTATTTAACCGGTAAATTTCCCTCGAATCGGTTGTCATTTTCAATTTCATCGTCGCATGGACGCCAGATATTTCCGCTCGCGAGGAACCGCTGTTCCGTGTCCGATCGTTCGACGTCCTCTTATTAGCCCTCCCGCGCGAAACGTCGCTGGAAATTCGACGAAATTCAGACGAACCAATCCGTCGATACGTCGACGATATAAATACAGGCGAGCAGCGTAAATATACTGCTCGATAGTGAATATATTCACCGTGGCACGGTCGAGCGGGCGCATTGAATTCCAAGCGGCCGTTATGGTCTTTAACGATTCGACGCACGAGCCGCGTGCCTGGCCATTACAATATCTAATGCGCCGGAGGTTCCCCCGAAAATCGAATTAATTCCCTGGCCGGATATCGGTCAACTACCGGATATTTCCCCCATTGGTAAAACGTGCGGTCGCCGCTTAACCGGAAGCCGATAGGAGAACCGTTCCGCGGAAGCGTCGGTCTTCCCGTCGCCGTCGCGTGCATCGAATTCCCGCGAGTAAACGTCCCGTTCGACGCTCGAATGAAATTCACGTTTGTTCCAGGGAAACAGAGAGAGAAGAGAGAGAGAGAGAGAGAGAGAGGGGCGCAGAACGACCAGACGAAAATGCGCGCACGTCGACAGCCGCGTTGAAAGATGAACGATGAAATAATCTTGAACAGTCTGACCGCTGGCGCGAACATTCCTTACGCAGACGAGGATGGCCTGGTCCCGGTCGTCGAGCATCGTCGCGCGCGCTCGAACCTCGCGCGACGAGAGCTGACGAAGGAAGTCGCCTCGCCTGGCCTGGGCGCGAGGAACGCGCAGGGTTTCGTCACCTTCCGCTCGATGGTGCAACCGAGGGTGAACAACCAGGAGGCGAACGTCTCGATGTCGCAGAGGAGCGCGATGTTCGGTCAGAAGGAGCAGTCGCATCAGCACAGACAGAGGCAGTCGCCTGGCTCGAAGCGGAACAAGAACGACGCGATCGAGACTCTGGCCTTGGAGAACCCTTTGCAACGGTACGAGAACGCTGTGCTGAGGTATCAGAAGCCTAAGGGCAGGCCTAAGCGACAGTCGAGTCGCGATCGTCAACAGCAACAGCAGAACCATGGTTATTCGAGCAGCGACGAGAGCGTGGCTAGGAATAAATCGAAGAGCATCAGTTCGATCGACACGCAGTCGGTGAACAACATCCTGGACGAGTACGAGGATCTTGATTATAGAAGATCGTCGGACTTGAGCGATGTAGGCAGCATCAGCGTGTCGAACTTCGAGGCTGTCATGATGGATCAGCAGAAGAAACAGCAGCAGCAAGAAAAATCGCGAGCCTTCGCGACGAGGATGCGGTCAAAGTGTTCGCCGGTGACGGAGAGGCCGCAACCAGTTCTGAAAGTGAACCAGCAGACCCAAGTGAGGCAGCGGTCCCGCGAGAGGCAGAAGGAATCCGTCAGACACGTCTCGCAGTCCCAGTCGGAGGACAATTCCTCCTCGTGCGCGCCAACGATCCCTCTGGCCGTGGAGTCGAGTCGCGTGAGGATGCCTGAGGTGTTGCTGCGCAAGGGCGAGGTGCAGAAGAGGGTGGACGAGTGGCTGAACCAGATGCAGAACCAAAACTTCGCGCGCGAGAAACCGCTGACAAGATCGAACAGCAGCGCCGAGCAGAAGAGCCAGAGGCGGTATCGCCAGGACTCGCGGTCCAGATCGATCGACGAGGGTCGAGAGAAGCTGAACGGGACCTCGTCGAGCTACGACGACTTGAGTCGCGCGGAAAAGAAGCCGGAACGCAAGGTGAACAAAGTGAACGTCGGCGTGAACACGAGTAGAGGGACCTACAAAGAGTATCTAGCTCTGAAGAGCAGAAACAAACAACAGGATTACGGATTCAGCGCGTCGAACAACGCGATCGGTAGAACGAGGGACATCAGTCCCTCGACAGGGTCCAGAATACCCCAAAGAGGGCCTCTTGGGTCGAGCTTCAGATCGAGACGATTAGAATCGAACGCGACTGAATCGAGTCAAAGCGAGAACATCGTCGTCGAGTCCTCGCAACAGCTCTACCAAGCAGAGAAGAACTGTCGCGCAAGAGGCGCGAACGACAGCAGGCTGACCAGTTTGGTAAAGACCAGGATCGAGTCATCCGATCATGGAAGAATATCTGGAGTGAGCAGCGTCGTCACGGGTAGCGCGACACCGTCGACGAGCGGGACGATCGCGAGCAACAACGGCCCTTCGTCGATTATACCCTGCAGGAGAGCGTCGTTCAAGCGTTCGCAGAATTACGATCAAAGCGTTACGGTCGCCGCGGCGAGAGCGGTTGTTAAGGAAGAGACAGGGCAGAGGGCGAGGGGTGGGTGCGGGGTGATGGTCGGCGCGACGAAGGGCCCTGGCAACCTTGGTGACCAAGGCGAGCCGATCTCGCCAAATAAGGACGGAGAAAGTAGGCGCTTGGCTCTGACGAGCGATTCAACGCGGCCTGGTGATAAAGCAGCCGATGCTGCCTGTAAATCGACGGAGGCCCCGAGGTGCGTCGATCGGCCCACACGAGATATACCGAGGATCACCGTCGGCGAGCCGTGCGAGCCTAGGTGCCGCCAGGACAAGAGAGACGCTCGAATGGAGCAGACGAGGCAGGACACAATCTACGGTGCCGTTGGCGCGCGTGTCCGGACCCTTCAAGGTCAGCAGGAATCCCGCGCCACGAGACCAAGGAATCTCCAAGGCCCGCTCGAGCCGGCAGAAGCTAGAAAGCCGCCGTTTCAACCGAGGAAGGATCAGACGCGTTGCCCACAGGAGTCGAACGATGATCGCGGCAAGCGTTCGCCGATCGGCTCGCCCCAGTCGACCTTCAAGCCGAACAGCCGCGTCTACGCGGCTCTGCACCAGTTGAACGAGCAGAATTCGAGCAGCTCCAGATCGAGCAACGGGAACAACGGGACCGCGGAGAAGTCGCCGTGCAGATCGCATTACTCCGCGCCGAATCACGTCGAGAAGATTTACGAGCGTAGCCTGCAGCCTCAGGTGATTCACGTGGGTGACCTCCAATCGATCCTGCGGCCCTCTTTGCAGGTCTCCGCTTACGGCGAGCAGAGTATAGGCGGTGCCCGATCGGATCGCGGGTCGCCTTCCAAAGAAGCGGTTACGCTCGCGGAATCGAACGAGGAGGAGGACGAGGAGGAGGACGAGGAGTTGCGCGAAGAGGAGGAAGAAGAAGTCGAGGTGGAGGAGGAGGAAGAAGAAGAGGCAGCGTCGGACGTTTACGAACGAGTCGGCGAGCTACGGTACGAACATCTCGAGACCATCGAGGAGGACGACCAGAAGAGCGAGGCGTCCATCTGCAGATACCCAGAGATCGGTTTCACCCAGTGTCTCAAGATTCAGCAAGCTCTGCCCAACGGTAGGCCGCGAGGTTTGCCAGAACGACACAGAGAGCAACAGGACGAACCTGGCAGGACCTTCGTCGCGTTCCACTCGCCTAGCTCGACTGAGAAGCTCGTCGAAACGAGCCAGCTAGAGGTAGCTGAGGACCAACGAGAGATCGCTGAGCCAGCGATCATGATCCTCGAGGACCTCGAGGTCCCGTACGAGTCCGGGAACCTGGTCGACAACGGGCAAACGGTGTGTCACACGCGCGAGAGCAGCAATCTGTCGACAGCCACGATCCCTGTGGACGAGCTCGAGAGAGAAAGGCAGGCGGGAAAGTTCAAGGCCGAGGACGGTTGTATCCGATTAAACGAGATGTTCGATCAGAGAACGGGGGCAAGGTCCCAGCAGGACGACGCGAGGGACGCGGTTGGCCAGAAGCCCGAGAACGAGCGGACCAGTTCGAGGGAGATCGAGGATCGCGCGTCCGTTGTGAACGAGGTGTTGGTGAAGAATCTGCAGTTCAAGCAGGATCTGCCCAACGACTCTGCGGAGCAGTGCGTCGTTGGTGACTCGTTCGGTAGGATCATCGAGTACAGTGGCCACAGGCAGATCGGGTACTACAATGTTTTGTGCGACGATTACGAGAACGTGCAGAACGCGAGGTTCGCCGGGAACAAGGTGTACGTGACGAAGGAGGAAATGGAGCGGCAGAGGCTGATGGACCTGCTCAGGAAAGGGGATTACGAGTCCGTGAAAACGGTGAGTGATTACCAGACGTTTCTTACTGTTCGTCCTTTAGAAAGGACGCGCGATATCTCGCGCGGACGAATGGATTTTCGCGAATCGACGATGTCACGCGCTATCGCGAGCATCGTCCCGCGAGCGTTAACCGGCCCGTTTTAATTCGATCGGAGATAAGCTCCGTCGAAAAGATACGGCTGACAGCAAACCAATAATTACATTTACCGTTCGCATCGGTGTGCACCGCGCGAGTCACTGATTCTTCCAATAATTACAAGTCGGAATTAACCGAGATACGAGTTCGATCCGCTCTTTATCTAGATCCTGTACACACCGAATCCCCCCATTACGGACAAAGCCTCTTTCGCTTGTTCCAAACGTTTTACAACGGCCGTGTGACCGATGTAATCCCCGTCGCTGATTCGAAACTTCGCGAATTTCACCGCGCCACGACTACGACTGGTAACAGAAAATAGTTGCGATAGTTCGCCATCCGACGAAGGGTTGTCGCGTTCGCCAAACCTACGTAATTACGCGAAATCTCCGGCGAACAGACAAACTCTATTCGCGTTCGTAGCGAGTGGAACTTCTTTAATAAGGAAATATTCCTGGAGAAATAATTGACCGCGATTAAAAGCACGCTGGATGGCGTTGATAGGAAAGGAAGGACCGGTTGGGATCGAAAGGGTCGCGCGATCCTCGCGAGATCGGTGGTTGCAGTGGTCGAAGCGTCGACGCGGAGTGGACGATGTTCGTTTCCAGACGGAGACTCGTCTCGAACGTGTTCCTGGGGGTAAAAATGAATGGAGATCCGTGGTCCGTGGGGGTTAGTGCCTCCACGCGAGTCGTTGCTCGCCGGTTGCTCTTGAAGGTGCACGATCTCGTGGCACGACACCGCGTAAGAAACTGGTGGCGCGAGTGAAAGCGAAAGAGGGACGGAGAGAGCGGCACGATTTATGATTCAGCCTGGCTGGGAACCGAGCATTGGGTATGCGGTTCATAGTACCGCTTTAACGCGCAAGAAAGATGCAATAAATTGTAGCACGCGCGCTAGTGTACGTCTCCTCTAGGCCTCGAGGCGAATAAAAACCAGAGGTTCGTCCTTAACGAGGTTTCGACTTGGAACCGCCGGTTTTTCTCGCTGGCTACCAGCCCTGCTGGGCATCGCGGATTAATTCTCGCTTCGCGATTAATCGCGGCTCGCTGATAGTCGAACGAGAATTCATTTCCCGTTGGAACTTCGAGTTAAAAGCGACTGGCGTTAATGGGATGGATTAATTAAGAGGGTTTCTTTTGGGGGTGGAGGATGGCGCGTGGTGGATGCTCTCGATTAACTTCTGACCGAGCTGTCGTCGCCAGACGCTCCATGAAACGCTCTCTTACCCTTTTATCGTCCTTTTCGAACGATCCCCGCGTCTCTTCCTTCGATACACCCCCGCCTGTCGCGATCTCGTTCCCTTGGATCCCCTGTCGAGCGCGTCGTTCGCGTTTTCCTGCCGGCTGTGCTCGAATTAATTAAACGATTTACGAACGTATTCGTGTACGCGATAAATTCAACGGTGCCCCGGGTATGGGGACGAACGATAACGTGTCGCGCGTTGTTGCGAACGAGGGGGACGAAAAGGGTAGAAAAGGATTATCGCGGAGCCGATGGCCAGCCACATGTCCAGCGTCCACGTAATCGCGTCACCCGTTTTAATCCCTCTTTGACACGGGAATACCGATGCATACCATCCGTTTCTCTCGTCTATCCGTGATGCGTACCAGCCATAACTCGAAATGCAACCGCTATTAAGCAATTATCTTAAGCAACTTATCTTAACCAAAGAGGTAGACAAAATTGTATCGAACCTTCGAAGATCTTGCAGGGGTTGCGCAGGTCTGATCACGCGAAAGGTAGAAACGAACGTTCGCGTGCGTACGCACCCTCGCGCGATCCCAGAGCAAGCCTGTAGAACGCGTCGCGCGTCCGCATGCACGGACACGACCTCGACAAAGCCGCGCGTATGCATTTCTGCACGTACGCGCGTGTACGCGCGCGCTTACATATCGATGGGGTCGGCTACGTCCAGCTATGCATCTCTGGTATTGTTCAGAGACGCGGCAGCCACCCCACCGAGTTATGGCTCGATTAATTCAGCCGTGATTCGTCCGTGGTATCCGTGCCGCCCGTTAAATCCTGGATCGCTGCGATGGTATCGCGAGGAGGTGAAAGTCAGTCGTTGCAAGTGTAACGAGAATTTGATTAACCGCTGACTTCGTGCGCGTCTGCTCTCTTCGTGGCGAATGAAAAAAACCTCGCTTCCATATTGTAGCATTTGTCGATGGTGACTGTTCTGGGCCAGATGGTCGAGAGATTGTTTGCAATTTTCGCTACACGCTCGCGGGAATGGAGAGACCTCGCTACGGTCAGGTTCCTTTGAAACGCAGAAAATTCGATGGAAGTTTCATGCGATTATTCCTCTTGGAAAATTTTAACGGTCCTGGCAAAAGTGGATCAATGACCGCGGCGGGTTTGTAAAGTTTGCTCTGGATCGTTTCGAATTGGTTTACTTGGAATTCGTTCCGGGTTGACCGGCTCGCGGGCGCCCACATCGAGGCCACCCCTTTGAACGTCGATATTTTGTAAATCGCGTACGAGCGCCGTCGAAACGAGTCGACGGCGTGTAGAGGAGCTTTTGCGAAACCGATGGAATCGTGGCGTGGACACGCGCGTGTGCGCGAGTTACGGATCGATCTGTGGACGATCGATCGTGACTGGATGGCGATCCGTACAATGGACCAGCCGCTGTCTCTGACAGGACGCGTCTCGATTAATCCTTCGGTGATTCCGATGCGTCGCGAGCAAAATTATGCATGTATGCAGCTGCACGCGCGTTCTCGGATTAACCAGCGACAGGAATCCGGTTAGAAAAACAGCGGGGAACACCGGTAGCTGGCTTAGCGATGAAAGCTCGATAGCTCGATCGTGTAATTGGCGCGCAACTGCTTTTCTTTTTCTCCACAGCGGTGCAATAATTTTTGAGCGGACCTTGAATGCCAACGAGCGTATAACAGATCCATCCACGAAGGTGTGCAGCTGGAAATTCAGCTCGATCGCTCGTTGCTTCGCAAAAATCGTGAACAGATAGCTTCTACCTGTCGACTCGCTCGTAGCACGGCTAACCTGTACATCCGTCTGGTTTTACGCGAGCGTTAACGCGCAGCGTAAATATCGCGAGTCCATTTCGCGGTAGGTGAAACATCGAACGGCCGGATGGAGCGTGGAAGAATTCACGGTCGAAGATGGAAGCGTTCCGCGGGAGTGAAAGGAGTCGCAGCTGTGGAAAGTTGACGAGTTACAGTTGGCTCCGCTTATTAGCCGCGTTTAGACGAATCGAGCGCGCGCGATTGCCAGCGACAGGTTCGAACCGCTTTCAAAATGCCCCCTTCAATTTTTACCCGCGATCCGAGGCCCCTCCAGGAATTTAATGGCGCGTAACCGTTGAACACGCTCGCCGTGAAATTCGTTATAAATTACGGGCGGCTGAAAAAAGTGGAAACATTTTAGGTTTCACTGGCGGCGAGAATGAAAAAAAGGAGCCACCGGACCGGGTCATTAACCTCTCGCGTAATGGATAATCCTTTTAAATATTTTGTCCAGGAACGCGGTACAGTTGGACAGAAATTAGAATTACTCTGGCAGGCTCCCGATAAAACGTTCCATTATCAAATTCATATTTCCCGGGGAAATCCCTTTAATCTTCCGTAGCCGCGCGTTCACCAGGGTAGTTTGTCGTCCTTTTATTTCCCAGCGTTCCTCTGTTTCGCAGCGCGGCGCGGCTGTCGCGCCTCGAAGATTTAACGCGGTTACTCGTTAATACACACCCCACCAGGCTCCTCTCTCTCGCGTTAATTAATCGAAAAACGCCTGGGACGGTGCGCGATTCAGCGATAATCATTAAAACAGACCGGGCAAGTGTGAATCAATTACACTCGAAATTCGACGTGCCCCGTTAAAAGTTGCATAATTTAACGCGAAACACGCGCGAGGGGAGGATTAACAAGTTTCGAAGCCATCGAGGTTGAGAGGTTACGACGCGCTGCAACTTCGAGCGTCGTGGAGAA
This sequence comes from Xylocopa sonorina, assembly GCF_050948175.1. Lineage (NCBI taxonomy): Eukaryota > Metazoa > Arthropoda > Insecta > Hymenoptera > Apidae > Xylocopa > Xylocopa sonorina. The sequence goes on along the minus strand of NC_135193.1, from coordinate 20,524,228 downwards.
TGAAAACGTAGCCAGGAATTTTTTTTTCCACCGACTGGGGATGAATAGTTAAGAGCCAATCCGGGGGAGGGTTAGCCGCGCTCGCGCTTGGTAATGAATTATCGGCGAAACAAAGGCTCGCTTTCCACTTTGTTGATCAAGAAACGAGGGAATAAAGCGCGGCGGTCGATCACGAGTGCTCTTTGAAGGCTCGCGATCGAGTTATTTGAAAATCGACTCTCTTCAACGAGCGGATGACACCTGCACTGTGTCTGAAGCACGCTTCGCACTCGCGCGTAACGCGTGTACGTACGTTACGCGCGTTCCGAGGCATCCGCGTCGACGATCCATTGGATTTCAATGAAAGGGGCCGCGTAGCGTGACAAAACAGTCGATAAAGGGCTCCTTCGATGGAGCAAAACCGGGAATATTTAACATCGCTGCGCTGCCAGCGAGGAATATCCGTCAACCGTACGCTCGTATAATACCTAATTAAGGCGCAACGGCTGCTCCACGTCGCCTGGCAAATAATAATTGCGCAACCGCGCGACTATCGAGGGTTTTTAATTAATACAGCCTACATCGAGGTGTATGTTCAACCTTTACGGAGAGCGAGCAGCGCGCGAAACGCGCGTCGAATCGCACAAAGATGGTCAACCCCGTCGCATACTCGTTCTTGCAGCCACCGAAACTCGTACCGCGGAAGAGAAAGCGACGAGCGTTGCGCAAACTCGCGAAACAGTCGACTTTGCCGCTCGACCATCTCGCGAGGAATCCACGATTATTTGAAGACGCTGCTCAGGCAACCTCTCGATCGTTGACGCGTCGATTCCAGCGGACGAAGACTTACGAGTTGGCGCGCGCGCGGCACGAGTAACGAACTAGTCGAGGGATATAAATCGCCCAGGATCGAATACACGAAACTGTACACGGCCATCGTCGAGCTGTATCAGTTTCGCGTAGTTTATTAGAGACATAAAACGTGCAGCGGCAACAATTCGGCGGGTGGCTCGTCGTCGATGCGCTTTCGAGTCGCTGTGGAACTGTTCGATCGAGATCGATCGTTCTTTATACGGTCCACTGACAGAAAAAATGAATCTCCTTATAAAATACGATTTCGAGCGAAACGTTCATTGTTTCGTCATTGGCGGCTTGGCTGCGTCGATATTTTCGAAGCCTCTTCCTCTCTGAGCGATCGAACGCACTCTCGACGAACTCGAAGTGACTTATGGCTACTCCTGCGCGCACCAATTCCTGGTTCATAGGCGTTTCGTGGGTTTTCTGCAAATTCGAATATCTGAATTTATCGTTTTCAACGAAAACCCATTGAGACTTCGATTACACAGAAACACATTAAAGCAGCGTTAACAAACATAACAAATAATCAGTTTTAATTAGATAAAAGAAACTATATGCACACGTTTAACAAACGATCGCGACTGATCAGTTCGACTCCATCAGCAGTCCATTCGTCCACTGTTCATCCACCTCTGAAACCAAGGCTCGCACGTAACCTGGGCGTATCTACGCGTGTTTCCCAGCCAGGTAACCCCTCCGTGAACATCCGTGTTTACGGTGCACCCAGAGCTTCAACAGGGTGGCTGCTCCATGCGTGCCACTCGCGTACGCGTCACGCTCAGCTTGTTGCGGCCAAATGCCACGAGGCTGCGAGCTTTGCCAGCGATCCGACGAACACGGACCCGATGCACGCGTCGTGGGACACGCCAGTCGATTGTTGCCCTCGAAAACAGCCCCGCGAAGGTGTCACCGGCTGCCAAAAGTGGCACTGCTCCTCGTTCGCGTAGGATCGATACGAAATTGTGGGATTTGTCTGTTAAAGATCGTGGCCAGCTGAAGCAGAAGGCTGGACGATCATAGAAATCCCTTTAATTGCGGACACGGGGTACGTGGCTACGTATTCGAGGCATTCCTTTGGGAATCCTCAAGAGAATTAGACGACACGGTTACCGTGGCTCCACGCTCGCGATCTTCCTGGATTTTGCGATACTCCACGGTTCTATCGATAAATCGTTAGGCTTCACGGTTATTTCGTATTTCTGACACATCCTCAGCCGTTGCTCTGCGAGTTTCAGTATCAGTGAAACTTGGATGCGATGTAATTAGTGGACGAATGACTCGCGTACGTAGAAACGGAGTAACTGTGAATGTTGGATCAGTCGAAATTCAGTCGTTCGATCTTTCTAGAAAAATCGAGTCGAATTTATAGGAAGCTGAATCAGAATTGGCAGAGTAGTGGCGGAATTGAGAAATGATAAACTGCGAACGTCGATACCAGGCGATTCAAAAATTCCTCGATACCATCCCTCTGTTCGCGGTACCACTTCCGGTTCGCGAGCTGCGCGCAACTTTTTCGCGGCGGACGGGATAAAGTTTCGAAAGCATTTTGATGAAACGAGGAATACCCTTTATCTACCCAGGATCCTCTGCGAGAGGGGCACGAGGGTGGGTGGAGCTCGCGATAAGAAGAAGAATCGAAAGAAAAAGCGTTAAAAAGTATCGGGGAAAGATGAAGGAGAGATCCGGTGGAATGTCGAGCTGGATGCTCCTCTCCTTCTGGCTCTCGTCCTTTTTATTCCTCGATCTTCCTTCCCACTATTTGCTCCTCGTTCCCTCGTCCACCTCTCCAGCTTCCTCTCTCGCTCCGCTGAGAACCGCATCGCGGCTACGCGTCCCTCTTTCCACGTAGCAGCGGTCGCGCCGACATCTTTGTACCATCGCGAGCAGAGAGGCGGGGCTCTCGCGAAGGGAAGACAGGGATCGGGATACAGTGTGTCTCTTAAAACCAGTTCGACCTATAACAGGGTCTTTGCATCGGATTTACGAGAAACGAGACCGCGCTCGCGACTGCTGCGGCTGAGTTATAGATGAAACCGCGTTTCAGATCCACCGACCGCGTTGGTAACCCAGAAGTCGCGCGCGAAGTCGACGCTGCTACGAATTCATCGTGCCAATCTGCTACGCGCGATCCTCGACCATCTTTCAAAAGCGTTTTTACCTGCTCTACTTGAGAATTCCACTGGTTTCAGCAACGCGAAGACTTCACGCGTTCGCCAAAAGTCTGTTGCCGATCATTTCGCTGCGTTCGCCATTGGAAGTCTAGTTTAGAATTGCGTAGGGTCTCGTTGAAAATTTGTTAATGTAATTACATTTCGTCGATATCGATCCAGTTTTCACGGACCCGGTCAAACGCGAGTGATACTCGATTTTGTGTTACGAGGCGGGTGAAAAGACGGGGGAATAAAATCGACAGCGTTCGCAGGTACGATAAGGGTAGACAGGGCGAGTTGGACGCGAGCAAGAATCCTTTATCAGCGGGGTACTACGCGAGCGAGAGCCAATTTTTGCGGAAGTTACACGATCGGTTGGAAAGTGGATTTCTTCTTTCTTTCTCCTCTCGTGCGCGTACCTAGAAAAGTTCTCTCGTAGCTTTCTCGAAGTCCAGAAATTTTCGAAACAGTCCTCCTTCGATCTCTTCGTCGTTGTCTGCATTTTTGTCGTCACCAGTACGCACAATTAGAATTTTAGAAGAGTGATTCAGGGTTCATTGACCATTTGTAACGTGATTACAAACGCGTCCACGTGTTCAACGCAAGTCGATTTCCTCACGAGCAGACGATATCCCCCTAAAAAAGAGTGGAAAAAAATACATCTCGGCCTTGCAGGAGGGAACGTGCGCGGCTGAAATCACCATATGGTGTTCGTCTCGTTTCCGACTGGTCGATCAAGGGGGTCGGTGTACCGAGAAGATGTTGCCGCTGTCATTCACCGCGGTGGCCCCGCCAGGGTCGTCGTGCCTCGCTTGAGGAGCCATCGTTCAATCCTCGATTCCTCGGCTATCGATCGAACGATCCTACGCAGAGTTGGTATTCGTCACTTCGTAGCCACGAACGTTGATTTTTCAAAAGTTAACGAATACTGTTGTTTCGTATTCGCAGTTGTAGAAAGGGACGGAAGTGACTGTGGATCGATAGCAGCGACGTCGACGATATTCTAAACCGATTTCCGCCGCGAAGCGCGCGTGGAAAAGTTCTCTTGGTCGAGAGGGTAGTTCTTTTGTCGACGCTATCCTCGATATGGACTTGGTATTTCGTTTGGTGTCGCGTACGAGTTTTGCGACGAGGCGCGCGAGGTGCATCGTCGTAAAATAAACCGTCGACGAGGACGGGAACGATCGACGGATAAAGGTCTCTTTACGCGTATCGATGGCGTATCCGTTCGGTTCTGCAAAAGTTCTCGCGCCTGTGTGAGGAGAGTACACGGTCTCTCGTCCTCGCTCTGGGGCTGAATATTTATACGAGCATCAGCGAGAAATTTAAACGCGAGCGGAACAGAATGCACGCGATGCATAAAAAATATCCACGAAGTGGAGGCTTCTCTAATTCAACGGAGCAGACGGCGCGGACTCGCCATGGTCCCGTTCATACAAATACGAATTTGCATAAACCGATACGTGTAAATAGAGGCGAGGCGATCGCGAGAGAAGCCGCGCGGCGACTCGCCAGCTCGTTCCAGCGTCCCTCGATCGGCACCCTGATCCTGTCCAGGACGTTTTACGACGCTCGTCGCCGTGGCTGCTTCGATAAAGGACGAGAAGGTGGTGCTCGGCTCGCCGGAAAATGAAATTTCCCGCAACGAGAGCCGCGTCTCGCTCTTGGCTCGATCGAAATTTTCCCTGGGCGAGGAGAGACCGGACGCCTCGCGACGAAAGCAGCCAGGCTTTCATCGAACCTTCGACCGATTACGCGGAACGTAGCCGGAGGGAAACCCGTTTCCACGCCTCGAGCGTCGGTTTCCATCGAGCGAGTTGATGGTATGCCACGCGCGCCCCGTTCGCCGGGAAATTAAACGCCCTATCAGCCTGGATTAGAGTTACCTCGAGTTCCGGGCCAGCGACTTGCAACGAAACGGTGCGTTTTCAGCCCTTCAGGCGAGGCTCGAGCATCTCATCTCCCACCCTCGCCCCCTTGGTCGTCGGTATCCCTGTTTTCGTAGAGCTCCCTGTTAATACCGTGGACGAGAAATATTTGCCGTATCTCGAAACTTTATCGAGCTCTTTATTAACTAACTCCTCTTTGGCGCAGTGTCGAAGTTGTTTAAGTTTCCGGCGTCGAGTAGATATAAACGCGAGCTGCGTTAAACGGGGGTGGCGAACGTTTGCGTGGATCGAAAAGAGTCGAGACTCTTCATCTATCCTTCTATCTATTTAGTAGTCTAGTCGCGCGTGAGAAATCTGCGAACATGTACGAACAGAAAATTTTGAAGACAATTTTGGTGTCGATAATGATTAAAGGGAGTCGAACGCGTGGCGCATGCATCTTGCATCGCGCAAGACGCGAGGTCCGGTTTTTTAAACCCGGGGTCCCGTTTTATCCGGCGTCCGAGTAAGCAGTTGTTTAATAATGAATAATGCATGGAGGATAATGGATCAGAAGGAAAACGCGGCGACGATGAAAGAGCCTGTTTAAAAAGGGGTTCGCAATTTCCTGAAGTGGCGCTCGTCCCTCGTGTATTCGCCGCGGCTCGGCTGTGACAGTCTGTGTGCAGCTGGTACACTCGGCTGCACACTTGGCTCCGTCCTGAAGTTTATTAGAACACGGACTTTGCGGCCGGGACGGGCGCAGTTAGGTAAACTCGCGGGGGTGGGCGCGCGGGTACAATCCACTTGAGGGCGTAACAAGAATTAGACGACCCTGCCTCGGTTAATTGCTATTTTCCTTAATTAAAAAACTCTGGACGCTCCGCGGGGCTGGTTACGCGGCTAATAAAAATCCTTCGTCGAGGTTTCGAGGATCGATCGCGGGATAATCGCGAGGACGGTTGCGCGAACAGAATCAACCCTTAGCATTGGAGTCGCGTCATTTCTCGAAGCGCTCGCAACGACGCGGTGCGAGATTCATTTTTCGTACGGTGTGCGCGAACGTTAGCGAATAACGTTACGAAAATTAATACCGTGTCCGTGAGGAACATTTAAAGCGGCGCGCAAAGGGTTGAAAACCCGAGAAGGCAAACGTTCCCCGTCCGAGGATGGGTCTCGAGCGAAACCAGGCTCGCCTTGATACGTCTCTTGCTCGCGGGAAGTTATTACAAGAAAAGTAGCTGCGCAAATACTTCCCTCAGCCGGTGTACCTCTCGTTTCTAATTTATCCACGGGGGTTTAAGAGGATTAAAGCGGCGGGAATGAAAGGGCGAGGCGCGCGATTTCACGCTGCCTTAAATCCTCCGCCCTTCCGCGATGGCTGCGAGAATAAAAGGTGTATGAGCAGGGAATAAGAAAATTCTTATCCAACGGGGTCGTATGGACGGGGGTGAGGGATACGCGTGGGGTTAATTAGTATTTATCGTCGAGAATAAGCCGTGAGATTGGCCAGCGGCCGTTGCGAGATATCAACCCCTCGAGTGGAATCTTGGGGCTGAATTTTTATCGTCCAACTTCCCCGGACAACTTTATCCGGGCGCGCGTCCTGACACATTTTTATACGAGCTACAATTCTCCCGTGGAACGAACGTATAAAAGCTGCAGGCTGTGTTTGTCGTTGCTGCTCGAGGAGAGACGATTCGCGGAGGAATCGTCGCGAGAGTTACAGGGGTGTCGATTTACAGGGAGGGGGGGAATTGAAAACTTCTTCGCGCGAGTACGTAATACGTATATATATATACCTCGAAAGCTCGTGATTCAGGTGGATTTACAGAAATTTGCGGAATCGCGTGGCTTCGTTGCTCGTCCTATTTCTCCGATCGTCGATTCGTGAAAATGGCCCTGGAAACTTTCTTCTTGTTTTTTTTTTTAGAGCAAAGTTTACCTCCTTCGTCGAGTTTCAGAGCTTCGAATCGGTTCGTAAAAGCGAACGAAAATCGTACAGGGATTTATCAGCGTTCGTATTTCTTTTCCTCCTCTAACGAGTTAAGGACGATTGTGCGTCATCGAGATATAGCTCGTTCGAGGGTCCCTTGATCTTCGAGCTCGTAAGATATATCCGCGGAGCCAGCGGAAAGGTCGTTTGTCGCGTCCTTTACTCTTTCCAGGGGACTCGCGCTACGATCGTTTTTCCGCGCGAGGAAAAACCGAGGGGGACGCTCGATCTCTCTCTCGCAGTGCAAACAGCGGTGCCGCCATTAATCTTCATAGTACGTCATAAACCGCGAAATAAAAGCACCGCGTCTGTTACTGTCGCGTGTGAACGGCTGGCAAAACCTGTATAGGGAAACAGTGTTCTCGCGGTGGTTCCTGGAATTCTTTACAAAAGAAGCTTGTCCGTTGAACGAGCCGCGCGGCGGTGGAACAGCGGCGGATTGTAACGCGGGCGTAAGAAGGTATCCGCGAAGCGGATAGATTTTTTCGAGACACGTTTCAATTGCCGCGCGCCACGATAAGAAGCAACGCTCTCTCGCAACGTCGTCGAGTCTATGAAAATACTTGGCTCTGGAATTTAAATCTAGCCGCACAATTCCTCTTTCCTGTAGCGAAAATATTTTTCGCACTCGCGCCAGGTAGCCAAACGAATCTTCGTTCGACGTTTCGGTCATCCATCCCAATCTATTCGAGGGATTGACGGATGGGCATGGAATTTGCGGGACAGAGTGCGACGAGACGCTGTCATAAATCTAACAGGGTAGCCTCTTTCTTACTAAATCTCGCCCCTCGTTTGTTACCCGCTCCCTTAGCGCCAGTAATTTCTCAGCGTGGCGCAAGGGGTGAAAGGGTGAAAGCGGAGCGAGGACGAGGCGAACGCTTGTATCGGACGCGGAGGCCGCGTGGCCCGGGGCTTTGCACCAGTTGCATTTCCGGTGGGCTGGTTGTCGTTGATCCGCGAGAGGCGCGGCGTCGCGAACCAATTCGGAAATTGGAACGTGCTCGCCCGTTGAATTTACGGGCAAGCATCTGCCGGCAGCTTAATAAAGCTTCCGCGGCGGTGGTTTCGACCAGACTTAATTAGCTCCTGGCTCGTGCTGGCTGAACCTCTATCCGCCTCTCCTCTCCCCTGGTCTTGGGCTCTGTTGTCGTGGAACGCAACACCGGCGAACCAGCATGGTTTATGTCGACTTTCTGGCTTCCGTCGAGTCACGTCGTAACTCCACTTTCCTCTGTCCTAATTGAAGACGCTGGACGAGACGGGAATTCCCGTTGGAAAATTGTGTTACGAGTATCCAGCGAGGGTGTTTCTCGCCATCGATCGAAGCGTGTCCACGCAAATTCGAAATTTCTTCGACGCTTTTCTTCCGACAGCCGCGTCCCAGAATTAGTGCGCGAGGTTCTATGAAATTAGTTAGTCCCAGCAATTGGCTCGAGCTGAAGCGCGTGGTCGAGCGCAATTGAAACTTATGCTTTATTACTCGGCTAGCTTCCGTGTGCCAGCGTTCCATTAACGAGTCTCCGCGGATGATGGTAGTCTCGCGAAAGAGACGCGAATCACTGAACACCGCGAGCACGGGTGGGTCAACGATAATAAACTGCGACGAGGTCTTGCTGCGTTCGATTTACACGCCCCGTGGTAATTTCCTGTCGAAGATTAGATACTTCGACGCGCTATCAATCAATCGTCAGCAGCCGGCGTTGTTACGCGAGCTAAAGGATGGCCCCGTTTCGTCGCGCTTTGATCAACCCTCGAAGTTAGGGTGGCACGATCTCGCTGGAAGATATTCGCGAAGATGGAGGGATGGAAGCTACCAGGGAAACAGTCTATCGTTGGGTACGACGAAAACTGCTATAATCACTCGATGTCGATGCCTCGAAGATTGCCTTCCGCATACTCTCACCCCCTAGTAACGTGGTATACGCGTTCTCCAAAACTTTCTAGCGTTTCGAGGCATCCAAGCGTGTCGATCTGTGAAACGGAAACGCTCGAAAATTCGCTGGACTAGATTCGAACCTTCTTCTCGACCAGCTCTCAGCGTGGTATCGTTCGATCCTCAACGTTTGTTGCTTGATCATCCCCTAGCAGTGCGTTCAAAATTAATCGTTTCTCCATTAACACAGTGACGATCTTACTCTCCCTCTCTTTTTCTCTCTTCTCTTCGATCTCGCAAATTCTGAGGCTTCACTTCTCGTGATTTCTCGTCGCATCAAATCGAGGACTACGCAGAATCGCGTGAAATACAACGCGATGCACGCGGTTACGAACGCGTTCTCCATTATTACAAAACTCTTCTTTTTTTTTTTAATGGCGATTTTTAAGACACAATTGCTTCGCGCGAGATATCCTCTGACAATGGCTCGACCATTACAACGATAATATCGAGTTGGCTGCCGGAAGTATCGCTGACAGGGTCAGACGGAAACGGCGTGCCTCCGCGGCTCGCGCGTGGCTCGCGCGCGCTCGTCAGCGTAACAACGGCTCGCGCGTACTTCCATCGCGATATTAACTTCGATGGGCCGCGATACCAGCAATTGTTTGCGAGATACGACGCGACTCGTGTCCACCGGCATTTTCATTAAATAACGACGATCGGCACGCGCTCCTCGGGCATATTCCCAGCGAGTTTGTGTTTCATTTCGCTGGCGCCGATGGAACGCGCCGGACTCGCTGTCTGAAATTGTTTCAGAGCGATTCTTAATGAAGACCAGCCAGTCGTTTCAATTTCAAAAAATATCAACTCTCTCTCTCTACGTGTCAGATGGTAAACGAAAAAACTGGCGCGTTTTTTGTATAATTTCGAGATTACCCGTCGCTGCCGTCTCTCTTGGAATTAGCATAATCCGACGTCTCCGCGGACGCATCCGGCAACTCGTACGTCATTCGTTCAGCCGCAGCGTAATTGCCTCTCCCTAAATAACATTTTTACATCGCGGCCAAATTATTCTTGCCCGTTTTCTCTGGCGCGGGCGAATAACGGGAGAGAAATCGCGCCGGGAATATCATTTGTCTGCCGTTGGTGCGCGGGAGCAATATTCACGGTTTACGTGCAATTTCTGGTTTCGTCAGGCGTGGCAAACATGGGGGGGTAGCAGAAAAAAAGGGAAGAAATAAAAAAAGAACGAGGGTAGAGAGAAGAGAGAGAGAGAGAGAGAGGAACTCCTACCGACGACGGTGAATTATCACGCTTATCTGTACCGTGTGTACCGGAATTTCTGGTAAAAGCCGGCCGCTCCTACCGCGCACGGAGATGCAGAGTTATGTGGCCGGTGATAATACGCTGGCGTCACGTGCAACGGAAGTCGGAAGTTATTCTCCAGCGTTCGCGTGTTCCGCGCCGGGGTTGATTGCAAAAAGCGGGCAGCAACCGTGCACGCGTCGTTGACTCGAACGAAATAATCGTCAACTTCTGCCGGATGTTAACCAGCGAAATTGCTCCGCAAACAACCGTCCTGGAGCTGATATAATATTCTAACAGATAGGGGTTGAAGATAATTGGAACACCCCCATTGAACGAGTCATCGAAACAATTCTGTATAACCTTCCTCCAAATTCCATTCGTACTCGATTCTTTCCATTCGAGACTATCGTGGAAAATTGTAAAAGTCTATCAAAGATTCCTTAGACATTCAACTTCTGCCGGATGTTAACCAGCGAAATCGCTCCGCAAACAACCGCCCTGGAGCTGATATAATATTCTAACAGATAGGGGTTGAAGATAATTGGAACCTCCATCGAACGAGTCATCGAAACAATTCCGTATAACCCTCCAAATTCCATTCGTATTCAATTCTTCCCATTCGAGAGTGACATAGAAAATTCTGAATGTCTCTCGAAGGTTCATTAAACATTACACCCGCTAGATCATCAGAGTAATAGCATTCGAAGCATTACACGCTCCAGACACATTCGTAACGCGGATCTGACGCACAGGAAGCAAACATACGGTCATAACACCGGAACTGGGTGAAGTCAGCATGCCCCAGGGGATGAACGCGCGACGATAAAAGAATAATCGAAACAATTCCGCATAACCTTCCTCCAAATTCCATTCGTACTCGATTCTTCCCATTCGAGACTATCATAGAAAATTCCGTGACTCTATCAAAGATTCCTTAAACATTACACTCGATAGATCATCAGAATAATATGATTCGAAGCATTACACGCTCCAGACACGTTCCTAACGCGGATCTGACGCACAGGAAGCAAACATACGGTCATAACACCGGACGAGGTGAAGTCAGCATGCCCCAGGGGATGAACGCGCGCCTAACAGTAGCTGGGACACGCATACCACGTGACACGCGACGGTATATCGCGTACATCGCCGTGACGAGCAGGCCTGAGCGCTTAGGTCGGATCATTGGGCGAGCCTGTTCGCGCGTGCACGCACGCCGCCCGTGGGAGCGTCGAAATGACGTATACGGGACCAACGCGGACACCGGTTGTCGGCTGGAGGGTGGTCGAATTGTTTCCTGGCACGCGTCGCGATCGTTAAACCGCGTTACACATCGTTTACACTTGCTCGCGTTCGCGCCGTTCCGCTTCGAGGCTCGCGGCCAGAAGCTCCACGGACGATGGAGATCAGCGTTTAAAATTCGAACGCGGGACGATGAGACTAGACGAAGCTGTTTCACTTCCATCAGAGAACCGTGGATCTCGTTGCGAAGCGACCATCGAAACTTTCGCGCTGTATTTTTAACGAACTTCGTCCTCTCGGACTAATCACACCGCGCTCGCCGCTGGCAACTCGCTCTAAAGTCATCCTCGTTGATAAATTCCGGCGTTGATATCGTTTCGCGTCGATCGATCCATCGACGCCACGCTCGTTCCTCGAGCGGATTACAGGAGGATACCACCCGGCGGAGCGTGTTGTCACGCTCGACGGGCGCGCGCGTTACAAGCGCGCGAGAAAAAGGGAAAACGGAAAATCGATGTGTAACGCGCTGGCAAATATTTGCCACCGCGTCGAATAATACCGGCGGAATCTCCCCATTCGTTCGTCCTGCTCGTCGCGCGCCTCGCTGCCGATATTAAGCAAACATTGACAATTTCCGTGCTATTTCCCGCGGCGTATCGAACCCGCCAAACAGAAACATTACGCTGCACGGCGCATCCTATTAAACGCCGTTTCGATCGACGATCGACGCACCGTCGCGAACACTCGCCGCGAGGCGCGAGCGGTTATTCATCGTCGATCTCGCGGAGACCTCGATCGCCTTGGCAGACCTCGCGTTTCCTCCGCGAGGGATAAATATCGAGCAGCTCTCGAGAGGGTTAGCCGACGAGATGGCGACCAGACAGCGTCAGACAGAGCCACGATCCGATCGCAGCGTTGAATCGACGATAATAACGCAACGATCTCCCTTTTCATCCCCTTTCGTCTGTCTACACAGCTGCCTGGAGCGACCATTTCCCAGGATCGTTCGAGAGCCAGATGGATCTTTGCTTGAATCGTTATCCTCTTATCAATGTTTCGCGTCGAGTGGATTGGAATACGATAATTGTCGATGTTCAACTTCGTTAAACGAGACATATATATGTACAATGGTGCTTACATGCGTCGAGCTGGAACTCGAAGAAGTTCTCGAAGAGCCAGAAGGAACCAGGAGGAGAAGATAAACGGATCGCGAAGCGTTGCAGGGGTTGACGTCGCGAGGAGAACGCTCGAGGGCGCTGTAAAGATGCCACGGGGCTCCCGGAAGTTCCGCTGGCGAGTAAAACGCGGGGAGGACCTCGCAGTGGCTCGCGCGCGCAGTATTTACCCTTCTCGTTACGAGCCGTCCATTTCGCTCGTCACGCAGCGTCGTTCGTTCCCTGGATCGTTGTTTGTTCTTCGAGTGGCACGAACAACGAGATCACGGGGCGTTCGCTCTCTTAATTAGTCACGTCGAGCCTCGTCGATACAATATCCACTCGCTCGTTCTTCTCTCGCGTTATTACAACGCGTTTCCGCGCGGCGCTTCGAAAGCTGGCAAAGAGTCGCGCAAAACAACGCGGAAAATCTTGTGACGGCTCTCCATTAAACGCTTTCCATCGATTCGAGAATGAATTTTTTATCTCCACTCCCGCTGTTCGGTTTCGATGACAGCGGCTATTCGAGCGTGCACGCGAAGTTGATAATTTAGGGACCGGATCCGGAGAATTTTCGGCTGCCAATGGAGAATCCATCCCCGTGAAATATTGAAAATTATGCGCATAAAATGTATCGTTGATTACGCGCATGTTAAGCGGCGTTATAATTATGCGCAGGCAGGGACGCCGTTTATTATTTTAGAACGGTTCGCAGAATACGGACAATTACGTCGACGAAATGTATTTCTCTTAATTAAAGCGTACGAGTTCCATTATTGTTTATACCGACAGAGGCTGGAGAAGGGGATGAAGAGGGTTAGAACAATTTTACTCGATCGCGAACGAGGTCGTGGCTCTCTTAAACGGCTACTGAAACGCATCACCGCGACAGACACCAGCTGACTGACTCTTTGCGAAAAATAACGAACAACGATGGAACGAATCCTCCTCGCGGAGGGTGTGTCGCGGTTCAAAGGGCCGCGTCTCTCCTCGGTTGCTCCATTTCATTACTGTAATAGAGTTTCGCGCGCCTACGGGCGCCACTGAACGTACGAAAATTCTCATCGCGACGATATCAACGGCGAAACTTAATTCGAGAGCCACAGAGAGAAAAAGAGAGAGAGAGGATATCCTGTCGCGTGTCTCGCGCGGCAGGTTAGCGAGGGAAGTATAACGTTCCCATGGAATTTGTCACGCGCGCTACCAAGTAAATCGCAGCTGCTTTGTAGGTGTCCAGTCCATTCGAGATCGCGATTTGTCCGCCGCCACGGCTGTTTCTGTTTCCGCTGCAGGTTCTTCCGCCGTCGTTTCGCCCATTAAACGCCAACCGTCCACCCCTTTACTAGCGGCTCGCTCTCCGCCTCGTTAAACGGGCAACGCTCGCGGCCAATTCGAGACGAGCGGAACGCTTATCGAGGCGGCGGTAAATCGGCGCAGGACACGCGAGATTCGGACCCCTTTTGTGTCCTTAATGCTCTTTTTTCCACGGTGGCCATTGCCACGGCGATTTCACACCGTCGCGATCGCCCCGTCGTTCGCGAGGGGAACTGCAATCGTCGACCACCCCTTTCTTCCTCGTTCGCTTCAGTTCGACCACCTTTCTCGACTCGTCGGAAGACTAAACGTTGCACGTCCAACTTTTGGATATTTCCAACTATATATCGTGTTATTATTTCGGTCCGACAGTGGCGTCTGGCGAACGTTCCGCCTGTCCGCGATCAAGTTAACTTCGATTTCAACGCGCGCACCTCTCCCGGAATATTTATCGTCCCCGTGCGGCAGATTCTCGAGGGTGTTTTCTGCAGCCGCGAGTGGAAACTCGAAACAATAAACTAGGTTAGACGCGTACTCTGCGGAGAGATCCTGACGCGGAGGCTGCAGAGTGGCCCCTACGCGTATGCACCCGTACGCGCATCAACGCGTTCAATGCTACCGTTTTAAACTTGCGCCAGATCTCTCTTCCACCGATCTCTCTTTCAATAATTTAATTACGAGAGTGGTATTTATTAGCAACACCGTTGCAGGCTCGAGCGAATTGGAGAAAGTGATCGCGTTTGCGATTTGAATTTGCAGTTCTTCGGATTTATATCGCAGAGCTGAAGCGGTACAGTGGTCGAGGCTTCGAACTTCCCGTAACTTGCCGCGTTTCGTCTCATATACGGGGAGGTAATCGAAAATCGATCGGTCAGATTTCGACGTCGAACGGGCCGCGCATCTGTCCGTCCAGTTCTAAACGCATCCATCTTCCTCATCGAGTTTCTTCCTTTTTGCGCGTGCATCGTCGTTCCCAGCGGGCAAACTGACCAGCGCACCGGTTCCAGGCTACGAGCATTACCGTTGGCAAAAAAAAAACAAAAAAAATAGTTTACAACATACTCTCTGGGCTTGCTCGCCTTTACGGGGACCCGTTACCTTTCATTACCGCAATTTCGTGGATTTCGTCGGCCAAGGACACTCCTGGAACCGCTATTCGTACCATAAAAATCTCGCAACAATTGAAATACTCGGTGGCTTCGACGTTTCTCCACAGACGATCGTAAATTTCCATTGCCCAATTGTTCACTGACGGTCGTTTAACGCGAGCAACTCCCTAATTGCATTACACAGCAGATGCTGCCACTGTTCACGATATTTCCATTATTTCCATCAAAAGGTCAGTTAGCTGTTCTTTACGACTACCACCATAGGAGCAGATAATCAGCTACCCTCATGAGTCGACAACCCTCGTCGTCTCCCCTGTTCCTAGCTTCCAATCGAGTCCAAAGAATTCGAACGACAATCTTTTGAAAAGTCTCGAAGGAAAGTTTCGCTCGAGCCAGAATTATGAAGAACCAATTTCGAGATGAAGTCAATTAACGGCTAGAGTTCGAAGGAAATCCGGTGGCTCGTCGAGGGCGACTCGCGGGGTCAGAAAATTGCAGCCGTTCGCGTCGAAATCGGAAGTCGGTGGAACTCGGGTCGCAGCGACGAGAAGTCAGCGGTTTAATTTCCTGCGATGAACGGGTCACGATCCGTTGGTGCCTGTCGACGGATCAAACCGTTTTAGAAACGACAATCACGCGACGAAATCCATGAGAAACGAAGTTCGACGCGTGTTTCCAGCTGTAAAAGATCCAACTTCGTGTGTACATACAAAGACCCTCGTTTTTCCTCGTTCACACTGGAAAACCATGAGAGAAGTTCGCTGACAGCCGACGAGAACAGCAGTTTAATTAAGCCACGTTAATCACAGAATCAGAAGAGACGTTGGTTTAATTCTCTCGTCGAGTGTTTCCAGTGAAGCGGTGCTTCCTACGGATTTTTGCGAATTTTCGCGGCTCCCTCGACTGTAACACGCTCGATCGATCTCTCTTCTACCATAGAAAAACCCGCGTCGTTCGTTCGCCTCGTGGCGTGTCGTCGCGGAATTATGTAAACCGAGGGCAAGATTGAAACTTTTACGAGGCGCGTATACACGCGACGCGATGGAGGCGATGGCGGAGGGGAACGGAAATTATTAGTTAGCCTGACGATGAGGCGCTTCGTGGAATAACGATTCCGCTCCCCGTTGGCGCGATAGTAAACTGAACGAGGAACGGAAGAGGCGATCACTCGGAGCGCTCCCGCCGGATGCTGCGTATCGCGATCGGATGTCACGCTGGCGCGAAGAGCGGTCTACCCTCGAGTAAATAATAAGGAGCAGGTGCGCGAGCTGCGAGGGTAATCGCGCGATGCATCCGCGTAGTCGCGAGCGTAAACGTTACGCCCGTATAATTCAGGCTGGACGAGCCAGTATGCGGGATGATTCACTTTCGTCTCGTTCTTCTTCTTCTTCCTCTTCTTCTTCTGCTTCGTACTTTGTTCGTTCTCTCGCTGCCGCCTCGCGACGTCCTCTCGCTAGGAAGTCGCAGAGGAGACCGCCGTTTCCGCTGCATCCACGCGCGAACTGTTTTTCAGATGGGACGCTCTGTATTCATAGGGTGCGCCCCGTGGTAGAGATAAGGGGGTTGGTGGGCGAGGTTCTTCAGCGGAACCGCTCGACGTTATTTCCCTGCGAGGACGTCCCTGCGCCACTCCTTCGAGGGCGCATCGACGGGTAATTTAAACGCGGAGGAGGCCCTCGAGATCGAGGATACGCTTGGACGTCTTTAATTCATTAGCCTCGAGAAAAACGCGTTCGAAAGTTTCTCAGAGGGTTGCGTTGGTACAAAGTTCCTGATCGAGTCCCTCGAGACTCCGCTCGGTTTGTTACGATTTTTAGTTACATCATTTACATCGTGGTTTAATATTCATCTCGTCTATCGAAAATAGAATCGTGTCATTGTATGATTGGTATTAAAATGTTCGATATAATTTTAATTTGATTAAACGAAACGATTCGATTCCAAGCAGTGGATCATTTGAGGAGAATCATGTGCCTGGTGCAGCCGGAAGTCGAAGAATTGTCCGTTTTCCCAGCGATAATCAAGCACCATGGCCTGTCAACTGCCGCGTCCAGATTGATCGAGTCGATTATATTCTAATCGCAGTTATTCGTCTTTCGAATGGAACTTTCACCAGCTGCTCGCTCGCTCTCAGTGGATAACTAGTTTCTTGTTGAGCCATGGAATCGTTCCTGCTACCAGGAACTCGAGCCTAGCGACTAGTGTTATCGTAACAATGCTATCGATCAAAGCAGGCGCAGAATTCGAGCGATCTCACGGTGACCCGTACGAATTTCCATCCTCGAGTTCCGTGTAGAACTACAGGGAACAAATATTCTCGCGTGGATCAACGCGAATCGCACGGTTGAACGGATTAAATCGCGTCGACGGGATCAGTCGAGCCTGAAACCGCGAGTGAACGATCGCCTCCGCATCGCGGTCGAAAACGTGCTCGTTAACGCGCGCGCTCTCGCACAATCAGCCGAAACACGCGTTTAATATCGCGGCAGGCTGGCGAGCGACGCGTGCACGCGATTCAAAGGGTGGAAAGTAAATAGAAGAGCATCGAGGGGGTATCGTTAGCGCGAGTTCTCGATACCCGTTGAATCGCTTTTAATCGTTCGAGCCGCGAGGAGGCTTCACAGCCCCCACTCTGGGGACGAGTGCCACTCGTTTCGACTCTTCGCCCTCGCTCGTTAACACGAAAACGTTCCTCGCGTCGTGTACGTCCGCTTCCGGGGCAGAAACTCGACGCCGCAGCCGCGAGCCTCGGTAACGGCATTAAAGAACAATGGGGAGAAACTTGCCGCGGCTGTATCGCGGCTAAGAGAATACATTTAATTAGGATAAATTCCAACGCGAGGGAGAGGAGACCGAGGAGAGCGTCCCGAGGAAAAGAGAATCGGACAAGTTCTTAACAAGAAACGGTATACACCTTATCCTTTCCGTCCCGCTCTCGTTCCTCCGTCTCGGTTAACGCAGCGTCGCCCATTCAGCACCCCTTCGCGCTTTGTATCCCTCTCGAATAAGCGGCTTTATTCGAATTCTGTTCGTTCGCATCGCGAATCTTCGAGTCACTAACGCGTCGAATGACAGATGCGTTTCGTATCTTCTCCTGGAATTAATTAGACCCAAAAATCGAGCAAGCTTCACGATCACGAAATCGTCGTCGAATCGAACACGAGAGGGGGTGGAAGTTTCAGCTCGCTGAAACTTTCGATCGTTCGACTCGATCGAGGAATCTCTTGGACGCGAGGGCAGGGAACGCGTGTACGTGACACGGTCGAAAGTTCGTGGAAACGGCGCGCGGTTAAAGACAGCCGCCTCTGGAACGGGGACGAGGCGATGATCGATGCGCGCGAGAGGGTTCGAGAGGGATGGTGGACGCGGCGACTCGCGCGGACCACCTGCCAGGGACAGCGGCGTTCGATTCGGCTGGGATCGAAGTCAGAGATCAATAATTGAATTGCGGCCAGCCGTGCATCAAAACACGCGGGCACGCTCGCACCGCTGGCTGCCGGGAGCAGAACCCCATAGCTCATGCACGCAGCGAGTGCACTCGAGCCGCCATTAATATCGCCGCGTCTGACACCAGCGGTCCGCGAGCCGTTTGTCCTTCGCTCGCGGACCACGTCGCGTCGATTGGTGCCTCGGTTCGATCCTGATTTCCGTTTCGCGTCGGATGGACACTGTTTTCCTGTGAACGCGATTCTGTTCTAGTTGCTACGCGCTTCTTCGAACTTAAATTCGAGGTGACAGGATTGTCTTTAAATTTGTTTATGGATGCTTTAATACGTTCGAGTCTCCATTAATATCGCCGCGTCTGACATGAGTGGTTCGCGAGCCGTTTGTCCTTCGCTCGCGGGCCACGTCGCGTCGATGGGTGCCTCGGTTCGATCCTGACTTCCGTTTCGCGTAGGATGGACACTGTTTTCCTGTGAACGCGATTCTGTTCTGGTTGCTACGCGCTTCTTCGAATTTAATTTCGAGTTGGAAGGATTGTTTTCCTACTTTTTTCTTTTTTTTTGTATGGATGCTTTGATGCGTGGGATATATGATGCAAGTTTCTCGTAGTGGCGCGAAAGTATCGATAGAAGTGTAACCGGGATTTCTACTGGCTAATTGGTGATGATTTATTCAGAGACAGATGGTCACTTCTCTGAAAATTCGTGAGCGTCCTTACGTACAACAGAATCAGCGCAAACTGATCTCTTCTTGATGAACACTTTCGAATCAGTGAAGATTCGAATAAGGACACTGTTCTGCCGTGAACGCGATTCTGTTCAGTTTGCTATGTGCTCGTTCGAACTTAAATTCGAGTTGGAAGGATTGTCTCTGAATGTTTTTTGCATGGATGCTTTGATTCGTGGGATACACGATAGAGATTTCTCGTAGTGGCGTGAGAGCATTGAAAGAAAAAAAAAATCCAATTAAAATTTCTATTGGCGGATCGACGATGGATGGTTACTTCTCTGAGAATTCGCGAGCGTCCCTACATGCAACAGAATCAGTGCAAACTAATCTTTCCCTGATAAATACTTTCGAATCAGTGAAGATTCGAATAAAATTTCTATAACCCTGTTCTTAGAGATACCTCAAACTCGCCGCGTTTGATTTCACGATTTTGCCATTCCACAGCGATCGAAAGCGATAACCAAGCAATCGCCAGTGGCAAGCTCGAAGGAAACTGGTTGAAACGAGGGCTGCGTCTGTTGGCGGCGATCAAAGACGACGGGTGGCACGCGTTCGCGAGAGGCTGCGGATGGAAACGGGGCGAGGATTCCTCGTTTGGCGGGTTGGTCCGGTACGCACCGGTTGCGGCGCGTCGTCTGGGCCCTTTCGGGGTTGTCTGGGACGCTTGCGTCGCGTCGCTTCCCTCGTACGCCGGCGTTGCTCCGGGCAACCGATGGGGATGAATCTACGCGACGCCCGGCGTCGAGTTTCCTCGTAGCGGGTGGGGCTGTTGGACTCAGTGCGCTCCACGACGCCGAACTGACCACGTACAACCCGGCGGACGCGTTCTCCGCGCGATCGATCGATCGATCGATTCTGTTCCTCGCAGCCGGTGCGAACCGCGATCCCTCGTCGACCATCGACTCCCCACGTTCGATCTGGCCAACCTCGCTCGTGCCAATCGAGAGATGTGACGTGACAACGTTCGTCAGGCTGGACCAAAGGTGTCCGACAGTTTTCGATTACGATTGAATTACTGGACAAGTGGCAGTTCGATCTTTCTCTCGCGACGACGATCCCGCGCGAGCTGCGCGAGCCGCTCGACCGACGCGTTCGATTCCAATCCACGTTGGATTTTGTTTAGCGATCGAGGGTTCAGTCGAAAAGTTTTCCAGGAGACTGAAGCGGTGTTTGACGGTTTTCGCATCGGGAACTGGCGATCGCTCGACTCGATAGCCATCGTGATTAATCGATCGACGTGGCGCGAGACTGCGACGGGGTAGCGCGAAAGAAAGCCAGGGGGTGAGAGAACCTTTTCGGAACTAATGATCGGCGTATTTGGAACCGTGTCGGAAGTGATTCTTTCCGTGTCGCCGATTAAAAAGATTAATCGAGAGAGGCGAGCGGTGTCGAGGTAATTGGAAGGACCGCGAGTCAGCCGAGGCTAAACCGCTCGTCTTTTCGTCTCGAACAAGCCTCGCTGCCGCGACGAGATTAACCTCGCGAGGGTGAAAGTTAACTTTCTCACAGAGACGCCCTCGTGGAAATAAAATCGAGGAACCCAACGTCGATTAACTTCGTCTGAGTGGATTGAAAACGAAGCGTATCGAGATAGAATCCTCGCGTAGCAGATCGTCGTTGATCGAGCAAGGTCGAGCAGAGCCTCTTCGATCGCGATCGCCTTTTCGATCGTGATTAATCGATGGTTGACGGTCTTTTTGACTAATTAGTCGGGAATTGCACGGTCGAGCGGGGACGCGCGGCCACGGAGATCGCATTAGCCGCGAACGCGAGCTCGCGATCGGTCGCGGTCATCCTGGTGCGTGTCGTGCGACAGAAGAATTGAACGATCCGCGATCGTGACAAGCGGCCACCGAGCGGATCATAATCGATCGTGACAGTTCGAGAGCGCGCATACTAATTAAGTTATCGGGGTGTGCGCGCATCAGTGAACCTATCGCGAGTGACGTATCTTGTTTGCCGTTTATTGTACGTTCTCCGCAACAGACAGCGCGTCGTCGACGAAGAGCAATCCACGGATGTTCGCTCGTAAGTCGCCAGCGGATAGAGAGTCGTCGCAGAGAGTTACTCTCGCGATTCACCGCGCGAGAAGATTTAAGATCGCATCAGAGGAGTTCGCGTATTTTTTTAAACCCTTCGATTCGAACCTCCACGCATTTCTGCTTCGTTTTTCTCCTCGTTTCCGTCCCACCTTCCGTCTCTCCGCTCCCAAAGCCCATTAAAACTTCCGCGGCTGGTACCGCGTGCGTGAGACTACGGATTTGATTTATCTTTTACTCGCACAGCCCAGGATAATCAGGCCACTCGTCCAGGGCTCTTCCTCCTCTCGTTGCAACTATTTCCTATGAAAATAGCAGCCCCAAAAATTTCTTGATAATCGTTGCAAATTTATGCTCGAAAGCCAGTTGCTCCAACGAAGAAATTTCATCCCCCATTTGAGGAAAGTTAAAGAACAACAGAGCACGGGTGTAATTAAGAAAATTAATTTTGAAAGTTGTTCGTACAAATTGGAATCGTCGAATGATTCGACTCTCGTTCCAGTTCGCAAACGCATAAAGTGATAAACCGTTTCGATAACGATTCGGTTCGTCCATCGAGAAACGCGACGCGTGTTTCCGTGACGCTCGTGGAGGCTACTGTAGAACTTGTTAAATCTTCGCAGCTCGCCGGAAGTTCGTTCTCCCGTTGGTAGACGTGCACGCAGCTCGCAGGCTGCATCCATCACGCGAGATCGGGGCAACGATCTCGTTTCGCATCCTTTCGTACTTTGTTCGCGACTTTGATTTATTCCCCGACGGGGGTTGTTCTTACACCCCCGCCTCGCTGCCTGGTCGTTCCTTATTAAACGCATCGGGACGCGAGGAAACCTTTTTACGGCTCGTCTGCTCCCGTGGCCGCTTGAAATTTTAACCGCGACGCGTACTACACGCGGATATGTTAAATCGTAACGCGCGATACGCTCGTTTTTCCTGCATATTCTACTCCCCGCGAGATTAAATTAAACATTAATCAAAAAATTCTCTATTTTACATCCCCCGCAACTCGGATACGCGGAACGCGGCGATATTTCCAGGAATGAAATATTTCTCCAACGAGGAGCAATAGAAAACGTTATTTGATTTCGCGGAATTCGGGTGTTTAATTTTGTTTTATTAAAACGCGGTATAATTCGTCGACAGGGAAGCTCGACGCTGGGCCGCCCAAAAATTTCAATTTGTATTCTTCCCTCTCGTAGTTAGCGTTTCCGTTACATTCTCGCTTAATAATGTAGAAACGTACGCAAACATTCCGACCCGGCTACGTACGAATCCGCGGCACGTATGATTCCCAATCAATTTTTTCGCAGAAGCAAACTCGCCATTCGCGACCTCGCCCAGTTCCTCCGTTCTCTCTCTTTCTCTCTCTATCTCTCTCACCAGTGAAATAAATTTAATATCGAGAACAAGCGAGATATCGATCGATTAAATGGATAAATGAACCG
This sequence comes from Xylocopa sonorina, assembly GCF_050948175.1. NCBI lineage: Eukaryota > Metazoa > Arthropoda > Insecta > Hymenoptera > Apidae > Xylocopa > Xylocopa sonorina. The sequence goes on along the minus strand of NC_135193.1, from coordinate 20,501,723 downwards.
AAATCGCTCGGATTAGAGCTGAACGCGATACGTGTTTGCATGCACGTGTGTCGCGATGCGACAAAGCTCAAGAATATTCCTCGCGCGAGATTCAATATCAGGGGTTGCTCGCTGGTTCGTGACCCAAGTTACCGAAAAATGTAATTGGAATCTCTCGATCGACAGATATTACAAAGATTCCGGCGGTCGTGGGATCCGTGCTCGAGAGAGGTCGCGAGGGGGCGAGCGGCAAATTGGAAAATCGAGAGGGGCGGTGCACGCTTCGCGGGCTGAAATTTGATTAAAAGGTCAAGTAACGAGTTAATTGCTGACGATTAACCGCGCGTTAAACTGGCCACGGGTGACGCGCTGGCGGAGGGTGGCCGCTGGAGCTTACCAAAAGCGCCCCCATTGTTTGCCAGCCGCCATTGTCGTCCTTGCTCCGCGACATCGATCCCGCGCCGATCGACTCCGCTCTTTCTCTCGACCTTTCGAACTTTCCGCGGCACTCGAGATTACCCGCGGAACTTTCCACGGAACTTCGAATTGAACGTCCACGGCGTGTATCGACTCTGCTCGCGTCCCGAGGGCAGACGGATCGATTCGATTCGAGAAGTTGCCACTCTTCCGTCGACAGTCGACTTCCGCTCTTCCACGGACCACGATTTAGTTCGCGAGCTACTTTGTGCTCGTTACAAAAAATCGATGTTCACGTGGAGCTGACGAACGCGAAATCTGTACCAATTTTAAATAGAAATTATTTCTACAGTCAAGCGATGTTCAGTCAAATTTTGTATTGGCGATCTTGTATGTATCTAGCTCGATCTATATTTTTCCTTCGTTCTCGAGTGCGTGATCGATACCAGAAAATTACTGTTCGGATAACGCAGAAATTCTGTAGACTCGATTTTCGTCGAAGACAGGTTCGATGCGTTACATACTACGACAGGAAATATGAAACGGTGTGTAGGTAGAGGCAAGACGAAAGGTTCTCGGTTAAACGAGTTAGTTCAAGCGATGTTTAGTCAAACTTCGTATTGGCGATCTTCTATGCATTCAGCTCGATGTAATTTTTCCTTCGTTCTCGAATGCGTGATCGATACCAAAAAATTACTGTTCGGATAACGCAGAAATTCTGTAGACTCGATTTTCGTTGAAGACAGGTTCGATGCGTTACATACTACGACAGGAAATATGAAACGGTGTGTAGGTAGAGGCAAGACGAAAGGTTCTTGGATAAACGAGTTGGTTGTAGCAAGGATCGAGCGATGAAATAGCAATTTCCTGCCCTGACGCAGTGCTGCGTAGACCCTTCCACCCTGAGCGTACTCGCCTAACGGTCACCTGGAATTTTTAATTAAAACCCAGATCGAATCTTCCAAAACTTGGCTGCAGAGAATAGTCTCGTCTCGTTTTCATTTGTATCAGAATTGATTCGCGAGGAACAAATGAAAGGGGTGAAACGTGAACGAGGCGCGGCGAGCTCGATGGTCCGTGAGCGCGAGATAAGCAACGCGACCCCTGCGATCGAACTGGCCACCCTCGCCAGGCGAGAGAGAATCGAAGGGGCACGCTCGATTAATCGCGGTCCATCGCGAAAACTGGCAAGCGCTGCGGAAAATTTATTCCACGATTCTTTTTATCTCCACCGTCGTTTCTTCTCTACTGAAATCTGAACGCGAGGCTCCTAGTGTACGCGTCTCACAAGTCACCAGCCATCGAGAGTGCGCAAGAATAGCGAATCGAGGTTGATCCGCGTGCTGGAGAACGCGCAAAGAAGACGAAGACGCGGTATTTCGATTAAAGCTTCCGCCCGCAGTCTCACGCGAAGCACTCTTTCTCTCTTTGTACCTTCGACATTCTTGCTCGAAGGCATCCTCTGTTCCAGCCTCTCGAATCCTCGTCAATCCGCGGTATCGAAGGAAATATTGACAAACTTCTTCGCGTGCCGTTCGTTCTACATTCTCATCTGAACGATAGCTGCACCAGTTATGACGCTGAGCCAGCAGCTGACTAAACGAACCATCGCGGAAGCTGTGCTTCGATCGACAACGAAAATAAACGTGCGGTTAGCGCCCGCTGGGCTGATCGAAACCGGGACGAGATCTAATGCGAAAGTTCCCAGCACGGTTATGGAGCTGGTATTTACATTCGCAGAAGGAAAGCGACGTTGGTTCGATTGTACTAAGTTTCGCGTACCTGACCCACATTCGTGTACACGGTTCCAGCTGTCCTTAAACGCGAGCCATCGCTGTTCCATCGATTCGAGCGAGGAATCGAACGATTTAGTCTCCTGATGGTCGTTCGTAACGATCGTTTCGCGAATTGGATTTACAGGATTACGATTACTGGACACGAAGACGCGTTTGAGAGTTAGAATCCTTGGTTTACCGTGCAGCCCTCGAACAAGCTTCCGTTCGACGCGAAGGTAAACTCGTTAATCGTTTCGATTCTGTCGTTGGTGCGTCGCGATCGAACGATCGCGAGAGACACGCTCGGGTGTTCTAAGCTCGCGCGTTCCAAGCGATTTTCCTGGACCCAGCAGCTGAAGAATAATCGATACGGATCTCGCGCGTCGATTTCGTACCATCAATCGTGTCGCTGTTTACTTTCTCGGTTCTACTCGAAAAATCTCGACGCTTTTCGATCGGATTTCTGAAATAATCGGTCTCGCTATTCGTGTCGTTGTCTCGTCGAGTGATTTACGTAACGCGTTTCGAATTTCCCAGCCGTGCGATCGCTTTGCCCCTCCGCTGATCGAACGTCAATCCATCCCTCTAGCCTGGTATTTTTGGCCTCCCCCGTAGAAGCAACGGGGAGTAGCGACGCGTGTAACCAGCGCTTCGAATGAATTTAAGCTTCGAACACGTGTTCGCGGCTCGAGGTTTTCTAATAAAACGTTTCACGAGAGTCGTTCCAGTATATTTTCATTCGTGCTAAGCGGTCCACTCGACTCGATTCTCTCCTCGTCTCAGTGTCTCTTTGGTCCTCGAACGCGCGGGGGCTGAACGAAAAATCGCTCCAGACGGTGATTAAGAGATCGAGGCCGAGGAATGCCTCTGGGTGCGATTTCATCGAACAGCGTTCCACTGCGAGCATAAATAAACGCTCGAGAAATATTCCGTTTGCTTTATCTGCGCGACGGAATACAAATGCCTTGCGAAATAAAGGAAGATGACGGTCGAGCGTTATCGCGGTTGGAATAACGCGCTGCTCCATCCTTGGTCGGCGTCTCGAGCGAAACGGACACTGGTTCCATCGGGGAGACAGAATTCAGAGAACGTCCCTCGAGGAACAGTCGCTTCGCGGTTCTCTCTTCTTCTCTCTTCTTGCTTCTTCTCTTCTTCTAGTGCTGATAAAAATGCATCCGCACGAGAAACGCAAATGGCCACGGTGGACGGAGCGAGTGGGTTCCACCACTCGCAGCAATTAGTCCAACGTCCGTTCAGTCCCAGTGACGAGCGTCGACGCGATCGTGGATCTTTTTGAAAGGAATCCACGAGAAACAGAGGGGTGAAATTGGGGTGGGTTTGCGTAGGCGTCAAGGGTAAGGCGGTTGGACGGTTGGATCAAGGGTGAGACAGACGGAGAGAGACACGATCGTGCAAGAGGGACGCTATCCGACTGGCTAGAGTAAATATTGACCAAAGCTACCCTGCAGACGATTGAACGAACGATTCCATTAGAATCTCGCGAAATTAATTACCCTCGACCTCGAATTTTCCAAATTGAAAGAGAGGAACGTCGTTTAGAATCGGTTGTTTAGAAAAGAGGGGACGCTGACTCGTTCCCAGACTCATTAACGCATTCTCGATCGCTCTCGAACGACCATCCATACATCTCCCAGTGGACAGTTCATTTTTTCCCGGCAGGCAGTTTGTCAGCCGCGGACAGGGCCACGAGGTTCCCGGTCGAACAGTCGGAATCGCGGTTAAATGGATTCCTGGTCGAATATCGCGTGACCATAAACATCCTGAGCAAACTAAACCAACACTGGATACGCCGCTGGTGTTTACGATCGAATATTACCTCCGCGGTGTCCTCGCGCGGATTTTCGCGTCGCGCGTTACCCTAATGCCACCCTCTTCCTGATGGACCTTCGTGCACCGCGTATGGACGCTCGTATCCAGATTAAACGTGGCCAAGGGTACCAACGAGCCCTGTTTTTACCTTCAACCTGTACGTTTCCACATCCTCGCTGTTATTCTCGCCGATGTACACGAAATGTTCTAACAATGGCGGGGCACTGGGACGTATCGTGTTCTCCAGAAGTTCAGACTGCGGGATTCGGTTATTTCCGGTGCACAGGTCTGTGGTAATTTCCACGCTGCCCATCCTCGCTCGTATAAATTCATTTATCGGCCGGATAATCAATAGCTCGAGCTCGAGCTTGCAAAAAACCGGCTGCTGTGCGACATCGAACGGTATCGCGGAAAAATTCTCCCGTGAAAGTACATTGTGCAAATGTTTGAACGCTCGAACGTTTAATTACCAACGCTGGCTGGTTTTTGTACAAACGACGCGGCACGTTGGCATGGTTAATTCGGCAAAAACAGGGGGCGATTGGTTTTTACGTCGAGCACCGGTAGCTTAGCTTCGCGGTTAACTCGTGCGCTTTTTTTTTTTGCCGCGATCCGTTCGCTTATTCGGAACGTGGGGCAAATACGAACGTGCGTTTAGGATCGCGAGGCGCGATGACACGCTTTGCCTGTGTTCTTCTCGACGACGAAGTCGACGCGGCGCGAACTCGAACTCTCGTCTAAAAGTTCGCAACGGCTGGTTCAATGCGCATAACAAAGCAGTCGTCGATCGACGATACGAGGGAATTTTTCTGGCCCGACCAGGCCGTTCGTTTATTCGCGATTAATAAATCACACAGTCGGACATGCTCCGGCTCTGTGTTTTACGACGCGCGAGTATTTACGAGCAGACGCGCCATAAATGTTTCAAGCATGCATAGGAAGAATGCTTCGTTAAACATTTATACTGGTTCGTTCCGCGCGAATCGGATTGATTATCCCTCTTTTTTATTTTCCTTCCAGTCTTCTATCTCCTTTTCTCGGCTGCCTCGCCCGTTTCCGTTCGAGTCGCGCGACTTTTCGTCAGCCAAAGCTGGTTATTCTGACGAGTAGAACAATTTGTCGTATCGTCGACACAGAACTTTGTCGCTCTTAATTGCTCGCAGCCGCGAATGACGTTGATATCCGCGTCCTGTTGCGAACAGGTATTCGTATCATCCCCATCTGCGCCTGCTGGCAGAGCTGACGGGGTACGCTGGAGCCGACTGTGCTCGTCGAGCGTTGAAAAACGTTGACAGACTCGTTGCGTAAAGCGAAAACGAAACCTAAAACCATCCTCTCGCCGTTCAGACCTAATCGATCACATCTGTTGAACGGATATTTTCTCTGACTCGCAACTTCCACCAGGCTAGACCCCGTTATTTGCATAATGACGGTTTCCAATCCGGTTTGCTCGCCAGGAAATCGATATCAGAGGAAGCGATGGGTACGCGTTCATCTTCGACGCGCGTGTACTCTTCATCTTTGGCTGCTCGATCGAGCACGAGCTCGAGGAGCTTCAGTGGACATCGATCTCGGTAATTATGCCAGCGAAGGGTGGAACGCTGCGACGTGCTCGTAACGTGCCAATTAAACGAGGCTGATATCCCGTAACATTGAAATCGCATCGAGTCGATTAGCACTCTAATCACTCGCTGCGTGTTCTTACAAGTGCCAGTCAACGCGCGAGACTGTCTCTTAAAATGGACTCGCAGGCTCGCTTTCGATCTTCATCCCCTCGCGTCTGGATTTAGGTGCACGCGCGTCCGTTCTAATTGGCTGCGAATGTAATCAGGACAGCGAGTTGAATTGCTCTCTGGGTCGAAAATTCCACTGTCTCTTTAAATCGATTTTCTGATTTTTTTTGGTGCACAATTGCTGTTGAAAAGAATTTGAAGCTGTTGTCAGAGCCAGCGGATTGCAGCTCGTATTCCACGGTGGTCGTGGCTGGTACCATTCGCCTGTCGCCTCGTCGTTTACGCGCGACTAGTCAAAACGTACGAAATTCCCCGTTTATTCCGACGAATCCTAGAAGAGCACTGTTTTATCGCGAACGCGGTAGCTTTTCGTTCCTCTCTGATCTGAGTCGATTCCACGGCACTCCGTCCGTTCCTCAGGGTCTTTCATCGTTCCTCTTTTCATTTCGCCCGACGATCCTTTCATTTGACTCTTCACGTGCATACGTAGCTCGTCCCCATTGTACATTCTTCGGCAAAAGGACGTCTGGCAGACGTTCGATAAACGTAGCTTGAAAGAGCTCCCCGAGAAAAGCGGTTCGAAAGCGCTGAGGAGCATCAGTTGTTGCGCGCCATTACGAAAGAGGTTCTCTGCGATTAGCCGCTTGCTTACAGACAGAGTACTGATATTTACATTCCATTTCTCCTCGTCGTCCCGTGGAACACAGTCGTGTACTTTAAAGCGAGAGACAGTTAGAGTCTCTTAAGCCGCTCGTTCACCAATGTCTTCTCCCAACCACTCGCATTTCCGCAGGATTTGTTAAACGAGCCCATCGTCAAAGGGTCTAATAATTATCGAGAACGAGGTAATTGTTATCAGACAAGTTTCACGACGAAATTCCTTCGCTCAACGAATCTTCCATTCCGTTTTCTAGGTTGGTCGTAGCCTGGGTTGCCTCGTCGAGGAAAGCCATAAGTATTTAAGCAGCAGACTCTGGCCGAGAAATTCAATTAAGGCGAAGATTAGCCGTGGCGCGAAACTTTTCCGCAGATTTCCAGAGCGCAAGGCCCATCTTCGGTCGATCGAAGCCTCGAAACGATCGCGCGAACGCCGATTAACCACCCCCGCGAGAACGTTCGCCGTTTCGTCCACGAATTTTTCTTGCCTCCCCTCTTTTTGTCGCGACAAGTTTTTCTTCACCTCAGGGACAAAGAATCCGGTCGACGACTGGGTATTGGCTCCCATTAACGAGACATCGTCCTCGCCGACTTTCCGACCGGCAACTTCGAACAAGCGACGTCGCGATGCCGTGTTCCAGGATAAACTTTGTCTACAAAGCTCAAACGTAGCTCTCCTCGAGGGCGGGTAGTTTCGCAAAAGATCGTGTAACCTGCAGGCAACTTGGAAAGCAGTCGTAACCTAACCCACGGGGAATTTTCAAAGTTGTTCTCGATCCATCCAGGGACATATCCGTGGACACGGTCGATCCAGCATTCGCGAGAAATATTCTCTGCCCGTGCAAAAGAGAAACACAGAGGGGCTGTTGGACGCCAAGGCTCCTCTGGATCCGCTCGCGCGCATTATCGCTGCTCTGCATCCGCGCGGATAGGGGCACGTTCGCAGGAAAATGCCAGTACCATCGACGAAGGGTCGACGACAACGGGGCAATGTAATCTTCCGGGCACGGACCGCTACACGTCGCGATATAACGTCGGCATTGTGCGCGCTCGTTCCTGATCTACGGCTGGCACATGCTCGTCGATCTCCTTTTTGCGAGGAGCTGCGCTGGTAGACGCGAGAGGGTTAATAAGGATTTACGCTTGGATGCGTGACTCGAGCGAAATAGGGCGTGCCAATACGGCGAGTGTATTACCAGCGTGTCCCTTTGCCAGTCGTTAGAGCGGCCTCGAAATTTCGTTTAAATATCAATTATACCAGTCGATTAATCTCTGGTCGATTCAATTTCCGTAGAGTTACGTTAAGAAGTGGCCAAGCAGTTCGCGTTCAACGAAACGTTCCTCGATTTTCCAGGCCCCTGTTGCGCGCTCCTACCCCGCCTCGTCCTTCAACGGCTGGCGCACCCCCGCAGCACCAACTTCTTCGTGGAAAGCGAACTTTTCCCGGCTCAAAGGCGAGCGGGACGCGCCTTCGAAGCGTTAGTGCCGGCTCGTTAGACCGACGAGTTACTACGCCGCGCAAGCAGGCTGTATCGTAACTGCTCCACGGCTAATGGCGCGTGAGAACGTAGCGTCGCGGCGTTTGTCGATATTAAACCTGTCGCTGGCCACGATAATTAGCCATTTTCCGGGACCGCGAGTCGCGGTGGTCGAGGGTGCGTCGAGAAAAAATGAATCGCACGATGACATCGCGAACGTCGCGTTTCGTCGCGATTTCTCGAGCTAAGCTTATTCGAGGGCCTCGACGTGAACTTCCTGTTTGTTTCGGGCAAGTTGTTTGGCCGCGTAAACATTCGATTCCAACCGAGGCGATGGAGGAATCGGCCGATCCGCGGGATCGAGCAGTTTTAAATTGGGCTGGCTGGAAACTTTTCGACCGGCGGGTCTCGAAATTCCCTCGAAAACGGGCTTTTCTTTCCACTGCGCCCTCGTTAGACGAGGAAGGAGGGGCGCCGCCACTCGTGTTTGCTCGGTGAAGTAACTTTTCAAACGCGGGGTATTAGCAGCGGGCGCGGTGTATGAATAATTGAGGATTCATGGCTCTATTAGCTTTCTAGATATTCCGTCGGTCGCAAATTATTCTTCGTCGCTGTTAAATAATTGATGAAGAACCCCTGCGAGCATCAGCGGCCGCGTTCTAACATTTATAAGGCGGTTTGGTGGCTCTTTACTCGTTAATTCCTTGGCGAGCGTTCGCGTGTAATCCCCTGAGTAGAATGCGCTTCGATCCCCGCGTAATCCAAAGGAGAACCGCTCCCTTTAACGCCACAGGATACAACTGACGAGAACGACGCAGCGTTCGGACATTCGTGGATTCTTCGAGACCCGCGAACTCGACCGCGAGTCGAACCGCTTTGACGAGCGACCCACGAAGGGCACGCTCTGTTCCACGGAGACGCTGGGATTCCATCGCGAACTTCGTCCAACGAGACTGGTCCGTGCTCGACCGGAAACGACGCGACCCTTTGCTCCCTCGCGGATAAGAAGCTTGCACGGAAACTCCTGCCACGCTGCTGTATTACGCGCAGTTCGAAACTGCTCCTATCGCGTGGTCCCACCGCGTCACGGGACAATGATAACGTTAATCCAGTTGCGGCACTGGGTGTAACGCGAAACTGTAGAAACGCGTACACCGTTTCCTGGATTACCCTCGCGCGTTCTGGCTCGCTCGATCTCTCAGCTTGCTCTCTGCGCCGTCTCTGCCTCCGCGCTGACGGCACTCGAGCAATTTGCAAATTTATGCGCGGCGGGCATCGCGTTCGCTCTCTCTCTCTCTCTCTCTACCTGGTCCCCGTAGCTCTATATCGGCTTTTTGCAATTCAAATGGTAATTCGGCGTGCTTCGAATATCGGCCTCATAATTCCCGGGACGGAGAGTGCGTGTACGTGCGCGCACGCGCGTGCGTGTTCTTTCCGGTCAGGACCAGGCGGCGTGATCGTTTAAATGCGCCATTTCGCCGTGCAACTTGCTCGTTTGACGAGTATCGGGGCTACGGGCCACGGTGAATATGCATGCCGATGAAACGGGGGAATTATCGTTGCCAAGGGGGAGAAAAATATCGTTTACCAACCTGGCTCTGCTCTGGATCGAGCTATCCAGGTCATCGGAGGATTCTCGTCGAACCTAATATTCCAAACGGATGTACTCGCGTTGCGGACCTGGCGTTTCTACGTTTCTGATCCTCAGTTCTCAGCTATTAACGCCGCATCGTTGCTTGCACGCGAGTCGATTGCTTGAAATTATCCTTTCGTCGTTGATAATTTACATTTCACATCTCATTGGGTCGATTGTTCGTCATACTTCTTGAGTGTAACGTCTCTGTTGCAACAAACTATCCATCTATTTTCAATTTTCTGTAACGATCGTTAATTAATTGGTACTTTACACTCTCGTCTACGTATCAATGACTGCTGTAAGACAAATTACATAGCATGTGAAAATTTCATAAGCTTAACCTCTTCGACGATCGTTATTCCAACCGCTGGCGAACCGCTTCCGGCCAATTCGATCCTCATCTCGTCCATTCGAGTCTGGCTCGTCGAATCGGCCGCGAATCCCATCGGGAATTTTCCTCTCAGTGAAAACCCGCGAGAAGGCATACGTAGACGTACGTATGTGCAGTTGAATCGGTTCTCGCCACGACTTTCGACCGGATACCAAAATCTGATCGATATTCCCGCGGCTTACTATAATCCGTGCCATCTTCGTTTTGCGTTCCGCGTCGCAGCGAACCGCGAGCTGACTCGATCTTCAAGGGAGCCAACCAGACGCCGATAACTGTTGCTTTAGCATTTTCGTCACTGTTGGATATGTCGTAAATTCAACGGACTGTATGCTTCTTCCGCGATAACATCTGAAAGCCATTCGATTGTCCGGCAGAAAACGCTCGATTCCACTTTTAATGTACTTTGCTTCGTCTCTTTGCGCGCGCAGTCGATTTTTAGTATCGCTAATTACGCGAGCGGACGCTGGTTCGATTTTTTCGTGGACGTGGAACGCGCGTTCCTTCGCCATTTGCTCTCAGACAGGTACACTCGTTGCCCTCCCAGTTGCGAATCTCTGCTAGCAGATGGAATTACGCGAAGATGACTCGAAGTTTGATAGGAATTTAATGCGACAACAAGCGCGAGAGACAGAGCCGTCGCGTTGTGCTAATACTTTCGAAAGCGTCGAATTGATTTTAGGAGGACTCGCGCGGGAGTAATCTACGCGACCCGTTAATGGAATAAGCGAGGTCTTCGTCGAGTCTCGACAATAATTCGAAATTTAGTTCGCTCGTAGCGCAAGGCTGGATTCAGATTCGTAGCTGTTAATCCGCGGTCTTAGCGCGCCGCGGCGTTCGCGACCCGCCCGGTAACTCGCGGCAAACTCCGCCACCCCTTTCGCAATAATTTCGTTAATACCAGGATAGAGCTATCTCGCGTTTAAATCCGCCGATATTTTTCGCCGTTTCCACTTTGTCGCCTTTGCTCCAGCGTTGCGCAGCGAACCAGCGCGATCGAGTGCGTCCGATGGATTATTTAAACGCACAGGCCAAGCCACCCTCCTCCGCGCCTCGCGTTTCTTCGTTACCAACCACCCCTGTCGATATCTCTTGTCTCGATGCGGTGCAATTCATCGCAGCCCCTTTTGTGGTCGATCTAAATATCATCTCGAACGGTTACAGTTCTCCTTTAAAATCGCGACGATCGTTTGCGAGCGACTGAGGCGAGTCTGACACGTTGATCAATCGATTCGACGCGATTACGCGACCGCTGGTTCGATTCTCGAAAACTACCCCATCCGTTCGAGTTCCGTCGCGGTCGTCCGCTCGATGTTCAACACAGACGCAAGGGGTTCCCGTTGGAGCGTTACTTTCTACGGTAAATTCGAGACGCCTCTCGCGAAAGCTGTCGATGGCCCGTGGTATCGTGGAATCCGGTTAAACAGGCGCCGCGGCGTTCCTCCGCGCATAGTTTTCGGTGTACGAGACGATCGCGGCCACCACCGCCAGGGAACGAACGGTAGATCGAGCGCATTTACTAAATGCACATCCGCCAGCTCGCTTTAGTCAATTGCTTTGTAGACCTGTTAATTACCAACGGGGCCATTCCCCGCATCCGACGTCCAATAATGGCCCAACTACGCGGCCGAAGAATTTGTTGCGCTCCTCCGTTTCGCCCCGTTCCGGAATATGGCTTCAATTACGCCCACCTGGAACGAACCAACGTCCCAACGCTTTCCATTAGCGACGCGCCCTTCGATACGCCATCCAGTTTCCTTCTAACGTCACAGTCCATCAGAAACGTTCAGTGTCTCTCGAGAATTACACAAAGCACCGTACGAATCCTGTCGTTCGTTGAATACTCGATTCTCATTCGATCGAGCCAGAAATCTTCTCATTTATCCAATTTTCCAAGGTCTTCTAGCATGGATCGTGGAACCTAACGTCACAGTCCATCAAAAACGCTCAATATCTCTCGAGTATTACACAAAGCACCGTACGAATCGATTTTCATTCGATCGAGCCAGAAAACTTCTCGTTTATCGAATTTTCCAAGGCTTCTAGCACGGATCGTGGAACCTAACGTCACAGTCCATAAAAAAACGCTCAATATCTCTCGAGAATTACACAAAGCACCGTACGAATCGATTTTCATTCGATCGAGCCAGAAAACTTCTCGTTTATCCAATTTTCCAAGGCTCCTAGCACGGATCGTGGAACGCGCAGCAACTCGTCCCGCGCCAGGCGATAAACCACGATCTTCAGCGCGTTTGATCCTCGCCTGGGGGGCTTCGTAAAACAGTCGAGGTTGCAAATGAAACTGCGCCGCGGGAACCGTTGCTCCTCGAGCGGCGCGGCTTTATTGCGGATCCGACGATAGCGCGGAAAGATCGCGTCGAAGGCGAATTAAACGGTCGACGACTCCGCGCTGCCGCGGTTTCCCTCGTCGATCGCCGCTCGGCGAGATCGCTCGCGCCCCGTTTCCGGTACCGCGCGGAATCCGCGGCGGTTCCGCGTAATTTAATGAAGCGACCCGTCGCGTCGAGCCATCGCGCGGCTCGTTTTTTCTTTTTCTGCCACGTTCGTTACATCCGCGGGCCACGAACCGGTTCTCCAGCGGATAACAGACCACGCGGGTGATTTACGAGACCCGCGCCGGATGATTTAACATCTCCCCCGTATCTTTGCAATCGTGGAAACGGGGCGTATATATTATTTCGCCAGGCAGGTATAATCGTTTGGAAGCTACCATCGAACGCTCTTTACCCTGCGATTTTTCATCCCAGCTAGAAATTTATACTCCATCGATTTCGTGGAGACCCAGCAGCGTAGCGAGTTCGTTCGCGACTCGTTGAACGCGACGACGATCGATAAGGGGATCGATGATCCAAGAAGTGGAGAGGGATCGTGATAAACACACGACGGGAGTTCCGCACGCGACAATTAATTCTCGTCCAACAGCGAGAGGAAACGAGCTGCTATATATAATCCGTTGGGTGGGAGCGAGCGATTAAAATTAACGATGAATAGGTAAGTAACGCTGAGGGGTTGGGTATACTCGAGAGGGGGTGGTAATAGAGAAGGAACCGAGGGGCGCAACGGCGCCTGGCTGCCTGGAATTTCGCAGTTTCGAGTTTGGACAAATGATCCACTAAGGAGATGGAGCCTCGTTCGGTCTATATTCCATCTAATCTAACTCCGTCCGCGTGGCTACCATTACTCAGCGAGCTCCCAGGGTAAACGTCGTTCCTCGAGATTACCTGGAGAACTGAGCATCCATCCTGTTCAACCGCGGGGATCGTCGTTCTCGTTACTGGGCCTGTTTACCGTTTCACACGTCGCGCGATCGTTGAACGATCTCAGATTGGTTCTGCGAAGATTCCTGAGATCAGACCACCGCAAACGCGTCGTTAAGAATCGAAATCCACTTTACGTTTTGTTGAAACGACGCGTGCGACGTCGTCGATAAAATATCAGTCAGTGTAACCCAGTTCCGCGAGAGTATCTCCTCGGAGAGTGAACACGGTGGAGCGAGTTTGCACGTTCGAATCGTGGCGAAAAAGTTGCAGCCGCTCGAAGCCACTCGCCTGTAATCGGGCTGCGGACGAATCCGTTTCATTACTTACGAGGAGGGCTCGAGGATTCGCTGGTGGCTGCGCCAGACGCCGCGTCGCTTTTACTCCAAGCACGCGGATTAATTTATCACTGCTCGAAGCTCGGCCACAAAGGGAACACTTTTGCCATTAGCGGAGCCTCTGAAAGGAAAAAATGTAATCGAAACAAAAAAATATTTGCCTCGTTCTATCAGGCTCGCTTGGAAATAGGTAAAAATGAAGGAGCTGTCCTTTAAACGCGTTTTATTTACAGAGAAGGGAAGAGAGAGTTACGTTTGATCGATGTCTCTGCCGATTTTTCAATCTTGCGGACAACTTCTCTTTATAAAGCGTGCTTTAATTCCGTCGCTTCTGCGTCTCGCGTTGCGATCGAAAACGAGTAAGCGATCGAATCGACGAAGCCATTAGCACAGACAAGTAAGCTACGTTTCGCGAAACGAAACGTCGCGAAAATCGTAATGATCGTGGCTCGTCGATGACTCGAAAGCAACGCGTATATTCGCGTCCAATGATCAATCTGGACGGCAGGAATTAAACCAGCGTGGAATACATTGAAAACACGCGCGATGGGCTCGATGATCGAACGCGACGTCGAATGTTTGCTGCGTCGAGAATGACGCGGAGGACCTTGAATAATTAAGTCGAACGTTCGCCAGGTTTTTAATTAAAAATCTGCTCCGTTGCACTACATTAACATTACTACTATTCCATCTTTTATTCTCTAAACCAGAGCCAATGGCATACGTCCTCTCGTTTATCAGAGAGAAGACGCGAGGGACGCTCCATGCAGGGCTGAAAAAAGGGGAGAAACAGGGGTTGAAGTGAATGATGGGAACGACGAAAGACGAGGAGCGAACAATGGTCGGAAGGCAAACAGGTTTTCTGGCGATGATAAGAAGATAGAAGCATAGTAATAGGTCGAATCGAGTGTTCGCAATGGAAGGGATTTTCAGGTGGTGGTGGGTTCTCGTCGAGCAGATATAGAGCGCACCAGTTTGCCAGGCTATCCACCCACGATTTTCCCAGCGTTTCCCGTGGGACTCGTGAAAACACGCGAAAAACGAGGCTTCTCTGTCGCGGCAGGAATACAATAACAGTTTGTTTCGCGAGTCCTCCCGTTTCGAACGGGAAACTCGTTCCCCCTTTCTTCCGATCCTCGTCGCCGTCATCATTTGACAATCGAGCCTCGCTCACGGTATTGGCTATTCCGTTTCCATTCGAGCCGTGGTAATTCAATGCGAATTTTCGTGCGCTCGATCGCGCGGTTGTCTGCGCGAAGCGATACAAAACTGGCGCAATCCTGTCTCTCGATATTCAGCAGAAGATATTGTTTAAAAAACGATCGAAAGTGGTGCAGAAAAACGATAGTTGACGTTCAGATCGGTTGGCTGCGTTTGCTTCACCATTTACCTTGTACGTATCCGAGTGCTATTCAGGTTTCAGTCGCTCGATGGAGATGCGGTTGGAAGGGTAGATAGCCTTGGCTATCCGCGAGTTAATTACGTCCATTTTGATGGCCACTCCGGATGAGTATCGTCCGCGTTTGGTAATCCACTGGCGTATCATCATGTGCGAATTTCAAAAGCTCACGATCGAGACAGCCGCGTATCCTTCGTTCTCGTTCCAAACAATGTTCGCGAGCCATGTTTAACGAGGGTGTTCCGTTTATCTGAAAGTATCTTCGTTATCGCGTTCGATGGACTCTAATCTCAGCTGTCACCGCGTAAACTCTCATCAAGAGCTTTAAGAAGCGTTTGTCAGAACAATTTCTTTGTATCTCGTAGCAAACTTCTTTCACCGTCTCAGACAGACGCGAACCAGCGTTTAAAGTACCCTGAAACAAGGGTTGGAAGAACGCAGTGAAAGTTACCGCGATACATCAAACGCACACGCGTGCACCAAGCCGTACAGATTGCGCTCGCCTTAAACGCTCGTGGAAAGCGAACGGACCCGCGGAAGCAGAAATTTAAAGTTTCGCGACTGCCGCGCCAGGAGGGGAAGATTTATCGCGGCGTATTTCATTTTTCCAACGAACTTTCCCGACTCCGTCGACGAATGATTAAAATTTCCGTCGCGAGATTGGCCAGCGCCGCGACGTTTTGTCGTTCCTCCCCGCTGGAGGATATCGCGAGTCGCTGAAGAACGACGAACTTCTCGCGACTCGTTCCGCGCAAGTTTCGCGTCGAGTCGCGCAGCGACGAGGAGCGCGCGTGCCTTCGAGAACCAACGGCAGTCTGCAATTGACAGAACGGTTTCCGTGGGACATGACAGACGGTGATTAACGAGCCGTCCGTTTTCCAAATGAACACGCACGCCCCGTCGACGGTTACCCTGCTGCATGCAACGCGAGCCAAGACACGCGGTGCCATTCGAGGGTGTTACGACGTTCCGTTGCGTCACGATGACGCTCTGTTCTCCGTTGGAAAAACTGGCCCACCCTTGGTTCTCCTCGACGCTGCACAGTGGCTGGCGAACGTTAGGGTTACGAGAAAACGAAGCTGTTCCCAGAGCTTGGATAGCTCAATTACCAGGAACAATATCATCCGGTTGTAAAAAGGAATGGCGATATAAAAGGGAACTCGGACGTTTCTCTGTTTACAACGACCCTTGTGTCTGGCCTATCGAACAGTGGCTACCTTCGTTCGAGTCTCGAATCGAATGGAACGAACGTGAACGATCTACTTCGAAGAAGATGAAGTCTTTTTTTTTTAGTTCGACTGGTTTGATTGGATGACGAGAGAGATTATACAGGAACTGCGTAATCTCGATCGCGAGCAGAGGGGTAGCTACTGGTATCAGGGGCGAAGTCGCGTCGCGTGAAACTACTTTGATCTACTTACCGCCCCTGATCCGCGGATGGGAGCGACTGAGCGTTTATGCGCGAGCGGGTGGGCAGGGTGGAACAGCGAGCTGGAATCGTTGGGAGTCTAATTGGTTCGGGGGAAATTAGCAATCGTTAACGGGCGATTGTGCCAGCGGGATTACGAGTCGTCGCGAGCGCTTACGCGTCGTTACCTCGCGGCTACGGCTTCTCCATTCGCGATCGAACGTTTCCCGTGTTTCTGTTCGAGATTTTCATTGTGTCGTTTCTCCTGTACGCGCGAGGTTTCTTCGCGATGCTCGACGAAACATCGACTAGACGACGCAGTCGCGTATTTTATCACGAGAGAGAGAGAGAGAGAGAGGGTAGTTTGACAAATCTAGCTCCTTCTTGGTAGACTATAAAGTTCGTGCGTACGTAGCATGCCTCTTCCTTGGGTCTCGAGCGGAAAATTCGAGCAGATAGGGGGTGGAACCGGGAAAATTGGATCGCGAGGAGTGCAGACGCAGACCTTACCACTACGATACAGGGGCGGTGCAATGGTATCCCTGATTATTTATCGCTGACGCATTGCGCTGGCAAAAATTGCACGCAGGCTACGAACTCTTTATCTTTTATTTTCTATTAATTATTCTATCACCAAAGAATTCGAGGAAGTAATAAGTAGCGTTCCTCGAGGAGCGAAAACAGCGTGGAGGAGCGAGAAAGGTGCTCGATAAGGAGAGCCACGATGCTAGCCAATATTCTATGGAAATGGCAAGAATAGCGAGAAAACGTCAACAGGGGAAATACGAGCCGACCGTAATAAGAATTGCGCGATCGCTACGCCCGCTGGAAACTCTTTCACGTCGCGAGCTTTTCAACCGCTAGGGGGTGGAACGAAAAAAAAAACAAAAAAGCCAGCGGCGCGATGAAAAACAACGCCGGCCGCGAGGAGATCGGCCGTATTTTCGATATTTCGCCCGGTGAAAAATTGAATGGGATTCGACGTCGTCGAATTCGCGTTCCAATTTCCCGGGGAATCGAAAAAGCCGGCCTGGAACGAGGAAAATCGGCGGGAGAAATACGCGCGCCGGTCGCGGGCACTCGTTTCCACGCGCCATTTCTTCGCTGGCCGTATACTTCCGTTCGGATCGTCGAGCCACGCGTGAATTACGATCGAAACGTTTCTCCTCGACGTGCTTTATCGGGAAAGTGTCCGCGCCGGTCTTGCTCGTCATTTTTTCCTTTTTTTATTTACCCAGCGACCTTGCGTCGCCGTTAAACGGTTAATCGATCGACAGCTCGCGACTAATCGTCGAGCAAAGGTCGTCGAGCGCCTTTATCGATCCAGGGAAAAGTAAAAGCCGCGAGCTGGACGTAATTAGTCCTGCGAGGCTCCTCGAAAATTTCAGCGGTGCCAACTTTCGCGTCCAATCAGAGTGGCCCAGTTAACTCGGAATTTTACAAGATTCTCCCTCACCCCTGTCGTATATTCTCCATTCGCTTTAATTGCCTCTCGAGTGCTATTTGATTTTTCGAACTTCCCAGACCCTTTCCCGATGTAGCCTCTTTCACTTAAAAATTACCATTCCCTCTGGAACTCCAGCAGATTCTGTCGTTACCATTCGGTTCAATTGCCTCCTGTGCTCGCTGCTAAACCCTTCAAACTTCCGCGCGCGTTCATCGACGAATCGACGCGACGCGAATTGTCTCTGGCCTTTTTAACGTTCGAAAAAGCGATACCACGAAGGTAAAAGTGTAACTTAGACGGTCGATAATCGTCGTTTGTGCACGCTCTTCACCAATTTCCCGGTTATCGCGTCGAGATACACCCCAGCGAGGCACGCTGTTTTACGAGTTCGCCGTAGAACGCGAGAGCCATAACTTTCGGTCTGTTGCTCGCGCGGATCGTCTCTCGTCCGATACAACAACTCGCCATCGATCATTTTTCCACGTTAACGAGACGCGAAGAAGAAGTCGGGGCCGCGAACGAGGAATCCATTTCTCATTGCCAGCAAATCCGCGGCAAGTTGTTCGTTTTACGATTATCAGGGGCATGCAACACGTGGTGCGCGACAGCGGCACGATGCATAGCGGAAGTTCACCCCCTCTCCTCGCGAGGACCTCTCTCTTTCGCCCTCCATACGAGCCGGCTATTAACCGAAATTTGTGGCGCAGCCGTAACTATCACGACTTGGATATTGTAATACTTGTATCGGCAATTGCCGGCGCTATCTGGGCAGCCCGGTACCACCGGAAACGGTAACGCGGTCGGTAGCTAGTAACTTCGCTCGAGAGGCTGCAGTTTGTCGGGCTGGAATTACACTGCGAGCAAATATCCGTCTCGTTGATTCGATGCATACGTCCCCCCCCCGCGTTTCGATCCGTGTCGCTGCTCGAATCCACCAGCGTGGGTATATTTTACCGCGATTGGATCGAGCGATTCTACCACCCCTTCGTCCCCCATCCTGCTACAACCCTTTCGATTCCAGTTTCGATGTCTTCTATGCTATCAGAAATTCGACTTGCGACTTTTTTGTCCACGTGAAATCGTAATTTGAAGTAACGAGAGAGAAGAGAGCGAGGAACGTGGATGGATCGTTCTTCATCGCGCTTATTAAGGTTGCACGGGAAGGAAGCGAAGGGCGCAGGCGTTTTACTCACCTGTCCGCAATCGAAGATAAATCGTCGAAGGGCACCGCGCGCTGCAACGGTCGTTAACCCTCTACAGATTTTCTTGTCGCCTGAACGGCTCCTTCCGCCGGTTCTCGTGATTCTCCCGTTCCTATCAGCGCCGCTCGCCGTCGCAATTGACGATAACTGCGAGTTGTTGGCCGACTATTGCCTCGATAAAGGTCCTACGGGAGCACTTCTACCTACACGGGGATCGTGCCGTGAGTCACGCGCTTCCTGCGACTGTCTCGCGAACGATACGATGCCATCGATGCCCGACGAAAGTATCAGGGAGTCGTCGTAATGGGAATTTACCATCCCTGAGAACTTCCTTGGATACGCGCGCAACCTGTTCGCCGCAGCGCGTCCTCGTGTTTCACGGCTGCGTTCCGCGGAACGGTCTAATTGGAGAACGCGCTCGACGAAACGATTGTAATTGCACCGTCCTTGAAACAGCGGCTCGCGTTATACAGTTGAAACAACTTTGACAGGGAATTTGTCGATTATCGACAGAATTCATCCCCCCGAAAAGAGGACCGCGAGCAATGAGATACGCGCGTATCAACGCGTCGAATGCGATATTCAACAGCGAGCGGTGACCATTGAAACGCGTGTTTTTTTTTTCCCTCTCGCCCTTCTCGAAAATTTAATGGCCACGCGAACCCCGTTCCGCGCAATTTTGTCAGCTGTATATTTCAGGGCGCGTCAGGGGGCGCGCGATTATATCGGCAGCGCCGCCAGCGATACGAGCAATTAAAGCGATTTAAAGCGGTTCAATTGCTACCATTTCACCCGTGTACCGAAACCTGGACCCGCCCTCTACGCGAGAGGATAAATTGAAACGACTGGCCAGAATTAAACGCGACGCTATGAAAAACTGCCACCCCCGCGTGGCGTCTGTCGGTCATCTTTATTAGACGCGACGACGAGTCAGCTTGGAAAATTATTAAGAATTCCACTGGGTCGGTGCGACGACGGGGCTGCCAAGAATTTCAAGGTCTCCGACATATATCAACCCAGGTATCCGCGTATATACCATCGCGAAGAATGTCAGACGTTCCGTCTCGCCGCTGGAAGTCCCTGGTCGTCGACGACCAGGCTGCGCGTATTCGACGCGTTCTAATTTCCCAGCAGCGGTGAAAAGCCCAGGAAAGGGCCCGCTGGGCAACGATCTTCAAACGGTGCACCCTCGAAAGGGTCACCGTGATACGAGAATCGTTGACAATTTCGTCAGCCTCGGATGAAAATTCTCGTGTCGTTTCCAGGGACTTTAAACAGTGTTCTCATTTGTCGTGGACCACTATCAGAGGGTTGTCTGCGAGATACGACGAGGGGGATGATTCGCGTAGGGGACGAACCTGGAAAGGGAGGAGATAATAAGAGGCAGAGAAACCGCTGGTGGATGTTCAGTATTTTTTGCCGCGCCGCAACTTTCCATCGGATTCAACGCGGGAACAAATGTCCTCGTTGTCTGTGGAACAGGAAGAGCGAGGGCAGGGTGGAGAACAAGGGTGGAGAAAAAATAGAGAAGTCGCTCCTTTCGCTTGCGAGCTAGAAAAAACCGTCTTTCGTCCTCTTGAAATATTATGCATGAAACCCATGAACCACGAGGACTCGAATTATCCGAGACCGCCACTGTGCGCGCTCACCTCAGCAATATCCGTGAGATTCCATGGAAATTACCTTTATTACGAGCTTGCTCCACGCGGTTCTCTGATTCCCAGTCGATCCTGCGCTGGCGACGTTTCGCGAGCTTGCACCAACTCCTCTTCGATTCACCTCGATTGGTATCGACGAATTGGACATTTTTTACTCGTCGAGTTTCCTTTTTCTCGTCTTCTGACAGAGCAACGCGCCATTGAAATCGACGGAGTTTTGAGGGGGGACGTCGCTTTATAAATAATTCGCGGTGCCGCGCGACGAGGACGTCGATCGGCTCGACGCGTAGGCGGGTATCGATCATGTTTCGCGAGGGATTAGAGGGTGGCGTGACGGCGCAAAAATAAATGGACGCTCGTCGAAATTGAAAACGCGGCCAATGAACAACGACGCCGGCGCTGATTAAGTGCCACGCGGATATTTATCGCCGGGTGTCATGAATTTTTTAGAGCCATTCGCTCAGCAACGGCTCGTAACACTGTTCCCAGGACGCGTTGCGATCGCATTATTTCCGTCATTGCAAATCCATTTACATTATCAGATTAAAAAACAGAGAGAGAGAGAAAAAGAAACAGTTCCTCTCGTCGAAAACAACGATTCGTCGCCCGCAGGAGGAATCGTAACCGAAACGCTCGACAGATAAACTTTTTCGTACGCCATTTTCCCGTGCGTCGTAAAAAGGAGATTCAAATTTTCATTCCCATACAAAAAAATACGACTGTCGTTCCTCTCGCGTCCCTCGCGGATGTCGCATCGATCTCCGGCGGCTAAACAGCGATTTACAACCGCGCGCGCGATCCACATCCCCAGTGACTGGTAAAAGTTAGGGGTGGATCGGCAGCGCAGCGTCGCGGCGGTCGTGCGTGCTCTGACCGCTGCTGCGGAACGATATTCATGGGGCATTAAATGGAAATCATGACTTTACGCGGGAGCCACCAGCCACGGGGTTATCCGATACCCCCGTTTTACTTATAACCAGCGACCATTTTATAAATATTTAACGACGTCCTGCTTTACCATATTCCCCGGGGCTCGTCGTTCAATCCTACCCCGTCCTCTACTGTTGAACGCGATTGCTTTACCTGCTAGTCGTGATTTACTTTCCTCAGCCTTCTTTTTTTTTTTTAAATATCCAGCAATAAGGCAAATAAAATTAGAATAAAATTCGAGCGATCGTTAACGCTCCGCGCGCAGTATCTCGGGTAATATGTAAATCAGCAGCAGCTCCCTGAGATTTCATTATTTCGTAAAGACGGAACGAGGTGCGCGGTGCGCCTGGGCGAGAAAATTCTTGTCTCTTCATCTGGCGCGACGTCGAGGATATTACACGGCTGGCAGGATCCGTCGGATGGTGCCGGTTCCGGTTTGCCTCTTGTCAGGATCCTCCCGTGTAGATTTCGCTGGGGGACAGCCGACAATGGGACTGTATTCGCGACGGTTCGCGTTTTCAGAAGGATTCTTCGGATATTGAAAATCCCAGAATGGAAAGTATCCTTGATGGAAGATCGAGGAAAATTTGCCATAGAGCCGTGGCCCGTATTGGAGTCAGAGAGCGCGCGTTGGTTCCCCAGACGGGGCTCCTCCTCGAGCCCTCCCGAGGATTCCGCTGGAAATCTCTGAAAAGCGCTCCATCCGGCGCACGGGAAAGGATTATATCGTCGAGAAGTTCTAATATCCCTCTTATACGCGAATACACGCAGCACCGTCCTCGTTCGTTCTCGCTTGTCAAAAGGTGACTCGATAAACTGGGTCACCGTGGATAAGGGATGATCCGCGAGCGACTCGATCGTTCTCGTTTCGACGCGCCCACTTTTACAACCCCCGTTTCGCGGGACCAGCAACTTTCCGTTCGTTCGTCCGCTGGAGGCGCGATCGAAGAGTTTCGTCGATGGAACTTCCGTTCGTTTAGAATCGAGAACTTTCTCCCCCTCGTTCGAAAGTTATTCGAACGGATCGTAACATTCTTGGCGATCGCTTTCTCGAACGGTATCGGTTCGCAATAACGCGCGTGGCGATGCGTTAGGTTTCGAGGATTTTTATTATATCGTTTCATATATTTTTTCAGGTGTTGTGAGTTGACAAGCGAGTCTCGATGATTCGTTGATCACTCGCGCGTCGAGCACGCGATGGACGCTACGTGTCGAGCGCGTTTGGCACGCAAAAATCGAATCGAATGGAACGCGTCCGGACGCGGGTATCATTGGCAACGAATCTCGACGCGCGTTCGTTCACTCCGCTCGCTTCCGACATCGGGCGAGATGCAAATTCAGGCTGGATAACGGTCCGCCGTACCCAGCGATACAATTTATACTAATACGCGCGGACGATCGTACACGCGTGGCAAATTACCCGCGTAACGGCGGTAAGCGCGTTATTGATGGCTCGCCCCGCGATATTATCCGATTTTTCGAGTATCAAACCATCAGTTCTCGTTTCTACAGCGCGTCCTTTTGGCTTCTTATTCGATGGCCCGCCATTTTCGCCCCGTAAATCCTCATCACCGTGGCTGAGCACGAGTGAAAGCGATTTTTCTGCCCTCTCTATAAATCACTGACTCCCCTCTTCTGATTACGCTTTTCATGACGGATAACGGTCAACAACGAGCGACCAACGTCGAGAAAAGGAACGTCGTCTCTCAGAGACGATGACATTCTGCCAAAAATGTTCTATCGACACGTTTCGAGCGCTTTTGAAAGCCAAATGAAAATGTCCCCCGGGCGAGATATCGATTGAAACGTTGGCGTATTTTTGATAACAGCGACGACGGTGAAAGGGACGAGAAGTCGCGGATGGGGTCATCGTCGAGGTCGAGTACCGCAGCTGTCGAATCCCGTGGACTTTCGATACGATCGTCTCCTCGAGTCTCGATCGAAAGCAGGTAGCCAGCGTTCGACCTCGTGGCCCGAGCCTCTCCGCAGCGTCGCTCGTAAATCCTTCGCGGGGACAGGTCGCCGCGGTTGTCGGCTCCGCGCGGCGTTGAATAGGAGCCCCGGGGGGGTCGTCGATAAATCATCCAGCGGCACGGATCAATTGCAGCGGGGCAACAACGTCGGTAAATAACGAATTACGCGGCTTTCAATTTGCTCGCGCGAGCTCGTCCGCGGCGGGACGATCGATCGGGAAATTTTCGAATAAACGCGCGAGATGGCCATTTTTTTTCTGTTCGCTGATAAGAAACACGGGGAGGAAACGTAAAATTGCGTCATTTTACTGCGCAGACTGATAAGTATAAATTTAGAGAGACGATATAAAAATTCTTAGTCTCGCGAAAGGAAATTATACGCGTTGGTATCGAGGAATATTGAGTTTCGCGAGAAAACCTCTGCGACGACCACGGTGTCACCTTGTATCGCGATGATGTTCGATTAGATTCAGTGCTGCCTCGAGAGATCTCGCTCATCCCTTCGATCTGAGGACAACTGCATCGAGAAGAACCGCGATATCGAGCCAGATACACGACTAAAAAGGAAAGCGCAACTAAAGGTATCGCTGGTGAAACGAGAAGAGAAACCCAGAAGGGGAGGAGAAGAAAAGATTGCAAGAAACAAAGGAGAACGTAGGAGAGAGAGGGCGAGGGAAGAGAACAACGAGAGAGGGAAACGATGAAGGGTCGACCCTGAAGAGATCAGGCCTGGCAAGGCCAGCGGTAGTCGAGAAGGAGGCTAGCCGAGAAAAGGTCGTCAGCCCCTCGAAAAAGGGGTCGAGGCCTGCGAGCAGCTTGAAAGCTCGGTCACAATAGGTTGCCTGCAAAGCTCTGGTTCCAGGGGGTCGGAGGCGGAGGAGGGTGGCGGCGTTGGCGGTGGCGGGGGAGGTGGCACGAGCATGTGCTGCGTCCTTCAGGGTGCCGAGAGGGTGTTCCCCTCGAACGGGGGGAAACACGGGTCAGGAACGGGGAGCAACAGGGGCGTGGGCACCTCCGTCGGCACCCAGGACCTACCCCTCGAGTCGCTCTGGGCGGCTGGCCTCGACGAGGGCATGGGCTTCCCCCAGAGGTGCTCTTACGCCAATCACCACACTACTCTCGCGAGCACTGCCACGAGCCACGCGTCCAACAAACCGGAGGATCTCTGGAAGGACAGGAATCTCTCGTACAGGTAGAGATTCCGTCGACGCCTTTCGCGTTCGCCGCACTGTTATCTTTCTAAATACCAGATCCATGGACAGCTCTGTCGTTTTTTCTTCGCCGTTATCCTTCACGCGATTAATGACGGCTGTTTTAAAATTTGTCGAAGACAGACAAAAACGTGAGAGCTTTCCGTGGTATTTTGGACATTGGCGATCGGCGTTTTATTAGATAGAAGTAGAGGGTGATCGTGATGCGACCAAGAGAGTAGGTTCTCTCTTGGTCCCATCGCGATTACTCGTTCACGGTAAAGCATTATCGCTCCAACCCTCAGAACGCCCACGACCTCCACTGGGATCGACTCGTCGATCACCGACGAAATATGGACGTCCGCGAGCGAGGCAAAATTCTTCCGTACCTCGATCACGTCGACGGGCATCGGCTCGTCGTTGAACCTGCACGAGAACAATCGATCCCTGGAATCGCGAGAGGGCGACTTCTACTCGACGGACATCGAGGACTCGAAGGACACGTATCGAAGATTCTTCCCGAACACCCCAACCACGTCAGGCTTGGGCTCCTCGTCGGATCGACAGTCGGTGGAGACGCAGCTAGGCTCGAAGGACCTTCCGGATCATCTGTGGGCGGCCGCGATGGAGGACGGTTTCTCGAGGTTCAACGCGATGAAGTCGCTGCAGACGATCACGCGACAGCCGCGGCCCAATCACGATTGGGTGAAGACGGAGAGGATCTCGAGGTTCACCAAGCATCGCACCATCAGCCAGTCACCGCAGCGCGAGGAGGAGATATGGACCTCGAAGTTGAACGAGAACAACGTGTCCAGCTACGCGACGCAGAGGATCAACGGGCCGCACAAGTGCCATCACCAGACCAGAAGAAGCTCCTCCATGTCGATCGTGGCGGATCTGACTGTAACGCCGGATGGATCGCAGCAGAGCCTCGGAAGCGGCGAGTTTCTGGTGAGTCCTGTCTCCTCTCTTTTTCTCTCTCTCTCTCTCACACACACAATCTTTTTCTCTCTCTCTGTATTGTCTCGATGTTGTGTCGTAGAACTTAGTATTTAGAACTCGTCGCGAGTCTTCTGCCATGAATTCCATTCCGTAGAAATTGATCGCGTCCTCGAAACGTACAAATGGCCAAATTATTCCATCGCTGGTTCATCCCATTTGGCGAGGATTACGCGATCCATTCGCTTAATCAATAATCGTCGGCTCCATTAAACGGAGCTGGAATCCTAACGAGATCCGCTCGCCGCTTATTACGTCTCCCTGATGTAATCGAGCCATTAATTAGCCATCCTTTTGCACGTTCCGCGCGATTATTTCGATAGCTGCTACTGTTCAGGGATCGAGTCACGTTTGTTCGGCGTGCGGAACGCGCGAGGGAGCCGATAATTCGCGCGATTCGTCGGGACGTCCTCGATCCGTCTCGAAATGTAGATCGGCCGTCACCTCGAGTAGGACGAGGGACGACCTCGAATGCTACCAGCACCGACGGCGAAAAATCAATGGCGCCAACCTGTTGCCTCGAATTATCGTTTCGCATGAATTTTAATCAAAGGCGGTACACGCTCGCCTCATCATCCTCTCGCCATTCTCGCGTTTAGCCTTGACTTTCTAATTGCACCCGCTCTCGCGGCCTTTCGAACGATCTCCCTGCAACATCCATCGAAACGACCTTTCTCCATCGAGAAGAAACGCGTCTGACGCTCCTCGCAACCCCCAACAAGACTGTTGCATCGAAGTTCGCGTTTGAAATTCACGAATTTCGACGTTCAGTCGTCAGTCCTTCCATGACGAACAATTATGCTAATTGCTGTGGTCTCGCGTGACGTAAGGATACCTTCAACGCATGTTAGTTCGCGAGAGAGGATCTCGTGCTCGCGATACTCGCGACGTCGATATCTCCCGCAATTAACTGGATCAGAGGGTCGACCAAGAATTGCCGTTTAATTGGGTCGAACCGCGGTTCTGATAGTCCGAGGATCCGCGCACGTGTTTAAAAACGCGGCTTAACAGTCGACCATCGAGCGCTGCGTCCCGCGCAATTAGCCGCGATTATTAATTAGTCCCCTGTAAGATCGCGGTTCGAAGTACTCTGGAATTTAAACTGGAATTTAATGCTCCCCAGGTAGCGTTTGTCGCGCGATCACGGCGTTGCTGCTGGAAAAAGCTGCAATAAGAGACTAGAGTTTCTAAATAGAAATATATTCCCTCTCTACTTCCTACTAATTGAAATTCCCACATTAACCCGATTACTCGTAATACCTATTAAAACGCGCGGCTTTTTATGTCCCCCTCGATCCTCCGTTTCCTGGTACCGCTCCATCCCGTCCTAAATTCACCGTTCCCAGTATGCATTTGCATAACCCGAAATTACCCGGACCAGACTCCTCCCATCGGCTAAATATAGTCCGTTTCATCTTGGCGAACCCTTAAACCGCTCCGCGGGGCATTAATCACCCTCGAAGCGACGCGTCAACGCGGACAGCGAAGTCGAGGGATCGATCGTTCCGTCCGGAATCTTCTGCTGCAGAGTCGCGTCGACGCTTCCGTTCCACCGTTCCGCTGTGGTGTCCTCCTCGCTCGAAACACGGGACCAGAGTCAGCTGGCCGTTTCGCGAGACATTTCAGACCGCGGCGACATCATCCCCCTCGGCTTCGTGTTATTTTAACGCTCGCGAGACGGTCGCGCGCGTGCAAACAGCGACCGCTCCGGCTCGTTTCTAACGGGATCAACGTAAACACGGATTAAAGCCTGGGCGAGCAGAGGCGCGGCGGAACGTTTCGAGCTGGGACGCTCGACGAATTAACGGGGGACGAGCGGAACGTAATTAACTGCTGGAAGACGGGCGGCGAGCGGCGCCTTCTTGCGCTCTCGCCTCTTTCGAAGGGTCCCGGGATTATTACAGCCTGCCTTCGTCCCTCGTTTCCCTCTTTAATTTTCGTTTCACTCTCTCGGACTCTCGAGCCTTCCGCGCGCGACTCGCCGCGATTTTAACTGCGAGGACGTTTTTTCCATCCGCGACGCGACGCGGGGTTTGTGAACGTCGCTTAACCGTGAAATTTACGTTATTCGCCAGCGCGTTCACGTTTCACCGAGCAGAACGCGGGCGACGGTTAAGTCCGATCCATTTGGCCGCGAGTCGATAAGAGGACGGAACGACGGTGCTTAGGGTTCGAAGGTATAAAACGCCGCTGACTCCTGTTTATTAACTGGAAATCGTCCGCGCGGAACACCAGTGGCGAAGCTTTCGCGTTATCCGTTTAAGGAGATCCTCTCGAATGTCCAAGTGGATTCGCGAGAAGATCGACACAAAGGGGTGCATACGGCTCGCGTTATTCTTCCGCCATTGTTAACGTCCGTTGCGTTCCCTTTGTGTCGCTGGCTGCAATACGCGAGGAGCATTGTTCTTTTGCAAACTGCTTTTGCAAGCTGAACGACAGAGTCGCGAAAGCCTGTTGCTACACTTGTTTAACGAGTTTACCAGCTGCGTTCCCTTTGCAAATGAGGGAAGGTATTTGAACGGCGTGCAACGGGCATGCAAACAAGCGAGCTTCGATATTTTTCATTAACCCGCGCGGATCGTTCAGACGTCGTCGCTCGCGAAAAGGTGCGCCCCGTCGAAGGGACTTTGACGATCAAAAGGAACGCACGCGTACAATTATACCAGCCCTCCGGACGAGCCGAGATTCCCGATCGTGTAACGCGTTCAGAATCTAATTAGCCCGTTGAACGATGCGCTAAAGCGACAGCTCGAACCTCCCTCGAAGGGGGGAGGTTGGCGAGTGCCCGTAGGAACGCGTTTGATTAAAACCCATTTATCATTCGAACCGTGCCGTAGCTTCGAACACTCTGGCTGCGATTGTTTCTTACGTTCTCGCTTCCATAGAGTCGCCAGTCGATCGTGAAATAAATTATGAATCGCGTATCTCTTTCCCCTGCCACCGTACAAGGAGCATCCAATTCGACGAGGCGACGCTTAAATAGAAATTGCGTAATAATATAGAATCACTTTTTCAATCTCTGCGCGCGTTCTCGATTTCGATCGAAACCGCTCGTCCTCCGGGAAAATGATATTTCCTTAAATTCCACTGCTCCATTCGCGCGGTGTTATTCGACGAGCACGAAGAGGCGAGGTCTTCGCGAGGACGTTCGCCACGGAAATTTCTCGCTAACGATCCCGAGGGCGGCTGGCACGGACGGGACGCGCGAGGGGAATTTACGTTTCGTTAGAGCGGTTCGCGAGCGGGTGGAGCAAGCAGAAACGGGAAGGAAAGAGCAGCCGAGGAGTAGCGGCGCTTGATTACTTGACGAGAGCCACCTCGAATCGATAATCGAGCTGCAATCCCCTCCGGCTAAAATGATAATGTTCCTGCGGGAAATCCGCTGCTTGTTCGCGCCAGAGTCCAATCCTGGTAGCTACCCCAATAGGAAGAGTACACACCGTGGCGGCCCTCGTTCTTTCCTGCCTGCGAACGGACCAAGCCTTAGATTACCTACGTGACTTCGAGTCCTGGAGTTTCTTGCGCTCAACCATCGCTCCCTGTTTAACGCGCCTCCTCTACATTCTCGCGTCGTCTCGTTCTCCTCTTCGAACCCTAATTGCTCGCGTTACTTGTATAATCGAGCAGCGTTGTGTAACGTGTTCCGAATGGCATCAATTGCCTCGAGGAAATGGTACCCGCGTAATTGGGTCGAACGTCTTCGCTAAAGAGTTGCGTTGTAAGGAAATTAAAGGTCCTTAGGTCCTTCCTTCGCAAGATGGAAGGGTGCGTCACGACTGATTGATAATGGAAGCATCGTAGTGACGTACGTGACGTTTCGCGAGTTCTGTCATTCTTCTAGGAGAGATGGAGCCGTGGTCTCGAATGCTTCGTCTGTCTAGACGTTCTATCTAGCTGGAAGCGATGGAGAACGCCTCGAGATTAGATACGTGACCATAATCGCGTCGATAGTTTTATCCACTCCTGAGACTCGCCACGATTCCAGGCTTTCTCGCGAGAATCTCTGCCAGGCGAGCACCGTTCACGTCCACTCGAGGAGCTCGCGAAGGCTTGGGACTAGCGGCGATCCGACAGCTTGGAATTTCAATTCGCGCGGAGATTTGTTATCTCGTCCATTTCGCGATGTCTCGTGTCGTGGGTTGCCTTCGCGACGCGTCAGAATTCCTGTCCACGGGAATCGAGACAGGTAATTACGTGTTCACAGGCTACTTGCGCTCTCGACGCGTTTAAATATCCGAGGAGGACGAGACTGTTCTTACCACGTGGAACTCTTTTAGAGGATAATGGATTATTGAAATTCTGACTAAGAATTTCTTCGATCTTCCTCGCGAGGCGGGGATAAGAGGACAGGCTGGAGGAAAAACCGATCGACGGTCGTAAATTATAGCCTCCTTCGATTAATTGCCGTCCTCAGAACCACCTGTTGTTTGGACAGTAATCTCGCGCGGTAGGCGACAGGGGCGGTAGTCTACGCGCATCGATCGTCGTGATAATAGTTATCGATAGCCGCTTGTGTCGATCGTTTCGACGAAAGGAGACAGAAGAGAACGACGCTGCAACGAAACTTCAGTCGCAACCTAAACCACTATCCTCCACCAACGATCACGAATTAAATTAATCACTTTTTATATACCCTTTAACGTCCCCACTGCTAACACAGTCGACCATTTTCAACGAGAGACGGCTCTCGAATAAAACGCAATCGTATGCGGCCAGAGGAACTTATTAGTTTTAATACTAATTTCATGTTCAAGCGGTTGATTAAATTTACAATTAAAACCGCGCTGTTCAACCGCCACGGTGAACGAGGAGTTTCCACCCCCTCTCGACCGCTTAGAAACTCGCGGCTGCGCTCGAACCGGCGGAAGACACTTTTAATTAACTGGACGTTGGCTACTTTGGAATGTTTGCGCGAACGAAAACGCGGTATCGAGTTCAATTCGATCGATAACGTTCGGATGTTCGAAGGATCCTTCGACGATCGCCGCGAGGCAATCTTGGTTTATGGAAAAGCGGACAGGTGACAGGAGGAAAACGGTGATTGGCAGCGAACGATAGGCTCGACTGTACGCGCGATAACGCTGCTGGCCCGTTATATCAATTAAGTACCCCAGCAGCCACGAAATTGATCTACGCTTAATTGGGAACGCGCGCAGCTGCGCGGGGGTATTAGCGGCCGTGTTCCGTGCGATTTCCGCGCTCCAGATTCGGCCATTATCACGCGTAATTTCGTAACGTGCGTCGAGCGGACAGAGCTGGACGAGGACGGAAAATTCCACGCGCGAAACACGATTTCGGCTGGTATTCAGTTTCGATGCTCTCGATCGAAGCGCATCCACCAGGTCTCTTCTTCTACGGTGTGCTGTGTCCTCGAATTTAATCGACGCTGAACTCGATTCATTCATCGAAGCTATTCGATCAACCCCCCTTGTTTGGTCAGAAATGAAAGTTGACACGGAGAAAATATTGTCTCACAGTTTGGAATTCGTTTTGACGTCGAATACCTCTATGAAATCGATAGAATCAGTGCGCTTTTTAATTGATTGGAACTCGAGCGAGTTCCTTGCCGTCTCTGTTCACGTTTAATTAAATAGAGAGACACGGCTGCTCGGGGTAGACGCGACGGACGCAGCCGAGGGGGTGGTCGTTCGGGAAAAACCGCGTTCGTCGAACCCGATGGTCCAACGGGCACGATAATTTCCCAGCGGCGGAAACGAAGCAGTCGATAATTTTCTTCCGCTCGAGATGCCTCCTTACGGTTCGTTTGCATAAATACGAGGTCAAAGGGTGTCGATTAGAGGCAGCCCACCGACGACGCTAACGAAATTCAAGACTGCCCCTGGTTTCCTCTCTCTTTCTCCTGCTTCCTCGCTGCATTATGCACCGCTGCGAGAGGCGGCTCGGTTTTGTTTCTCTACAACCCTCGCCTCTAACGAACCTCCGCTCCCCTGGCTAATGATTATTTATAAGGATGCTGCTCTCGCGTCTGGATAACCCTGCGACGCGTCTCGTTGCAATCGGAACAACTGCCTCGCGTTCTTCTAATTCAATCTTTTCGTATCTCGAGGTTGTTCCTTTTACGACACGCGAACCTGTCGCGTCCTCGTGTCTCCTCGCGTCGTTTTCATAGCACTCTCAAGAAATATTTGTCGCGATGCAGAAACAAGACGTTCTCGACTGTGGATCGAAAGAATCCTCTTGGCTCGCGTCATGCGAAATAAAGATACGCTTGTTCCGCGCGATCCACCCCAGTCGCACCCCCGTCGCGAAGAGGAAACCGCGGATTCGCGTCCCGCGAGACTGGCGCACGCCTTAACAGGACGCGTATCGCGAGGGGGATGCAAATCCGTCGCGTTTCTTGAAAATCGACGCGATGCCTGGATCGCGCGAAGCGTTCTTCTTCAGCGATAGATTTCCGTTCCTTTGAGACGCGGGACCATCGCTTTGCTAGATCAATTTGGCGCAGTTTCGTCTGTGCTTGCGCGGTTTTCGAGCCGCGTTTCAATCGCGTGCGACGCTCGAAGCTGGAAAATATGTTTCGAGAAGCTACTCGAAGCGGCAGCGACTCTCGAGTCGCTTAATTTCGAGTGGCTCGATCGATGCGAGCCAGGACTCGCAGGGGGCGATCGATCATCTCGACTCGACGCTTTTTAATTTCTCCGGGGGAAGACGAGGCGGCTGCACGCGCGCCCGTTTCCGACGGAACTCGCGGGAATATTTATCGCGGCGAAACGAGGGGAAGGAAGAGGCGCGGCTGTGCGCGAGAATAACTGCGCTATTCCCGCATTTGCATATCACCTTTATTTCCGGGTACGGTCTGAATCACGAGCGCCGTTGTAAAACGCCGCTTTTAAATAGAACCAGACACCATCCCCTTTGTCTCGCGTATTCTCCTCGAATAATTCACGGGACCGTACGCGCAACATTTCCTGCGGACTTAAAAAATACCGCGAACCTTTGCGATTTACCTGAAACTCCGCGCTGCGCGCTGTGCTCCTCTCGTTCGAGCCATCGAGAGCATCAACGATTGCCACGAAAGTAATCGAGCCTCGAAGCACTCGTCGACTCCTCGACGAGTAATTGGCGAGAGCCACCCTCGACGGGTGCTCGATAATTCGGCGGGAAAGTCAAAGGGCCGTAAAACAGCCAGCCGTGGAAACCAGCCGACGAGCCTCGGAAATAGAAACGTCTCCGCGTGTCCGCAGCGGTGTCCATTTTCGTGCGACGGTAAAAAAAGGCAACCAAGGGTACACACGGCTGCTCGTTATAATGTTTGCTCGCTCGCGGAGTCCTCCCGCGCTTTTTATTCCCGTCGAGAGGGAAAGAACGAAGAAAAAAGCAGAGGGGCAGGAAGAGCTTCTCCGCCACCTCTGCCAATAACCGAGCCTTTCGCGAATCATAAATGTCGCTGGAACGCGTCAAGATGGATTTACGCGGTTCCGCCAGGCGACGAGCCCCGGTACGAAAGCAATTTCATCGGCACTCGGGTTTACGCGTCGCGCAGAAATAACCAAACTCCTGCTGGAATTCTGATGGAACGTGCCGCGGGACGTGCGTGGAAACTTTCCATCGACGCGAGCCCCGCGCTTTAATCCGATAGAAAAGTTTCGCTGTGTGTACCAATGAAAACGTGGACGCGCCCGCGCGAGGCGGAAATAAATCACCTTGTCGCGTATCAAAGAGCGCGTGGCGATAGCGATCCGTCTTGATCGTTGCGCGGAAAAGTTGCGAGAATAAAATCGAGATGAGAGTTCTCCGTACCGCAGATACGAAATATTCGACGTCCAAGCGTATCCAAACCCAGTGCAGCGAATACCAGAGATCCTTGAGAATCCTCTGGCGAACGTTCACCCCAAAATGCCGAGCGCTCGTTAACTCCGGTTCCGTTCAGCCAGCCAGCGATATTTTACCCAAGAGCTGGACATCGTTCAAGCATTTCCCAGCGCGGGACAGCCGACGAGTACAAATCGTCCCGGGGCGAGGCGCGGCGCGTGTGTGCGGCTCGCGCGCGAGCACCTCGAGCGAGGCGTCGCCTAAGGAGACGTTGCCCCAGGTTAGTGAGAGAAGTTAGCCAGCGCGAGACACGTAGGTGGGCGCCGCTGGACTCGCCCACGTCCGCGGACCGATGAACTTCGACGCTGAACAGTGCGAACCGAGTTAAACCTCCCACGCAGGTTCGAGTACTTTTCTATCGCGATTTCGTACCATTTCCCAGCGATCCACCCGCGATTTCTCCGCGAATTCCGTCGCTTCTTGCGCGACGCGACAGGGGCGAAGACGCTCAAGGTTTATTTCGAGTACCGTTAATAGCGTCGAGTGGAATCTTCGTAGGTGCTCTCGTCTGAGAGGATGTCCGCTGGCGAGAGAGGACCGCGATACCCCCTCGCGTTGCATTTCGAGGATTTAATAAGCGAGTTTAACAACCCTGGTTCTTCCATTCTCGAGTAGCAGAAGCAGTGGTGTTTCTATTCGATAAAATTGCCAGGCGACTCGATCGCGAGGCTCGCTAGCGATCGTCTCGATGTAAAATCGCGGGCGCGCCCTCGGATTCGAGCGGCTCTAGCGAAATCTCGAGCGGGTATGATTCATCGATGTGTCATCGTCTGGTTTCGGTACACGTGCGCGGCGAAAAAGTTGTCCCACCGTGTGGCACACGCCAGTGCGCGCCGCGCGTTGGCATGCACAGCGAGTGCTTTTACTCGTAAATAGATTGTATCGAGCAGCGTGCGAGTCCCGCGGCGGGCAGAGAGAGAGAGGCCAGGCGGCCGTTGGACAACGTTCGAGGCGAGCGCGGTGCCGAGCCCGGGTCCATCGTCGAGCGAGTCAGCCAGCCACGGTTCACGGGAAATCGGTCCCTTTTTCCGCGATCGTTTCCACTTAGCGCGACGGTGCCACCGTCGACGGCTCCAAGGCCGTCGCTGCTCAGTTCGCGCCAGTTCTCGCCAGATCTCCGTTTCCTCGAACACCTGGCTGGGTATCCTGGCCTGTTCGAGCGCGTTCCGCGTTGTGCCGTCGTTCACGTGAAACGTTTAGTCGGTGCCGCGCCGCGAGGATCGATCGTCTGCGAGTGAGTGTCGAGGAGTTGTGCGCGACGACGAAGTTCCAGTGAATTACCAAAGGTTCCGTTTGGTCTGACACGGGTATCGTGCAGCAGTTATGCGAAGAGAGTAACGCGAAGTTCTGACGTTCCCGCAAAATCGTTAAGAACGATGTCATCCTGATTGTGTTTCGATATCGAGAGGAATTTTACTGAATCTCAGCTCGTGCATCGCAGACTGTTCGTGTGTATCGAGAATCGAGGCTGATTTCGTGTATTTTTAAGGAGCCTTTACGTTCGACCGTGAACGAACGCGACACGGCGCACGATTTCACGAATCGGTCAAAGACGTCGTCGGTTTCGCGCGGCTCAGGAATCCCCGGTATTTGAAAGTGAAATTCTATCGAAAGAGCAGTCAGCCTCCGTCTACGATCGTGTTACGCCTGCCTGGAACTTGGACGCGGGATTACGTCGCGTCGAACCGGAATCGCTTCTTCGTGCAAGCCGTACGCGGCGAGTGGCACGAAGCCGTAGACCTTTCTCGCGATCGCACGGCTTTCCGCCTCTGCGATCTAGATAACGATTCGAAAATTAACGCTTTCGTGGCCTCCTCTTTTCCGAGTACGCCTAGTCATGCCAACTAATTGCGCCACGGTTGCGTTAGAGGCGCACAGACACTAGGCTGGTCAGTTTTAGAAGCGCTCACCTCGAGGCGGTTCAACCGCGGCTAACTGTTCCTGAAAATATTCTCTCGCCTCGGACGAGGACGGCTCTTTAAGTTCGAATCATTCTTTAAAGACACGGAATACTCTCCTCGATGAGAGAATCTTCGTTCCGCCATCGTCCCGTCGAACGCGCGACCAATTTTCGCCATTTCCAACCCCTGCAACTTCCGCTCGACGAGCCGTTCGGTAAAAGCTTTCGAATCCTGTTTCGTCGCGACCTCCACCCGCGCCATTTCATTTCCCAGCGTCCACCAGCGCGAACTACGGAATTTTCCCGTGCGCAAAGTCATCGAGCTGGTTAATTATCCCGTTTCTCTGCTCGAATCAGCCTCGCGCTGCTCTGGAGGGTCGACGAGGAACGATCGAAAGAGAGCGGAGCAGTTGAGCGTGAATAGGATGCTGGCGAGATCCGAACGAAATGGAATTCCAGCCGGTAGAAAGTATCGAACTATGATTTTCGTTTCCTCCGTCGCCCGACAGAGAAATTTACGACTACCCACACGAGTTTCTCCCGCGTTTCGAGCGCTGTCGGATCAGCCACGCGACGTTTCACGCAGTCTACATAAATAATCGCGAATAAAGATCGCGCTGTCGACGTTTCACGGCAATTTTTCACCGTGCGAGCTGTCCATTGCGTTAGTAATCGTACCAGACGAACGTGGTACCACAGCGTCTATTCTACTCGCGCGTGACCAACCTTTAACGTCTCCTGCGTAAACTTTCTCTAACCAAAATCGAACCATTTCACACTCCCACTCGCAAGCGTCGAAATGATAATTCTATGACTACTTTCGACCACGATTTTGTAGATCTTCGAAATACACTCGCTGAATTATTCCTGACGGGTCGAAATTAGAAGAGCAAACTCCCAAGCGACGATTCACCAGGTCTCCGCCATCAGACGTAGCTCGCGCGTGACCAACCTTTAACGTCTCCTGCGTAAACTTTCTCTAACCAAAATCGAACCGTTCCACACTCCCACTCGCAAGCGTCAAAATGATAATTCTATGACTACTTTCGACCACGATTTCGTAGATCTTCGAAATACACTCGCTGAATTATTCCTGACGGGTCGAAATTAGAAGAGCAAACTCCCAAGCGACGATTCACCAGGTCTCCGCCATCAGACGCAGCACTCTTAATCGGATGCATTATGCACCGCGTGGCAATCGCGACGAGCGGTCCGCAGGATTTCCGTGCCCGCCCGTTCGAGGTTCCGCGAGCGGGCCGCAATTTCGCGCGTCCAAGTCCCCTCGTCGACCGCGCGAGGTCCTCCGTTAATTATTCATCCACGTTTTACGCGAGTTCGCTTTAATAACGCCGCGATACCACCGCCGCTATCTCCTATCAAATATGAAAGACGCGACGCTCGTACGTTCATTTTATCAGCATTAGCGGGAACGGGAGCCGCGCCCGTTCCAGACGGTGAAATATTTCCCGCGCCCGTTTCAGCCGCCCGTCTCCCGGGGGCAATAAAGACCCGGCCAAGTGCAGTTTGTTCTTCCTCCTATAACTAACTGCTCTGCCCCAGAGTTCAAACAATAAAGACTCTGGCCCAGTATAGATGCACGGATAGAGGCGTAACGCGACGAGGAAGTTGATAAGACGAAGAAGTGAAGGAAAGAAACTGCGTTTCGCGCGCGAGTGGGCTCATTAGTAAGACCATCGAGTGTGAGACGTTTAAACGGCTTGGACAATCAAGTCGGTACGTGTAATCTCGCGAATTCGATTGGCAAGCGTTACGCGCGCGTCTCGCAGGTTTGCGCTTCGTACGAGTCGTTGGAGGGTACTCAGAGTACGTCGCGATGAATAAAGATTAGTTCGTTTGATAATTTGTTTTTACTGGAACTAGTAGACTAGCTTGTACGTTCTTACGCTATTAGATGGAGGAAGGTTCGCGAGGCGTGTAACGCTTTATTTTGGACCATTCGTGGCCATTTATCCGAGCGTGACGCAACGAATAGAGAAGCAAGAGTACAATGGAATCGTTTTCAACCTGGTCCACCAGAGTCTCCGTTGATTCTTACGGATATTCTCGCCGAGACGTAAACCGTTCGCGAACGATCGCGTTCACGTCGAGCGAGGATTATTAAGTTCGCGATGGACGGGATCGTGGAAACTCGACGCGTGCTGGGTAATCCCTGGGCGATAATGCAGCCACGTTTTACGCGGTGGAACAGGCTTTGAGGGTTGATTGGGCGTCTCGTTGCGCGGGGAATTTTCAAAACTTCCGCACGGTTTCTACACTTTCTTAGTTCGTCGATCGTAAAGATCGGTATTTAAGGGCGAACTCTGATCCTTTCGGAAAAACGATTGGCCCCAACCTTCGCGTCTTAAACTCGAGCGCGTTTCGATCCGCATGGTTGAAATGAAACTTATCGAAAAGCTCGCGTCGAGTCGAATATCGTAGCCGTCTGAAAGGTTGATTCTGGTCGGATTTCTCGCGTTTCGTTCGTCGCTGGCTCTGAAATAAATTCGCGGGCGGGAGCGCACAGGCGGGGTCCGATTCGAGCGATCTCGCCCCTATAAAATCGTTGATCTAGAGGCCGCCGCGGTGAAATCGCCGCGACCTACATAAAACGTAAAGTAAAATCTTTCACCTCGCGGTGGACGACCGCGGAACGGCGTCGTAAATAAAATGGCACCACGGATCACTTCCGCGTCCCTGTCGCTAACATTCCGTCGAGCTTTGTTCCCTTCGAAAAATCGATTCGATTACCCGTGGACGAAAAACCCAAGCGAAATCGCGTCTCTCGAACGCTCGATAGCAGATTTAGACAGGGACCATCGTCGAGTTTACCACGAGATTAACCCCCCATGCGACTTCAGTTCCAGCTCGCGCTCGTTATTTCCGCCAGGATTGAACCGCTGCTCGCAGAGGGGGTTGAAATATGGCGGAGTTGATAACCTCGTTTGTAAATATTCTTTCAATATCGCGAACGCAGGCTATTATTTTGATCGTTACTGACAGGGCACTTAATACGCGGCGGGCCATTAGCATATTAAAAGAGCGATCCTGTCGAGCAGCTTTTCGCGAGCTGAAGAGTGTCGCATCGATCCAGCTCGAACAACTCGAACACCTTTTATTAAGTAGAACCGGTGAACGGTCCGTTTCGCGGTGTGGTTAAACATGCCACGTAGGTTACGTCAGCGAATGCCTAGCGTCGAGTTTTCTCGGGTCTGTCGTTGGTGCGCGCGTGCGAGTATACGCGACCCATTTCTTCGCGGAAAAATCGTCATTGAGCGGCGGCGCGCTATAGTAAATCGAACTGCGAAACAGAGGCGACGTGGCACGGGCGCTTATGCGCGTCGTAAAAGCAAAGAAGTCGTACCAGCGATCGTTTCCCGGTAACAGTCCCGAACGGCTTCCAGCGAAGTTGTAATGGCCGCGCAAAAAAAAGGGCGCGAGGGGTTGACGCAACGGCTAGGCCAGCGACGCGTTCCTTTACGAAACGATCGAGCGTAATTATTCGATCGATACCACTGTACATTTTCAATATTGAGAATAATCCTCTGTCCATCTCTAAGTGTCACTTGGAGTTTCATTTTCCAACCAAAGACACTCGAGGGAAAGCAAAAATCTTAGAATCCATTGAACATCACGCTTCTGTTAGCTTTTCTTGGTTTAATTCCTAAACAAACAGACGATGATCGCAGGTAAAAACCTCCTTTCCCTGGTAGTTTTCTATCCTGTTGAAATCACGGGCGCAGATCCGTGGCAGCGTGACGGGGAACGTAAGACCAGTTCGTTGGTAATTAACGAGCCGCGCGGATGTGCTGTAAAATTGGCTGCGAGTGGCCTCTGCCTGGACGATACTGCGAGCGAGTCGAAGCAATTCGGGGAACGTAAGGCTTCTCGCTTTCCCGAGTTTCCGCGGCCTCCAGTCTGGCCAGTTCGTTCTCACAGTTCCCAACGGTGCCCTTCGTGCGAGAGTTTACCTTGAAACTTGGACAAAAGTCCGCAGTGAAAAGCTTTCGAGCGAGTACCAACTAGCACGCGTTGAACCATGGTTGAGTCAGCTTCTCCCTCGTTGCGATCTCCACTCGCAACATAGCCCTGTTTTGTATATCACAATTTACGAAAGGATAAAGTAGAGACGCGAGACGATATTCGCGCGATTTAATGAACAATTAGCAAGGAAAACATTTAACCAAGTAGCCCGTCGTCTAGCACAGTTTGCTATTTATCATTGGCGGTGTTGTTAGTTTGAAGAGAGTTTTCACACCCCCGACGGCTTCTCCGCGAGAATCCCTTTATCCTACGCCGAGCCAGCGAACCTGCAGTCTGCTCTAATAAACTTAGACTCGTCGTATTCCAGCAGAAGCACGGATAAGGCGAGAAATTGCATTATACCTGACACGCTGCCGTCGCGTCGAGACGCTCTCTCCCTTTCACTCAGTCTTCCTCCTGTTTTCCGGAGGCAGGCGTCGACGCCCTTGTTCCTCGACGACGCGCTCGATTTCGAGCCTATAGCGAACACCGAGGCCAAGCTTTCTTTCAGAGAAGCTATCAATTTCGTCCAATTTCCCGTGGGATTGCTCGAACGATGACGCGAGTCTCTATAGCGCGTTCTCAGAGGAACGTAACCTCGACACCAGCCGCGTCGAGCGAATGAATTAAACGGCACGCCAGCTTGAAACGAACTCTCTTAATCGCGCTCCAATCCGCGACTCGAAATCCCTCCGTGCGTCATGGTCGAACACCCTCGTACCCGACGCATTCTGCCAGCCGTCACCAGCAAACGAATCAATTCTTCGAATTACTTCCACCTGGCCCGACGAGAGCCAGCAAGGGGCGCGAGGAAAGCCGTGGTTACTTCCAACACGGAGTAACTCGACATTAATTGCGCGTGCCTCGCGACCAGCCCGCGCCAAAACCATAAACTGGCCTCCCCTTCGAGAGGGGTGGGCCTCAACGTCTTTCAGCGAGCGCGAACGAATCCAATTACGGGCGAAAGAAATAAAGAGGGACGCGGTGAGAGAAGTCAGCGTGGACGTATTCAATTAGCCAGGCGGTTCAATCTTCGCGTGCAATTAGTATCGAGTCGCGAGTGGCTCGAATCCGCTCCCACCAGCTCGCGTTTCGTATTTTGTTCCCTCGTTTCGGCCACAGCGTGCTAATAACGATGAAGCCAGCGTCCTTATTACTCGTTGCTACTCCCTCGACGATTATCGCTCTGAGACAACCTGCTCTGTTTCGACTCGTTTAAACCCCAATTCGCTGCGCACGGATATTAGGGTCGTACGTTCTGATTTCGTCTAGAGTTGTTGCTCGTCTGCGTAAATAAGTGGGTACGTCAGCGTCTCGAGGAACGAACATATTTTTTATGCAATCATCAAGCGCTCGATTTTCGTTTTCTACGTGAAATTAGTGGGACTAGAAGTTACGAGGCAAGCCTGGTTGAAAGCTTGTCGTTCTGACGAAACGAACCTGTGCACGATTCGAAATTCCCGCGATTGTAATCGTCCGCGACCGCTGTAATATCGAATTAACGCCACGCGACGAAGAGCCCCTCCCATTTATCCCGGAAACAGGGGCTCCAATAAATATCTCGCGAGAACTTTCCGGTGAACGAACGATAATTAATTCCACAGAGAAGCTTACGCATCGAAAACAAATTAATCGCGTAATTAGGACGGTCGGCTGGTCGCGGAATGAAATTATCAATAAATCACGAGCCGACACATATGTAGCCACTCTCGAAAATCACGCGATGGGACCACGCTGGCCGCAGCCAGAACTCTTTGCGCCTTTTTTAAACCCTCGTCTCGTCCAAGTGACCTCGTCCACGTTTCCACTCGAGTATTTTTAAACGCCTCGAGACGAGGACCACTCGGTCGCTATCTTCCGGAGCGTCTCGCCAGTCGCTCGTCGATCGTCGCGCGATTTTTCGCTCGATCGCGCCTCAAAACGCCTCGCCAGTCTCCGCGTCTGGCTCGCGATAGCAAAGAAAGTAAAGGATCGACGGAAACGAGGCACCCTCGCGGAAGACGATCGCGTCCAGTCGCGTGGATCCTCGTCGAGAGCGTCTCGCGAGGGACGAAGTCAGCCCCGCGGTGCGTCGCGTCCTCGATCTTTCTTAAAATACCCTCAGTTCATTTCCCATTCCGCCACTGCCGGAAGAAACGCGTCCACGAGCAGAAGACGGCTGCTAAAGAGCCTGGCTAGGCCAGAATGTAAACTAAACGGGTCTCGTGTGTACCGTGGCGACGAACCCAGTGGAAACTGTCCACCGATCCCGTGGAAACTGTGCCAAGGAGCGGCTTCTTCTTTCGATCGCCCCAATTCCCCGCGCCCAGCCCCGCCTGGCTGTCCCCAAAACCGCTTGATACTCTCGGACGCGTTACGAAATCCGTGGCTGATCGAGACGCCGCTAGTTACGAGGCTTCCTGTTCAGGTAGTTTGGCTTCTATTTCGCCGGGAGATGAAAGAAAGTTCCGCAGGCATCGGTTTGGGAACGGCTCCCAGAGCTGCCAGTGGGAATCTTCCGTTTTAAGGGGAGTTGTGCAACGGTTCGACTTCGAACGATCGTGTTTCTACTACTTCTTCTTCTTCTTCTTCTTCTTGGTCTACTTTTGTTCGGAAAGATTCGTTTGCGGACGCTCTCTTTTAGAGGCGAATCGGGGTCTCGGAATTTGCTATTTTCGTTCGCGGTGTGACTCGAGGAATGACGGAATTCTGTTTCTCATTGCTTCGAGTTCGAGCTTCTATCGCGACGAGATACTCGCATGACGGTACACGTGACTTCGACTCGAAACGAGACGTCCTCGAACTTTCAGATAAACTTCTCGAGATGATCGTGTAATATTTTCCCCAAGCGTACCTTCGCACGAGTTCGTGGTATCGATTAAGAAGTTAACGACCAGCTCTCCGTCCGACAAAAGAAAACTACCTACGATAATACTCCGTGAAAGACAGAGCAGAACCCTCTCGATGTCAACCAACTGAACATCGCCCCTTATTTGAACATCGTCTTAAGAGTCTGTG
This sequence comes from Xylocopa sonorina, assembly GCF_050948175.1. Classification (NCBI taxonomy): domain Eukaryota; kingdom Metazoa; phylum Arthropoda; class Insecta; order Hymenoptera; family Apidae; genus Xylocopa; species Xylocopa sonorina. The sequence continues at coordinate 20,459,258 of NC_135193.1, read as the reverse complement.
CACGCAAGACTTTCCTCGTTTTCGAGGGACGCGAAGCGTTTCCTCGAACTTTATCCATCCACGTCTGAAACCCTCGATCCAATCCCAAAATTCCAACGCGATACAACTTCTGCGTTACTCTCTTACGCTTAGAGCCGCTGTCGATCGCGTTCGCGCGTGCAAACACGGTGAAAGATAGAAATTGATCGCAGGTGACCGCGCTCGATCCGTCGATCGATAGGAACTGGACGCGTCTAGGGGCGAAAAATCGTGTAATCTGCGTGGGAACGCGAGTGGCCGGCGCTCGAAGTGGATTCGAGCGCGGGCCGACTGCGAGGAAGATGACGGACGGTGGCAGGCGCCGCGGCAGCTTCCGGTTTTCCGCGGGGACGTCGCGGACGGGCCGCCCTGCGAGATGCCGCAGCAGAAGTTCCACTGCGGCGACTGCAAGAACCGACTGCCCGACCTGACCAGCGACGTGTGTCGTTTGTTGTCGTACAAAAGTCTGAACGGTCTGGTGCGGGAGCGGGACAAGAGGCGGAGGAACGAGGAGGACGGGAAGTCGTGCAAGTCGCTCGAGGAGAAGGTAAGGGGTGGAAACAGCGCGAGGATCATCGACGGACGTTCGATTTCGATCGGGAGAATCGCGAATTCCGATGAAACGAGGCGCAACGCGCCATCTCGTTGATGGTGATTGCAGGGCCCAGTGAAATTAACGTACTCCACGCATATCGCTGGCGAAACGTTGCGCGCTTTAATTGCGCGAGCAGCGTTAAGTCTGAGTGCGCGCGATTCGCAACTTCGAGATCGTTTCGCGAGCTGCTTCAGCTTCGATGCAAACCTATTCCTACGCGTAGCTGCAACTTTTCAGATAATCGAGCGGATACGAAAGTTTCTCGTAATGGCTAATTCTCCGTGCTTAAACGGCGAACTTTCGAAAAACCGACTGCCATTTCGAAAGAGTTACTGAACGGAGCTATCGAGCGATTAAACGAACCTGGGGGGGTAGAAAAATCGCGTGTGGATCGTCGCAGAGGCCAGGCGTGTGAATAGCGATCGCTCGCAGGTACGAGGTTATCGAGAGTCGCATGACGGAACGTTTTACTCCGATTGCGAGCCGGGGCCGCATAACTCGATGAAACGGTTTATCGGGGTGCAGCTGGGGTGGGTGCTGCCGGTAGAATGTCGAACCGTTCGATTCGTTCTCTCTCTTTCTGTTTCGCGAGCCGCGCCAGGGGATCCGTTTCGCCGTCGTTTCGCCTCGAAATAGCATTTCGCCCGACGATTCGAGTTCCACGATGGAACAGGTATGCGACGCGCGACGGCGCTGGCGTTCCATTCGTTACCAGGACGAAATATTGCAACCCCCGCACGTTCCGTCGTCGAGCATGATCGTATCTTCGGCTAACGTGGCCTCTGTAACGAACGATCGAGCCGCGTCCTTTCGAAATGCTTTTCGCTCGCTCCCGTGAATACGTATCGCGATATGACGGCTTTATCCCTCGTATCCGCAGTGGTGGTATTAATAATCCGACCGCGCGGGTTGAAAAAAGGACGAAGAAGAAACGGGTCAGTGTTGGGTTTTGTACGCGAGAATTTGAAATGGAACGCGGTAAAAGTTCGACTCGATGTCGACGTTCGTCGCGGTACTTTTCGACCGCGTGCAACGTTCAATGATACGTATAAATTGCTGGGGAGGGTTGCGGCGCGGGAATTTAAATATCGCCAAAATAATAGCCCGAGGCGGACTATTTCAGGTTCGTGGACCGCGAGCTTATTTCTCTTGGCCGTGATATATTCGAGTTTCCAGTATAATGGAACCGTGGAATCCACTCTACGGATTCGTAGATCGCACGGACAGCACGCTGATGTACTGCCCCCTCCTCGAAAAGGGTAGTTCTAAAAGTCGATCTGGGCTGCGAGGGAGCGCGAGACAGAAGCTGCGAACGCCAGCTCGTGAAAAAATCAACCTCTGCAGAATGTTATCCAGGAATCGTGCTGAATTATGCGTGCATATAATATTCCTGCAAAGTGCACGGCTGCGAGATTCGCCATTGCCTTCCAGAGTTCCCTGGAACTGCCATTGCGGGCCTTTAAGAGATTCAGCAACGACCTAAGATTCGAGGACGTAATGAATTTCAGAAGGCAATTGCTGTGGGAGTAACGCAACCTGTAGCTACTCTGCTCGAACGATGCAACTTCGAACGAGCAATTTCGATTATCGATCCACGAGGGATGAATCGCGCGATGCCAAAGCACCCTACAGATTTTATTGTAAACATTGCAACATTAGCTACGAACGTTAACGAGACATCGTTCTCGATGAAAACCAAGGAAATCGAAGAGAACCATGACTTCTAAAATAGAAGGAAGCATTAAATCCGCTGGTCAAAGTAGAAATCTCTAACGAACTCGACACTGTCACCCCTTTTCAAAGCGAACAGTTCGAGCACTGAAACCGTTTCGATACGAAGAAGAAGAGGAATAAAAAATAAAGGAGTGCGTCCAGGCGAAGATGAGTGGATTCGATTAGGCGTTTTAACGCCGCGAAGTGGGTGAACCGGAAACGCCCGGGGCTATTGGAAAGTTTGCCAGTCAGGCCACGGAGGGGGTGGCGCGCGAAAGATTCCGGGACGAAGCGCAGGGGTTCGTTAAGCGAGCGTACGCAAAGAGGGAAAGTTTCGTTATCTGAAATGAGATCCGGAGAACGCTTCGATGGCCAGCGGAAGTGAATTAAAAATTCTTCGTACGTCCACGATCGACTGCGTGAAACGATTCCTCCGGTGATTGCATCCCCGTTCGATTGAAACGCGTTCAAATGAGCCACGGACTCGAAACTCTCTGTCGAGACATATGTTGTGGACGAGTCGTCAACGCGTACGCGTGTCGTACCTCGTTTTTTCCTCTCGCCTTCGACAACAGTGTCGAGTATCTCGAGGACGCGAACAGATGCGCGGGAGGACCTTGAAGAAACTTAACACCCTCGCGTGGAACGGGAGCCGCGCGATAAATAATGCATGAGACGTCGTTCGGTTTCCAGCCGCGGATGCAGCCCGCGTTTAACCGAACGTAAAGCCCCGTGACGCATCTGCGTGGCAAAAACGAAATTCAACAACGACACGTCGATGGTGCGCGCTTAAGCTCGTCGACCTTTGTGCCATTGCTCTGGTCTCGACGCCAGTCAGCGAGCTGACAAACGCCCGTTGCATAAGTAAGACCGCGAGGGCTCGAGGATCGCGTGGCGAACCGTGTTTCTCTTTTACTCGCGCGAGATCCATCGCGATTCAACTTTTACCGCGACGCGTTTATTAATTCGAGGCTTTCGCGCGCGTGTATCGCGCGTTACAGAATCAATCGCGAGGGAAACGAGCGTTGAATCGGGAAAGCCAGAAACCCGCAAACATCAGGGAACGTTAAACACCGAACGTGAACCGACAGACGCGAATAGTTGATCGAAATAACGGAATTAGAGGGTGGCGCCGTGGGCGATGGTTCGATCGCGTTGGTCCCACAGCAAAGCGTCGATTAATCGCGAGCCTTTATCAGAACGGACGATATTAACGTCGACAATGATGAATGAGAACGAAGAGCGAAGAGCTTTCGAAGGGACGAAATTTTTGATGAAATCAGTGGGAACAAAATGGACGCGGAACGTATCCGTGCATAGGAGGCTGTGGAGACCGCGAGTCAGCGTCTACGATTTCGATATACGAGACGCGGACGCTATCGATCCGCGGTGTTCATATTTTTCAGCACTGGTTCGCAATAATATTGCCATTTGCGTACAACTGGTATCCAGTTCTCTTTACGTAACGTTTGTCGTGTTCAACTTTAATTTCAACGAAACTGGAACGCTCGATTCGGAGATTCCCGATGTAATACTTTCCAGCTATTTGTCCAAGGATCTCTGTCTTGTAAACTGACCTGAAACTGCGAGGACCGCGCACGATCGTACATCACAGACGGGAGAATCGCGACGGTTTTTCTCCAGCTTTCGAACGACCCTGTCGAAGTAAAAACTAGCTCGCGTTCGACGTAACGAAAGAATAAATTTCGATTAGTCGGACGTATGATTCGCGGCGAAATTACACGGCGTAGTCGAAAGCAGAGACAGCGGGGCGTAAATTACGATCGAACCTTTAATCGAATGAGAATTTACAGTGCGAATTATGTAGAGTGGCTTTTATTTATCAAAGCAGAACGAATGAATGGTTTCTGAACTGTACAGAGTAGTGCGCCGGCAGTAATTCCGGTCCCGCTGGTTCAACGAGAAATTACAGCCAGCAGAACCGCTTCCAACTAACCTACCGCATTACGCGATCGTGCCAGCGAGTCGACCAGCTCGAGAATCGTTACTTACGTTTCGCGCAAGTTCAAGTTTTCGCCGTTCGCGGTTACCTCCGGTCGCGAACGAATTTCGCGTTGAATCGCGTCGCGGCGATTTAAACCAGGCGAAATCAAAGTGTCGCGGCGAACCGTAATCTGGTTCGTCTGGAGGCGAGGCGAGACGAGGCACAGCGCGTTCCTCGACGTCGACGCAGGGCGTTGGTACCGAGAAAAACCGCTGGAAAGCGAGTTGGAGAACAGGAAGTCGCGTGTACCGCTACCAGCTCAGCAGTCGTCAGCCTCTCGACGTTTAAAAGCCGCGCAAACGTGGTAACGAGGTAAACGACCGACGCCAAACAATTCGTAGAACCAACTCTCGTGGCTTTGAAAAAAAGCTTCGAGCTTTGGTGAGTCTCCAAAGAGCGTCCTCGCGATGTTCGAACGCTTTGCCTGCGCGCAGTGGATAGTTATATCGCGGTCAAACGTTGCTCGAGCCACTTTTGTATAATTGGCGAAATCGCGAGTGCGGAGTATCGATGGCTGGCGAACGAATCGTTCCAATTACTGGGGAAGGATCGCGTTAAAATATTCCTCGCATCGACGCAGCGGAGCAGTCCATAGGAATCGAGCGAATCGTCGCTGAACGCGACGTGGCGCGGCGAAATTGGACGTACGATGAGAAATTTCGAACGCTCGATAACGAAGTGATTATTCTAAAAAGAAAAAAAAAAGTAAAGCGCAGCATCCGCGCAGCGGCTCGTCCCGAATCGATTTCCGTTTTCACGGAACGCCGGACAGGCGTACCGGCTAATTAATCGAAAAATTCTCTGCGTCGAGAAACGCTATCTCCGTTATCGCCGCGAATCGATGGAAAAATAACGAGATCATTACCGTGCGACGACGTCGATGGCCCCGATCCACGCGTCACGAAAGGATACCCGCGTGGAAAACGAGATGGATACGTGTGGAAGGTGCGCTCGATGGACCGATCGCATCTCAGATGTCGTTTTTCACTTGCGAATCTCTCCTCCTGCCGCGTTGCATCGAGCCACGACTTGCGCGCCGTGAAATTCGCCTCGATTCATCTCGACCTTGACTTGCTGCGCCTGCATCTTCTGCTGGAACACTTCTTAATCCAATTCCACAGTGTGACATCTTCCACAAATTTAACGCACTCGAATCTAATCGCTACGATAAACAGCGTAACGCAGCGTCTGTCGAGCGTTCGATCGCGCGCCGCCGCCATTATGGTGCACGCAGAAAAATCAGTTCGACTCGCGCGACGAGACACGTCGTACTAGACGGACGGAATTATTAAAAATTCCTCGTGAAATGTCGAATAAAAAGGCACGAGAATTCATAAGGAGCCCCATCCAATCGGATATTTCCGTCTACTTACTCCACTTCCTTTCCATCTCCGCTGAATGGAAAGAAAACAGCGGGAAGCGTACGCGGAGAAAGGTGCGCGCGGTATTTACCGTCGCAACTTCCTCCCCATCGGGAATTAAGCTCCTCAGGGGAACTCGTAAATCCAGGAATCTTCGAGGTAACTTCCGAGAGCTACCCCGTGGAGGCATCGCGTATACAACGTCACTCGTGACCGATACGCCACGGATACCGTCGAACTTGAACAATTACAGCATCCGAACTCCCCTGCTGATTAGATGTTCCCTCCATCCTTGTTCTTTCCCCTGTGAATCCATTTTGCGAAACGAAATTTATGAGACCTCTCACGACTCTAACTTCCAGGCATCACCGCGAATCTCTTCTCCACCCGAAACAACACCCTCGTCGCTCAACTTGGTAAAACTTGCTGGGTTTCTATCCAGCATCTCTCAGACCAGACCTCTGGAGACCAGCGAGTCGCCAGTATCACGCTCGCTTTCTCATTGTTTCCACGCTTGTCGCGCGTGCAGCGCTCGATCAAAGGTCCGTCTCCGCGCGTGGCGAACAGGCGACGAACTTGATTCGCGAGGAGTAAAACCGGTCGTGGTCGTCCGTGGGGATCGCGAGGGTCGCGTTTTCCCGCGCGATCCCAAGCGACCCGCGAGTCTGACGATGGTTCGCAGCGAGCTCGCGAGGCGCATCGCGTCGAGTTCTCGAAGCGGGGGTAAGATTCACGCGCCGAGGGACGTCTGGCGGAAGATATGAAGCTCCATCCCGGGGCGTAATGTACGGCTTTGCCTCTGGTGTAAGCGCGAGATGGCATGTGCAACGGGTAGAAAATTCCGTGACCTGGTTGCAAAGGGTTATTACATCGGCGCGCGCGTACGAGCTTTCGTAAAAGGTAAATATCGAACGCGGCAAGGTACTCCGCCGAAGAGATGAGCTTTATGTGCCCGGTAAAAGGACCAGGAAGTAGTATATAATGAAACGCGGAAGAGTGTAATGCGCTTCGAATGGAGGACGCCTTCGTCCTCGTGCGTTACGTTCCATAAAGTTCCTGTCTCGAAGGGGAGCCCGCGCGATTCCGCGTTTCACGAAACGGTAGGAAAGAACAGGTAGAAGAAGACTGCGCATTTATATATAGAGAGAGAGAAAAACAAAGAAGGAAGAGAGAAAAAAGTAGAATTTATAGGTTGGTAGGACAGGACGAGGGTTGCGTTATATTCAGGCAGGAACGGTTGGTCGTTCGATCACGTGCCACGGACAATTACGGTGCAGCACGGGGCTTCAAAGCAGCAGGACCAGCTACGATTGTACACGTGTCTCGGGTGCATCGAATCACGTCACGACGAAGCGGATTACCGCAAGATTGTTCATGAATATTTAGAGAGTCGAGCGAGGCACCGAGAAAGGGGCTCGCTGTGTACCCTCTTCCACTGGCGGAACGTCGAGCCTCGAAATATCGCAGGGACGCGACAGGTTTCGCGATGACGAGGGACCAGCAGAGCCGGACGATTTACAAGCGACGATTTAATGGCCGTCGCAAATTTGGCCGGTTGCAAATTTACGATAATAACGACGATCAAATCGGAAAGCGATCGGTGTGTTTGTCATTCCGCCGTTTTACAGCCCATTATTCGCGAGCGTGACTGTCGAGGAGGGGGTTGGTGGAGATCGAATGGACAACGAGCGGTTCCGCGCTAATATTTTTATTATTCGAAAACGCGTCGCGCTTGTAAATTACGGCTCCCGTCGATAGGGGAGGGAGGGACACTCGCGTGTACGCTCGTTCTTTATCACCAGCTCGACCTGTCCCACCGATTATTGCATCGTCCGCGTCACGAGGAACTTTCTAGCGGCTCGTATTTAGTACCGTGTATCGCGATGAAAGTTGCGAAACGATACCAGCTCGTAGTGAAATGCGCGTTCGAGAGGAATCGAGGCTGACCAGGATCCGTCTACGAACTCAGGTTCCATCCGCGAGTTACGATAAGACCGATCGTCGATCTTATCACCGCTGCTGTTCCACGGCTGCGATCGCGGCCGTTTGTCCGCGTCTTAATTCCCCGTTAACACCTCGCGCTGCTATCGCGCCACCCTGATCTCTGTTTCTCCGCTCGCGAGAAGCGGATCTTCATTTAGAACGGAGGCTGGCAGGGGAAAGAATCGCGGCAGTAAATCTTGGGACAATTCGTTGAACGCGGAGAGTCATCGTTGAGAAAAAAGGGGGCGATACTTTATTATCGCGACGAGTCGATCGCGAGGAATCGAGGGCAGAGGCGTTCCAGGACTTCCGGCTTCTTCCGTATAATTGAAATCGTCTTATTGTCGCGCTCGTTAACGCTAATTCCCAAGACTCGAGAGCAGGCGATTGTACCGGGTATAATCGAGTTGTAATCATTTCAACGGCCATCTTTCTTTAATTGCTTCGCTTCGCGCTGCAATTACCGCGGACAGGATTTTACTCGTCGCGAAATGCCCGCCGTTTCGCAGCTTCTCTCGTATTCCTCTCGAACAGAACACGCTGTCGCGGCGCGCAATTTGTCAGTTATTTTTATTCCCGGTTATTCGCGTTTGCCATTTTGCTCGCGTCGAAACAAACACGCGAATTCAACGGGATCGTCGCCTGTGTTTGTCGAATGCTGCGGGTCGCTATCCAAATATGGGCGACGGTGTGTTGTGTCATACGCCGCGACGCGAGCACCGTTGTCGCGTTTTCGACCGTCCATAAGGCACCGCCAACGGCCAGCGATAAATCCTGCGCGCGGAACATGTTTAATTCGGGGGAAAGGGCGCGAGAGAATTTCGCCTGGCCATGCAGGGCGATGCATCTTCCCGCGAAAAATTATTTCTACGACTTTGCCCTAATTTCCGATGGAGGAGATTCAGCCGATATTTACGAGCGCGCGCTCAGCTGCTACGAAATTATGTGGGCCACGCGAACGGCCGGTGGATCGAGGAATTCCTCGAGAATGTACCCAGTGTAACGCGATTGTTATGGGACGCGATAAAACGTGCTTCCGCTCGCTGGTTCGCCTCTCGTCCCACAGCGTAAGTCTGGCAATTTTTCAGCCAACCTCGCGGCGTTCGTCAAAACGCGAGGGTACAATTTCGGTTACCCAACGCAGAACAGCGTCTTCCACGATAATCCACGAGTCGCGCTTCCTTGGGCTGGAATTTCGAGGCCTGTAACGGAAACAAATTAGAGGCAATCGATTCACGTCCCAACGAAACGCTGCGACGGACGTGGCGCACCCCTCGCGAGGGTGGCGTCGCTCCTTCGAGCGAGGTGAGCCACGGACGAGCCCGTATCGCGGCCCATTTGTTCGCGCGACGTTGAAAAATGCCGTTTCCTCTCCTTCTTTCCTCTGCCTCGACGGGCACGCGGATACACGCTCCTCTAAATCACGCACACGTGCTCGCTGGCTGAGCAACACGCGACACCCGTGCGTGTGCACGGAGTTTGACGAATGCCGATGGAATTCGAGCGCGTCGAAACGGAAGTTGGAGCCGGGAAACGATGCGAGAGACTCCGTGACAAAGACATCTCGAGGGCCATCGGTTGGCTGTCGAGAGGGCACGTTCTCGCGAGAAGCGACGAGGGAACGTTCGTTGGTACCCAGCAACGTCGTTCCACTACGAATACAATTTAAATATCTCGCTTTTCAATTCAGTCCCTCGTAGCTGGGGGGTAATTTGAAAATACTTGGCGTGCTTGAGATACTCGAAAAACCGTCTCGCCCTGAAACTGCGATAAAATAGTTTCGCGATCGATATTAATTACGAGAAAGCTCGAGAGGGGAATTAATACCTTGGGTTTAAACGATCGAGGGCGTACGCTCGCTGAAAAGGAGCGCGCGACGCGAGCAGCGCGAGGGTTCGCGTGTCACCAGGGGGATGAAATCTCGTCACGCCGCGTCGCGCTCGTAAAAACGCTCGCGAAATACTCCGCGAAGTCAGAGACAGAGCTCAGAGGGGCGTGTTCTGAGGCCTGTGTTTCGTAGCTACGGAAATTCTCCTCGACGCGGTCGTAACGACGAAGCTGCTCGACGCACCGGCTATAGAAATCGAGGGATAATATCGCGCGACACGTGTGGATCGGTGCCCGTTTCGAGGATACACTTTAGATCGCGCTCGCGCGACCCGTTTGCCCGTTCGCGTCGAAAGAATCGATGCGAGAGCCGCGATAATAAATGGGCCGAGTATCGCGGCAGTTCCCCTATCGATTCTAGATAGCGCCTGTAAATCTCTGGCTCGGTATCGGGGAGCTTTAAGGAACGAGTTTTATGACGCGCGCAACGTCAGATTTCCGCACTTTCTTATCCTAATCTTTATGAACAGCGCGCTTTTACCGGAGGCGGAAGCCGTTTAGAATCCTCCTCGAAGTAGGCCACACGTATCGAGCGATTTTCTATTTTCTCAAAGAAAACGCTGCGTTTTTTTTTCTACGCTGAAACTGAGAAGAAGATCGCGACCAGGGGTTGATTTAGCGTTTCAGCTTACGATGGACCAAGGACGCAAGATGGTTCCGCTGTCGCGCGTGGAACACTGGCGAACATTAATTCAGCAGCTCTCGTTGCGCCCCAGCGATATAACGCATCGCCGTTTTCCGTCCGATTTATTGGCTAATCCGATATTTATTGGACAGCGGGGCCAATTTCCAATTTACGCAGTGGTTAACTGGCACGGCTACCGTCGGCACGTTAACTGCACGTGGCCAACTGCACCCACCGCCGACAGGCTTAGCGTTATATCCGGTTTAATTGGATCAGGATTAAATTAACTTCCGCCGGTGATGGAAGTTTAACGCGCGGAGGGGACGCCTCCTCGGGATCGCGTCCCCTTGTCGCGCTCGTCCATCGATCTTCGAACTAACAACAACCCCCTCGCGCGAACCAACTACCACCACCACCCCCCTTTATATTCAACGATTTTGATAGCCGATTCGTGCCACGACCGCCGCCATAATTTTGCTCCAGGCAATTGCGCGGCGCGCCCGCCACCCCCGCTGAACCGCCATTGTTCTCCACCTTGCAAGCGGGACCGCCTTTTGTTTCGCCCGGCGGAATTTATTCGCCCAAAGTGGTTAATTATCCGGCTGCACCGCGGCGACGGTGTATATCGTTCATTCGACGAGCGTTATCCCACCGACGAGGCGAAGGAGCGCTGGTAAACGAGGGCGATCTCGGCTGGTAGATGGCCGACGTGACAAATAGAAGCGTCGAGCTTTAATTTTCAGCCGTGGAAACGGACTATTTTGTCATACCCTTATCTCGATCGTTCCTCGTTTAATTGTCCGTCCGTCGTCTCGCTTCACCCTCGACGAGCACCAAAGTTCAGAGTCGTAGCTCGCGTTAATAAACTACGTAATTTCGTGGACCACGCGCTGAGCGTGTCGCGAGTTTATTTTATCAGGCTCGACGAGCGTATCAGCGAACGCTTTTTTAGACGTAGATCAATCCCCCCTCTCTCTCTCTCTCTCTCTTTCTCTCTGTATCGAATATGGAATTGTTCGATCCGATTAACGGCCAGCTATTTCAGCGCATTAATCGCGCTCAAAGTGATGTTAATTGCCGCGCTGCAATCTTTATTTCGCCCGTGCGATTTCGAAACGCTCGGCATGGATTACCGGCTGAAATTACAATTACCGTTGTAATTCAATTCGCCGTGCGCCGACAACGAACGAAATCGCTGCCACGTACCGCGCTATTATTTGACCGGAACCCCTGCCAGCCAGGAAATGAAGAATTAACAAGCGACAGACAGGACAGGAGAGAGAAGAACGAGTAGCGAGTACGCCTACTTGTTAATGACGGTTCCGTCAGAATCCAAAATCATTCGCGAACCAGACAAGAAGAGATCGTTCCTGACGATCGTGCGGGATGGGCTTGAGCAAACGAAATTTCTATCTCGATCTACGTGACTCGCGAAAAATTCGCTTCCATCGTGGATATATAAGTACTTGGCTAACATTTTCTTAGGGGAATAACGTCGGAGGGAGTAACCGCGCGACGTGGCTGTTTGCATTCTACGCGGCATAGTTGATACGAGCGCGGTGAAATTCGCTGGATTTTATTGGAACACTCTGCAGCTCGCGTGAATTAATTAATCGACGAAACACGTCGAGGCGTCGTCGCACTCTGACCAGGATTTAATCGTTCCCTGAAGCGATCGCGCTCGTAACCCCGCGAAGAAAGCGCTTAATACACCCTGGGGACGTATAAACGGGCAAACTTCGAAGGGAACCGAAGCCTCGATTCAATTTGCGCCCATTATCCCTAATACTCTGAACAATTTTCAACTAATTAAAAATTACCACGGCTCGAATCGAAACCTTGGCTCGTTCTTCCTAAACTCACGAACCATTTTGACTCTCACGCTAATAAATCGATTAGATTTCGAGAAATCTTCGTCTTGAAATGAAAATGTAGCAACGTGCAATGCGATTGTTATCTCTGCGCGATTTTGATTGCGGATTACTGCAAGTTCCTCAACAGTGAAAATCGAGGGGGTGCCATAAGGGACGCCCAACAGTTCCCGCGTGTTCCTCCGCGTCGACGACGCATTCGCCGCGCGGTTAGCCCCAGGCGTATTACACGGCGTATAGAACTCGCCGTTGACAAGCGCGAAGACGCGCGATTCCCGTGATCCTCGAAGGGAAACCCTTTGTCCGCGCGCGTGTCTCCGTCGAACGGTTCGCGGAAGCTCTTTGTCGTCTGCTGCAGAAATTACCTCGAATTAATGCCGTCGGCTTTCTGCTCGTGAATCCTCCACCGTTTCTCACCCGTCTAGACTGCGTCCCAGAGCTTGCAGCCAGTTTTCGTCGCATTGTCCTGGAGCAGACCGTGCGTTATCTGCTGGTGACGTTCCACTGTTCCACGTTCGCTGCGATATTTTCTCGAACAGGTGAGATCGTTGGAGTCTCGATAAAAATTGCAATCTTTCTCCTCCCTCGAACGTATAACAGGGGAGGTTGGGAAGGTTAATGGAATCCGCTGGGACGAAAGGGGTCGCGAATCGAGCGTTCCTCAGGGACGTAATGAAAGCTGGGTGGCTCTGCAATTTTTCTCCTGGTTGTTGCCAACGGTTACAGCCGATTATTCACGAGGCACACGGAATAAACTTCCGAGACGAGGACGAGAAAGGAAAAGTCCGTGGGGTATTGGGGTCAACGGGAAGCAATGGCGACCGCAGGGAGCAAGCTGTGGCGGTCGTGACAAAAAGTCGACGAGGAAGCACTGTGGTCGACACAGTGAACCAGCGAAACGTCGTCTTGTCCGCGGTGCGCCGCGACGCAACGATAAATCGGCGGGGATGCGAGCGAATGTGGAACCACTCGTGCAAGCGAACTCGCGGAACATTAAACTAGATTATTCGCTGCTTACGTGCAACGAGAGGTGCATGCGAGAGAGTACGCGATAGTTTATTGGTATCGAGAAAGTGGGGTCCGATTTACGCGAGAATAATTAAAAGTTTTGTTATGACAGAAGGAAATGATCATAGGTAAAAGTATTTTTATATATATATTGCACTGATTCAACGGCGAATTCGTAAATTTAACTTAACTTAAACTGTAGATTAATTGATTATACAATGCAATTGAAAGTTTCAAAGTCCTGATAAGGACTTGGAAAGTTTCTGAATTCAAAGCGACTTAAATCTACGCGCGTAGTCCTTAGCTTGGTATCGTTTTCGAGAGGGGCAGTCTCTCGAAAACGTTACCAAGGGCCCAGGTCCACCAACGGGGAGGTGACTACGCAGGGACCCATCCCTAATTTCCCTAATCCCATCCACCCTCCATTACATCTGTGCGTTCTCGGTACAGAAGGTACCGAGGACTGACTCTACTTGTCAATTTAAACGCGGAATCCGTAATACATTCTCTAAAATCTAACATAGATTTTAAAGATTGCAGTATGGACTGAACGAAAGGGATGATAAGAAAAGCCATTCTCTTACCCAAAGTGAAATTTCTAAGATGACTCTATTCACACTTTAGCAAAATTAAAGTGTTCTACGATACGATATTTAAGACGATGACACTCAGTAAAAATGGAGACAAAACTAAGTTAAATTGAAGTTAAGAAAAGAAACTAATTAAAACTAAGAATTGAGATCAAATTCGCGACGCGATCAAAACGAACAAGTAGCGATAAACCTGCGTTAGATTCTCGCGAGAGCATTCTAACCCGATGGCTCAGCATTATGAACCGTACCCGACGCGGATCGCGAACAAGTTTTGCCACGTCTTACGTCGAAACAATCGAAACCACGCTCTCCCCAATGGTGAATGCGGGTACCATCAAGAATTCAGCGAGACTTAGCATTAGGACGCATTGCTCAACGACAAGAACGAACTTCGCAGACCGCCCCAAGTCGTCTTACAGCAGGTCAGAAGACCCCAGCGACACGGGGTAGGAGCTACTCGGAACGAACCCGCGTGAGCGCGTCCAATGTACTAAGCCTATACCCAAGTCGAGTACCCAACGGGCGTACCAATCGACAAGGGCTGCGAAATCTCAATGGGCACCGAAAACCACATCAGTTTGATTGAGTCTCGTCTGTTTCGATGCGTGGCAATGGAAACTGAAATCTCGAGCGAGTTAAGAAAAAAGAAAAAATTACGTGAAGCGATTTCACGCAGTGGAAACTTAGAATGCTCAGGGGAGTATGTAACGCGTGTTTATCGGTACTGACTACACGCGATTATAGAAATAGCTATTTCTCACTTTAGGTAAGAGAATGGATTTCTTTACAATTTTGTTACAATTCAGTTACAATTAAGTTACTTAAATCTAAGTGTTATAACTAAGGACGCACGCATCCCACGGCGATCCAAAAGTGGTCCAGCTGTGATCCAGTATCGAATGTAGAAATTGAGATGAAAGATGAACGAAATGGATTTCAAACCATCGAATGACAAGAACAACTTTGGAGAAAATACAATAATAAATTAAAATAATTTTTCTTGATTATAATTTGAGAAAGAATTTTTGAAAAGTTGAAACTCCAACGCTGTATTCACCGGAAATACCATTTTCCAATTTCCAAATATAAAAATAAAAACGATATTGCTTTACGATCGCAAAATACAAAATTGTTGATCAACCCCACAATGATTTCAAGCGAGTTCTTACCCATGCAAAAACTTAAAACTTAGAAATGCAGAAATTAAAATAAAGTAGAGATTAAATCGATTTCCAGTCACCAAACAATCCTTCGTCGAGAACAAACACCACAGAGAGATAGAAATTACTACAGATTATACAGGATTGTTTTAAACGACCCTAATTCCGACCAATGGTGTTTATAACAAAAATAATGAAAGTAATACCCACTGAACCGATTAACGCGGACCATAATTATGCTCGATTGAGGGAAATTAGGGAAATCAGGATAGAAGGGATTCAGGTTACATAGTTATAAAATTACAATATGTGAATGTACAGATATGTTCAATAAAATTAACTTAAATTATTTGGAATCCAATTTAAAGTCTCAAAGTCCTGAAAAGGACTTGAGAACTTTAAATTGCACTGCAAAAGACTCGATATTAAAAGTACCAGTGATTAAATTATTCTAATCTACTACAAAGTTAATGAAATAATAGTTGGATAAAAAAACAAATAAATGACACAATGATAGTAAGTCTATGAAATCTTTATGCAAGACAGAAGTTGTAAATCGTAATCTTGTCTAAATAATGAAATAAATAAATGAAACAATGATAGTAAGTCTATGAAATCTTTAATGCAAGACAGATGTTGTAAATCGTAATCTTTTAACTGATTCTGATACTTTTAGTATCGAGTTTACAACTATACTTATATCTACGTGCGTAGTTCTTAGCATGGTATCGTTTTGGAGAGCGCAATCTCTCGAAAACGTTACCAAGGACCCAGGTCCACCCCGTGGAGGTGACTACGCAGGGACCCATCCCTTGTTCACTTACCAATCGCCAAGCAAAAGTCGTAGTCATCACCGTTCACCACTGTCCATCGCCATCCACAATCGTCCATCGCCATCCACAATCATCCACCAGTGTTCACAATCGTCCACAATCATCCATGAGTGTCCACAATCATCCATGAGTGTCCACAATCATCCACGAGTGTCCACAATCATCCACCAGTGTCCACAATCGTCCACGAGTGTCCACAATCATTCACCAGTGTCCACAATCGTCCACCAGTGTTCACAATCGTCCACAATCATCCATGAGTGTCCACAATCATCCACCAGTATCCACAATCATCCATCAGTGTCCACAATCGTCCACCAGTGTCCACAATCATCCACCAGTGTCCACAATCGTCCACCAGTGTCCACAATCGTCCACCAGTGTCCACAATCATCTATCAGTGTCCATAATCATCCACTAGTGTCCACAATCATCCACCAGTGTCCACAATCGTCCACCAGTGTCCACAATCGTCCATCAGTGTCCACTACCCTTGGCTACTCCACCACCGTCCACAATCGTCCACCAGTGTCCTCTACCCTTGGCCACTCCACAGCCAGCCATTAGAAGCGACCATCCTCATCCTCACCCTGACCTTCTCGACTCGGCGTCCAAACAGCCAAAAGACATTTGACAGTCTCGCACTGCTTTTATACACCGGTTCCCACTACCATCAACCCCCCACTCTGCTGATAGTCGCGAGTTGATAAAATGAATTTTTACACTATAGCAGCCCATAATTTATTAATTTTTATACTTTTATTGTGAATTTGTGCTCTTTGCAATTTATTGCAGTAGTATACATAATTTTTTATACATTTTTAACTAATCGAACCTAGATTTATACTGTTATAAGGTAATTTTCTGCCAATCATCCAGCATTTTGCTCGAGATTGTATCGTTCGACACAGTCCTCGTAAAAATTAAATAGCTATCGAACATATTAATATCGCGAGAAGGCGGAAAGTATGTAGAAACATCGAATACTAATGTAATAAGGCGACAAGCGGTTATTCATTACGAGCAATAAAGTGCACAACGTAATTTCCTCTCGAGACCTGTTCGATCATCCAAGCGTTTGCGCAATTTCTTCTCAGCAAAGCGATGGACGATCAGCGCTGCATCGCGAGTAAAATTTCTGCGGTCGATCGTGATAAATCGACGGCACGAAACGTTCTTGCGACTCGAGGAAAATTCGATCCCAAAGGGGTGAATTTGCGGCTCGCCGGGAGTCGTTACAGAAAGCTAGCCCGATCTCGCGTGATTAATATCGGCTGGTAACACGATTAACGGGTTTAATTACCTCGCGTACACCAGAGCAGAATCTTTCGCTGCTGCGCGGCGTCGATCACCGTCGATTCGACGATTATCGGGGGGATCCGATCCGTAGGGAATATTCGGGTTTAATTGTCGTCGCGGTGGCGGCGATACTCATTAAAACCGAACGCTGGGACGGGCGACAACACGGGAGCACCGGAGCTTCCGTTTCCGCGTGCATTGAATTAAAACAGTCTTTATAGTTTTAATAGAACCGCCGTGAATGCAGTTCGTTATCTCCTTAATTGCACCGCTGGCGCTTGGGGCTTGACCCGAAAGTCGCGCCCCGTCCTTCGCGCCCCTGGCGGTCATTCGCGACCCCTTTCAACGCGCATTTTTATCGGGAGAACGGTCGCGTGCCATATCTTCCTCGCAGCCAACGTGAAACTAGTCCACGATCGAACCAGACCCCGAAGACAAAACAGTTAATCCGCGACCGTGCTCCAGTTAACCCCGTGAACGCGTCCATTCGATAACTTCTGCCTTCTTTTTGCCGCCACGTCGTTCCCTTTCTTCTGCAACCGCGAATATACGCTCCCCCGGTTACCACGTGGCGTTCCCTCGAATCAACATCCACCCCCATTCCCAGTTCTCCCGTCGTTTAATTATTTTCTTCCTGTCTCCGCGCTCGCGATGCACAGCCCCGCGTCATGCTTTCTTGCACGCGATCGCGCGACGAACGTGCCAACACTGTGGTCTACCACCGCGCAATTCCAACCCTGTTTATTCGCTCCCCTTTTTCCATCAAAGCACTCGTTCTTCGAGTCAATTGTTGTAACCAACATCGCGTTGTAGTCGACGACGAGCTTGAATGGATGAAACGAGTTTGAAATAAATTTACTTTCATTGTTTCTAGCGAACAGGAATTTTGTGTGTACAAAATCTACTGGAAGATCGTTCGATATTCGCAAATCATCATCGTGGAAATCGTTCGCGAAGAACATTTGAATCCTCACGGCATTTCTGTCAACGATCGTCGCATTGTCCGCGGCGACAAATCCCGATGCATCAGCCGAGAAACGACACTGGCTCGTTCGTTCCTCGCAGAGTGTTTCTCGATATCGATGGACGTGGTCCGAGACGGGAAAAGAAAGACGAAATACGGCTGGGGAAGAATGGACCGGTGCGAGGTTGGGGGTGCGAGATCGAAGGAGCGGAAAGCGCGTTACGGTGTGTCAAAGCGGCGCGCGAAAGAAAATTGGTCCCCGGATAAAAGCCGCAAGCGAGAAGAAAAAGCGAAACGAGGCTCGCGCGAGCTCGTTCCTCGACTCTCCTTCTCTCTCTCTCTGATCAACTTATCTTCGGTCACGTAGTCGCGCGCGCGAAGCGTTGCGATTGAAAGCCGGTCTCCTATCGCTGACCGTAAGCTCCTTTTTACCCAGCCGCTGATCACCGACGTGACCGTGCGATTTCTCGATTGCCCGCGAGAACGAAACCGATAAAGCGAGCTCGCGAGCCGCGAACACGGCTGGCTATTATCGTCGAATTTACTCCATCTAACGAATCCGTTCCACCGTCGAGGTGTCCACCATTCCCGCGGTTAACGAGTAGAACGTGATACCTGCGAATTTCCCCAGGATATTTTCTTTTAATGGTAGCCACGGTTAATCCTGCTGGTTTTATGCCGCGTTAAAGTTAGCCGTCTCTTTATGGCGGCCATTTCTTCCGACGAGGGAGGAACAGTCGGAGGATTTAGCAGGGTTGAACAATGAAAAAGTTATCCCCAGCGTAATTGTTAGTTTGTTAACGGTGGTCGACTCGTGAAGGTCGTTAATTGAGCCACTTTCACCGACGATGATTCAGCAGTTGGGTAATCGCTCGCGTTTGGGCAGCACCGATGAGCCACGTGTTGGCTGAGGGCTCGTTCGCCAGCGTCGACCATCAGTCTTCCGGTTTCGAGGGATATATTTCGCTCGCTCTTGTCCCGCTGCTTTACGATACCCTCGACAACAAAACACGCGTCTACTTCTCTCGCCATTAAATCTACCGATACGAGAAAGTAGCCAACATTTGCCTCGTTTCGCGAGTAGTTATCTTAACGACTAACGTTATATCAATCGCAAGAATTTATCCATGAAAAACAGTCGACTTTTTTCTCCTTTTTTTAAAAAGAAAAGGAGAAAGAATGGATGGCGCCTCGGACGATAAATCTCGAACGACACGCGTATTTGTGGTGGTGTCGCGGTGCGTGGCAGACAATGAGGAAACGCACGGTGGTAGCGCCATATTGAAACGACACCAAGAGCCAGGAGCGCGGAAAAAGAGGGGAAAAAAGGGACGCGAGCAGTCAGAGGGACCTACTAAAGCGGCTTTTCTCTTCTTTTGTTTCAGGAATTGGAGAGGAGTTATACCCTCTCGACCCCAGGGGGTAGCAGCCCCGTTTGTTGCCCGCCCTGCAGCCCACCCCCTGCACCAGCCGCATACATATCGAGCGCACGTGCGTCCTCTCGTAGACTCGGCGCAGGAAGTGGAATCGGAGGCCCGCCGTCGCCTGAAAGGGATCCCCTGGGAAGACTGTTAAGGTCAGTTCACCGTTTCCTTCCTGGGAGACACACTGGCTATCGTTTAACCTTCTGTCGGTCAGTGGCGCGTGAAAAATGTTGCTTTCTCGACGATAGTCCAGCGAGGTGAGGTCTTGCGAGCGAATCGAGGGTGGTTCGTTCGCCCCACGGGACTCGTACGCTCTACGCGATTGAGAAATTCAATGTACGGGAACACGGTTGACTCTCGCGGAAATTCGCGTCGCGTTAAAGTGAATCCGACTCTGGCGAAAGCTCGCGATACGGACGCGGAGCATTCCGCTTTGAGAAATCGAGAGAGCAGACCTTTCAGATTTTTATTCCACCCCCTGCTGGCGTTGAAACGTTACGCGCCCTTGGAGACGTCGCGTCTACGTCAGCGAACGGGTAGGTGAGAACTGCGTAAATAAATTGCTGAACTTTCAAGTACCAGCGACAATCCCCTGTTAATGTCGCGCGAAGTTTCGTGTTATGCGAGACTGTGTTCTCTGAAGTTACCCCCGCAGTCGCACCCACACAATTGTTGGGGAGTAGTATCGCGCGAAGATACTCCTCTTGGTGGCCTCCAGTTTCCGCATTGTGTCGCGATATCCTTGTGATACAACGCTCGTTGTATCCGCTGCGATCGAAACGGGAATTACGATCCCACCGTGCGACCAACAGGGTGGCTGTATGAATACGGTGTTAATAGTCATCGAACGCAGCGGGTGAACTCGTAAAATCCTAGCTCGCTTCCGTAGAAGCGATCGTCCGGAAGCAGTAAAGCGGTTCCTGGTTTCCGCCCTTGGCCAATCCTTTCCACGGTTGATCAGCTCGCCACTGGTAAGATCATCAATCTTACCGTGGTCCCGTGTACAACGAATGCATCGTTCAACGGAGGGGTCCTGCCACTTAGCGCGACTACGGTTTCGTCGCCTGGGAAATTAACCAGTCACCCGATAAGCGAGCCACTTCAGCGCCGCGTCGTAACTCGGGATTAATTGGAATTTTAGTGGGACGCTGTAGAGGAGGGTGAAAAAAAAAAAAAAAGGAAACGAAAGTTCCGCGAGTGGGACGCGCACGCTTTTGAAAGCGGTTGCGCCTCTTCAGGACTAAATGAATCTGCCGGATGAATTCTTATCGTGATTCAGCGTAATTTTAATTAACAAAATAATGGAGCCTTTGTGCGCGTGGGAGAGCAAGCTTATTCCTAAAATTTTTTTCATTACTCTTTGATCCTCTGGACACAGTATTCAGCTATTTTCGTGGCTCCAACGGTATCCCCCTTTTAATTAGATTTATTCGTTTCATTTCGAACGAAACGACCAGAATGGATCGTTCGTACGTCTGAAAACCGTCCCTCGAAATCACGTTCGATCGATGATCGACCATCGTTCGCTAAATACTCGCGACGTCGTCCAGCCACGGTTCCATTAAGCGTGGCGCTTACATAATTAAGGAAATTCGTCGGCAGGGCGGTTCCACGTGGCTATTGGTTAAACTCCGCGAACTTTGGCTGCTTTCAGATTCCTGAAGACCTTCTACAGGGAGTTAGGCACTCGTGATCCACCCTACTTGCCGGGATGGGCGTCGCCTCTTCCACTCGGCACCCTTTGTCCGGCGCACTTCCAGCCTCACCTGCAGTTGCTGCACAAAGGCGAGCAGGAGCACAGGCTCGAGAACATCAAGCCCGACCAGATATTCGCCCCCGTCAGGGTGAGTGCCATAAATCATCCGCAGGGAACCGGTTCGTCTCGCGCGGTTGCCCGCGTCGCTCGTAAAACTTCCGCGGCGAGCGGTGCTCGCTACGAAGGACAGATAGAAAAGTGAAAGAGCCAGGAGGAGGAGGAGGAGGAGGAGGAGTGCAAGGAGGATCTTCTGAAAGGAAATTCCTGATAAGGAGAATCTTGAAATTCGTCGTCGTAACTCGCGGAACTGGCAGAACTCGAGAAGTTCGCGACGCTCTCCTTCTTCTCTCTTCACTCCTACTCTCTCGTGAGATCGCGACTCTTTAGTCCACTGCTCGAAAAGACTTTTGTGGCGAGAAATGAAAATATTAAACGAGGACAGGCTGGATATACGCGCAGTCGATCGAGAGTGTCGTGTGACGAAGTTTTTCGAGAGCGGACAGGCTGGTTCTCCCCGTGAATGACGCTGAGGGGAGAGACGACCGCCTGGTGCAGATTTGCATGATATCGACTACATAATTGCGAAAGTCGAGTAGCCGGGACAGCGGGCGATGCGACGACGATTTTCCTCGTCGAACGGTGAAACTTCCATGCGGGAAGTTCACGCGACACGTGAAAGCCAAGTTACCCCGTCGTTCGAACTTCGAGGCTGTTGAATTTCGAGCGAGGACTCGCTGGGAACCGCGATCCCGCTGTTTTCGTGCGTCGTCGCTTCTATTCGAATTTTCTTCCTTGTCTCCTTGAATCGCTTCGAGAGGTTCGACTATTCGAAGGAATTAAAAAACCAAAAATTACATTGAAAAAGAGAGACGTCGTAAAATCGACTGAAGTCGCGTGCAGAGTCTCATCGTTTCGTTAAAGTTTGATCCAAGAACAGCTGATCGCGGTGAATCCGTTTATATCCGAGGTCTGTTCGCTGTTCAACGCGGATATTGGAGTCAAGTTCGAGAACGAGACGGGCTACGAAGCTGGAAAAGATCGAGAGCAAACGGTCGAAACGGTTGGTGGGTTAGGTTAGCTCGATAAAGAAGACAAAGCGAATTCGTTGTTGCGAACTGCGAGAAAGCCACTAGGAATTCACTGGAAACCGTCGTGGCACGGCTGTCGATGTTTGTTCCCATGAAAGATGAATTTCGCCTGGGGCGAGGTCGGCGAATCACGTAGCGAGTTTCGATACGCCTCGGTTCCTGATCAACGGAATTCTTTAGCAATCGAACGGAGAGCTTTTCCCGTCGTGTTTTCCTTCCTAAACGGAATTTGGAAGTCGAATGCCCGGCTGGAAACGACAACGCCGCCGTTCGACGCGTTTCGACGAGACTCGTGGCTAGCGGAGTCGATGGAGATGAAATTCTACGGTCAGCTCGGGAATCTTCGACCGTGGCGAACCAGTCGGAAGGATCAGAGAAAAGGATCAGCGATTAAAGAATTCCTGACGGATGAAAACGATTTCACCGACAGCCACGAGGAACGTTCCGTGAGAAAAATGCTAGCTTTACGGAAAAATGATCGACCCACATTTCTCGTAATCGATGAACCACCACCAGTCGTGGATAGAAATTAGACAATTTCGTTCGTTCGAATAAACGAAGGAGAGCCAGGAGTTACGAGGAGGAGGAAGAAGAAGAAGAAGAAGAATCTCGACAGTCGATGACGATGGTAGTTCTGAATCGTTTCGATGGCACCGTCGATAGCGAAACATCGAGAGAAGTCGAGTTAAGCGAAGTGTCGCCGCAGAAGCGTAACTCCTTTTGGCGGTCGGATAAAGAAGGTTTTAATCGGTCGACGGAGATGCTGGGGGACGATCTGGAAGGAGCCAGCGACCGCTCGTCCAGCCCCCATCGTAACGAGGCATTGTTCTGTCGCGGGCTCGATAAGATGGCCGCGCTTCGCTTCGTTAACGTTTCTCGAAAGCCTTTTTAGCCAGGCGACGTTGATAACTTCTGGCAAAGTGCGCGACGACTGCCTCCCTTTGTGCCTGGCTCGAAGGACACTCTGCGATCGAGCCTCGCGTTCAATGGCGCGCCATAATTGCGGCCGCGCGCCGATTTTCTTCTTGTACTCGCGCGATCTGCCCGCAGGCTCTTCGTTTCGCCTTATTGTCGAGCCGCGTCTCGGATACTGTTTACGCGCGAAAGAATCGCTCTGCAGTTGTACGCTCTTAAGAACTCTGGAAAAGCATAGTAAACCGTAGACTACGCGTCATTTCCTCTGAAACTTCGTCATAAAGAGTACGGCGAATTTGCGAGTCGCGCGAACCACGTCCGCTCGTATCCAGCGTCGAAACTGTCGGCTGACTTCCGCTTTTTCACCAGGGTTCGCCTATCCAACGGATATCTCGTTCCACCGTCCTTAATGCCAGCAATATCTGGCATCTGGTATCTGAGCGAAGCAAAGATTTATCGAAGCCACCATAAATTCATCCAGCATGGAATCTCCTTATCTGGCTGGTACACGTGCTCGTCTGAAACCAAAGGATCCAACGTCGCTCTATCCGTTTCGATCTGTGGACGAGGCTGGCGCGCGTATCCAGCTGGAAGCGCGTTCCTTTATAGCTTCGCCTCGCATGAACGAACTCGATGGCCGTAATGGTACCTCTAACGAAGCGATGGAGAAACGCGAAACGAAATTACAACGCGTTTCGAAAGGCTGTGGGGGACAAGGGGCGAGGCCCTCGATGTAGATCGAAGCTTGCTCGGACACGGGGAACGCGACGGGGCTGCGAACTCGACGCGCGTCGCTCTCGCGCTGAAAATTACTCTTTCGCCGGACAATGCGCCACGTCACCCGGAAACGAGCGCGTCGAAAAATGAGCCCGGTCGCGAAAATGGGGCTTTGCGAGTACAGAGGCGCGTCCGTGTTTGGTGCGTCCAAGTTGGAGAGGACTTGTCGCTCCGCAGGCCAGGAACAAACAGACTTCCGCCATTCTTTCGAGCTTTTTCACTCTAGCTTCGTTTATTACCAACGAAATGAAAAACTACGATGGACTCTTTCGAATTTTATTCCTGCGATTTTGCGAGCACGCGTGGTCGCGCGATCGTAAGAGCGTTTTCCTGGGATCAACGGAATATTATTCCCGTTTCCTTGGCACTCGCGACGAGTGCTCTTTGCCTGGGACCAGCTGGATGCTCGAGCTCTTCTTCTTCTCGAGCACGCGACATTGTTCCTTTCGCCTTTCACCTGTTGTCTCAGCTCAGCTCGCGGAAGAAACGACCATTTTCGAGCGTATTTACCTGCACGTAGTGGCCCAGGATGGGCAAATACAATGGTATCGATAAGAGAGAGATTCCTCGAGCGATGACACGTTTCTGATATTGCCCCGCGCTGGGCCATTATTTCGCAGCAGATCGTGCTCGATCGATGAACGTTCGACTCGATCGAATCATCCTCAAGCCGCGTTCACCGTTCCATCGTATCGAGAAAGTAGTATTCTTCATCGAAAGAAAGTTACGCGGTTCTTTGAAGGGAATATTAGCTTCCGCTCGTTAAACAAACGATCCTTCGAAGCGACGAGAAGAAGGCTAATGAAAGAATATTAATACCTTCTTCTGTGTTTCTTCGCGAATTCGGCCATCTGCTCGTGCCTTTAAGACGCTCTCAGGATGATTTCATTAAACGAAGACTAAGAAATTCACCCAACACAAAAGACTACCTTTATTACTCGAACCATATTGAATTCTCCTATCCACCTCCATCTTATACCACGTAGCGAAACAATAAAAAACCTCGAATTAATAACGATAATTGAATCGCGTGCTCGCGAACGCGGAAAGTTTCACTTCGCGGACGCTCGATGGAAACGATTCCAACGGCACTGTAAACGTTCGAGTCGCATCCTTGTTTGCTCAACAAGGATACCACGGAAGAAGGGGCGAGGCTCCAGCAATTCCCTGGCGTTGATGGGAATAAAGCACGACGGAGCGGGGAATCCCTTAACCGTTGGTAATCAAGAGGGGCTGGAAATAACAGTCCGCAACGGATCGAAGATCGTAAACGGCTCGACGATAAGGAAGCCTGTGAGATCCTGTCGAAACGGCGCTGCTGCCTAAAACGCTCGGAACAACAAGGCAGACCCAGTTGCTCGTTCATCCCAGACGAGAGTTAAGCGTGCATTAGCGCGTGGCCAGCCTCCGGGTATCCGCCGAAACTGTACGGGAATCGAACTAATAATACACAGCAGCAGATCGCATGATCTAGTCCGAAGGGAGAGCTAAGCAGCGGACCGTAAAGGGGCTAGGATCACGGGATAATGGTCGAAGCGTACAGCCTCCTGCTGAGAGCCAGCGCTAGATAGTCGTACGGCCCTTTATAATCTAAGCCTCGCCGAGATGACGTCCAGGATAACGAAGGCGGAGCCTCAGGGCATGATAGAGTGCCTCCACGCAACGGTCTCTCTTCAAACTCTCGAGAAAGATTGATATACATCGCGAGCACTTTTCGAGAACTACTCCTGCGCAACGTTAGACACGGAGACGCGCGGGTACTTTGAGAACTGATATCGTTAACGAGCTCGTGACTCGTGATGGAAGTCTGTCAATGATCGAGACGTTTCTGGTCAATTATTTTCTGATTGATTTCTGCAAGGCAAATGAGAAACAGATAAAGAAGAAATGGATAATGGAGAGCAATGTCTACGCGTATGTATGTTTATAGCTGATCGCGCGATCGATCGAGAGGAATTAGCGATCGAAGCAGCGTGAAGCAAACGAATTTTCGCCGGCTTCGTTGTCGCGGCACGCGCATTGTGTCGTCGTCACAATGAGAGCGGGCACAAAAAGTTAGGTGAAAAAGACAGTTTCGTCGAACTGTGATTAAATCCGCTCGCGTAGCGGATGGAAAGGGAGACTCTTCTTTTCTTTTTTTTTCGTTCGTCGAGTCGCGTGGACGAATCGAAAATCGTCCGCGTGGCAATTAAAAGTCGCGAAGCCTCGTTAACGGACGTTGAGGTGTTCGCAAAAAGAGGATCGGGGAAAAAATCGCGCAGAGCACCTGGGATCCTGGGACGCCCTCGTTAATTGTCACGCGTCGATTGCAGCTCGCTGAAAAGCGACTGAAGATCGACGAGTCACAGGTGGATAGGTTTCCCTTTTGTCCAGATTTCCGGTCGACGGTAGAGGGTTAAAGGGAATACGGGACGAGGTGCACGCGAGTGGCTCCTGCAACCGGAAACTCGTGAAGATAGACAAGTAGAACAAAGCTAAAAAGAAAAGTTAACACCTCGTGACCAGATTCTCGAACACCACTCGATTTCTCGTGTCACTGACAACCAATTACAACTTCCAACCCTTCGTGCGACACAAACTCGTTCTCTATAGCAATTCGTTCACCGTGAAATTAATATAAAACCCCATCCAAGTGTTAGCGCGCGATTAGAATATCCCGTTTGGTTCTCAGTTGAGCGACGGCACTGTGTCAGAGGCGCCGCGTCGCGTGGCCATCGAGGGTGGTCCCGGAAGCGGAAGAACGACCCTCTGCCTGCGTCTGCTGCACCAGTGGGCCATTCAAGGCGACGGGCCAGCGCTGGCCTTCATCGTTCCTCTTCGCGAGCTACGAGGCAGCCCTGTGCTGAATTACCTGGCTCGAGAATTGTTCCCAAGGACCGCAGCCATAGGTGACGCGGTCGCCCAAGTCTGGCGCACGCTGCACTTAATGGAGGACCGGGTACTCTTCATTCTGGACGGATACGACGAGTGCGTGGGCGGCAGGGCGTCCCTTGGCGACGCGGTGGACCTCCTCGAGGGTCGACTGTTCCCGGACGCGAGGATCCTGGTCACTTGCTCGCCGAACAACTCTGGCGTGCTGTCGCCGCTGGTGCAGAGGAGGATTCATTTGGCGGGGCTGAAGTGGCCGCACGTCGAGAGGCTCTGCGTCGCGTATTTCATCCACAACGACAACGCGGAGAAGGCGTGCGAGTTCCTCGAGGCGTTGAACGTGCAGCCGCAGACCGTCAAGCAGCTTGGCCAGCACCCACTTGGCTGGATTATGCTCTGCTGCCTCTACCAGGTATTTATCGCGATTAAATAACGTTCGAATGATAAATAGTACTGATAACTGTTAGTCTAGGCTCGTACCATGCGCACGATACGGTACTGGATAACATTTTTTTGCTATTATTTGAATAACAAACCGAGACTTTCGGTTGGCAGGACTCAGGCGGTCTACCAACGGAAACCAGCGCGTTGGTCCAAGCCGCGGTGAAGTGTATCGTGAAGAGGAGCCTGGATCCACCGGTGCCCTACAACGAGGAGATTCCAGGTCACTGCAGAAAACGACTCGAAGACTTTGGAAAGTTGTCGCTGGCCGCGCTCAGGGAGGGCAGGTGTTGCTACACGGAGGCTGAATTGAGGGCACGAGGCGGCGGTATCGAGGTGACCAGGCTGGGCTTCTTGACCAAAGGGTTGACATTCGGGCAACGACGAAAACCAGACTTGTACACGCCCATTCACATGGCTGTGGCCGAGTTCCTGGCTGCCTACTACTTAACCTCCGTGGCGCAGTACGCTAACATTCTTCGAAGAGAATTGGAGGGACTACCATCAGGGATCATCAGCCATCTGGCTGGTCTGCTGGGACCCAAAACGCACCTGATACTGAACCAACTGTGCCCGTTGGAGGTGCCGCCCAGAACGGTGTTCTCGTTGCTGAAAGCAGCTGGTGCGTCCGACGGGAACATCTCAGCAGTGTGCAGACTAGTTGGAGCGGGGCCAGGGTTCGGTCCAGCACCGAACGAGAGACCACCAGCGCCGTTGGTTCACACGTCGCCGTTGGAACTCGAGGGATGGGCGAGGATCCTCGAGAGTCCCGCGTGCACCCTCGAAGCCCTCGAAGTGGTCTTCCAAGTGGAGAGGGGCTCCGATCCGAGGTACCTGGACGACTTCTTCGAGGCGCTGGCTGGGAACGAGAGCGTCAAACTCGTCAGGATCACGTCGCTGCTTGGACAAGAGTTCCCAGCTGACGAGGCGCAGAAGATGGCCGGGCACTTGAAGAGCGTCCTTGGGAAGAAGAAGCTGAACGATTTCGAGCTGGTCATCACTTGTTTGGAAGAGGCGGCGCACGACAGGTGAGTGTGCATTCGATGCAACATTCGCTATACGTTCGAAACGAGAGGCTCGCGAGATTTGCCAATAAATCGAGGGATACGGCTGTTATAATTCGTTCCGGATGGTACGCGAATTTCGGGACGGTTGCAACGCGGAAAGTTCCCGGGCGGCTGCTCGTTAAGCCGACAGGGGAAAAAGCGTCCGCGCAGATGTCCGACAATATCGGAAAGTGGATTAAAAAAGTTTGTACGCTCAGTTTTTAACTCGACCAGGGGAAGCTGTTTCGGCAGGGATACAGGGGGGGTGTTTTTAGACAGACCAGGTTTGCTTTTAACAAAACGTCGTTAAAAATCTTGAAGAATACCCTGTAAACAACAACGACTTCGTCGCGATACCCTGGCATCGCGTGGAAGGCGAGAAAGTAAATGAAAAATTTCGCCAGCTACGAAGAAGACGTGTGTGACCCTAGCTGGATGAACGTGGAGGGTAGGAAAAAATACTGGATGTTTACCAGACGAAAGGAGTACGAATATACGCGAAGGGTGACGACGGTTCGAGTCCCCATTTGCATAATCGGTCCGCGTCCTGGTGCAGCCGCTCGCCCGCGCGCGTTTATATTGGTCGTGTCAGACGTTCTGCTTTCCAGAATGAACACCAGCTACCGAGAGGGGAAAGAAATCGAGCCACGACGGGGTTACCAGTCGCGCGCAGCCCTAACAATAATTACACGAGAACTCACTGCGTCTGCTATTGAATTCCGTTTTCCTGTTCCTCTTCTTCGCCTCGTTTCTAAATTCCCTCGAAAGAATATCAGGGAACGCCAGATGGCGAGTATCGCGCAGAAGCCCATCGAACGGACCGTAGCGTTCAAAAAATGACTGACAAGAGCGTCCAATTTCCGGCGGATGACTCTCGGGAAATTTCAATTCCCTAACGCGGCACGCTCGCGCGAGGGAAGCTCGTCGCGACGATATTCGCGCCCCTTCGACGAAGGCGCACCTCGCACGTCGGAGAGGTTTTTTTCACGCGTGACCCCGTGACGAGGCGGCCGGAATTCGATATTCAAAGCACGGCCAGCGAGCACGCTCCCGAACGTGGCAACAAGAGCCGAGTAACAATGAACGGCCCTCGAGAGGGGGTTGAATCACGACTGCATAAAGTCACGGCGGAGAAAAAGTCGAGAAAGTGGCGGAACAATATGCCGCGGCAAGAATGGAGGCGAGTGGCTGGGAGGTTCGTCTTTTTTTCTCTCTCTCTCTCTCTTCTTCTCTCCCTTTGCGATTCGAGGGTCGCGAAGGGGCTGTCTCGTGGCCCGTGGCGAAAAATTAAGAAGTACGCGCCACGATGGTTTTCATAGTTGAACGCTGGGCCAGTTCTCTCTCCACCTGTCTCCACCTCTTTCCCTGTAACGACTCTACCTACTTACTCTTGGCCGCGAACCTTCTTCCTTTGACTTCCTTCCGTTCCTCCTAGCTTCTCCGCGACGCGCCACGGCGTCTTGTTTCTCTCGCCTTTAACGTCGCCGCTTCCACGACCACCGAAAGCAGTCGCGGTCCCTCGTCGCATCCACCCACTACCTCTGCTTCTCGCCGCTTTCAAAGTTTTCGGAGACTCCTCGAGTACTTTACGCCAGGCGGGTGATTCATAATTTTTCTCGCAACGGGACTTCCCCTCCCTGGCGGCGCCCTTTAGCGGTACGCGTCCTCGAAAAAGCTCGACTACGATTTAAGACGGCAATGAAATTCCAGGGTCCCTTAATCTCGTTCCCTTTCCGCTCCTCTTCTCCTCTTCAATCCCGCGAACCTTGTCCGCTTCCCCTTTCCGTCCAATTTCTCTGATTACTCCCAAACAAACTCTTTCTGTTACTCGCTTCACGATCCACCCCTGCAGTCGCTGTTTCCCATTTTGACGAGCTCCCAGGACCACCGCGTTCCTTATTGCGCCCACCTTCCTCATCCGTGACCAATACCAGAGGAAACTCCACGGGATCACGCTACCAGATGCGGAACGAGGGGCAAGGAGAGCCGTCTTAACCACCGTTCGCTCAAAGGCGGACGTATTCTCGACCTGGCGAGCTCATTGTTGCGCAACGTGACAGCAGACGGTCGTTCTCGTCGCCTCATCTCGTTTCTCTCAGGAGTTACTCTCAGGACGAATGGTCCGTCGTGCGAATGGACGAACCGAACAGACATCGTGGAAATAATCGAACTTTTTCAGGCAGACGTCGAACCCGCCAAAGTTTCTGACGTCTCGAGGAATTAACGCGAAGATCGCTCACCGCGTTCGAGTGGCTCCTTTTTTCGCGAGCCATGGTAAAAAAAAAGGAGTGCTCGAAGCTGTTCATCCGGTTAAATGGAGAAGTTGCATTAAGAGAATCCTGCTAGATTTACCCTTGGAGCGAGTAAATTCTTTTCCCCGTGCCGCGCGTCCACGTCGAGAGTTTCCTTCTGCGAGGACGCCAAGCTCTAATGCAACCTTTAAACAGCACGATTATGCCACGAGGAATTTTCATCTCGCGAGTGAAACTCGAGATGAAGCTTTTGAAAGAGAAAATGTTAGATTAACAACGTTCGAGCGTGATAATAGTCGGTGATTAGCTGCTGAATATACGGAGATCTCGCGTTGGATAACGTTGACGAACAGATAGCGTTTCATAGAACCTCGATCAAGAAGCTGCACGACCCGGATGATCGACAGCCGACCGAATACGCGTTTGAAACGCGGCTGCAAGTGATAGAGGACGAAATTGGTCAGACGAGCCCTCCGTGTCCAAGTGCAGTGGCCATCGAACGCGTTAACGAGTTAAGAGCGTCGTTTCTCTGTTCTGCGATTTGCTAACGACGAATAAAACCCATCCGCCTTTTTGCTCGTTTCTATGCTAATACGCACGAAAGTTGCAACGAGCAGCGCGCGTTTGTTCGAACGTCCAATAAAACGGTGTCAGCTCGAATCAATAACCGAGCTCGATGCATTTGTATCAACCTCGAAAACGCGGCGGTTCATTAATTTATTAATATTGTTATTACGCTTCGAAGAGTGTAAATATCGAAAGGGGGCGGTTTGGCTCGTCGAGTAATTAATAAACGTGTGCGCCGTACCTTTTAACGATTCAACGCGTGCACCCTCCCACGCGATCCGACTTGTTCGTGTGTGGAGCACGCTCCTGATGTAAAAGTTCCCCGTTGATCCGGAAACGCCCCCTCGCTCGTATCGCTGATCGTACCCCGTGAAAACCCCTGGCGAGCTTTCCGGCGGACGTGTAACTCAGGAGGAAATCCAGACTCGTTTGCAATTCTCCGAGGAGAAGCAACCGTGGCCTCCCCGTCGCTGCATAACTGTTGCTCCGCGTACGCGCGCCAGCCTCTCGAAATAATGGCGGCTAGACAGGCGGGGGCGAACATTATACATGCATAAATCTAGCGCGAGAACGCTGGGCGGGCGCACGTATTTTGGTTCCCGGCTGAATTTACACGGCGAGCCGGCTCGCAATTACCGGGACGGGCAACTTGCGAAAAACGTTTCCATTTCGAGAGCGAGCGATGGTTCATTGCGGGGCAAAAATTTGGCGGTGTTCCTTTTTTACTTTTTCTATTTGAATTATGACGCCGCTGGCCCCGCTCGGAAAGTGGAACGGCTGGTCCTATCGATCCGCGAACGCCCGTTTACGCTTTCAGCT
This sequence comes from Xylocopa sonorina, assembly GCF_050948175.1. Classification (NCBI taxonomy): domain Eukaryota; kingdom Metazoa; phylum Arthropoda; class Insecta; order Hymenoptera; family Apidae; genus Xylocopa; species Xylocopa sonorina. The sequence continues at coordinate 20,427,390 of NC_135193.1, read as the reverse complement.
TTTTCGTCGACATTTCGCAAACACTGCATGTTCGTATCGGTAACAGCGTGTCAAGCACCCGCCCTATGAAGGGAACCGCCATGTTGGCGAAACGTTGCCAGGAAAATTGCTGGGCGTCTCGCTCGCGGTAAGACGCGAAATCTCGCCAGGAGAAAGACTCGCGTGCCGTCGACACTCTCCGCTCGATTATCCCTCCCGTTTCAGACCCGAGCGACCGTAAACGCGACTGTTTAATCCGTTTTAAGCGCGACCGTTCCGTTCGTATTGTACGTTTCCAGGTCCGCGGGTAAACGAGAATGATCTCGGGTCAAACAGACGGCGGGGGTGGGAGTCGCGCAATCGAGTTAAACCAAATGACCAATGATTCGGTGCGGCCAATTCCCCGTGTCCCGTCGAACGGTCGCCGCGGCACGGTTCCACGTAATTCAGCCGTTTGTAACGAACAGAGGCATCGATCGGCTGTTCCAGATTGGAGTGCGTGGTGAACGCCCTTTGCCGTGGACTGAGTCACGCGTCGAGCAGCCTGGCGCGGCTGGTGCTCGACATGAATCTGTCCGGCGAGCAAGTGTCCCGTGTCTGCGACGCTCTTCGTGGCTGCGTCCAGGTACAGGCGCTGCACTTGCCCCATTTGGGATGCGGCTGCGAGGGCCTCGCGTCCGTCGCTGAGCTGCTGAAGGAGAGGCCGCTGCTGGCGTTGAATCTTGCTGGTAGCTGGGGCGCCAAGAACGAGGATCCATCCAGCTCTGGAATCAGTATGGGTAAAACCTTCCCGTTATTACTCTCTTTTATTTTCCACCTCTAATCTCTCTCGTTTGTTTCTCTCAGCTGTATTTAGCGGTTCGCGAATCTAACGCGATTCGCGGGTAATCGAAATCTCGTAGCCGTTTCAGCCGCGCTTGGCACAGTTGAGAAATTACAGGCGCACAGGAAACGTTCGCTTGTTCCAGCGCAACGGTCGGGGTTTTTGTTTCTCTCTTTTCTCTTCTATTTTAATTTCCAACGTTTCACCGTGCTCCGTTTGCGCAATCAATGCGACGAGCTTCAACCATCCGAAAGGATCGCGTCCGGCTCGACGGAACTGCAAATAATAGGAAGCGAATCATCGCTGAGCGACGTCGCCCTCCTACGCGCGACGCGACCAAGTTTTTAATAATAGCCCCGGTAACGATGGCTTATTGCTCGAAGCCATCCCTCTGTTCTCCATCGTGGCCCATCCGTCGATCCAACGAACCATCCGCGCGTAAAAAAAAATCGAGCCGGATCTCCGCGAAACGATCCGTGGACTCTCGTACGACAAAGTCACGCGAGAGCGAGCCGACGGTCAGCGGCGCGGGACCAACGAGGTTGACGAAGCGCGGCTGGGTCGGTCGCGCGATCAACGAGCGCGAGCTTAACGAAGCCCCCGGGCTTAAGACAAACTGAATTAATGATCGAACGAGCTAAACGGCTCGTAACGTACCCTCGTCCTCCGCTTTGGCCGCCGAGCAACCGAGAAAAAACGAAAGGGAAGCGCGGAGAGCAACGCTGACCGCTTGAAATTTTGATACGCGCCACTTCGTTAAACGCGCTCCACTATCGGCCGCCATTAAGGCCAATATGCATGATAGCCTCGTACGCGGTGCATCGAGATTTATTGCCAACCGGATGCACTTAGACGGAATCCAGTCCGCCGGTATTGCCGATCGGAGTGCCTAATACGAACATGACGCGCGCCTGGAATTATGGCCGTCGAGAGGATCCAGGATGGCGGATCGATGTGCTGTCGGAGAACGGAGGACGTCGAGCAACGTCGAGTCGCGCCAGGCCTCGACGAAGATTCGCACGGGGGGGTTTAAAAAAGTTCGCGAGAGACTCGCGAGGCGGGGACGAAAATTGGGAACGCAAACGTAAACCGAGAACAGGCTAGTCATTAGCTGGCTATGTCCACGGAATTAGAAAGTTGGAATTAGAGCAGTTCCCGGTCGGACCGCGTAAGTTCCCGCGGCGTTTTCCATTGGGCGCGAGAACGGAACTCCAATCCTTTCGAAACTTTAAGCCGCTCGTACCATTTCCCCGAGTTACCGCGCGGAGTACGTCGCGCGTAAGGCCGTCGCGTTGGGCTGTTCGTTCAATTTATGAAACGGAGAAGATTCTCTCTCATGAACGGAATTGCGAACCGCGACCCGCTCGATACGACGATTTGTCTCGGATAACGAATACGTCGGGATGTTCTCCAATTTGCGGTGGAATTAGTTGCTCCGTTTTACCTGAGTTTCTATGGTACACCGTGGGAAGATCGATGCACTTTGTCTTCCTCTGGAGTATTCTTTTTCAAACTGACGAACAGGACGATCGTCTAGACGATAAACCTCGTCGACTACCGCAGTTTAAGCACGCTGCCATCTCGAGTAACGAACGCGTGCGATTTTATATCGCGAAGTAACGATGCTTTGGTATCGATACTCTTGACAGGCTCTCGTTGCGAGTTTCGAAACTACTTTTAATATCTACCTTTTTAGTAGGTCGAGCGTTGCTCGCAGCAACGTTCGAAGGATAAAATTCCTGCAGTTTGGAAGCATTTTTAAAGGACCACGTGTGCGACACGCAGAGTAACTTTGGTAGCCGCGACGGGATTAAAACGACGGAGTAATGCGCACCCTCGAGAGGGTGAGTCGCGATCGATCGCGCCGCGAAATTACGAATCGGAAGTCGGACGATCAAGGGACAATTATGGAAAGCCTCGCGGTAAATCGTCGAATCGCTCGTAAACGTCCAAACGGGGGAGAACAAGCTTTACGATCGCCTCTGGTCCTCCAGCAAATTCACCAGGTCTCTCGCAGAGACTCTCCCCTCCGCGATAAGATCGTGGCCCTCCATTCGACTGTTTGCACAGCCGTGAAGGGTGGAAAAAAAATCAGTGGCACTTTGCGCGAGCGTTCGAGAATCGCCGGCCCGTTTCACCAGGAATAATAATAACCCTTCGTCTTCTCTCGAGGACGATGAACAGCGGCCCTCGAGGCTGGTTTATACACGGGGCTCGGTGCAAACGACACTTTCCAACTGAATTTCCGCTCGCAAATAACGTATTAATCATCTCCTGGCGGACCCTCCGTGGCCCTTTGTTACACCCTGTCCGAACCTTCTCTCTCTCAACAGCCTCTTAAGGTCTTCCTCCAGCCGCCGTCGTCATTCGACCTCCACGTAACTCGCGTGTCGCTTCACGCTCCCTTCGTATGCGCATGCATGAGCAGCATCGAACAAAGTACTTCGGGAATATCTTTAAATTTGCAGCCTACGCGAACGTTGCGCGCGATTCATTCCCAGGAGAGCGAGAAAATTTTATGATACTGGTACACTGTGGAACTTCAGATTTTCGTTGGTGCACCATTCAACGTAGCTGTACGCGAGATATTTTTTTAGAGACTTTGCAAAGTTTTGAAAAATCGATCTCTCTGGGTGTTGGCTTGTAAACCACCCTCGTAGACGCTCGCTATCAGGAAGACCACGATGTTTCGCTGCCTCGGAGGCAAACGCATGGAAATTTCATCGTCATCCACGGTTCGCTCCAGCGCAAATCTCGCGGAGAGCGAATAAAACAAACATTTGCCTATCAACAATCGCGCGGTGTTCCTTCACGCAGGCATTTGACGTTCCCCAAGCGACATTTCCCTCGGCTTCTCGGCTGCTAGACGATCCTAGGCACCTGTCTCTTGTCTCGTTGGCTCAGACGAACGATCGTCTCGCGGTTTACGTTGCAGTCTTGGTCAACGTACGAGCAAACAGGCGAGCACCAACCACTGTGTACCTCGGTTGTTGCTTCTTCGCAGCGTCTGCAATTACAGCCAACCCCGTCGCGCGACCCTCTGCGCAGAGACTTCCTGTCTCCATCGCCGCTGGGAGAAACGAAATTTCTTGAAATTGCCGATCGATCGACTCGAGGGATTCCCGGGGACTTTAAAGTGGCCCTGTTTCTTCCGTCCTCGGATTCGAGGGGATGCATCGAAAATTGCCAAGCCTGTTCTACTCCTGTAGGATTTGCGTTGCACAGAAACCGCGCGTTCCTCCTCTTTCGAAAGCTCTAACGGTTCGAGGAACGTTTTATCGAGCGTCGAAGCGCGTTCGATAGTTCGATCGTTTTTCTTAGTTTTCATTAAACAGACGTCAGAAAGCTCGAGCTTATTTTCTGACAGGTAGAAAAGAGATCTTCGCGTCGAGGGGAATTCTTCTTCCTGAGGGCGACGAGTCGATAGCCGAGTCGTAGACAAATCAAATCTTTCGGCTTGACGGTTCCTCCAGACAACTCATCGATTCGATTCCTCCTCCCTGCGCTCACTCTCTCCGATCGTCTCGTATATACGGATGATACATCGGTTGCCAAAGAGAAAATACAGAGAGATGGCCAGGAACAACTCGAAGTTCGCTCCACCGAGGGATATTGTTACCCGTCCGTTCTACGTTTTACGAAAACCCCTCGACTCTCCTAAGGGCATTCGCGAATGTTATTCTTATTCGGGTGTCCGCAGAATTTTCGATCGAAACGTGGACTCTCTCCACTCCCTGTTTCGAGGGCATCGAAAATTCCATAGCGCGCCGCAATTTCAATGCGAACACGATGAGATTAACTTTCCGTTCCGATCTAACAACAAATGCAAATTGGTATTTGATAATCCGGTGAATCTATGATAAGCCATCATAAATGGCGGCTGTGTATATACGCGCGGGTATAACTCGATCGCGCGACCTACGGATAATTATGAAGCACACCGTGCATTCTCGATTACACGCGGCCAGCGTATCGTCACCGTCGACCGCTTTTATCAACTACGCGCGCAGCGGATTCAATCGTTTCCATCGTTATTATAAACACGACGAATCCCATCGTTGTCGGAAGCCGCGGTCGTGTATCCATCGTGCAGTATCATCCTAGTCGAACGTTCCACGCAAAGCCAGGTATGCACGATTTTTCAATGATACTTGCATTTCGCTACTGGCGTTGCGTTAACTCAACTCGCGCAAAATAACAGCGAAGCTTTATAATGAATACCATAGAGATTGCATCCTGGTCGCGTAAAACTAAAAGAATCATTTTTGTATGTATCTGATTTGTAAATCACTCGCCAACCACCCTTGTCCCTGGTCGTCCATTTTCTTTTCACCCCTGCGATCCTCCTGTTCTCTCATTTGCACGATTGAAACCGTATCGAGGCAGCTTTTTTTCTCTGGCACGTAATCAGACGAATACCATTCGCCTGGCTGAAGAACAGAACGCTGAGGATCAGAGAAACGTCTCTGGCTCGCGTCACCTGGTGGTAGTGCAAAGCCAGCTCTCATCCGCGGGGACGCGAAACGTAAATCGCGCGTTCGAGGCAGCGATGGCTGTCGCCGCAGCCGCGTGTTCGCCCGAGAGAAATTGAATCCCATCGTTGTCGTCGATTGACATTTGGGTCAGCGTAAGTAGCGCGCTCCGATAATTATTTCCACGGGTTCGAGGACGTCGAGACGGGGGGGCGAGGGGCGTATAAATACGTGCACGTAGTCAGGAGGGCACGCGCAGGATGGATCGATAGGGGATGCAAAATATTTCGCTCGTCTCGCGCTCTGAACCACGCGCGTGATGTCTCTCCTCTGGTTCTCTCTCTTTATATATGTATATACATCTCTCTCTTTTTAATGAATTACCTAATTACGCTGGACGAGTCGCGGCGCGTTCGAAATTTTAATGAAATCCAGGAAGGAAAGAATGGCGACGCTCGACGGGGGGATGGCGGAAGATGCCTGGGACCGTTTATTAGTCTCTTTGCCATTCCATTTGTTCAGTTGGCTACGCGGATGAATTTAGATGCGACGAGATTCTTCGAGCTCCCGTTTCGCCGGCGCAGAGCGAATAAAGGCCGTTGGTCCTCGCGTGTGCCACCATTATCCGACTCGAGTGGTTATTTAGCGAAATAGCACCAGTGGCGTGAAAAAAAGCCACGCTGCTTCGCTGGGTATCGAACGCTTCTTATCGCGACGCTTTAATCTACCCCTTCGCGAGGCGGGGTCGTTGCGTTCGCGGCGAAATCGTAATTCCGTCCGAGCGTTCCGCGCCAGCCACGGCTGATCGAATCTCCAGAGGAATTGAAAACTATTGGAACTCGCCGGAGATTTATAGATCGTCCAATAATAAAACGTTCCCGCCGTGGAAACGCGACGGCTGATGTAACGAGTTCGACGAGCTCGATCCCAGGCTGCTACCAGCCTAGCGGTTGGTAACACGAAGACCTTCAACCGCCTCGCGAGGGAACTTAAGCGTTAACGCGTTTCGCAACCCTCTGGCGTTAACCGTGAGGTTCAGCGTTCGCTGGCGATCCTCGACTTAGTCTCGATGAAGCTTCGTTATTAGTGCTTCCAGTTCGTTGAACGATGCGAAAACAAAGTCGAGATGGATGGTGGTACGGCAAATATCGAGGGGCTACCAAGATTGCATGCGCATTTTCCTATAAAATGCAAAGTGAAAATCCTCGATTGCTTTATATCAGGGATTGACGAAGGAGTATGTCAAATTTTTGTTCAGTTTCTAAACATTTTCCCTTTCGTCGTTTCTATCAGTCTTTACATGTTCGTTGCTCGTGCACGCGTCTCGATGGTGGTTGTCTTCGATTATTCAGACGTTCGACAGAATCTACGAGCGAGAACGGAGAACATTCCCCAACCCCTCTGACGGCGTAGCAATAATAACGAACCGGCTCGCGAGCGAAGCCGCGTTAAACGAACTCGTGGAAACGGGTATTCGATCGGGTTCGATCGCGGCGCGGTGATTCGAGGCGGAATTAAATCTGGCTCGGAACGAGGGAGTACGTTCGCGTCCAATGTACCGTGGCCGATGGAAACGGCCATTACGACGCTTTAGAACGGGGAATGGTTTTTGCGCGGGGCCCTGCGTCGCACCGAGGCAGCGTGAATTCATCGTCGAGCACGCGATAAAAACAGCCGGTGCCTCGATACGAGAGCAATGCGATTGTCGCGTTAAAACGATCCGTCAAGAGGCAAAAACCGCGATTCGGATCATCGCCGTATCCACTGGGCAGGGTGGAACAAAAACCAAAGTGTCTCGCGAGTCCACTAGCTCGCGAGACTTCCCAGACTAATGGGATTTCTGCTTCCAACAGCTTCCTCCGCTTGCTAATCCTCGCAGCGTTCACTGAACGACGATAGTCTGGTGTACTCGCAGACAAAAGTCTCGCGTTCTCCGTTTTCGCAGACGAACCAAGTGACTCGAGGTATCGCTGGAACTTTCGTTGGTTACTGAGTTATATTCTCGAGGCGAGCGGAATTTCGCGATGGGTGAAAAATTCAACGCAACATCCGGTTGCGCACCCGTAACGGGAGGAAGCGGATTAATATTCCAAGCGGAATTCATCGGCTCCTGGCCGGTGCTCGCTCAAATTTCCGGCTCGCGGCGCGGGCACGTACGCGGCGTCTCTATGAGATCACGTTCAAAAAGGAGTTTGTTAACTCCGCTCGAATCCGGAACGAGCGGCGAATTAAACCTATCGCGGACGAGCAGCTCTCGAAAATGCCCGCGGATATAACGAGGTTACCGTATCCGAGGGCTCGGACATGTTTCCCAGCCCTCCTGAGCTCGTGGAACGTTTCGAGGCGCGATCTACGCGAAAATTTGCCACCGTCTCGTTACAACCGGGAAGTTTATCGAACCACTGCGTACGTATCCCTCGTGACGAGCCTCCTTCCGGTATTTATCGTCGCCGCCACGGAATGTTCGAAAGCGCGGCGCGTTGGTAAAGCGTAAAATTTGATCGAGCGGCCAGTCGACTTTGCAAATTCCTCGAGGACGCGACGAGGTCCTCCGCGTAGCCGGCTCGTAAACATTTTTATACCTTTCATCCCCAGCACGAGCTGTTGCGCAGCTTCTTAGGGATAAAATTCCTCCAGCAGCCATGATAACGCGATCGGACAGCCGGTCGACGTTCTGAACCCGCGACAAGACGGGATCCTCGTAAAACAACGCGTCCGCTCGCTTGTAAACCGGAACACTTTTTACCACCGACAGTGCGCTCGTTTCCAGTTCATAATAACGACTCGTTCGCCAGGCGTTCGATACTCGAAAACTGGTGAAATAAAATCGACCCATCCGAAGGAGTCGAACTAGGTAAATTTCAGAACCTACTTACGCGCTGGTCTACTAACACGAAAAGCTTGCGCGTTGCAATTGCAGTCGACGTTCGTTTAAACGGTGCGTTCACCCACGCGTCGCATTGTCCGCCATTGAAGCGATTATCTCGCCAGAGTGTCGGAGTAGGAAGGCCCTTAATAAAGTTCTCCGCGTAAACGTTTCCTGCCAGCATCCGAGTTCGTCGGCTGCTTTACGGAGCAGCTGGCAGCGTTACCTTTCTCGCTTACACACTTCGTTTATATTAATTCTACGCGTCGAGGGACTTTACGACCGGTAAACTCCGTTGAACAGGCTTGAGAACAAGCCGCCTTAGTGTCCCGTACGACGACGCAGTCGTTGCGAGCGTTTATAAACGCCGCGGAATCTCGCGAGTTTCCTTATTGGACCAACTGCACCTCGTCGCCATCTACAAACCGCTTCGATGTCTAAATACAGCTGAATCACGATCTCCTTGAACCCACCCTCGCGTCTGACCATCCAGCTGATTATGAACACTGGTAATTTCCACGCAAACAACCAACAGTCGACAAATCGATTCGATTGCGCAGGTTCTGGTTCCGGTTCCGGAAGTAGCGGTTGCGCGTCCAGCACGCTTGGCACTCTACCCTTGAATCGGTGCTACTCGTCCCTGCCGCGAGGCGCGCTCGCAGCTTATGGCAGTCTGACCAGGCCCGCGACCCTTCCGCGGCTTCCGCTCGGTCTTGGACTTGGCCCAGCGCCCGCGACCGGAAACGGGCCGCTGCCGCAGAACGACCGGGACAGGGACAGCAACGGGAGCAGCAAAAGGAACAGCGACAGCGTGCTTTGTCATCGTTTGCCGCTGCTCCACCCGCTGCCAACTTGCGACGTCAGCAGCCACCAGGGCACAGGCTTCCACGAGATCTTCAATGCTATCAGGTGAGAATTGTCCGACGTGATTTAGGCCGTTCGTTGCTCGCCTATCGCGCTTTTGAAATGTTTCAGAGAGTTCATTAATTTAACGGACCCGGCTGCGTTATTTGCTCGCGAGTTAATTCATTAATCGAAACGAGGTGTTGGTGGTTGGTAAATTAATTTTGGAATATGAGAACGATAACGTCGGCTCGTCCATTAGCGTATACGAGGCTAGTCGTGGTCGTCCATTGATTCATCGTTAACGACGATGCTCAGCCGAGATGTTTAATAAGATTTTTCCAGAGTAAACTGTGAAGACTTGTGGCTGCAGCCGCTCTTCCGTGGTACGCTGTTTCATCTTCGTAACGCTACCGCGGTGTTACTCTTTATTCAATGGGTTAAACAACAGTTTGGAAGGGTTGCTTCGCGTTTAATAACCGCGAGGGGGAGATCGAAAGAAATACGAGGACCCGAGAGTTTCATTTAAGGCGGCGACGGGGTGTTCGCCCTCGAGCAAGTTCGTAGGCCGTGGCAGGAACCGCGACCAGCTCTCCTCCAGCGGGAACTTTCCAAGATTTGGTTCTCGAACAGCCGGTAAATGAGTTATGGAAATTAAGGAGACGAACGGGAGAGTGGCCATTCAGGAAATTATACGAACTTCCGGCGGAAAGTTCCCGCGAAGGATGTGCTCCCCTTTTGGGGGCGGACGATTGTTAGGCGACGAGTTTAAGACCGACTTTAGCCGGATCGCGTCAACAAGATTCAATGCGAACCGTCGAAATTGCGAGAGTCGTGCGAGGATCGTCGAAAGCTTCGCGTTTTCCTTTCTGAGATCGAAAACAATACTCGTGAGCGCAGATGACCGACGACGAGGGGGTTGTCTCGTGTTTCTCGCGAGACTTTACGGGGTTCCATCGCGTTCAAAGGGTTTTAAGAATAAAATTTGCTCACCTGCCGTCGAGGCTCGCCCTGCTGGGTGTTAATTTCAGGTCTCACCTGCGCGTCACCTGGACGTCGCCTATTGTTCGCGATCTCCCTTTCTGTCTTTCCCAGTGCTTCCATTAACGCGACTCGAAACGGAATTCTTTTATCGTCATAATTCGTGCGCCTCAGCTGCAACAGAGAATTTCAGCCGAATTCCCGTCCGTGGCCGCGAGATTGCTCGTCGCGGCCGACAGTTTCGCCGTGCGCAACGTTATAAACCGGATACCGAAGATTTTTCGAATATCAAGCACACCGCTCAGGGAGACCGCCGCGTTACGGGCCGTGGAACGACCGCGTACTTTTTAATTTCGTGGTTGGACTCGCCTCCGTTCCCAGCTATCCTACCCCGCGTCATTTCCTTTGACACGGTGCTCCCTTAGCGCGCAGCTATAATTTCCGCGTAACCCCTTCTGAAGGTAAAATATTACCGTGCAACGAGTCTCTCTTAATTTGAAAATGCAACGTCGCGTCTGCGAGCGCGAAATTGACAATGTCGCGTCGAATTGGACGCAGCTAGCCGAGAAGGTTCCCCCTGGTCGTCGAGATTTCAAAAAACGTGGCCGTAAAACGGAAACCGAGCACGCGAAGCGGGACGGAAACGTCGCGCGGGATCGTCGTAAAAAGAGTCGGAAGGCGTCCCTGTTTTCCCTCTATTGGCCGTGGCGTTTGTGTTCCGCTGGCTGATGTAAAGACGGACGAAAAGAGAACGGCGACCCGGCCCTTTATGAATCCGTTTACGAGCGCGAGCCTCTGTCGCGCTGGAACAACCGGCGGAACGGAAGTTGACCGGCTGTACCGCGGCCTCGTGGCCCATTGTTCCTCCGTTTACGAACGGGGCTGAACGTGTCGTGTTAAACGCGAGAAATAACATGCTACCCTGACCCCTCGCTTCGCTTCGACCTTTGTTCCCCTTAAAGTTCCCGACGTGCCAGCCCTGCCAGCTAGTTTCATTTCTCTGCCTCTTCGTAAAAATCGCACAACTTTTGTCGAGCTCTGGAAAGACGCGACACTTCGCCCAATGAATATCCAACGCGAGTTTCGCGCTGCTACATCGATACGTATCGCGTTCCCTCGTTAACGCGAGGTTCGATTATTATTTTCTGTTGCACCCGTCGCGAGATTTAACGTATTTTCGACACGAACTTTGACGCGGAAGAGCAGTGAAAAAGGGATACGAGGAATCGGCTGGAGTCGAGCGTGCGCGGGGAATTAATTTCCAGAATGTTTTTCTCGGTACGGTCCGATTTACTGCCGTCCGACGGCTGCTGATCCCGTGTTTTTAATTAAAAACATCGCTGGCCCATTCGTACGCGCGCCACCCTCTCGCGTGCCGCGTCCAACCCTGTTCTCGATTCGCTGGAACGTGTGAGAATAAAAACAAGTAGCGCTCAAAGGGTTCGCCGAAGGATTTTGACGCGCGAAGCGTGGCGGGACAGCGTCGGATTTAGACGCGATACGAATACGTCGTGAATAGAAAATTGACGTTTCAGAGGGAACGAGACGTTAAACGAAAGGGGGAAGATTCTCGCGCGAACGCGAGATAAAATGGTCGATGATACTTTCCAAGTTTTACGTTTGAAACGAAACATCTATCGGTCGAAATTTCCAGCGGGAACGAACTTTCCTACCGTTCCCTCGTCCACGAGCGGGAAAGAGCAGCCATTGAAAAAGTATCGCGCGAAGCCTGGCGCAGTTAACGTTATTAAGCATCCGTACTGCTTCAGTATATACACCCTCGCTACCGGGACTTGGAACAATCTTCTTTGAGGGTAGTTAAAAGGAAACTGCGAAAAGGCTGCAAGCTCTACCCTGGCACAATTAACTCGTTTACAAGTTACACTGGCTGGCCATCGATTTCCGCTACCTTCTCTCCCTTCCTCGCGTCTCTATTCCCTCGAGGGAAGAACAGTCAAGGATCTCTTCGCCCGTTTCGTTACCGCATCGAATATTTTCGTACGAACCAAAAATCCCGCGGATCTAATCGAACGAGGCGTCAGGGTTGATTTCTTCCCAAGCACGCGCGATACGTTTCGAATAAACACAGCGAGAGAGAGAAACGAAAGGTTCGCCATTGTTCTCCAGCTGGCTACGCGAGACGGCCATTTTGGGCCCGCAAAAAACCGCCGCGGTTCCATTGTCCAGTGATTTATCCGGGCATTTTTACGTCCGCAGCTGCGCGATTCCAGAAGGTATCCCGTGGCACTCGAAAGGGAAATCAATCGGACGGAGAGGGTCTAAAGTGCGCTGGTATCTGAAATACGTCACGCGGCACACCCCCCGCGATCCATTCGCAGAGGCGATGCCCGTTTATTTTACGCGGGAGAACGCGCCACGACGTTTTCTATACGGCGGCTGAAATCGAGAGAGGAACGGCAGCCGATACGCGCTTTGATTTAATGTATCACTTCTATTGGCCCGAGTAGCTTATCCGCCGCGGGCGTTTCGAATGAAATGTTTCAAAGTACGCGTTGCCGTGCACCACAGGGCAGACATTTTTCCCGCTTCCAGTCAGACACCATTTAAAGACGCGCCATTAGCTCTGCTACCAAACCGTTTCCGTATCGCCAGGCTAATAGTTCGAGCAAATATCCAGCGGAGAGCTAGGACGCCATTAAATCCAGACGCGATCCAGACGATCGAACTGTTACGTGTTTCTTCGCTGTTAAACGAGGCTACGCCATAAGTCATTTGGATTTGTGTTGCGTTGCGTTCTGTTCCGGTCGTCTCGATGGAAATTGCGTAAACGATACGAATCGACACTCGATCGAATAAGGGATGATACGCAGCGATTCGAAGAGGGACTTTTTTTTTCACTCGTATCGAATAATCGGAGACAAGCGCGCGTGGTTGATTACAAACAAGCGTTAATGGCTGATCTAATTTGCCGGGGAACTGCTCGATTTACAAGCGAGCGGGCAATCAACTATCCAGAATCGATCTCGTTAAACACAGACGCGTCTGCGTTACTTCGTTACCTGTCGCTGTAATTACTTTCGTTTTCCAGCGTCCCCCATTTTTAACAATCTTAATTTCCCCCCGTCGACTTTTCCTTTCTCTGGACGTACCAACGGGGACGTGATTCAATTAAAAGTCTATCTGTTCGATTAATAAAGAGGCCAGGCCGGTCTAATCATCGATCTCGCGCAATTACTGGGCTTGTCCGTTCCCTTGATTAAATCATTCGCTGCTGCTCTGCGCCGTCGCATATCGAGCCGGACAATCTTATTATTTTCTCGATAAATTATGCAGCATCGTTGTTACAAATTCGTTCCCATCGACATCTCGTCGCGCAACAGGAACTCTTCTCGATCGCCTTGCCGTATTATCAGCGCACTTTTCTCATGCTAATTTACCATTCGCTCCGACGATGAGTTCATACCACTCCAATTATCGATACCATTAAACGCGAGTGGATTGTCTTTGGTATTGAAATCCTCTGCAATCGTGTCGCGGAGATCAACCACGGCTCTCGTTCGTCCGCCTCTCAACGAATACCAAGACCCACTTTTTCCAAATTCTATTATTTCACCCCCTCTCGAGATATCGCGTGTGTCGAATGGAGGCAAAGATCGAATCGATCGCGACGAATCGTCGACGAATATCGAGCTAATCGATGGCGTTCTGCCCGACACCTCAGAGAGCCGAACTGCAAGCTGAGGTCCCTGAACGTGTCCAAGTGTTTGCTCGGCGGATTGGATGCGGGCTGCCTCGGTGAGACCATCAGAAGGGCGCGTAATTTGGACGCTCTGAGGGCCGCCGGTGCATCCAGGCCAGCGGACGTGATGCCGTTGGTATTGGCGTTGACGGAAGCGCCGTGCCTTCAACTTCTCGATCTGGCCAGCCCGCGGCTCGCCCTCGACGACCACCCCTCCAGACTGCTCTGCCACGCGCTCGCCAGGAACACCACCCTCAAACTGCTCAGCCTCGAGGGATGGACGTTTAGAATAGAGGTAAGTTCACTCAACGTTCGATTACAATTCCAAGTGGCAAAGAGTTTTAGCTAGCTTCGAACAGAGTTGTAAAACTTGTAAAACGTTTGAAGAATTCTTAAAAAATGTACGACATTGAAACCAATACGAGGATCGCGATTTTAGCGTTATCTAAGTGGAAGATAAAGCAAGCCTTGGCTATGAAATTTTCAATGTTACAATGACGTAGATGATTCGCGTTGCAATGGTAACTTAAGTGTCGTTAGAACCGTGGAGATCTACCTTCTGAATGCTGAATTCAGATTTCGGATTCAAATTGTTCGCTGGGAATATTATCGCGTTACTAAACTTCCACGGACATTCCTTGGGAATCGGGTTTCGCGGAGCGAAATCTTTTCCTTTTTCCAAGGGCCCACTGGTTCTGTTCGGCCGTCCGCTCACGTTCTCGATACCGCGTATCTTCGCTCGAGGAGAGCAAATTAAATAGAAAAAAAGAGGGAAAAGGTGGGAGGAGAGGGGCGAGGGATCATGCGATCGATATCAAACGAACGTGTACGCTTCTCCGGTTACGTCTTCGTGGTATCGACGAGTTACGAACACAGTGGGATCCCTAAAAGAAACCGATGGGGTGCTCGGGGTCTACTAGCGGTAACTCGGTGGCTCGTAAAAAGGATCGCTCGAAAAGTCTGCGGTTTCCCTCCACGGGACCCGTGTCGTACAGATTTACGCGTATCCCCATGCTACACCTGTCTGCGAGAATTCGTTATTTTAAAACGACACTGCGAGGCGATTCGAAATCCGGATAATTTAATCGTATTCTTGACGACGTTTTTCTCTGCCATCCTCCTGCGAACAATTCCTCTCGTAAATCCTAAACGATTATGGTTAATCAAACGTGTAACGTCGAGATTTCGAAGCGACTTCTGATCGAAGAGTGCTACAAGGTACACAGCTGATGGCCATTATCTTCGCATTCTCCTTCGATTAACAGCGACAATGAAGAACTAAGCGATGCATCGAGTTTAAATTTCAACGTGTAATCTGCAAGCTTAAACAAAATTAGCATCTCATAACGTAAAAAATTTGGACAATTTCTCTCATAGATACTAAACGATCATGGTTAATCAAACGTATAACGTCGAGACTTCGAAGCGACTGCTGGTCAAAGTATGCTACATGGTACACAGCTGATGGCCATTATCTTCGCATCCTCCTTCGATTAACAGCGACAATGAAGAACTAAACGATGCATCGAGTTTAAATTCGTGTAATCTGCAAGCTGAAAAAAATTAGCATCTTATAACCTAAAAAAATTGTTCAGCGACCATTTGACACTAAAATACGTTCGCTGTCGCGTCTAGTCAGACGCAAGGAGACACACCACCTGCATGCCAGTCGAGTACGTACCATAAATATGTCCCCGGTTCCTTCCATTGAACCTCTTAACCTTCTCCCCTCGGCTGTGTCTTCCCTCAGGGCCATTGTTGGCGACGAGCCATTATCTCCGGTGAAGCACGGTAGCGGTGGCGGCCAGAGAGGGTGGAAAGACGGCCGAAAACCGTCGGAGGGGTAAGAGAACACGACCACGGGATAATCCTAGCAGGTGCAGCGCTGGATTATCCTGAAAGTGGGCAATTAATTATCAACGATGCCCGGGGGCGGCTGCCAGTGAACGAGAAGAGGAAAATGGGATAAAGGACGAGCGACTCGAGCATTGTTTAGCCGGATTACTAATTGCGCGAGGAGGAGTCACCAAAATGGAATCTTTTTCGCGGCTACCAACTCTCCTCGCGCGTATCCCGGATACCAGTTCCCTCGTCGATTCCACGGCGGATCTATTAATCGAATTCTGTTTAGCCCAGCCTCGAATTCGACTCCGTTAACTAACGCACGCGGACAGGGAAGTTGCTCGTGGGCTCATCGTCGATAATTATGGGCGTACCGCGTTTCGCTAATTAGCGAGCAGTTACCGTTTCGTGGAACTACTCGGTACTTCGAACGTCTGAAAACCGGTTCGTGAATAATACAGGATGACCTAATTCGTCGTGGCTCCCCGTCAAACGCGTCCCCGTTGTTTCCTCCGAGGGGAAACGTTTAAGTAGAAATTAATTGAAACGCGATTCCCCCCCTCTTTGGCGATCGTTAAAGATTCCGTTTTTCACCTCGCGCTGGGGCAAAGAGGATCGGACGCTTTCGAGCGACGCGATGGAAAGTAAAACTTTGAAATCGGATCGCGATGCTCAGAGGCCCGTCCGACTACGCGCAGAGCTGTTCCACTGATCCTCGCAACGGACAACTTTCCGCTTTAATTGGAAACGTTACAGGGATGAAATTCACGAGTTGCTCCTACGAGTCGACGAACGAAACCGTTGGCAGGGATCGTACGTAAAAATTCTCTTTGTAGAAATTATCCGATCGACGTCTGCCAGACTTCCTTTCCCACTGACCGAGCATCGAAACCTGTATCGAGACTCGCACGTACCACTGTTCCTTTTCCGTGGTTCACCCTACTTCTACGAAATAGACCGCCTCGTGGTCCGTTCTACCGCGGATGCTCGCGAAAAGTCAAAGGAGCCTTGAAAGATCGTGGAAATCCAACGGAAGACGAATCTCGAATCGAGCGAGTCCTTAATGGAAGGAAGAGAACATAAAGAATGCCGAATGCCAATACGACCAACCGTGAAGCCGTTCGTATCGTGTGCGCGCGTACGTGTACGCGTCACGACATGGAACTCGTAAAAGAAGTGCACTCGAAAGGGTCTATAGCGGACTTATCATAAAACTCAGAAGTACACGGTCGGTTTATGCCTTCCTTTTCCTCTCTCTTTAAGGTTCTTTAGCTATCGACTCCGTTCAGCGTTCGTTTCTATCGACATTTCACGATGATGAAAGTATCGCTAGGCCTGGATCGCCGCGAAGAAAACCACGAGCAAGCAAACGTCTTTCTTCGACGAGGAGGATCACGGTTCATCCGTGCAAGATTTATGATCGCGGGAGTTGGGCTCCATTATTCCGAATGCGTCGCAGGGGACGTCGCGACGATACGAGTAACTCGTCGAGAAGGCACGCGCTAATGGACAGCTTCGTCCCAGCTGTTTAACGGCTCGAGGGTAACGATCGATTAACGTAATTGATCTTACAGAAGGAGCCACTTCTCCTTGCCCCCGTGCACCAGCTAAAAACGCGAGAGCCGCGCTCGCAATAAGGGAGAGAGTTTGCTCGTCGCGGTGGGTCTGATTTATTTAAAAGCTGGAGGACGCGAACAAGATTCGGTCGTTCGCGGGATAAAGCGCGCGACGATGTCGCGAGCGGGTAAACAAGATATATATCCGCGGCACGGGGCAAATGGATTTTCCATTATTAAAAATGCCGCCGTTCGCCCGCCTCTCTGATCCAATTTACTTAAATCTGCCGGGCCGCGGCGACGTTCCGACAACCGACGCAGCTACATTGTTCCGTAACCAATTTCCCGGGGAAATAGAATACAGGAGAAATGGCGCATTAAGCGGACGAATCGATCATCGCCGGCCGAGTGGAACGACCTGGCCATTTACTCGGAGAACGCTTCTTCAAACAGCTTATTATTTATTATCCGCCAGCGATGGGAAACGCCGCCGGATGATTTATAAGCCAGTCTCGATGCGTCTCGAGAGTGACGCTAATAAAATGTTAATGAACTCGAGGCGGAGGGGGATGTTTCGAGTATTTCGCCAGCGTCGCGAACCATCGACCGCGATATATCATTGGGAGAGTAATATCGGATAACGCGATCCTTAGAAAACTACTGTGGAACTGATGACAGCGGCTGGCTTTAATTAAAATTCATGGCCTGATGGGGAATTATCGCGGCGGGAACGCCGGGGAGACGTCTCTGGGGGGGTGAAAAATTATTTAGTGAATAGAAATTCCTGGGTTCGAAGAGTGCACGCCGAGATATGGGATTTTCAGTAGCCATAAAACACGAGGGAGACCAGCGCGAGGTTCTCCAGGGCCGTTCAACGTCGCTGGTAATATTGCCCGCGATAAATTACGCGACGCGCCATTCCCGCGCGACCTCCGCCGCTGCTACCATCCCTCTCCGCGATCCTGATTGAGAAGACGATTAAGAAGAGAGCGGATTAAATACACCCAAGAAAAACAGAACGTTACAACCGCTTATTATTGAATGACTGGATATTATCAAAGCTCCTTAACAGTTCGCGCGTTACGACAGGGGCTCTTACATGCTAATTGTTACAAGCCGACGTCTACGTGGCTCGTTGAAAATTTCCATGAGAATGCCGCCGCGTCTGACGCGCACAACCCCTCGCCATTATGCAAACCGATTCAATGAAACGTCTATTCAAAACACTGTTCTTGGTAAGAGAGAATTTCTGCAGGAAAACCATGGCCACGAATCAGCCGACGGTAACAGATATCATCACGCCTCTGGTGGTTCCTCAGCTTCGCCTTGGTTTCGTCGAGCTAAATCGATATTCATCCTGGAACCAGCCTCGCGAGAATCCTCTGAAGAGGATGCAGGCGCGAACCTCGCGAAGACTCGTCTCCGTCTCGTAATTGCAGCCAATAAAAGCAACCCTCCGCGATCCTGCGACGCGATTGCGTGAGCTTTTGGGGGGGCGAGTTTATTAACCGATGAAGCGACGCGGCCGCTTAATCGCGGCAGTAACGAGGGTGAATCGTGCGCGCGTCGGTGGTAGAAGCAACGGAGGGAGCAACGCGCGTAATTCGCTAGGATATCCAGGATAAATCGTACAACTGTAAAATCCTGGCAGTGGCTACGGCGATATCGCGCGCGGGAACAATGACGCGGGACAGGGGCAGATTTCATTTAACGCGCGAGGGTGATTATAAACAATGCGGCTCGTTCGAGTCCTCGTCCCGTCGTGGCGCGTCCTCCCTGCCCGCCCTCTCGTCGCGGACATTATTGTCCGGGCTGTCACGAACCGGGATGATTTCCATTTAAAAAGAACCGTGCCGCGGCTGCCGATTCATTGAATTTATGCGGCCACCGCGGTATTTTTCACCGGATCGTACACCCCTGTGTACGCACGTATCTAACCTATTATACAGGTATAGACCTGGGAACAGTATCAACCAGCGCCACGGGCGATAAACAATTTTCGAATGCGAGCCTGTCGGCCATCGTTTTTCGCGATGGACCAGGCACCCCCTCTCACCCTTCCCTCGCGAATGTTTTCCACACGATTCTCGTCATTCGCGTTCACTCGCGACAGAAATTGTTCCGCGGATAACACCGCGATACGCTTCTATATCCATGCGTTCGTACGTCTCGCTAGATTTTCTATCAATTGATACAATTTTTGCGACTTACGACAGTTTATATTACGAGAGGCTATGCAAGGGGTGGGAGTATGTTCGTGAATATGTAGTGAACTAACCATCGACTACGACGTCGTTAACAATTCCTGCGTGGAACCGGTGGGAACGCGAGGCGATTTGCTGGGAATGTCCTCCTCGCACAGGGAATACTTAACTCCGCGGGAACCGTGGCGCGCTTCAAACGGTCGCGAATTTTAGAGCCGTATTAAATTTGTGGACGGCCGTAATCCTTTGTGCTTTGATCTCGCTAGTTCGCGATCAATTGCCCACCCCGTAGCAATTTCCTAGAGAAGCCTTCGAAAGGGATTAACGCGTTGCGTTTAGAAACTCGCGGGGTTTATTCGCTTTTAATTGCGCCCACGGTTTCTTCGAGGGATCGTTGTTTCTCTGGTGAACGGTTAACCACAGCGGAGAATTCGTCGAGCGAGCAACCGAGTTTCGTTATATTTCTTGGCCAGGGATGCGTAATCGCGCCGCCCCCAAGCCGTTGGCCCGTAATTCTGGCCAATTCGCCCGGCATTATTCAAGCGAGCGTTGCCCAACGAAAACTACCCTCGTAAATCACACGATCCGCCGACGAAATTATTTCGCGCGTGAAAAAATGGCTGGAATGCCTGCGGTGGTCGAGCGGCGAGGGCAAAGAAAATCCCGCAAGATGGTCGGATTCGCGCCCTTTCGAAGCTCACGCGAGCACGAGCCGGGTTTTGCGAGAACCAGCCGCAAGAAAGCGAAGCGATTAACGGCGAAACGGAAAGCGTTCGGTGCGCTTTTTTCTCGCAAAAGGCGACGAGACACTTTTTGCGACACACAGACGGATTAATTTCGTAGCAAAGTCGACGGAAATACCTAGCGACACTTGTTGCGTCGATTATCGAGTAAACATTGTTAAAACAGCCGTGTCGTCGCTGAGTATCTTGTTCTCGTCGAATGTTCTTGCCTATGGACTTATCGTTTATCCCTGGCGGAACGCTTGTAGACCCCGTTTACGACTCGAGATCTCGCGTGGAGCGTCGATTGTCTCGAAGAGCGTGGTTCTTGATCCTGTACGCAGCTTCTTCGCTTCGCGGAGAGCCTCCAATGGCTCTGGCTCGAGAATTTCGAAACTCGTTTGAGGGATTCGCGATCAATTCGTAGCTGCACGCAGTGCAGTCGCGTCACTTGACGAAGCCTCTTCACGAAACTGTGCCGCCTAATTGGGTCGCGTCTGCACGTTAATCTAGAAATATGCACTCTGGAAGACGGCGGTAATAGCCGCTCTCACTTTCGACGAACCGGGATCGCTCGTTCCACGACCGCTCGGTACGGTTCCGTTCGAGGCTAACGACCGGCAACTATGACGGACGAGTGGGAACGACGCAAGGAGCGGCGCGCACACGCGCGGCCGTAAAACCGATTTAGAGATTAGTCGCAGCTTGTTAGATTTAGTATTATCGCCGGAGATTCGTCTCTTGATGCGCGTGATCCTGTAATCTCGGAAGCCATTGTGCCTGCACACCTCGCTTTGTTCTCGTCTCATTGCCGGGGCAACGTAATACCGCAAGCGATTTCAGCGTCGCGACGCGCTCGAACGACGAACGGCTTCCTCGTTTAACGCCGCGTTCGAGAGAGCTTCGACAACGGAGATCAAACAGTTTGCGAACTCGAAGGGGGATCCATCCTCGATAGGAGATTTTCCGCGTTCCATGGAGGGTGTTGGATGGAGTTGAATCAATTAAATCCTGAGCGTGTTCTTTTAAAAATCGCTTCAAATCGATTCGTTTACTTACAGGAATCGGACAGTCTGTCGGTGTTCTCAGAGCTGCTCAGATACACCAGCGTCCGCGAGCTGAGCCTCTGCAACGCCCGGCTACATCTGGCCGTGCACGAGGGTCCTCTGGCGAGATTAGGCCGCCGTGACGACGCTGGGGCCGAGCTGCTCAGAGCCGCGCCGCCTCCAGCCTGCCCCGCGATTGTGTTCCTCAGACTGGCCGGTTTTCAAGTAAGTAATCCTCTTTTCCAGCCGGATCCCGCTGGATGAAAGGGGGACACCAGCCACGCGAGTTTCGCAATTACGAAATCAGCCCAGCTACCGTCTCGATTCCACCGTCTTCTCGTTCGAGTCCTCGTTCGAGTGCAGTTTCCCTTTGTACCGTAAATAGGGAGAGAGAGGTCAATCGATTCCTATCGGTCGCAGATTAAGACGTCCACCGATTGTTGAAACGACCTAAGAGCGGGGCTGCTCCAGTTCCATTTGGTTGTTAGATCAGACCTTTCTCGAGAATGGCCAGAGTACTCCGACGTCGCGCGTACTCTGAAATGAAAACGTGCTCGTTTATGCAACGCGGTACGCTCGAGACGACGTATCGAGTTGCTCGAAAGGCTCGACACGACGTCTTCGAGACACTCGAGCCAGCTCGTAATTCGAGGCCGGCGATGATTCGTTCTGCGGTCATCCTGACCGCGCTACATTATTCATCCTGCCGGTGGAACTGGTTTCGAACGCTCGGTTACGTTGTAAACTCGTTCGAGAAACGCTCGATATCGCGGTGCTCTTACGTAAACTGTAGAAAATTACGCGCACGGAAGACAGGCACTTCCTTGACGCTGGCTCCTACGGCTCTTCGTTACCTGTTACGAAACGGAGAGCGTCGCGTGTCAATCGGCGAACCTTCTGTTACGACTCGCGACAGTCAAGCGAGCGTAACATTTCCAGACGAAAGGCGAGTTGCGTCGCGCTTTGATTTCGATGGATCACAGGGTTCTGCGTTTCTGGTTCCAGGTGACAGTGAACGACCGTCTGGCGCTTCGAGGACCTCTCCTTCTGCCGTTCCTCGCTGGCTTCACCGCTCTCAGCGAGCTCGATCTCTCGCTGGACAAGTCCACCATAGGCGGTAGCAGCGGCTCGTTGCTCTTCATCGACGACAAGATCCTCCAGCAGTTCTTCGCCTGCCTCTCCTCTCACTTTAGGAATCTCCAATCGTTAAGGATCAATTTCTGGCGGATCACCCTCGAGGACAGCGAGAAGACGATGCGACAGATCGCCAAGTACCTGAAGCTGTGCAATCTGAGCTTCCTGAAGGCGAACGGCCTGATCGTGACCGACAGCGCGAAGAAGGTGCAGATGGAGCACGTGTTCGTCCAGACGGTCCTGACGCATCTTCAATACCTGACTTGGCTCTGTTTGGACGGCGTCGATCTGACGGAGGTGCAGGCGTCCAGCATCGGCAAGTGCGTGAGGGATCGGTTCCCTGGCACCTCGTTGGAGATCAGCGCCAAGGACGTACACGTGAAGTCGGTGAAGGCGTTGGTAGCCGCGATCGAGGAGGGCGGAAGAGCGGAAGTGGTGTACACGGGTGGATCGAATTGCCGACTGAAGATCACCAAGGTGCAGAAGAACGGGAAAGGTAAGAAGAAGTGAGGACTCGTTCGAGAACCGTTGGTTGTCAACGACACGGAAGTCTCGTGATTGTCCGGTCGCGAGGAACGCGGCCGTAGGAAGATGGCGGCGATGATGACTGGCGAGGATTTGATTGTGGATGAACGCGACTTCTGGAGAAGAGGAGGCACGTCCGTGATGGTGGGTGGTTACGCGTGACTTCTTTCGGGTGTCCCTCGACGATCCGGTGGAACGGATCTCGATGACGGCTGGGACGAGGATATAAAAGCGCGTAGTTTTAGGATGATACCAGATCGAAAATTTTAGCCATAAGAGGCACGTAGGATAAGAAGACTACTTACAGGAACGAGATAGGCGTGGAGGAAACGGGACGATGGATCGAATCAAGCCGACACTTTTGTGGATTTTCGTCTTACTGTGATTTCCTTTTCTGCGCGTCGTCGACTTCCCTGACGGTGTAGATCGTAGATCGTAGCTTCGTTGGATCGAGCGCCACCCTCGATCGAACCGAGTTCAAACGCGGAAAGAAGTCGAGAACGTAATAGGAGGATCTTTGTTTTAGAAGAGATAGTCTATATATTCTTTCGAACAGAGGAGAGTAAACAAAACGAGGAAAAAAAGAAAAAAAAAAAAGGAAAAATGGAAAAGTAAAACGATATATAAAAGTAGTCGCAAGACCAACCTACACACAGATATACGTATTATTGAAAGATATTTAAAGAGAAAACACGAGAAACAAATAAGAGGCTGTTGCAAATAGATACGTTCGTTGTTGTTAGATGGACTGTAAAATACGATTCAGAGTAATATATTATTATTATTATTATTATTGTCATTATCACGATGATTATTATTATCATTATAATTATTCCTATCATTATTAGTATATTCTGATCACATTTATTAAATGTTACGATCGATTGAATCGCGATCGACGATCCAGGAGTGAAAATGGCTTTACCGAGATGGGCGCGTTTGTTGGAGACTTAAAGAAATTTTATAAATTATATTCTATAGTAGCGGGTAGTATGAAAAAAACGTATCCAGTGGAAAGAAGAAGAAAAAAAAAAATGAAGACTCAAAGGGAGGCGGTCGAATTTTGAATTCTGCGGTTACGCACTAAATAGAGAACGATAGCTATTACTATTGTATAAAACTAAGGGAAGAAGGGGCGAAAGCAAAAGGAAACTAACGAGAACATATAATTACCCTCGCGATTAAAGAGCAACACGCAAACTCACACAACTGCCAAATCGTAACGTAGACTTTAATTCGCGACTAATCGTCTCTCGACATTGTATCACGAGTTCGTTTATTTTTTAGGATAAGCGTGCAACGACGGTTTCTATCCACACCCGAACCAAACCGCAAGCTGCGACTTTTCGCGAACCCCCTTCGCCGATACCTGCAATCAAGCAAAAAAAAAAAACGATAAAGTACGCGATACTGCCATAAACCTAACGAATGATTTTTACCGCGACACAAGACAGCTCGATCGGCTTCAGTTCAGCTTTGCAAACGAGACAACTCCCACAGTGTTCGTTCGAATTTTCGTGCCGTTAGCAAGAGAGAGAACGAGAGGAGACGGACTTTTTGATTCCCTTTTATCGTCCATTTTAGATAGGGCAGCGCAGGGACGAGGCTCCCGCGATGGTTTTTCATTTTTGATAGTTTGCTATGTACATATAGACACCGCACGAGACGTCACGATCGAAGATACGACCTGTTACAGTTTCCGCGAAGCCGTTTTAAAGAGTACACACTTAGGAATCGAAGCGGTGAACTACTGAAGTTGATACCACACGCACGAACGTCACGAGATCGCTCAGCCGCGTGCGTGTGTGTGTGTGGAATCAATTTCGACGATTTTATTATAAATATTTATGTATTTATATGTGTATACATATCCTTCAAATAAATGTAATATGTGTTTGAAAGTTGGCTGTGCGCGTTCCAATTATTTGATCCCACGCTTCAATAATATTCACCTGTAAACGTAGACCGTCTCAATAGTGATTAAAATCGCAGACTAACATTTTCCAAGTATTAATAACGAAAGGGTAAATACGCGATACCTTTCGTACGATTGTCTGGTTCCTCGAGGATATCGTTACAAATAGAAGGACCGTAGTAGACGAGAGATTCGAATATTGGTACAAGTACTTTCCTTTATTATTTACACTCTGCCTTCTCCGATGTCGACGACGTACCCTCGCGGGCTTTTATTTATACAATCGTGTTCATAAAACGTAACAACTGTTGACTTTCGTATCGATAATTGCATCGCTCTTCGTAGAGAGCAAGATCGCCGAGTACGACTGCGAATATTCGGCCGCTTTAGTGTACGATGGTGTAATAACTCGATAGAAAAATTCTCTACGTATAGTACTAAAAAAATTGCTGTTAAACCCCTAGCGATATTTCGTCTATCTGGTCTACATTTTGGCCTACCTCATCACATCTCGAGTATAACAAATACACTTCGACTACGGTGGAATGTCCTGGTCGTGCTTACGGTTTAAGCTGTCGTTAATCCTAAATTTCTTTCGACGCGTTACAAAATCAATGAGAACGATGAAGAGAATGGCTCGTCCTTTACACTGCGCGCGAATGATCGATGAATCTCTTGCGAGGGATTATGCTTGCTTGGTAACAGCTTTTATTTCTCATCGTTAACAGTAAAATGGAGCGTGACGAAGGAAATGTCTCTCTCAATTTCTCGATACATTTTCTACGGTATTTTTATTTTGATATCGTTCGCATTTCATCTAACGGATATTTATAAATTCTCGGACATACAAATGCATTGCCGTGGAACCTGGCATCCCGTCCGTGTTATATAAAAGCTAGTCCACTTAACACGAACAAAATGCGAGAAGCAACTATGATCGATGACAAGGAAAACACAATTTCGTTTAAATGTAAGAATATCGGTTTATATTACACTTTATATATATATATAACATATATTTCACACTTTCCGTATAGTAGTGACTAGCTGTCTACAGCTGTCTGTAAAATTATGGCCACCTTAATTGTGTGCGAATACAATTCATTCTTTTGTTCATTAATATGCACACGTCCGACCATAATGTTCGAATTTTTACCGTAAATAGCAATTGTATACAAACGAACGCAGTAACAAAGGTGATGATAAAAAATATGTCCGTAAGTGTGGCTTAGATTAGCACTGTAGAGGTAAAAAAAGTGTAATCTAATGCACCTTTCATTTCTCGAAACATTATGCATGAGTATGCGTAAATGCATTTTGATATAAAGGCTTTAATACATAATATAAAACATCGTTTCTATGACTTATGCTTAATAAGTAGTACAGAGTCAAAATTCTTGCAAACAAAGATGAATTGCAATTTCGTGGAAAAGTGTATCGTTTTTTAGATACATGAGAGCAGGACATAGCTGATTACAGCGATGTATGTACACGAGAATTAAAAAAACAAAAAATGAAATCAACAATTTTCATTTGTGGCGGATACAAATAGTTAAATGCTTTAATTTGACGACGAAATTCAAGTATTCTTAGGAATAGTTTTGTATCCTGTGTCACGAATTTTCTTTTTTTTTTCTTCTTTTTTCCTTGTTTTTTTTAAGACTTGGACAGATCTTTAAATAATCTGTAGACCAAGATGGTATTCACTGTTACTAAGAACAATGCATCTGCACAATTTTAAAATAGCAAAAATATTTTGCACTAGTGCAGTGTTCCTTGCTTGCTTCTGGCAAACTCCGCAAATAAATACAGTCTTGGAACACTTGTAAGAACACTTGATGACATGCATGTTTTTCATAGATCACATAGGCGTGTAATCTAATTGAACAGTTAGATGCTTTATCCCGGCCGATTGGAAAATCATTTGTGTGTGCGCTACAACGTACCTAGGGTCTACCGTTCTAGCTACTTCTAACTTCAAGCAGCCAACGTACACGTCCGAGCATAGGGTCCAAAAATGTGGCTCTTGTACACTATATACTCCAGCTAATTGGGTCACTTTGCTGTAACACTGCGGTAGAACGTGATCCAATGCGGATGGCTGTCTTTGCATCAATATCTCCCATGATTCTTTCATCAATGACAGCACGCTTAAAACTATCAGTATTGAGATCAGCATCGAACAAATTGGATCAGCTATGTACCAACCGAACAAACGCATCAGCACTGCTGATATAATTACGCCTACAGATCCGAGAGTATCAGCTAAAATATGCAAGAAGACTCCTTGCATGATCTGAGAATTTGTACCAACTGCAGAGGGATCCATTTCTATGTCGTGGTGATCATGGCTGTGGCTATGATTTAAATGGGAATGCCCATGATTCCCATGCGGATGAGAATGAGAATGGCCGTGTCCCATTCCGTGACCATGTCCATGCCCATGATGGAACACGTACATTCCTACTAAATTAACTAAAAGTCCCAAAATGGAAACTACTAAAAGTCTCTCGTGTTTTATCTCCGGAGGTTCGAGAGCTCTTTCGACAGCTCTAAACATAATGAACAGAGCGATGAAGCACAGAAGCAGAGCATTGACGAATCCTCCCAAAACTTCTGCTCTGACATAGCCGTAGGAATATCGCTCGTTCGCCCTCCGCTTTGTTATAACGGACGCGACCAAGCCAGATAATAAACCGGTACAATCGAAGAACATATGGAAACTATCCGATATTAAACCCAAGCTGTTCGTCCATAGTCCGTATAACAATTCGACACAGGCAAAGGACAAATTCAGCATGAGGAAGAAAAATAAATTCCTGGTATTCTTGTCGGAAAATATCAAACGTTTCCATCCCAACAGCATCTCCTTTAACTGGCTGCCAATATTCCTCGAGTCTTTGTGCGAAAGTGGAAGCATTTTCTCAAAGACCAATATTGTTTCTACCAGTGAAATTTATCCTGAAAAGAGAAATTTGTTGTTGAACCAACCCTCCACATATATGTATATTCATCGGAAGTACAATATTCTTAAATTAACAATCTAATTAATTATATTTACATATTAATAACCACAATAGCGTATAAGTCTTTCGTTTCGACAGAAACATTCAAGTCGTATAGTCAAAAATATGTCGAACGTACACGAGCAATCGTACAACGGATTAACAGCTATCTCGCTCATCTGATGACAATGTCTACTAATAACGTCAGAAGACAGTTTTTTGAATGAAACACCCGAAATGCAATTGACTATTGCGTAGTGCGAGTCAAGCGACTCAATCGACGCGATTCTCGTCGACAAGCACAGAATAAAAACATGAATGACACGTCGCAACAGTGAAAGGTGACTTAACCTTACACGAGTAACTTTCACTGGGAAAAGCGGATTACCTTTTCGCGCGGAACTGAACACACCAGAAGTCCTCTTGGATTAGACGAATCGCACCCAACAGGTATCCTCAACGGGAATACATTTTGCGAGCAGGTCAGAAATGTGGACAACCGGGACTTACAAACACACGACAAAGCGCCATGCTTCACGCGCTACCAGCCACTCCTGACCGACTGACAGCTGGATCCGTTGTTCCACGTGCGCACGCGCACCGCGCTCAATCGACCTACTTAAGGAATCTCACGACGAAATACTTCATTTGAATACAATTGCTAATTTATTCGTACGTTGTTACTGCGTTTTTTAAATTTTCGGCTACTTTTTGTAACGATGTTGATTACAGTAGTGGAACAGAGGGCACTGAAGTAAATGTAAACGTTTAGAGATGGCGACGTAGGTACTTCCCTTTTCTTTCCGAGTCGACAGCCATCATGGTGAGTATTTGGAGTTGAGGTTTTATTTCCGTTCTAATTATATTTATTTTAAAGTAATTTCGTGTGTGTTTTATAAAAATTCCTTTTTCCTTTAGTGTAGTGTTGTTGTTTTAAAAATTGATTGGAAAATTTCGTATAAATTTTGCACGTGACCAAGTGGATAACCTTTGTAAGTTCATCCACATGGTGTATACAATACAATAAAAATATTTTAATCTAATGCCTGTCGTAATTAGCACAGATATATATAGGTTATAATTATAAGATGTAGTAATTTTTGTACAATATAACAAGTAAAGAGTTGTGACGATTCTGTAAGATGGCAGTCCTAACCTCTTTTTTCCTTCAATGCTTTGTTGATATTGATTTTGAATTCTTTCATGATGAAGAACTCATTCTAGACCAACTTTATGATAGTAAAATACTGATTTAATGAGCCTGATTGATGCATGTTTTCCACGTGTATATAACATATGCACTGTGGAATATTTCACTTAAATTTGTTTTGTATTTCAGCCGCCTAAAAAGGATACAAAGGGGTCTTCGAAGCAGCCACAAAAGACACAGAAAAAGAAGGAGGGAGGGTCCGGTGGCAAGGCTAAAAAGAAGGTTTGTATTCAGTCATTTTGTGTTTTTGGTATATACATAGGAAAAATCTAATGATGAGTATCTATAATCTTGACAAACTGTGGAAGTAAGAAAAAACTGATTTAATGAGACTGATAAATATATTTTAATGCTTGTTTTCCAACTTCATCTCGAATGGATAAGTTTTACATTTTCTGTTTATTTCCATCTTGTAGAAGTGGTCCAAAGGAAAAGTACGTGACAAGTTAAACAATCAAGTATTGTTCGACAAAGGCACGCATGAGAAACTGCTTAAGGAAGTACCGCAGTACAAATTGATCACACCATCCATCGTTAGCGAAAGGCTAAAAATTCGTGGATCGCTTGCCAGGAGGGCGCTAATTGAGCTGCAACAAAAAGGACTTATTAAGCAAGTTGTACAGCATCATGCACAGCTAATTTACACGCGTACTACTAAGGGCGATGATCCGGCTGCGTAATCCGTTTCTACGCAATGTATAATAACGTTTAATAAAAAATTTCAGTAAAGCGAACCTATATTGATTTATTCTAAAGCAGAGTTACGACACGATCGCGCACACATATGTATACGTATACGTACTACGTATCAAGAATGTGGTCGTACAAATTGAACATACCTGAAAATCGAATCGAGTCACAGCGAGAATGCGCTCGCTGGTTGTTTTTGAATATAATGACTGTGTTCGAATGAGACACGAATCTTTTCCTCTGTTCCGTTCTGTACCAGGTACAAGCTGGTCTCGACGCTCAAAATTCTAGTGCACGCAGCCATTTGAAATGACGGAACGGATCCCTGACCCGGGTTCATCGATGTGATACTTAACGAAGCGTTACTTCGGCTTCTGAGCGGAGCGTGAACAGCAGAATCTGTGGCGACAAAATTGATCGAGACACGTTCAAGAAAGGTAGACGTTTCAAGTAAGAGGAACAGAAGCAACTTTCTGGAATACAAGGTGTAAATTCTCAAGGGTGTGGAAGATCGAGGAAGGAGGGGAAACCGTGTACGAGGTAGGAAAAGGACAGTGAAGAAGAACCAGTTATCTGTTATCAAGATCAGAAGTCCAATGAAGATCCACTGGCATGGACACGCGACTCAGCCCCCGAAATTCGGAGGTGAACGCTCTTGAGCAGCGGGGCTATCTTATTGGCAAAAAAATCGGACAGGTTATTTACCCCCAACCCCGTATTCCCTACCAGTTCTTTAACCTCTTCAATTTCCCCTCCACCTGTTTCCTGCATACCTTCACTTCGCAACATTGCGTCGCGTCGTCTGTTTCTTTTTTAATCTACCCGCGCGTTTTCATCTCTTTCGTATGATCGCTGTACGTTCCTTTAAAATTACTTAAATTCCCCTTTTCCGATGAAATAATCACTCTCGAAGATGGTACTTTCTAAAACGTTAGGGCTCGTATGCGACCGTACACCTGGCCGAGTACGTGGACGGGACGAGCTCGAAGAAGCTGCGATTAGCCTGTAAGATATTCGACAAGGAGAAAGCGCCCCCCGATTTCCTCAACAAATTCTTCCCCCGTGAACTCGAAATCCTTACAAAAATCGAAAATCCTCATATCATCCAAGTAAGACGTTCACGCGAATGCTCGAACAATCACGAGGGTACTTCGTTTGCGACCATGCGTTGATTGACGATCGGCAAAAAACGTTACAGGTGCACAGTATATTGCAGCGTGGCCCAAGAGTCTTCATATTCATGCGCTATGCCGACAACGGCGACCTCCTGGACTTCGTCAAGAAGAACGGCGTTGTACCCGAGCAACAATCGAAGCTCTGGTTCAGGCAGATGGCTTCCGGTCTGCACTACCTTCACGGGAAGAACATCGCCCACCGTGACCTCAAATGCGAGAACATTCTGCTGTCCAGGAAATTCAACGTGAAACTCGCAGACTTCGGTTTCGCGAGGTTCTGCATCGACCACGAGGGCAGACGCGTTCTCAGCGAGACTTATTGCGGTTCTGCGGCGTACGCCGCACCGGAGGTCGTTTCCGGCACCCCGTACAACCCGAAGCTGGCCGACGTCTGGTCCCTCGGGATAATTCTGTTCATCATGCTGAATGCTTCGATGCCCTTCGACGATTCGAACTTGAAGAAGCTACTGAAGGATCAGATGTCGAGGAACTGGATGTTTCGGTCGCGAGTGAGAGAAACGGTGTCCGCGCTGGCGAAAAGCATCGTTAAACACATCCTAGAGCCGGATATCACGTTGCGACTAACGTTGGAGAGGGTTCTAGGCCACGAGTGGGTGCGTACCAAGAAGGAGAAACCTGGATCCCTTACGGGTCGATTGGTGCATTCGGCGCCGCCTATTCACGCACAGGTAATTCGTTTTCTAACAGTTGTTAACTATGTTTCACACTTTTTGACATCGCGTTCTCTTACCTTACGCTAGAATTGCGGAGGCGGTGGAAATTTGGTCGGAGCTGGGGCCGCAGGGGGTTGCAACGTATCCATGGTACTAAGAGGTTTACCTTCGTACAAGAATTCTGAAAATCAGAATCATGGTAACGTTGCGAAGTCTACGGATATCGCGAGAAAAGATGCACAATTGTCCGCCGTCGAGTGAAGAAACATGGGATCGACAAGGATGAACCAGCGTCGTTCGCCCGTCGAACGTCGACGACGAGGTGTACCGACAACTGCACACCTTCCCGCATACAGATATTTATAATGCCCCTTTTTTACTTTCCTCATTATTGTTGATCTATACATGGTTTTTAATAACGAGCATACTTTAATAAAACATATTATTTTAATAATACCCAATTAATTACACGGACGACTCGTCTTACAAACCGGGGATTGAGTTACAGAAGAGAGATGATAATAATTAAGTTTATTGTACAACTAATTTCTATTAATATACAAAACTATAATTTTTTTATTACACGTCCAGCAACGTGTCGCTATAATAATATGTGTAGATAATATGTAACGGTACAGGTAAATATTTTTTTTATATATTTATATATATATATATATATATATATATATATATATATATATATAATAGTTTACATTAAAAACAACAAATAATTTACAGGATCGAATATACGTCCTCGCATCTAAGTCAATCTCGCCCGGCATAGCACCCCCTGATGTTAAAAACACGTCGTATATTTTGCCTGAAAGAGATTGACCTTGGCGATCGAAGGAAATGATCAAGAACATTAAACCTAATGAGGTTGCGTCTAGAGTGCAGCTCGAAGTATAACATGCTTATCTCTGTAAAAAATATTAACTCGTTCATGACTCTAATCAAAAAGCATCGCGTGTAGAAAAAGGCTCGGCTCATCTGGTCGATTTTGTTGTGCGTGTTTCATTTCATTATAAGATACATGCGTTTACGTTCGTATTTTATTAGAAATATCCCGACGGGAAGACTATTCCCAACCAAGCTGAAGTTTTTCTACCGTTAGCTTCTGGTGAAGTAACCTTTTTACGATCGTATCGTGGACGACGACCGAGTCGTTTTCTACGTGAAATAAAAGCTCGCGTACGTCCACGAGCGCAACAGCTGTATACAGACGATACAATTTTCTATTTACAAATACTATAATAAAACATCTAAGGATAAATTTCGGTATCTTTTTTTACAAACGTCGACCGATTCGTCGCGTGCTTTCTCATTGTCAGATCAGAGATATTTCTATTTTCTTTCTTTTTTAAACCCATCCACCGGTCAGCTTGTGGAACATCTCCTCGTTCAACGTTTGATTCGCCTCCTTCGATCGCATCGACAAGAATATGTATCCACCGATGAACTCGTGAACGACCTTGCAGTCCGCGGACTGGCACTCGAAGATGATGTTCCCTTCCTCGAACTGGACCATCATATGCTTCACTTCCCAGTTTACGTTCCACGCCTGTGCGAACGAAATGTTGATACCACGAGAACATCTTTACAACGATGCTTACACGCTAAAATCACCTTACCTTCATCGTGTTGTATCTCCAAGTTTTCAAGTGATCGCCACTGTGCAACTCCATTCGCATCAGCCTATTATTAGCGATGCCCAACAGCTCGTCCTTGCTCTTTCCAGTGAATCTGACCACAAACAGGGAGATCCCGTACTCGGGAAGGGATTGCCAGGCTTTGATGTAGTGCAATTTGGCCTCGATTAAAGGTAAATCTTTCACGTTCGTGTGCGCCTCCAGAATCCTCTGCACCAACTGAACGCGAAAGATGACGTTATAATATACTTAAACATATAGAGGTAAGTACATTCAGAGCGGAGTGTACGTTGAACACACCTTTCCCTTGAATTTCTTCACGAATCTAGGAGCGACGTAGTCCTCAGGCACGATATCGAGGGAGCTCGGATTGATCGCGGGCGCAGGGGCGGGCCTCTGCAATTGCAAGAAGTCCATGATACCGTTCACCTCGCTCTCGTAAGAGGCGTCTGCGAGGGAGCGCCCCTTTGCCGCCAATCTGCACGCCGCCATCCATTTCGCGTACTGCTGTTCCTGTAACAGGCAACGAGGGCCTCGATCATTCCCACGCGATAACAATAGAACGAACGGGAATTGGTTAATCGGCGGAGTTAATCGAGGATCGATTAAATATCGGTGTACGTCGGCGTGGACGAGGGCGGAATTTAATCTGGCGGGGGCAACACTCACGTTGTCGCATCTGATCCACATCTCGGTCATTCCCTCGGCGCTGGGCACCTCGAGCCTGATCCCGTAACGACTCTGAGAGAGATGGACATCCGGCGTGACCTCGCACCCATGCAAATTGATCACGTGGGCAGGTGACTCGCTGTTCGTCTCCTCGCGGCTCTTGTACAACCTCAGCTGAAGGTCCCTGCACGTGAACCAATAGCGTTTGAACGCCTTCAAGGTGAAACGTTTCGGCTTCAAGAAACGCAGGTAGTCGCACAGCTCGGGGATCTGAGTGATGTCGCTGGGCCCGTTGCTGATGTTGCTGCCCTCCAGGGTCACCTGAAGGTCCGTCAGGGCTGCGTCGATGTCGTCCTCCACCGGGGAGGAGGCGCCGTTGCTGTCGTAGCTCGGCTGCGGCACGCTCGCCTGAAGATTCACTTGCACCTACGACACGAAATAGAAATTCTGACGTCCGTCTCGTCGCTGTCGCGAGGTGCTCGCGCTCCTTTTGGTCATTTGATTTGAACGAGTTCCGATTTAATCGAGTTACAGTGATTCGCGCCTACATCGACTCGCGTCTTTTTTTCTTTTTTTTTCCTTCCAACTCGCGCCGGTTGCTCTGGAATCGATTAGTATGTAAGTCCGAGTTACGATTGCGGATCGCATGCTCAACTAAACGCGCACCGATCCTTCCTTTTTACGCGAGAGCGGCGGCACGATCGAGAAACCGGTAGGCGTATCTCTCGGAAAAACAACGCGAACGTTCTCCGGATCCGTTGCACGGTTTAAGGAAACGAGATTT
The DNA here is from genome assembly GCF_050948175.1 of Xylocopa sonorina. Lineage (NCBI taxonomy): Eukaryota > Metazoa > Arthropoda > Insecta > Hymenoptera > Apidae > Xylocopa > Xylocopa sonorina. Next base: position 20,392,926 of record NC_135193.1, on the reverse strand, counting down.
GCATGCGCGGGTAGGCGAGACGCCGCGGAGGCTGATCGAGTGCCTTTAATTGGGCAAACGTCGCGTCGAGCCGGACGCGGTGAATTCGCTCGCTCGTTTACTCGCTCGCACGCCTTTCCTCCTTCCGTCCCTCTATTTTTAAACGATTACCTACGATCCGATATTTTTCCAATTTCGAAACCAGTCTGCGATCTCTCGTGTCATCGCCGACTATTTCCGTTCGCCGCTTACAGGGAGGACCGACACCGAGCGGACGTATATATAGATCGATCCGGACGGCGAGCGCCGGATGTTTGGATCGTGAAAACGTTTCCCGCGTAAACAATCCCGCAGCTGGCCTATCGCGGTGGGTATCGCGCGAATCAGAGCAAACGGAAGGGGGTGGAGACACATTTTCAGCAATCGCTCGAACAACGAAACAGAAATCTCTCCTCTGAAAGCGTAAAGTCCACAGAGGCGGAGTATCCACCATTAAATCTAAAAAAAAAAAAAAAAAAGGAGAACGGAAGACGGACGTACCTGCAACGCGGCGAACATGAGCATCTCCTCTTCCGTACAATCGATCTCCTCAGCGAGTAGCTGCCACTTGGCCTGCTCGTAAATCATGTTGATCCTGACGGCGTCGGTTTTCGGGTTCAGATCGTAGAACGAGTAGAACTTGAACTTCAGCCTGAGGGTGTCGAATTCGCGGATACCCTGCTCCATGATCGATAGGGAGGAGTCGAGCCAGGCGACGTTCATCCTGGCTCTCTCCACGAGGTTCTTCGGCCTGATCAATTTCGCCCGCACCTCCGGCAAGATGGTGGTGGGGCTCTGCGCGAGCGACTCCGAGAGCCCGCCGTTCAACACCTCCAAACTCATCGTGCTGTTGTTCGCGTTGAACGAGCCGGTGCTACCGAAACCTGACGAGTTGTTGTTCCTCTTCCAGGTGGCCGTTTGCTGCTAGAACAATCACGTATGGAACATGAGACACGGATAGGATTCGTTCATCGATCGAAAACGGGAAACGCGAACGTCCCACGCCTGGTACCAGCGCGGCGTGGCGAATTGCCGATCCCAGAGAGAGACCACGAGTCGAACGGTGTGTAGTAGACACTCGGCTCACGCGCTCGGACGCGGTGTAGATCGTGCTCACGGCCTAGCAATAAATACACCTCTAATGACTACCGCCGGGCTGGAAAAACGGGCCGCTCGCGAGAAGCAAATTAGTTTTCTGAGACGAACGACTCCGTAAGCGGTAATGATAGGCCAACGGCGATAAATCATAGCGGCTGCAATCGGCTCGATCGAGGTATTATTTATTACCATAACAGGTCTCGGGACCAGGGGTCTGTTTCTCTCTGGTATTTCCTATCGATTGGTGATCCATCGGGTCTACAGATTTCGTCTAACCTACCGAGACTGGGGAGCTGATCGGGGTGCTGTGGTTTCTGTTGTTGGGTGTGACCGAGGCGCACATGAAAGGACTGCTACTCTGGTCCAGGCTGCCTGTAGAACCTCTGGGGCTTTGGCTAACGGGGATGAACGTGTTCGTGTCCGCTGGAACGTTCCAGTGGCCGTTCTTCTGGTTCTCGACCTTCTTCTTCGCTGGCAGATCTTTCAGATTGTATTTCAGGTGGTTCGGCTCGAGAGGCTTGCAGAACGACAGCTCCTCCGGATGTCTGATACCTGGGCATTGCAGAATGAAAATTATTTGCGTGGAAGCTGTCCTACTCGTTAATTGACTCGTTCTGGTGTTTCGCAACGGTTGGTTTCGTCTCTTTTTTTCCGCAATCTGTTTGTTCCGAAGGACGAGGCGTCGAAACGGTTCGCGCCGTGTCTATTTGCGAGTATGACACAAGAAATGCTATCGGCTAGGTCGTCTGTCCTCGACTGTGCGAGCGAACAAAAAACAGAGAGGAAAAACAGAAACGCGACGTAGTAACGATTGCAACGATGCATACGCGAGTTCCGTCGCTGATCGTTTTACTGTAACGCGGCGTGAAATCATCGCGTTGATTAATTATCCATCCTTAACGCGTCGTTCGACAAAAGAATATTTTCCCAGCGGATCGCGCTCTTTTTTTTTTCGCTTCTCGGTTGGAAAGCAACGCGGACAATGGCTTCATTATCGCGGCGAACCACTTCCTTGATTAAAAGAGCCGCGCGCTTGGCGCGGAGCGCGAAGGCTCCCGTAACCTTCGCGTGGCACGGAATTTAACGATTTTATTTCATTATCGGCACTAATTAGCGGCCTCGCGGCCACGTATCGCGTCGAAAGTATTTAAAAACGTCGACCTTAACTGCCGTTTAGCACCGTCGAAGTCTCGAACCTCGGCCCAATTTACACGTCTCGCTCGTCGATTAACCGCGCGCGCGCGCGCGTTCGAGGTAGAAACGCTTACCTAGTTCCTTGCAGAGATTGATCACCGTGTTGAACGTCTTCACGGAGAAGTCCACCTTGCAGTCGAGACAGCGCATGTCTGGCAGCTGCACTCGCAGCGTTTTGTGCATTGGCGTGAAATGCAAGAGCGCGTCAGCCGCCACCCCGTACTGGTCCAGGGTGCTCCTGGTCCTGATCAGCCAGTGATTCCTCTCAGGCCACCACAGCGCGTGATCCGACCAGTCCATGGCGATGTCTGCGTAACGAGAGAAAAAGACATGAGAAACGAGCTGGTAAATTGAAAAAGTTGTTGAAACAACTATTTCGTTCTTATCGCGACCCGTCACGGCCAATTCCACGGCGTTACGAAGATGGACACGGTCGATTGGCTCATGGTCGGAGGGGGTCGATTGTTTAATGCTTCTTAAAGGGAGGCGAGCCAACGTCAATTTATCAATGAAGATCCGACGAGACGAGAACCGCGGACGCGCGTGGTTTATTGCCTCCATCGTCGGCCCCCTTTGACCGTTTCGCGATTCCGGAAACAGAGAACACCCCTAATTCAACCGCTGGTAAGGGACGGATGCATCTGGGATTGGTGGTTGCGATACGGGTCTATTCCTCGATCGAGACAGATAAAACTGAGACGCTGATAAAACCAGCCGCACGTGGAAACGTCTATCTAACATCTGACCTAATCAGCTTATCGGAAATGGGACGAATTCACTGAATGAGCGAGCCTCGAAGAGGCGATCGAACGGTGTATCTTATCGATGCGACGTTCGCTAATTGCCATATGTACATTTTTCTTCGATCTCGAAGTTTCGATTACATAATTTCTCTCTTCCGAATCACCATATCGAAACGTTCAAATATTCCGTGAAACGGCACGTACGAAAGAAATAATACTCGCGCGAGAGGCGTTCATTCGAAGTAGAACTTCGCTCGACGGCTGTCTGTGCCTGACAGGCACACTCGACGACGCGAAGGGTTAAATCTTCTCATTTTTCGGTCGAGATGTTCCCACTAACGAACGGAACGGGACGCGACGCGAGCCCACGCGTCTTCCTTAATTCCAGTAAACTACGCGTTTATAGTAGCACGCGGTTCGTTATATTTTTTACCTGGGCGAAGATACCGGTCGTTCGAACGACAGACGCTGGCCACGACTTCGAGGCATTCCGCGCGATAACTCTGTAGATTTAATTTCTCCTGCGGTCGCGAATGTACGACTTCCCAAGCCTCTGACCGCAGCCTTAAACCTCCCCCCATCCTCGTTAGAGCGAAGACGGTTCCGGCGCGGGGCTCTCTCCCTGTTTTTCTTTCCACGGTCGTGCACGGACCCCGTATCCGGGACATGTGCGTCAGAGTTTCACGAGGCTTCCTATCCGGGCCCCGCAAGCGTCCGATGATTTACGCGCGGCGGACTTAACGACCACGTGGCTTGTCCTACCACGCGTCCTGTTTACGTTATTGCCTCGCCAAATTATTACGAACAATCGCGATTATCGATTACCTGTTTCACTTTCGTGAAACTTTTGCTTGGGAATATTTTCTGTTCGCGTGCGTGCCAATTAACGACCACGTGGCTAGGTCCTACCGCGTATCCTGTTTACGCTATTGCCCCGCCAAATTGTTACGAACGCCCGCGATTATCGATTATCTGTTTCACTTTTTCGAAATTTCTACTTGAGAATATTTTCTGTTCGCGTGCGTGCCAATTAACGACCACGTGGCTGGGTCCTACCGCGTATCCTGTTTACGTTATTGCCTCGCCAAATTATTACGAATGCTCGCGATTATCGATTATCTGTTTCACTTTTTCGAAACTTTTGTTTGGGAATATTTTCTGCGTGCGTGTCAAAAGTACAAACGAGAATCGTGGAGGGAGCAATCGAACGACCCTGGATGGCTCGATTCAGCTGGAATGGCGCAGTTTAGCGAAACAGATTGCTCGACGCGGTGCCACCCTCCGATTGCTGGTATTAGCCCTGTGACGATCCACCGTGGATCGCATCGCCATTACTCCCCGCGATGTCGAAGACCCCTGTAATTGCTGGGAGTCAAGGTATCCGTCGCGATCCACTAATTACGCACGCGACTCCCTGGGGTGTCCGTAGTAACTGTTGCGGAGATACAATCGAGCTGAGGGGTGCGACATGAAAGGGTCCCGGTGGCTGAAGCGTCTTTCCAGCTTCGAAAGACTATCGAGTGGACCGACTCGTCTCTGTTCTTCCCTTTGATACGAGTCTCGTGTATATGGAACGTTCGAACATCATTTGTGGAATGGGGTGGATTCTACGGGATAATAGGGAATAAGAGGACAACGAAGAAGAACCAAATTGCGTGAGTTTCTACGGTTCGAATACTCTATTGTTGAAATCTATGTCTCTTCTGAAGCGCTTACAATAAACCCTTGAGGACGCGCGCGCGTACACTCGCGACTACGAACGTAGAAGACACGTGTATACACGCAGTCGAAGATATTCGCACCCCCGTCCCTTTTGTGCCCATTCTTTCGCACGAGCGACCCACTCGAAAAGGAGAGCACCCGAGCCAGGAGACAACCCCTTGTACGCGAGAAGACGTCGACAAGGGTGTCGGCTTGCTCAAGGGTTTTATCCCCCTCGCTGGCTCTCGTAGCCGGGGAAAACCGGTCCGTTACGCATACACACGCGTACACACTGATGGCTACTGGAAAAAACAAATTTTCACAGCTGTTCAGGACCGTGTCCGTTCGATTTAACGACCGTGGCTCCCGAAATCTGTGCCACTCTCTCTCTCTTTCTCTAAGTCTATACGTCGTTTAAAGTGACCATTAGACCGACCGCGCGTACAAGGGGAAATGGAGGCGGCTGGATTGCGTGCGCGTCACTCATCCAACCATGCTGCGTGTAATTTCACCAGGGGTGTCAATTGGATCCCAGTAGCTCGTGATTATTAAGCTGTTCGAGTGGCTGGTGACTCTGTGTACCGTCTCACGAATGTCTCCTCGCGTTCGAAAGAAACAACGCTTGGGTAAACTCGAGAAAGAGATGTGCTTCGAGCACACTCGGCTCGATTACACGGACAGTAAGCGTTCTATACGAAACTGTTGCGCGAGCAAGTAAGAAAACTATGTCATTAATCCTCGTTACTCGCGCGACGAGGTGCACCGCGTGCCACCAGTCGACTCTTTTCTATGCGACGGAGCCATCGCGAGGTGCGCGACGAATTCAAAGGACGTCGCGCGTGTACCGTTAATGGGATGATTTTTTTCCCCATCGCTGACCCGTCGTACCACGCGGTTTTTACGCACCGTTAGATCGCATCGCTGGCTGAGAGGACGGCCCCTTCGTGCGAGCGCAGAGGCGTCAGAGAGGAGAGGCTCGCTGGCCACGAGGGCGCGCGAGATGCAACGCGACTTCGCAGCTGCGGTCTATAAATATTTCGCGAATTTTAGCGCTCGACACGCAACGCGAGTCGCTCTCCTATCGAGATTCTCGGATACGATCGACGTCGAGAACCTAAGCGCACTTTCGTCCTGAGAATGCGACCATCGCGAGAAGAAGAAACCGCTTCTTTTCGAGGCGAGTTTCGCGAGCGTCGAAAGGAGGGTACAGCAAGAACAATACCGGTAATGGGAGCCTGAAATCGTCTTCGCGAGCTACATTCTACTCGTCGAGTTCCTTATGACAGCGCACGGCTACCTACGACGCGTTTAGTATGCATTGTCTTGCGCTACGACCACCGCAAAGTGGAGGCTCCGCTCCACCGGCGCGGCTACAAGTTATTAGCCGACGTCTGCTGTCCCGGATATAAAATATTCAATTAGATGTCCGTACATCGGTTGGTGTCGCATACGATGCAAATACCTTATGCAAATCGGTCGATCGTCGGGTGACCCCGTTCGCGGGTGCTCAAAGGACAACAGGCGAGCCACGACTCCGGGCAATATTCTTTGTCGACACTGATCTCTGTCCGCGTTTTATTTCATCGCCGAGCGTCGATATAAAACGTCCGTAGGAGAGTAACGCGACTGCTCGTGTCGTATCTCAACGAAACCCCCGCTATAATCGTAAAGCCGCCATAGCAAAGTCGTATGCACGTGAAGGAGTAAGATGAGAAGCACCCTTAACTTCAGACGCGTGGTGCACGGTTGTTACGCTGGCATTTGTAGGGATGCGAATGACATTTGTCGACGAGGAACACCTCTTCGCCTCGCGGTAAGTTCAACCGTGAAAAGTGCAACGAACGTCACGACGATCGGTCGATGCACTTGGCGTGTAACCATCGCGATAGGAAATAAACCGTGATTCGTTTCGAGGGGATTCAGGGTTTGCTATCCGTGATCTCGAGCCACGGGCGGTTGCATCGATCGATTGACGTCGAGAGCACGATGCGCGAAGGGGAATCACGGGCGGGAATGGAACCTCGCCGATTCGACGACGAAGAAAATGTTCCTCGCATAACAACGAGGGGTCCCGTGTGCGCGCGCGGTGTACCGCTAGGAGTGGCATCGTGACACACTAACGAGAAAAACGACCGCGTCTCTTCCAAGTCGCTTTATCGCTCGCCCCAGTGACCGGAAACGCGCTGCAGCCGTTTTCGTTCGCACGTAGGTACCTCGATCGTAAATTCGAAACGCTCGCATTGGCAATTAATGCCTTCTTACTATAAACCACAGAATTTTACCTCTCGCGTCACGAAATTGTCTTCGTTTTCTCTCTCGAACCAACCCCTGCGACACGTCCCGTGTTCTAAAGTCGTCTCGCTGCGATATTCGCATGCAGTGGCTATTTATACAGTCGCCAAAGTTGCCATTCTAAAAACTGCATCGGTTGCCGTGAGACCAGCGAGGGTGACCGCGTCCCCCACAAATTACGGTAACGTCGCGCGCGTAAGCTCGATCGGGGGTAAGAAAACGGTCGATGACGGAAGACGAACCGCGTGTTCTCCCTCGTGGCGGTCCAGTCGAGTCTATTTCGGACGTGGCCACGTCTGTAACGTCGTGTAAATACGGCCGGGTGTAAATCGAGAGGCGACATAACGGGAGAATCCCAAAGAAACGCGCGTGTTCCATCGGAGATTCCACTGGGATGTATCTCTGCCAGCTAGCAAGTAAACGCGACTTAGCGCGCGTCTGCGAGCGGGAAGCTGGCGTCTGGCAGGCCACGACGAAACTGACGAGGGAAATATGCTTGGAAAACAACGACGAAATTCCAGCGAACGCTCGCGTGCACAGAACGCATCTCGATTAAATTTAAGAGCCAGAGGGACGCGCCGACAAAGGGCGAGCGCGATCACGGGGAAAAATACACGCTCGCAACGAGCTGATTAAGAATGCTATAAAGCAGCGGGTAATTTGAATAATTAGGCGGGGATCGCATTGATATTGCACGCGGCACCTGTGCCAGGGTTCGAGGAATGCTCCAGCTCGCTCGAATCAATTGCGCGCTACCCTCGACGCTCGATCGAGAACCGGGGACCGGCTGAAATTGCCACTCCGACTGAGCCACCGTCATTAAAGGCTGCTTTTTAACCGAAAATTTATCACCGTGCCGGGTCGGTGAGCGCGCGAGCGAACGAGCGGCGCCCCGGGGAATCATTTTGCTGAAAAATCAAGCGACCGCGTTCCCCTCGAGCCAACGAAATCGAGGACAACAGCGGATGCTCGACGCTCGTGCACGATCTTGTTTAAAGTCCTTTTTAATTGCGTTTCTTCCGTCGATCGTAGTTATATATTCAAGATCTAACGTAATTTATTTTTAATTCTTCAATCCTTTACGCGCTACAACTCTGCCAACAGGTAAAATTAAATCTGTACATAAAAAAAAGCAGCTTCCACTTTTTCCATCGCGATTTAAATCGCCTCGAGGCAAAGTTCTCGAGGTTGATCATCGGTCGTAAATTTTTTGCGGAACCTGAAACGAGGAAACTAGGACGACTTTACGATTCCACGGTGTGCGCTCGACGCATCGAATGCCTGGGACGAAACAATCGTGGCGCGCTCGCGCGCGCGCAGGTACGCGCTTGGACAAGGCTCGTTATCGTCGCTCGTTGCATATCAAGCCATGACTGTCCGCGCGCGACCGTTGATCCTAAGCACGAGGAACAGTGTCAACAGCTGACCAAGCGATACGTATCGACCTCGCGCATCGTGTTGCTAACGTGGACCTCGTTAACACGTTCGAACCGCATTCTGTGCGCTGGAATTGAACGCGCCAGGTGCGCGAGCCGCGACAAATCCGCTTCTGTTCCGCGCTGCTACCAAAGAAAGCAACCCTCTCTGGAACCGCACGCGAGCATCGTGGCTCCGTCGCTTGCCGCGATGTTTTCTATTGAAATACCAGAGAGAACTGCTAGTTAAGCGACTGGATTATCTCGCTGTTCCAATATACACGTAAATATTGAAAAGCAGTGGGGTGCACGTGCTGCTTGTGTAAACGCGGACAAGGGTGCGCGTAGAACGTCGCGAGGGGCTCGTACCACGCGGGTTAAACGCTTAATGAGGGGACAAAACCGGCGTCGCACGTGGCTACGCATGGCACCCCTTTCCACGGAACAAAAACGGTCCACGACGGAAGTCGCGATATAATATTATGATGTAATAATGGGAGCACGGGAACCGAGCGGTGACGGTGACAATGACGCGAGACCAGGCACATCGTTGACGGGGGGAGGGAGACTCTGCAACCCCTTTACTCCATGGCAAGTTCCTGCGCGAAAAACCGAGGGGTTCCACGGAACGCAGCCACCCTCCGCGGCGCTGCAATTGTGCGAAGAAATGTGGGCCATTCAGAGAGGGTAGAAGGACGCGTTGTCGTCCTGGCTCTGTCAACAAGGACGATCAGGGGTGGATTCAATCTTCCGCGCGGGGTGTTTCGAAAGAATCGCGCGGCGGACGTCCATTTGACCCTGTTCGCGCGGCACTATGTGGTCGTGCGTGTCGTAGAATTTGGGTTACGAGAACGGAACGGTGTGGCAAGTATCTCTTTATAATTACAGTGCTAGCTAATAATGGGATACATCGAGAGCAGGTTTTATTATTTCGTTTTTTGGGCGGTTTTTTAAATCGCAACGCGTCCGTACCTGCAGCTCGCGGAGTCATCGAGCAACCCCTCGCGGTTCTCAGCGACTTCGTCTCCCCGTGGCTCGGTTCGTCGAGCTGAAGCACCGTCGAGCCACCCTCGAGGGAAACACAAAGACGAGCCCACGAAAACTGCAGGAACAGCCCAAGCTGGGAGGAAGTCCCGGGCTGGTACCAACGCCCCTTTGATTTCTCGGCCGATTAAACGCGGCGTCGCTTCTTCCCCGGCGAATCTCGAGACGAATGCCGTGAAATCAAAGCAACAGGACCGAGGGAATCGACTCTCTCTCTCTCTCTTTCTTTCTCTCTTTTTCTGGCTGCTCTCCCCGTGGATTCGGTTAACGAGGACCGCCCTCGTCTACAATTTTATCGGTCGGTAACTAAAACTCGTTCCCCGACGTCTGACGCAATTAAATCCAGACGCCAGGCTTTATATCGGGTGTCTGCTAAATTCCAGCTGGCTCGTGTGTCGCGATAACGCTCGAGCAATAAAATTTCCACGACGCTACTCGCCAATTTCATACAAAAACCAGGAAAACGGACTTCGATAAAAAAAAGACTAATGCAATCGAGTGGAAAATAAACGCAAGCAAAGTTTGTAAACGGTGTAAAGGTTAAGATACCACGCAAGATAGAGGGCCCTTTCCACGAGCGTTTATTATTTCCATGCACGGTGGCCGCAATGCGGCACGAAGGTAAGAGATATGCAAATCGACCGGCTTGTACCTGTTGCGTTCTATTTAAACGGGTTGCACTCGCCGTCCGTGGTCTCGTGCTCGCCTCTTAACAGACTTTCCCGAACCGTAGGCCCGCTCGAACCCCCCCTTTACAAATAATGAGTTAGTTGCCGCGCGAATTATGCAACCACGCGGGCGGAGGGCACCGTCCACGCGGCCGCCAACAGCGTCCGTCACGTTGGAATCTTTCGTCATGGTAAATGCGCAAGTTGGTTCGCGGCGTCGTCGGCTCGTTGCCGGCCCTTAATTGTTCTAAAATAAGCACTGACTCAGACGCGACGCCTTTAACTGGACTTAATCCGTTTGTATGGTTCGCCATGTCGGTCCAGAACCGCGACACGAACGCTCGAACCGTCTTCTCTGGTTTGTGAGTGTTTCGCAAGCGGAGGAGGTGCTGCGAAAGCTCATCAGCAATCGAATTCTGTCCTTCGTCCTTTGTAGCTCTGTTTCTGAGTACAGAAAGCAATTCTGACGCGCGAAACGACGACGATCGCGATTTTTCCCGTAGAAAGCGCGAACACTCGAACCGTCTTCTTCGACTTGCGAGTGTTTCGCAAGCGGAGGAGGTGCTGTTGAAGCTCATCAGCAATCGAAGTTTGTCCTTCATCCTTCGTACTTCTCCGTTTCTGAGTACAGAAGGCAATTCTGGCGCGCGAAACGGCGACGATCGCAATTTTTCCCGTGGAAAGCGCGAACGCTCGAACCGTCTTCTTCGACTTGCGAGTGTTTCGCAAGCGGAGGAGGTGCTGTTGAAGCTCATCAGCAATCGAAGTTTTTCCTTCGTCCTTCGTACTTCTCCGTTTCTGAGTACAGAAGGCAATTCTAGCGCGCCAAACGGCGACGATCGCGATTTTTCCCGTGGAAAGCGTTCGTTTTCCACGAGTGAACAGCGGATAATCGCGCGTTATGCATTCAACGAGCAAACCCCAGGGGTCGTCGAACGATCGGTCGATCGTCTCGCGTGGCTTCGAGCGAAACAGTCGGATGATCCGTGAGAAGAAGCCCACGGAATAATAACGCGAGCGCTTTTAAACGCTCGTTAAGTCGGGCCCGCGTTACCCGCTCGTGTGTATACGCGCCACGGCGGTGCCGCAACGGGCGACGAGTGGTAAAAGCGGCGAAGATGGAAGCCCCGGTAAATTGTGCTTTTTGCGCGGGAACAATGGAGGTTAATTCGTTTGTTTGGTATGTTGATCCCTCTTATTAGGATGAGTAGCAAACAGTGAAATTGACTCGCGCTCCTGGTAATTATTACGCAACCAGTCGAACGAATTAGAAGAGGAAATAAGAGAGGAACGATGGAACACAATCGTCGTTCGACGATCAATCGCAGATATCACGTCCAGGAATAAAACTGGTGGCCGCGACGACGCGAAAACATCAAATATCGTTTAAGACCATTGGAGGCCGTGTTCGAGACACGCAACCGGTGGTACACACTGGAAGCAAGGCCGCGATTAACATAATGCAGCGCGTGGCAGCGTGTCGAGGAGGGGCGAGCGCCTTGGCGAGCTCGAGAGGCATCATCCAGTCGTCTTTTTCACGGAAGACGAGCCGTCCAAACAGCCCTCGAATTTCGAGTGCAGTCGAGCTTTAAATAACCAGCGCGATTAAAGCTTTATCTGACGTTTCTGGGGGGCGTGTAGTGGCGATCGCGTAATTACGCACGCGGCGCGCGTAGATGCGTCTATCGCGGCAGCCTCTGTCCTCCTTTCCGATCGACTTTTGCCATCAGCCGACCATTGCTGACCCCGTTCGACGCCAATCCAGCGGAGTCCACGCTTTGTTCCGATCGAACGGATCCGATCGGTCGACTCAGCGTTCTAAATCGTGTACACACGACTGTATAACAACGAAACGCATCTGTACTTCGTCGAAATAAATGTAAATTCAATTCTTCATCCGTCTACCTCTACTTCGAACGCGTGTATTCTGTAGAGAGCTTAAACAATCGCGTCCAGAGACTGAAAGCAGACACGTATACACGCGGATAAAAATCCGTCGCGACGAGCGCAACAGGTGTCCTCCGATGAAAAATGTCCCCGTCGCGGTTGATCGATCGTTTTCTATATCTTATTCTGGGAAAACGCGACCAGCGTCGACGCCGTTCGCGAAGGGAGACAAGCGCCGCGTAACTGTCTCCCCAGCCATAAAAGTGCCGGCGTCCATTGGATTTGTTGCACCGTTTTTGGTAGGAGCGGGACGAAATCGTCCTATATGGGCGCGTTCGGTGACGGCCAGAAGGTGAACGATAACTCGCGAGCACGAAAACGTGCTCGCGGCTCGATGACGCACGACGCGCGCGACACGCGTCGCGGCAGGGTCGCGCGCTCGGTTCGAAAACTAAGCGCGCGGCTTTTACTAGCTGACGATGACGCTACCTGTATGGACTTCCTCCGAGCGAATGAATGAATATGCATGCTGAATTTAATTAACGAGTCAAGGCCGTAACTGTTTCCGTTGCAAACGCAGCGCCATCGCGCTACCAGGTCCCCCCGTCCCGTTTTCACCCGTCGCGCATGCGACACTTCTTCTTCCTTCGTCCCGTATCGTCCTCGACGAAAGACTATCGATCTTTCTCAGCCAACGTCCACGGATTCCTCGACGCGACGCCAGCCACAATGGCAGGAATGGAACGTCGCGGTTTCATAATCGGCAGCCGTCGTGGAATCGTTACGAAACGGACACACGCGATATCGTTTATTGATTCCGCTGGAACGTGACCAGCGAAGGAACGACTGTTTAACAAGCGCCGCGATAGGTGTACGCGACGCGATACGATCTCGTCAACGTCGATCCGCACCGTTTTCGCCCATTAAGAAATTCCTCCAAGCGATCGCTGCGAAATATCTAAGTCGGCCATCCGAGGGTACCCCCGTTCGCCACCACCGCGCGAGTACCACGGAAACGCAGATAACGAATGTAGCAGCGTTCCAATTTAAGGAGAGTACCAATATATGCGAAAGCATCTGCGTCCTGAGATCCGTTCAATTCCAGTTGGTATAAATCGGTCTCGCTTCAGAGGGCGCGTCGTCGAGGAGTGATAAGTCACTCTGGCGATGCCTCGAGGCAACGAGGACGGCGGAAACATTCGGTAGTCGTTGTACGATCGCAAGATTGCGGTGGGATTCCACAAGTGCGAGGGTGGCCTCTGACTTCGTTCGCCAACGATAGAATCGGGTCAGGACGGAGCACTCCCTTCGCTCGATATCTCGTATCTATTCGAAGATCGATACGATAGCGGCTAGTAAGTCCCGTGGGACGAGCAATGCGATGCTTGGATTCGAGGAGGCAAACTGAACAGTCGACACGCGCGACGTGGAATTTTAAGATCTCTTGGTTGCTCGCCACTTGGATGATATACGAAAGGTGTTAGGATGAACCTGGGACTTAATCTCGTGAAACAATTGACGACAGGGTTCGCGACGAAGCGTCGTAGCGAGCGATAAACGTCGAGTACGGAAGGATACGACGGTGGGAAAAAAAAGAAACGAGCTCGATGGGATAGAGGGTGGGAAAGAGTGACTTCGGATAACGCTGCGGGGACGTATCGATTCCGTTGGCCTTTTGCGCGAACGTGGGCAGATGCATGCGGGCGTGTCCAACGAAATGAACCACTTTTCAGACCGTGGAATCCATACGGGCCTCGAGGTCGCGATCCTAAATGAAATTGTTCTTGCTTTCAATCGTGTTTGATCAAGTGCTGTGATTTACGATCTCGTCGAGTGTGGTCCATTGAAGTCGATTGGAAACGTGGTTCTGTGTTTCGATCCTTGCGTCGACGACCGCAGGGTTAGCTTGGAGTCCAACTTTGGGAAAGTTCGACTCAAACTCTGGCTTATCGCTTAAACGCGACACACTGTCCGCGGTTAGTTATCGTTTCTCTAGTTTGTTAGCTTTTGGTGCGCGCGCAAAAGATTGTTTAGACTGTGAGATCGTCTGTTAGTTTTTCTGTTTCGTTATTTGTTATTACCTCTTCCTTAATCTCCCAAATCCACCGACAATAAGCCGATTGGCGTGTATTTGCACATAATACTGAGACCGTTCGCCCCTCGATTTTCCACCTACGTTCTCTCGCGACGCGCTTCCTCGAGATACGCGACTCGATTCGTATCGAATGCTGTACGCTCGTGGAATCGAGAGATGCGTGGCTGCCCACGCTGCGTATACCCATAGACGAAAGGTCAATGAGAGTTCTTTGCAACCAACCAATGGTCCTCCACAAGAACCGCCTCTTAGCTAGAAAACGATGTCGCAATTTTTTCATTTTCTCCACGAATCTGTGTGGCAACTCGTTCTCCGTTGGCTGAAGCGCGGCTCTTGCCTCTTCGCGGAGATAAAACGAAGCAATAGCGAAAATGTCGCGACAACGAACCCGCGAGTGACGCTGCACACACGCAATTACATAGACGAGGGAGAAGGGAGCGCGGCACGAGACGACGGAAAAAGAGAAAGAGGAAGAAGACGGGGGGACAAAGCGTGGAATGAGAGGGAACGAGGAGGGCACAATAAATGTCAGAACAACGACCTCGCAGTGGCTCGTCGGCCAGACGGATCGTTCGACCATCGCGAGCCGAATATTCGCCAACGCCACGACGTTTCCAACTTTCCACCCTCGATACTGAGCGCTCGATTCCGTCCAACTTCGTCGGATCGATCCTTGCGGTCGCACGACAAGCGAGAACGCGCGACACAGGGTGGCATCGCTCGAACTCTATCCATCATTCGACTGGAATAAGGCAATCCTTTGGCCAGCGAAGGGCGTTCACCAAGTTTTCGGGCGTACAATGGGCCATCAGGGTGAATTGTGATGCGAGAGGTGTCGGTCACGATCGATGGCCGATCGGTGAAAGGATCGAGGACGGGGAACTTCCGGCAGAATCGAAATGACTTCGACCATCGTCCCCTGTACTTTGTTTGGCGCCACAGGATGTATTTATAGGCGCCTGAAAATCCGCCTCGACAGGCAATCGTTGCAAAAAGAGTGTCCCTTCCTTTCTAAACTGGTCTCGTCGTTTCGTCTCCCCCGTGTCAAGGCCGCATATGCGCGAATTCGCTATTTTCGTCGCGAGATATGACGAATACCTCGCGGAGGAAGGGAAAAAGAGGCACAGAAAAAATATTTCCAATTTTATTATTCCACTTTTAGTAGAGCCGCTACTGAATTAGAATCGTCAACCCTTCCCAAATACGTTGGTCGCTGGTAACCGTACACCAGTTCCCGGTACCAGAAACTCTCGATGGGATCGCGGCAGAACGACCTTCGCGAATCTCGCCGTTCAACGGTGCACGCAGCATCTCGACTCGGAACATGGCGTCATACGATAATTTTGGTTTATGCCAACATCTCCGGTTCCTTCCCCCCGAAAAGAAAACTGGGTCATGCCACGGGTATTTATAGAGCCCGAAAAGGGGGTTGCGGAAACGGTAAAAGAGGTGGGGCGCAGCCTGGAGAAAACTATTATTGGAGCACGCGGGTTATTCGCACCCGACGTCTCGTTCGCCACGTCGACTAATCGAACCTGGGCACAGACGACCTGGCCACTCTGATCTCGAGCTCGACTTCTACCCCCTTGTTATCGGGTCATTTGTATTCTCCCTCGATCGACCCCGTCGCGGCGCGTCTGGTGTACTTTCATTTTCGTCGGTCGTGGGGTCGAATCGATTTCATCCATGGTCGAGCTCCGTCCACGAGTCCTGGTTGCGAACGCGCGATACGCGTCAGTCGTTTCCCGTCGAGGAGAAAACGAGCGGAAAACGTCGAACGAGGAACGGAGCGAGGGGGGAGAGCGTGGGATTACTCGAAAGGAGGTAGCGCGTGAAGAAAGACATCGCGATGGCGGAGGAGGTGGAGGAGAGTCGCAATTAGTAGTTGCACGGGAAACGCGCGCGGTAATGAGCCACGACCGCTCGCACTTCCGGGACGTTGAGGTTCCGCGGCCGCGAGAGAGGCTATTCCCGCTTTTCGTTTCATTATGCGCTACTTCCTCGGTTTCTGGAGGAACCGGATGGTGGATGCGACGATTGTTCCGTCGGGTTATTGTAGGCGAGTGCTGCTTTTTGTCGTTCGCGACTGGGTGCGCTCCGTCGCATCGGAAAGCGACGACACGCTCTGATAAGTCGCTGAATGCCACTTGAAAACGGGCGCGAAGGGATGCTGCTGTGTCGGTTTAAAAAAGAATAACCGTTTCGCCTGTGAATTGCGCCGAAGACGTAACAATCGCGACTCGCTACGCGTGAAACAGATTCGTTCCCATAAGTATACAAATTTTCCCTTGTTAAGATCAAACACTCGACAAGATCAAACTACATCGCGCGAACTTTGCGCGCACCAACGCCATATCCCCGCGGGTATATCAATCACGTGGCCAGTAAATTTTACGGTTCTTGCTTAGCGTCGACCGTGGAATTTCAACGGCGGTAATGAGCACGTTCGAACTGTCCGGTTTTTGTCGTTCGAAGTGAAACGGAACGCGTGCACTCGTTACGTGGATGCAGATATGTCGGCAGACTAATTAAGCCGTTCGCGATACATCCGTCCTGTCGTCGCGATGCCAGCAAGCTGGTGGCGCTTGACGCGCTCGTCAATGGTCCCGCGACGACCCTTCGATTGATGCACCCGCAACGATCAACATGCCTGCTACGTTTCCGGTTCAAGGTATCGCTGTCAGTCGCGACACGCTACGAGAATAGTACGTTTCTGCGAATCACTTCAGCTGCGTCTCGTCGCGATACCAAGCGATAGAATTCGAACATAAATGTTTCATGGAAGCGACCCTATTATGCTCGCGATCGACGCGTCGGATCGCTCGATTCGAGGGGAATCGACGCGGGAAGAAATTTGCATTCCGATCGAAGTTCGTCACTTGGCGGAACGATAAAGGCGAGGCGATACGAAATTCTCTCGCGCGATCGATTAACATGATAATTCACGATTTATTAAGGTACGCAGGGGGCGGCGAGGGGACGCGAGAGAACGTGGACGCGGTCGAAATCGGCGCGGAACAACGAGCAAAAATTCTCCAGGCGTCGGATGACGTAACACGGGCGAGCGACGACCATGCAAAACCGGCGCCGCGGATTTGCATTTCGCAATGGCCAGTAAAATCGCGTCCTCTGCCTCCCCTCGCCTGCTCTCGTGTCTTCGGGGCAACGCGTGTTATTTGCACGCTGACATGCACGCGTTTCGTCGAATCGTGCTCGTGAAGCATAAACACGACGAAAATAGTGCGCGTCGAAATGGTGCGTAACAGTTTATTCCGCTCCTACATTCCATCGACGAGGAGAATTCCGGAGCATCGGCGCACGGTTACGGTAGTAAATATCGGTGGCAAACGGCGTTCGTCGCGCGCTATAGCTGTTTACCGATACGAAACGACGCCGTTCACTCTATTTGCTCCGCATTATCGCGGCAGTATCGTGTGCAAATAATTTCGATAACAATATACACTTTTTCGCACGTCCGCGCAGCAACGCGGACTTTGAAGCGGTTCGACGCGCGCGAATTCCTCGACTTCTCCCGTGCGACCAGCCGAGTTTCAAGGGAAGCCAGAGAGCTTCCGAGGACGCTCCTTTATTAACGTAGATTCACTTCCCTTGGGCGAGCGTCGTAAATCATCGACTCGCCGATGGTTTAACGTCCAAGCACCAGGCTCGAGGCCCAGTTTCTCTCGTAGCAGCGAGCAAGAGAAAACGCGTCGAGAAATATACAGCCTCTCGACGCATTAACTATTTCTGGTGTCTATCGGCGGAGGGAAGTCGGTTCTTGCCGCGTCCCCAGTGATTGAGCTTCTCGAAAGCAATTTGTCTTCGCCGCCGTCGCTGCCGCGCACCAACGGAAGATCGACCAGTCGCAAAAGAAAGCAGCAACCGCCGCGACTCGAACGCAATCGCGACCCCTAGATCGATCCTAACGCTGCGCGTTTTTTTTTTTTTCAAGGACTTATCTCCCTCGCAGGGGTGGCTCTTCGTCCAGTGTGTCCGTTCGAGGCTCGCACGAATACAGGAACAGCGTGGGAGGAGTCCAAACGAGTCGATCGATCGGAAGGAAGAGCCAAACAGTGGCGCAGCGTTTCACTTTCGCCTTGAAACGATCTTGGAGGAATAACATTTTATGGGGTCTATCGCGACGGACGTAGCCTCGTTATTCTTCTCCTATTCTCCTCGCTATCTTTTATCGTCCAGTGGAATTTATGCAAAATTTTACGAGCGTTCCAACCAGCCTCGAAGCCATTCTACGACGAAGGGAAAAAACGCTGGACGTGTTCTACGAATTATTCCAAGGAAGAAAAATGCCACGCACATTTTCTCGGGATGTACACGATTTCGAGAGATATTCGAGATTGCAGCTTCCTCTAAACGGGTGAAAGTCGCATTAGCGTGTCCGGCTGGCGCATAGAGAATCGCGAGAGGAAACACGGCGTCAGGTCTGGCCGCTGGTATCGTCGTACGCATGTTTCACAAGGATTCCGGTCGCTTTATCGCCGACGGCACATCCTTAACGCTGCACATTCGCGAGTATCATCGACTTCCGCTGACGTCAGGCCTCCCCCTTTCCCTGTAACGCCGTTTCCGGCGCGCTGAAAGTGAATCGGCTGGCCGAGCCTCGTCGCCTACCGTCCGCGCGTTCTCTCGAGGAGGACGTTTCCTTCTTCCTGACGGTCGAGGCTATTGTTCCTCTCTGCTTAGCTGTCCGCAGAAACGCAGAGGCGTCGAGGAAGTCGAACAGAGTCGAGAGCCGCGCGAGATGTGCACCGAAATTCGCGACGGACGGACAGATTATGGAGAACACCGTCCTGGTCAAAGGTTCGCTGTTCCGCAGCCATGTCGGTTCATTATCGCGAAGATACGGAGATTTTTATTAGCCGTGATTCGCGGCTCTGTCTCGAACGTAATAAATTCAGAGAGAGAGAGAGAGAACGAGCGATGCATTCGATGCCGCGTACCTAACGTTCGCAACATGAAACAACTGTCTGAGGCGCGTTATCTCGCGGAAAATATTCCCCCGTCGCGCGTTAACCGAGTGTGTATGTGCAACGTCGAGCCAGAGAGCACCAGGCAAAAAAGAAGGCCTGAGAAGAGAGCGGGCGTTGCACGGACGGCTTCCGGAAGCGGCGGCGACTCGCGATTCCGTAATTTTTCCTCGTACGACCGTTGTGCATTGGCGATCGCGCGGGGTTTCGCCCGCGCATCGATACATCACGCTACGAGCAATTATACAATCTCGTTAGCATTCTTTCGCTGGTGGAACTGCTATCGCAAATGAATGGATCCCTTTCATACGCGTCGAGCCACGCGCTTCTTGCCAACTCTCGGCTCGCTCCTCTCAGAGCGCGTGTTGCGACTCCACGTTTAAGTGCCCCGGCGCTCTGGCTGTCACCGTCTCCCTGGAGAATCCTCCACGATCTCTCCACCTCGACGGTTCATTAACTTCCACGGTGTTCCGCGGTGAGAAGATAAAGGATCGATGCAAAAACAGCGGCCTCGCGCTTTAAAGATCGGCGCGCGCTACTGGGCAACGCTGGCTTCGATTACGCTTCTAATGCCAGCAACCAACGATACAACGAGCCGCCAGCGAGCGAGCCTTGAAACAGTTTTATCGCCTAGGTAATACTTAGCATCGAAACATCGAGTAAGATAAAACAGTCTTAACCTTCTCCACTGTGTGCACGAAACAGAGACTATCAAATGCACGCAATACGCTCTTTGTCTGGTCAACTCGACTTCATCCGTGCCATCGAATCATTTTTCTGAATCATACATATGCGTACGCGTCACGCATGGTTTTACGCGTTGCGAGTAACACGCGAACAAGCCAAGTATCTGCGCAGAGTATCCGATAGACGAACAGTGCATCTCGATGTGCGCGTACGTAACACGTCAGTAATTAAATTGCGAAACTTCCGGAGCGTGCGTCTACGCAGGGGACCAGCGAGCGATCCGCAACCGGAAGGAGGTCGGATCTCCGGTAGCAGTCCTCTCCGTTCGAGTGACGCCTGCGGCGTATCCACGAGAGCGGCGCTCGAGGTTCGTTTGCACAGCGTCGAAGATCGCCTCCTCGAGAATGAATTCTTTCGACGGTCGAACAAAGCCCGCGGGTCGTCGACAAATGTTTGCGCGGATGACTTGAATGAGCATACCGAGCCTGGTGTCAATGAAGACGTTGACGAAACGGTCTGGAAGGGTGCGCGAGGAACGCTGACTCTCGCGTGGGTAGATAAGCTACGCACATAGGCGCTATCGACGTTATCAATCGCCAGTTAATCGTGAAACGGGCGCCGGACCAACGTCGACGCGTCACTCGCGGCATAAGTATGAAAGAAAGTAATAAACAAGGTTAATAGACGCGAAACGGGGAGGAGGGGGTGCACAGCCCTGACGTGGGCCGTGGAAACCGCGATTTACACGCTGAGAAAGAGAGAGACGCGCGGATCTCGCGGTGATGCAACGCGCAGACATCGCACCGATCGACTGTAACTCGAGTGACTTATCGGCTATTATTACCCTCCTTGTCTTCGCTATGCATCACTGTCAGTCGTTAGCCTTTCATACGCCATTCAGAGCCTTTTTTTTCCACCCGTGGAAGAGTGCTTAATTATCGCCCTCTATAAATACACGCCGGCGCGTAACGTTCTTTCGATAATTTCATATAATGGGCTTTGTACGCGAGCCAGCGGACGTTAGAGCGATAGAAGTCGCCTAAGGATTACTATAAATAAATTAATAACGACCAGAGCCACCGATCGTGGCCAACAAGCGTCGACTCGTTTTCTCCCGTTCGAGCCCTCTTTTCGTTAATCGGATAAACGCTCGCCTCGTATCTTGGTCTCGATCATTATCACCAGCTATCGATCCTTCGTAGTCCTCACAGCGACAAAGATAAAGACGTCGCGAACCAATTTGGCTTCTAATCTATCAAAGTTATGAAGCGGCGCGCGCGACAAGAGCCAGCATACTACATACTAAACACCATGAATGGACACGAAGGCGTTCGAGTGAATGGAAACCAAGAGGCGAGTTTCGCCTACGCGACTCTCGGCTCGTATAGGCAGACAGGTCCTGGCGCACATGCCGTCACACGCTGCACGGGGACCTTTGCGTGCGATTATGGATACCAAGAGGCCAATCGTACCTTCGAGTGCACTGGCGCGCCACGTGAGAACGAGAATATCCTGCGAAATTATCCGAACAATTATCAGCCACTCTCGCGTTGCTCGATCAGATCGTATCGTCGGTACTCTTGGCGCTCCAAGCTGAATTATTACACCGATGCGTGGTAACCAAAGGTATCAGCGTTGCGGTTAGACAAAATTCACCGCAATAACAGTTCGCAGCTCGCGATACACGCTAAGTCTAATATTGATACAAGCTGATAACACGGAAAGATCATTCAAAGTCGTTAAGAAATGACCCGTTATCACTCGCGTCTGGAATACCCGCGATCGAGACGATCAAACTCGACGGGAGAGTCGCGACGATCGAGCGTGATATTCCCCTATCGGCGACGGGAATGCATTCGAATGATCGACGCGGCGAATGAACGCGTCGCGAAGCGTAGCGTCCGATGCATCCGCTCGTAAGTGAAACCCGTTCGAGGGTAACGAATCCGCGTAATTAAACGGCAGCGAGTGGAAATATTAAAGGAACGCCGCTCGATTTACGTTAACGAGTCGCGCGAGCGCACCCCGCCAGCTGGGAGGAACGGACTCGCGGAGAGGATGCAACGACTTCGCGCGCCTCGTATCAGCGCCGAGATAAACGTATCAGCGCGAGATTGCTGGCGAACGGGGGTGGCCACGGGGGGCGGTGAAAAAGGGAGAAGTTAAAATCAGCAGCTGTAATCCAGGTATGCACTTGGGCGCGTTGCCAAGGCGCTAGGAATGCGGCGTGCATCCCAGCTTCGGACTCGATCGCCGCGTACGAGGGTACACGAGTATGCACTCAACGAAATTGCGCGAACGCATCGAGAGGAACCTTGCTCCGCGCGTACGCGTTTTCGCGAGGAAACAGAGGCTTCTCTTCGAGCGAGTAATATCGTCCGCTTCGGACGAAAGAAGAGATTCAAATCGCTGTAACTTCGATGAAGATCCCTCGTGGAGAAAAAACATTGTCGCTCCAACGTTTCAGCTGTTATCCCGTTTTTATCTCGTTCGAAAAGAGTGTACGTAACATTTTGAGCAATATCTGTGCCACGGACGAGACCTCGACGACCCATTCCATTCGCTCCCACTGTGCGTTTCAAGGTTCCAACTGCGTATTTTCGAGAAAAATAAGTAATCGAAAGCGTCCACGCGCCGCTGATACGGCTGCGTCGCTTTTGCCACGTTACTCGAAATTTTCGAGTTGAGCAAGAGGAAGGGGAGAGACAGAGAGAGAGTGTGCGAGTCGATCATCTGCGCAAATACCTTCTCGTTCGTGCAAGGTCGTCGCCGGCGAGTCTCGCGGCGGGTTGTCGTATTCAAATCGCGCGAGCCACGAGATTGCTTTATGTCTCGCGATACAAACTGCCTTCTCTGGCTACCGACTCTCCTTCGAACGGAATTTCATTGCTCCTTTTACCCGTCACGCCAGATATTATCAGCGAATAGAATTACCATCCCCACAAATTTTCGCTGCACCCTCTCCGCTAGCTCGTCCGACGCTTCGTTCCAGAGGGTCGTCGAGCCGCTGCGGGACCGTACGGAAAAGCAACGCACCGCGATGGAAGCATAATTGCATTCGCAACTTGATAATTAAATGAACAGCCGTCGTGGCGCCACGCTGTGTTTACCTTAACACGCTATCGTACGTATTTCCACGGTGTTAATCAACAGAAGACCTTCTGCCACTCCACGATTTCATCGTAAGAATTTTCGCCTGGTCGAAATGTATCCTTTGAATCGCGCGTGAAAGGGTGGCGAAGAGTGGCCCCACAAAGTGCATTCTCCGAACGTCATCGAGGTTGGCGCGAGACAAAAGATCAACGCGTCGACGTGGCTCACCAGCGGTGTCCGCCAGATATTTTCACGAGTCGAATGCACAGTCTAAATGCACCGCTCCGCGACAAAGTGCATCCGTTGCGTAACTTCCGAGAGTTTCTTGCAGAGAGGAAAGTTCTCCGCGCTCTTGTCAATGATGTCATTCATGCGAAAGGTCGATTACTCCTATCCCTGCTACGCGCGTATCGTCATACCGGATTGATAAACTCCTTCGAAGAACGGGAGGGAGGAAACGGCGCGGAGATCGGAGGGACCGCTGCTGGTCGATGCATGAGCGTGACACGGTGAGTCACACGCGTCGAAAAAAGAAGACGCGGCACGAGGAATAGGTGAAATCAGCCCCTTGCGGTCAGCGCTTCCTTCGTGGAAGAAACTCGCAAATGGCGGACTATATCCGCCCGCTGGCATTGAGATATTTCCAGCGAGCTATCATCCACGGATCTTTTATTTCGCACTATCCGTTGCGAAAATAAAATTCACACCCGCCGCGGACGTTTCGATCCGTGGACCAACGGGCCAGCGAATCGTTACGAAACGAAATGTGACGGGGTGGCTGACGTCACTGGCTATGTTTAAACTGTGAGTAGCGACGAGGCTGCAACCGCGCTGCTCGCTCGGCCTGTGCAACGGATCAGAAACGGATGCGGTGCGTGCACCAGGCTGTTCCTGCTGGTAGACGCACAATGTACCATTGTCTCTTCCTCTTTCGCGTGCGCCCGCCTTTCTCTGACGCCGCTTTTATTTCCCACCAACGTACGGCCACAGGCTCCTGCGTGTCCGCGGCTCGTGTCCGTGTACGAGTCGATGTTCAACAACGCGAACGAAACGATATCGAGAGAGAGGCCACGGGGAGAGATAGCTCCACGCGCCGTTGGCACGTTCGTGGGTGACAATTTACCGTGCCGATAGAACGAGACTCTTCGCGAAATAACCTTTACTGTCCCAGCGGATATACTTAGCGATGAAACGCGACACACCTTTCCACCGTTCCACGTGCGTTACGATCCCAGAGGCGATGCTGGGTGAATTCGAATGACAGTCGAACGAGTCGATGGGACATGTCGACGAGGGGGTGAACTCGAATCCGGTATGAACGATGACCGTGCTTAACGACCGACGCGATTTAGGCAATATCAAGCAGAATAATAGGATTCCGCGGCGAGGCTCACGATAAACGTGGCAGGCGACATGCAACGAGGAGGGTGGAAAGATGGAACCGCGTGCGCGTGAATCATCGTTCCTTCCTGCCATTAATGGGAGCCAGTCGAGTGCATATAATATTCCGAGCGGATTCCGGTCGCATTGTTGGATTCCGGGTTGAACGTCGAAGGAATCGAGTGCAACACTTTATAATTCCAATGATAGGTTTACGCACGAGATACACGGTTTAACGAAAAGTGTGATAAATCCAGAATTCTGCATATGAAGAAGCTAATTTTGTTTCTGGGCTTTGGTATTTAACCCTTTGAATACTGAATTATTTGGAGACTTTTATGCACATATAACGGCATATATGTAAAGTGAAGGAATCTTGAGATATCAAAAAACCTATCCCGTGGCACAGTGGCTGGAAAAATTGGAGTATTTATAATAGTTCTTTTTGACCAATACGAACCCAATTTAGATTTTTTTACTTGAGACATAAGAATACATAATGCAATATATCCTTTCATTTCATCCACAGTTACTGGAAACCACTTTAGGTTTCGTTTATTTGCACCTTCTTTCGCAATTATTTGACTGGCATATCTATTCGTTTCTTCTACTATCATTTTCCAAAAAATTTCAGTAAGAACTTGGTCTAGCACTTTCAATGGTGTAGGATTATCACCTAATTTGCGCAGGTACAAAGCATTGATTCCAGCTATTTCTTGAAATTCTTTTATATCAGCAAGATTTTCTTTTTCTTCCCAAACCCATTGTTCTTGCGATGCTTGCAATGTTCTTGCAAAACTCAACGCCTACTACTCAAATTCAGATGACGGAGT
Source organism: Xylocopa sonorina (assembly GCF_050948175.1). NCBI lineage: Eukaryota > Metazoa > Arthropoda > Insecta > Hymenoptera > Apidae > Xylocopa > Xylocopa sonorina. The sequence goes on along the minus strand of NC_135193.1, from coordinate 20,367,793 downwards.
CAGACTCGTCCACCGTAACTTCGCCCAAGTAAACAGATGACGAGTCTCACTCGTCAAATGTACTCAAAAGGTTAAGGGACTTGTAAGAAGCTTGGAAAGGGATATGGTTTTATAGGTTGAAGGTGATGCGAGAGACGACTAATATTTCGGGTGCATCACCGTTTAAGATGGATCCGTATTTACAAAAGACAGTAGTGAAATAATGAGTTGACATCCAACAGCACGACGGGATTAATCGACTGGTAGTCTTCGTCGCGTTGCAGACGTCGACCGGTTTTCTCGAGGCTGTCGGACCACCGGTGTCGAGGCGAGCGAAATTAAGTTCGCATATTTCGTCCGCGGCCAGCGGAGTCGGCGAAAGAAATTGAAATATCGTCTCGCACGAGCGGGCACCGCGACGAGTGTCGCAAACCGCTCCGCCATCGATCACCGATACCTGTATCCGCCGTTCTACCAGCGATCGCGAACCTGGATGGACGACAACCAGCCGCGTATATATTTAGCATAGAACTCGTAGCATCGCCGTCGAAGGCTCGCGTGGACAAAGATCCGTTCATGTGCCGCTGGCTAGGGATCGAATAAAACCGATCGACCGCACCGCGCGTCACTTCCTAGCCTCCTCTGCCCTCCTCTCTTTCGGCCTCCTTTTTTCCTTTCGATCCATAGATCCGAACAGATCCGATCACGAGCCTCGACCGTGCTGGCTGAACTTCGAAACGGCGCACAGTGGCCGCATTCAGACGATTTATTAGACGCGTAGGCTGTTACCTCGGATAATTGCGTGCCACGCATCGAAGAAGTAACGCACACGAATACGATTAGCTATTATGGAAGGAGCGAGAAGCGTGCGAAGGTTGATCCTCGTCCGTGCCTTCGTCCTTCGTCTTTCAACCCCTACGCTGAACTTTCGTAAAAGTTTGTAGGTCCGTAAACGGGGAGTATCAAGGGGAGACCCGTATCGGGTGTAGACTAAGTAAATACACATGCGTCTTTGCGCGTTCAATATGTTTGACACGGGTGTCGAATGTCGATCGTAATGCGCGCCGGATGGTGGAGAGCGCGTTCGTTATAATCGCGTCGGCGGTGAACGGATCGAGAATCGACGCGTACGCCTCGCGTAGTTCACTCGAAGCGGTGCGGAGGATGGAGCGAGCGAAACGAGGCCTCCGTTAAATCACCGTTTATTGCTGTTACGGGAGCAGTTCATTTGCCTGAATAAATTTTAAACGGACCAGGCTGACGCTTGCCTCGAACAGGTCTTTTCCGTCGATCAAACATTCCCCTTCCAAGGATCGATCAAGATGGCCAGCTTCCAAAAACTCGAAGACTTACACGCTTCCCGTGCGTGGTTCTCGGAAGTGCGCAAAGTGTTTACAAAGTGGCACCTGTAACCTCGTTCGTTCGCCGCTCCAATTCGCAGAGGAGTCGCGCGACCTGAAAACGAGCGAGGTTGAACCTCGTCAGACGGTAGCCACTTGTTGGGACGTCGTCAGAGGGTTATTTAATCGGCCTCGCGGTCCCAATCGACTTTCCACAGGTCTCGTGTTCGTGTGCCTTGACACGATCGGTCTGTGCGCGTGTTTCCTTCGCGAATTGCGCGTCCTTGCGCCAATCAACGGTAACCACCGGCGAGATTTCCGTTCACTCTCGTTTAATCGGCCGTGTACGCTCGCGATGCGAGTGCGAGCTGGTGCCGGGTACCCGCCGCCGTTTCTAACGCGCATTGTATTGTCGCGCCATGGCCGATTGGACGTGAAATCACCGTTCACGGCTTCGTAAACAAGTCGGAGAAAGCCAAGCCTTATATAGTTCCGCAGGAAAGAGACGCGCGCGCGCGCGTAGTAGTTTCGTCGTCGTTGAAAACGACGGCTACTGCTGCCCACGCCTGACGTTTCACGTGTTTCCGTTTCTGGGCCCGGTGTGGAAATACCGCGGGGCACATCCGCTTTCGAGCGAGTCTTAACGACGACCGTGTAACCGAGTCGGCAGTGGTTCGAGGGGGAAGTGACGGATTACGAACGGCTGCGTAACTTCTGAAAGAGCCGGTGGCTGGGGAGGTCGAATACATAATTACGGAACGGATGGAAAGACTGGCCTTACGAGGAGTTATCGAGGACGAGCGACCAGAGCTTAGATATTTGCGTTAATGTTATGTTTCCGTTCGAGTCTCCAGCCTTGCGAGTAAGCCGTATGCATGCACGCTCGTATGTAACCAGGCAGCAGTCGAAATGGGGTCCAAGGAACGTCAAACTTTTACGAGATTTTAGAAGTAGTTCTTGGAACCCTCGTACGTTGACGTTACAGCTAAAACGAGTGAAAAAAGTGGAGATAATGGGCCCAAACAACTGGTGTCTAGAGGTTGCTGCTAGTCGAATGCTCGACACTAGAGTACAGCTAGAAGTTTTCATAACGCAAAGTAAACTATGACAAGTTCGTCCGTCGATGGATAGGTACGTCGCGGCACAGGGTGGTACGCACGTGTGACGCGTGATTAAAGGGTGCGTGGCGGCAACTGATCGACAGGATCAACGAAGAAGATCGATGGTAATTTTCATATCGATCGCGCGTGCTCAATCTCGAACAAATCGTCATTTAAAACCGGCAACGGGCATTCGAGAACGCTACACTCCAATTACATTCACCGAGGTCTCTTCTTGCTAATCTGTGCGCCGAGGAGCCGTTTCTGCGAAGAGATCGCCTGACCTTTCTGATATAATTTAATAGGCGATAGAAGCTGTTATATCTGCGCAATAAACTATTTCTGCCGTTCTTTCCTCGCGGACGAATGACATCGCGAATCGTGCTCTCCTCTGTTTTATTTTCGAGATACCACGTTCGAGGCGCCATCGAAAGGGTACGCGACAGTTTCCAGAAGAGGGGAACGCGTTAAAATCCACTCTTGGTGCCCTACTGGACATTCAATTCGAGTGTACGTTCGCGAAAACAATTTGCGCATCGCCTGTAACGCTCCACTGGATACCTCGATGACAGAACTGTTGGCAAATATGCAGAAACGATCACAGATATTTCGTGTTTGCGTTTAAGTGACATCACGGTCCTATTGCGCGAACCCATTCATCCGAGAATCATCTTTTAAAAATATTAGACTTCGCTAGGGTCCTATTAATAAAGGTGCGGTTTGTTTGATCTCGTCATCGTCGTAGTCGCGGTTGCACATCTAGTCATCAGGGAAATTTCCTTCGATGTTCCTCGCCTCGGAAGGGTACCACCTTCGACGAGTAGTTCGAGGTGCGCCCGAGCAATCAACTTAACGGGCTAAAACGAATGCAGCGATAGCCTTTCGAGCAACTTAACGAGACGAGCCAAGTCGAAAACGGTCTCACACTTCGCGCGAACTGTGGCCTACGCAGCACTGAATCTGCCGCGTACTTTCGACTTCATTCTCGTTCGTCATGGATTCGTTGAACCGACTCGCAGCCATATAAGTCCCGCCCTTCGCGTCGTCAAACAATAATGAAGTCACTCAGTCAAGGTTTCGGTCGGTTTCCACCAGTGACGAGAATTGTGGTTTCCCTTTCTATCCCCTCTCACGCTCACCGGTCAATTGCGATCAACGCTTTAAACGTTCCTATTTACAGATGGCTGTTTCAAGCGACTCGCTTGTATACGTTGACGCGCATTCCAGTTATGAGAAAAAAAAATCTTATTAAGAGCATCGTTGATCAGAGGGCTTTAGATTACAGAGTTCTCCGGCTACGTGACGCATAAAAGTGCATTACGCGTGGTAAGTCAATGCTGTATCTTGCCGCGTGATATCGATGCTCGAGACCCATTCAACCCCGAGTCCTGACGCGAAACAGTATCGAGCGGTTATCTTATCCCAGAAAACGCATTCCAGGAGCAGCGTCCCGGCGTTATTTCCCTTCCACCCTTCTGCGCCCGATAAAGTGGACCGCTAGTTTATTTTAAAGTCGCTGGACTGGCGTCTTTTAACCGGTTACGGTGCGCGTTAGCACCGCGAGCCGCGATAGGCCATCGAGCTGTCGGGAATTCGACGAAATACAGCCGGCGATTCATGATCAATCGATTACGCAAGAGACGTAAGAGAGCGTTATGTCACTTAGGCATAAACCCAGCTATGCGATTGTTGCGTAAGCTCGTTTGCTTTCACAGTCGCAATCGCAAAATTCCAACGCTAACTCCGCGTTTAAAGCGGAGAACGATCGAGGCGAGTTCCGAGCTGGCAGAACCATCAGTCGCGCTGCAATTAGTCGCACTCGTATTTGCTTCACTGATTCCGCGACGATGCGTTCGATAAAGTTTCCAGACATTTTACCGTGGGACGCGTACCCGATAGCGTTTCTCCAAGAGATTCGAAAAGATGGTAAATACTCGTGAATCAACAGCTGTCCGATGACTCACTGCTGGCTCAACCTTTTTCTTTTTTTCCCGTTACCATCGTTTCTGTTGGAGCACCGCCAACTGGCTGGCGAACAAACTCCGTCGAAAACTGTATCCCGCTAGACGAGCCATAACCGTCGCTCGTAGTATTGAACTTGCGAAACTTTCCTCATCGCGATTCACTGCGTTCTAACGACCTCGCCCAGAGACTTACGCGCGAGTTTATCGCGTATTCGGTGACGTTCAGACGAGGAACGAGCGCCGGTAAGCGGAAAACGCGTGGTTCGTGGCAAGGCTAAATGCGTCGACAACGTGCCACGACGCGCGTCTTACAAGTCAAGGATATTTCGGAGCAATTTCACTTTCCGGAGCGGCGTCGGTCCGAGAGCGACCGGATAAGCCGTCGCGCGACGAGACCGCGTCGCATCCTTCGCTCTCAATTTATTTAAAAGGACTCGACGCGCGCGTCCGCGGATGATTCAGTCACCGTCGCCAATTACAAAACCCGTCGAGCACGTTCGCCGGGCTGTAAAACGCTAAAAACCCCGACTAGGCGTCCCGCTCACGCCCCAGGGAATTATTCATATCCGAGAGAAACGTGCGGATCGCGGCCTGTTTCTGGGGACTGCATCGTAAGCGTCGTGTAACTTAAAACTGGCGTAAAGTATGTATCACGCGTGTGAGTCACGCGGAATACAGAGAAAACAGGCAGCTCGAAAGAGAAAAAGGAGAAAGACGGAGGAGGGTGCTCTCGTCGCGGTTTCCGCGAATGGGAATCGTTTTAAACGTACCGCGATAAATCGATTTCTCGCTGGCCCGTTCGCTCCTATTAGCCTTCTTCCCCGATGATGAAGGGTTGGGCGAGAGAGCGATCGTAGAAACTGTTCGACGATGCTCTTCAATTAGTACGATCGATGGTTATCGTCGCGGTCGAGACTTATTACAAGCATACCGTCGAGTAGCAACGTGTACCGCATTACCATACGTACTTAACGGTTGTGGGATGATCGATAGCATTCGAAACCAATTATCGTCTTTCTCCTGTGTATCCTGCTAAGCATGCGCAGCATTCCCAACGAGATCAAGGTTAAGTAGACCGAACGATTATTGAATCGAGAAGCTAGAAACGATCGGCAGTCGATGTTTACGATCTCTACGCGGTCGTGATTCTCGACTGAACTGTTGTCAGCCGTAGAATTTCCACGGCTGTCTGCGATCCCGTTTCGAGAGCGCAATCGATAGTATCGAGAAGAAATTATCGCGTTTCCGTTGCGTCTAGCCGTGCTCGCGCAGCATTCGCGGAGAGATCACGGTCAGAACGAGGGGTTATCGCGTTGGAAAGCTAGAAATTGTCGGTAACGGTGAATGTATCATCCGTCCACGTTTCTACGGTCCCAGTAGCACCAAATTGAAACTTAGTTAGTCACACGTCTGGCGTAGAATTTCCGTGGTGACCCGTAATTCCGTGTAGAGAGCGGCGAGTAGCGGGTAATCTTCTTAAGTTCCTTCCAAGAAAGGGCCTGGGTTTTTGCTCCGCTCCTATCGCCCCGTTCCTATATCCTGAGCAAATAGGATTATCGCGACCCTGAGACGCGATGAATCTCTCTCGCGCTTTCTTCCTTTCCATAATCAAACAGAACCAGCCTCGAACTCTTGCAGGACACGCACAGCACGTCCTTCGAGAGGCAGTGGTATTAGGTACGGTTCTATTTTGCTGAAACATAGTCGATGGAACGGAACGTAGATACGGCACATAAATGGCGGACGCGACTATTCGGGGGAAACCACTTTGCATAGAAGACGCGCGAGCGATAAAAACCGTCTAACCGGCACGTACAGCACGACTCTGATTGTCGGAACGACGAAGAAACGATTTGGTAAAGAGAAAAGCAACGTCGGATAAGCACTCCTCGGTCCTGGTATGGTGCAGTATTATAATCCACTGTTATTTCTTACGTCATCGCAGCTTTACCTTTAACGCCTCTGGCTCGCGTTTCTATACCTTCCTATTATAGTATGATTGAGACCTCTGGCGCATTTACGCGCGTTTCTCAATGGATTACCATCGCAATCGGCGCGCGATAGTGGAAATACACATCTCTCGCTAGATCGGAGCGTTTAGAGCTCGATTAACCCTTTCGATAGTGAGTCATTTTGGAGATACACTTTATGGACTAATATTAGTGTTGACATTGCCTGCTGGAGTCTGGGCGAGGAGCAGACATCCATTACATCTTAACTACGCACTGCGTAGCGTCCCGTATCCGAATCAATAGGGAGACGCGAGCGTACACAACGAGAGATCCCTCGTAAAAGCCTCGACCGTACACGGTACAAGTACGCGAGTGTAAATAAGGTTTCAGAAGGAAGATGTTATTAGTCCTTAGTTGCCAATTAACCGACGGAAGATGCCAATTCGGACTTTGAAAGTATAAGTATAAGTTTAAACAAGATCCATCGGACAGGATAAATCCAACTTATCATTCCAAGTAACCGAGTGATTCAGTCTCGATAAACGGTCCAGTTATCTAACGCTCTGCATGATTTAAAATTGATATTTACCAAGCATGGACCAGGTTCGTTCGAATCGTGAACTATCGTCCTGGGGCGTACGAATTTGTAAATACCGCGGACACAGTGTACCCAAGATTGGTGTCACGATTTCGATGGAGAGATCCTATCGTCAGAGATTGCACGGTATCCACGATATCGGAATAACAAGGCGGTAACCTACAAAACGGCTGATGTAGGATGATCGACCAAGAGATGATGTACGACAATAATTGCCAGCGATGTGTTAACGGCACGAAGGTGGTGGCTCCTCCTCTTCGATCGTGTGAAGGCTCTTCGAGGGAAACGAAGAGAAGCCCGCACGCCTCGTGTCGAGTACCGTAACAACGATCTTGCCTCGAAATGGTAAAACGGTCCTGGTACACTACAATAAATGCCTTCGATTCGTTTACACCTGGTGACCACGAGAACGAGAGGAGAGAAACGACCGGTATCGAGGACGAGGACACCGGTTCGAGCATAATTCGGCCAAGGAACGAATCTACCGAAACCTGTCCTCTCATTATGTACCGCGTCGTTTATCATCCACGGTGTACCAGCATTATGAAATTTTTCGTAACGATAATGGCTGAGCATATTGGGTTAACCAAGATCTTCGCGTTCTTTTTACAACGTAACGTTTGTACCGCGATATGCGAGTAAACACGTAGAGCCGTCTTATAACTTTCTACGCCATTAATCCGCGTGGACCAACCCTACGATAATTTCACTTTCATCCACGCGTATACCTTAGCGACTTTCCTTCTTATAAAACACAAAGCGCAGCAAAGATTTTCCTAGTAGTACGCGGTCGATTTAACGGTCCGTCGATAGGTAGCGTTTTATGCCATCTCGCGCATCAGACCACTAATGCCAGTAGCCGAGCAGGAAATTGCGACGATCAGGCGACCCGATTTTAACAGAAACATTACCTCATCCACGCCTCTTAACCTTCCAAGAAACGTAGTTCGTTTCGATGTTCCGGTTCACGAATCGACGAGTGGCAATTAAATAAAATTGCGCAACGCGCGACGGTACACGCGCGAAGAGGGACACCCACAGAAACGATCGACGCTGTTTAAGATTCCGTGCGAGGCGATGCTCCATCTTGCCGATTTCCGTAGGGGCGGAGAGAATTTCGTGAGGTCGCCTCGTACGATCCGTGCGAGGTAGCCGGAATATAAAATTACGAAGCGGGTAATCCGAGCTGGTACACGTAAGCCGAGCAGATAATTTCGAGTTAACTGGCTCCTCGGATAAGTCTCGCCCGGATCGTTCGGATTTTGCCTCCCGTGACTTGGTCGTCGATCCGGGATACGAACGTGAAAAAATCCGCTGGCGAGAGGCGGCGTTCGTCTGCCCACGCGTTCCCATGGCGTTTTTCTCCTTCCTACCTCGCGGACCAGAACCTTCCTACCTTACAGAATGGTACGTGTCGTAACCGACTATAAACATTGGCACCTGCGGGCCCGTCGCCTTTCTTCTCTACCCGGCTGTGCCAGCGACCGCTTTTCCGTGGCTGCGAACCTCCATCGGTCCCAAACGTTGTCGCCTCGATCGCTGGGACGAAAGATCGAGGATTTCCCCCGGCTTCCTGCCGCGTGCGCTCCTTCCACGGGTCCCGAGACAGCCGTGGAGCGAGAAAAAAAATGGTGACCGGCGGCGAAGGCCCGTGAGAAACGATGACAATCTCGAAGGGGCGTGGGACTCGCTGGAGGGACTCGAAATTTTCATAACGAACAGGAGACTTATCGGTTTCGTTGATTAAATGGGTTACTCGTAGGAGGGAACGGCGAACCTCGCAGGGCGATGGCTGGTCACGAGGGGGGGACGATGCAGGTTCTCTTTCGGTTTCGTGGAAACGGCGCAAGAAGAATGTAGTCTTGTCATCGAGTTACTGATGTACGGTACTTTCGTGCCTTCGACTTCTTTCGCGCTGTTCCCTCGGCTCGTCCGCGCACCACGTGTCCACCTGACGATCGATGATTACGCGATCGAACAATGTAACGCTTTACTTTCTGTCTATAGTAGCTGGTGTTTGTAGATGGAAACCTTCTAATGATTTTCGCGTTTTCTCCTCAATTATCTCGGTTACGCGAGAATTCTTTCTCCGTGTGACGTAAGGTCTCAGCAATTCCACTAGCTGAACGCCCCTCGGTGGGGCTCCTGCGCGTAGAACACGGTAAATCTTTCCGGAAAGGCGAAAAATGCCCGTACCCTGTGTCGTGTATCGCTGTCCAAAATGCCAGGAGAATATATAGCGATCGTTCCACGGACGGAATATAAATTTCAGCCAGTTTCAGTCTAACGCCGCGTCTAAACGGTTGACCCGTGCGATCGTAAGATATCCGCGGGAAGTGTCTCGCGGCGTATACACCGACGGTGGTGTCTGTATAGCGTTAAACGCGCCATTTATAAGCCCTCGCATCCGTTTAAGTGGCGAACGAGCCTGTTGTGTCGCGTGTACGCGGACGTCGCGAGGCATTTCGCTTCGGTCGCGGCAAATGCCGACCTTTCGCCGCGGCGAATGTATCCGGCTACGCCGTGTTTCGATGCGACAAGTTTGGGGGGCGAGCATCCACCCGGGACACCCGGTATATTTACATAGGGCTTTGCCACACGGGGCGGGACGCGATGCTCTTCGAAGCACTTGGACGGGGAGCACCTGTACGACTACGGTAACCTGTCAAGCTGGAAGGACAAGAAAGGGCCACCTAACAAAAGCTCTTGCTGTCGGATTTCTCTTTACCTGCTTACCAACGGCCACCCCACCACCCCCGCTCCCCATCTCCACGGCAGATTCTCAATTTTGGTACCTGGGTACGCGCGATCGGCGAAGCGAGAAACAGCCTTCTTCTCCCTGACTCGTCTCCCGGAGAGTTCAACGCTTCGCGGAACAGCTTAAAGAATATCCACCGCGAAACGACGATCGATTGAAAACGCGCTTGTTCTACCTGTCGAAGCGGAAAGTTACGATGCCCAAAGCGTGGGTATATCGGCACTTGCGTGAAATTATCGTGGATTTATATAGAGAGGGGACGTATCTCTGAGATACGAGTGTTATCGCGGTTGTCGCGCGAGCAACGAGCAAACATTATAGTCGAAATCTTCTCGAACCGGAAGTAGTCATTCGCCACGTTCCTTTCGGGAGTGCAGCCCTTCGCAGAGGCGCATTCAGAGTTGCGTGCAGAAATTGCAACGGGTGGATCGCGCGAGAATGCGTGAATCGTTTCGAACAATTCCTTGACGCTTGCGTGGAATATATCATGAAACTCGGGGCGTGCGAAGTGGTCGTTAGGCTTTCGTCATCGCACAGGGCTTGATAGGCGAGGGATAACGACAAACGCTACACGGAGTGTCATAGATTATGCCCTTCTCGATACTACGTCATGGAAACGGGTGGCTCGACTGTTTTACGATTACTACACGTGTCTCGTACACGCACGGGGTTGAATTTAATCTTTTAAAATACAACGCGCGTTTACAGCTAATTCTCCGTCTGATACTCGATAAATCTTAACAAAAAAAAAATCGTTTTCCACAGGGATCGGAGGACATGCCAACCCCCTTGAAATCACGAAAGAAGACTGACTTACCGCCAACGTAAAAAGAAGACGTATAACTTAGTTAGGGATTACAGGACGAGATTTAATGAAGGGATAAAGGGCCAGACCGGCGTGGAACATTGGAGATCCCTTTTGGGATCGGAGAGACGGTCGGTAAATGTGGCATATGCGTGTATGTATGCGAAGGCAAGAGAGCTGGCTCGAAAAATCGGATGGAGGAAACGGCAAGTTAAAATTAAGCCCGGTTCGGTCTCCGTCGCGTGGCCGTAGAGGCAACAGAGACGGGGGATGTCCTCTTCATAAGACACTGCCGAAAATACACTACACGCTTGATAAACGGTGTGTCTGACGCGTACAGCAAGAGTTTAACTCGCGTCTCTGAACAGCCAGCAAACGGATGAAAAAGGGAAACCGATATCCGCTGCGAAGGTGTAAATTACAGCGGTGTGTAAACGATGCTGAAAAAATAAGCCAACAGACACATTCTGTTTTAACTGTTACGAGAGGCGTCGAAGAATATACGATCGAGTCTGGTAATTTCATCGTCGAGCAAATTCATCTAACCGGTCTATCAATTTTTCCTCCACGTATACGGTTCTTCCGTTGGCCGGAAACGAACTGGCGGCATTGATCGACCACCAGCTATCGTTCTGGTCTAGGTGGAAGCTAGCCTTGGTGAATTTCACGGACAATTAGCACACCGTTCTCGACGACACCATTTTAGGACAGCTGCTCGCAGCCAGCGGTCGGGCTTTGCGATATGTTCTCTCGCTTATTCGGCGACGTGTACATACGTGGGCTATGGCTCGCTCAATTGATCGAAATTGGCTAATTCGTCGAGGCTGAAACTAGCCTACTCCCAACCTGGCTAATTATCCAGTGTGCTGGCCGACAGTAGCTCTCATGCTGCGTCTGGTCTCGCGGCGAGAAACCGCTCCACACGAAAATAGCAACACACCGCCGCCGTGTCCGGAGCGAGGAGCAAAAGTGAAAAAAGTAGGCGGAGAGGCCAAGGAATATTCATGGAACCAGTTGTCCTCCTGCGGCGATTCACGAGGGAATCAGACACCAACTCGGTTACTCGCTTATCTACGAGGAAAGTGACCGTACGGTGTTCGTTTTACGTGCGGTGCGAGACACAGGAATCGGCTGCCGGTTTCACGTGTCTCTCGTCCCTCGACAAAGCTGTGGGAGCTCCCTTTAGCATATAAAGGAGTCGCTGGTCCGTCGTAGGTCCGTCGTCATGGTGAAACTAGTTCGACCGTCCAGTTTTTCCAGTCCCGTGCACACTTCAGCCGTGCTGTCTTCAGTGGTGGGAGACCGCATCTCGAGCAGTCGCGTTCCTTGCAACGACACGCTAATAATCCCGCAACTTGTTGCTGCTCCGCCGCGCCGTCCTCGATCGGGCTGCACCATCGACGAGCTTCGTCCGGCATTTCGAAAAGCGAGGCACGCGTATCGCGTCGAAAGGGCCACGCTTCCGGTAATCAACGCCGTTTAAACCTCGACACGATCGTTCGAAAGCTATCACGTGACAACCTCGCCTATCGCGTGTCAGAAAATTAATCTACGCGATCTATTGTCAACGATCGTTCGAATTTTCAATTTTCGCGCGCTCCCCTCCTCGATCGCGAGGCGAAGGAAACGCATCCGGGATGTTTCTACGCTACCACGTCGAACGAGAAAAAGAACATCAGACTCACCAAGATCTTCGACCAGTCGAAGCATGACACCGCCGATGTGCAGTTCTCCTTTTACCCGCAAGCTCCTCTCGATCTGAAGATCGGTCACATAGACGCGCAGCACCCAGCTGCCGTCCACCTCGTAGCCGTCGGAGTACATGGTTCCCGATCGGACGATCGTGCGCCGGAAAATCGGATGCGAGACAAACGCGTGCTCCGCCGCGTACACACTTTCGGTTGGCGAACACTCGAGACCCGACCAGAGAAAGGAGTCCCGCCCTAAGGCGCGGAAATCATGATTTCGCGGCACCTGACACCGTCGCGGTTGCACTTTTCAAAAATCGACCCGTCGATCCGGCGAGGGACGAGCCGCGTTTGAACCGTGTTTGTAGCTGCCACTCGACGAGACCCCGTGCGAACGTTCGAGCGACTCGATCCGGCCAAGTGTGCGCACTTGCGATACACTGGATGCCTCGATCGGGAGACTCGCACGGATTCGTACCGAACGCTGTATAGTGGCGCTTCAATCGTGAGCACCCAGAGCCCAGCTGGTTTCTCGACTGGTGTCGAACGTGCACTCTCGGCTCGGCTATACGCTCTCTTACCGAGAATAGAACTATGTATTTACAAGCGACGCGCGCTTGGAATGCGCGCGCAGGTTTCCCCCTCTACGCCCCTCGAGTCGAGCGAGTCGACGCTTGCGCCGCGACCCCCGCGCACGTTCTAACCCGTCACACAACTCGATTTCCTTTCCCTCCGCGTCCACCGGTACCGCGATCGTACTCTTCGTCGCGTTTCCTTTCCTGTTCCATTGCTCTCGTCGTGCTCGTCGTCCTTCTCGATCGCCTCGCGAAGAGTGCTCGCATCGACTCTCCCTTCCATCTTCGCTGACGCACGTAGCCTCATCCTCTTCTCGCACGGCCACACCATATCCCTGACAATGAGCATCCATCGGATCGTTCTCATGCAGATTCCCTCTGTCTTCTACGGTAACCTATTGATTATGTTTTAGAACGATTGAAACAAGTTGCGTAGACGATATTCTAAATGTGTACAATTGCGAGGAACTATGTAAGAACTGATGTAAGAATTCGGGTGGAGTTTTGAATTCAAGGACGTTCTGAGATAGTCAGTCGTTCTTCGACCTTTATTTGAATTTCAATCGATCGGGATCCTGCGAGGTCATTTCTAATTCTAGGTCATATCGAATATTAAAATTTCTGTATTACCCGCGAAAATGTCGTTGATTGTCTCGTCCAGTTGCCGCTTGTAGCGCGACTGGATAGCTAGCTTGCATACGTACTGCAGAGTTCTCCTTTTACCCAAGGAGAGGGATTAAGACATTGAATTATATTGCAACAGGAATATTTATGTGAAAATATTGGCTGAGAAATCCTATGAAATAGCGTAACGCCAAACGAAAACGTAAGATTATCAATTTTTTTTTTTCGCTATAGAAATAATAGATAATTTGAGGTTGGAGTTCGTTAAACATTTTATACTGGTTGTCTGCATTTCTGTTCTTTGCAAAGGTCAGACTTTTGAGTAAAATTCGATACGTATAGTTTGGTGATATTTGGTGCAATGATTGCGTGTCTCAGAAGATTTATTTTACCATTACACGAGTTGGATAATCTTGGGAAGCTGCGAAAGCAGTTTCTTAGATATAATTCTTCGCAATCCTCGTCAAAAATTTTAGAACATCTAAAAGATAAGAGCTTACTAAGGGTTAGAGGGAACGAAGCTTCAATATTCTTACAAGGATTGATTACAAATGATATGAAGCATTTCGAACAAGGGGCGGCCAATTTATACGCACTATTTCTAAATATTAAGGGTAGAGTGATGTACGATGTTATCATCTATAAAACTCAGGAAGATAACGTGTATTATATCGAATGCGATTTACAAGCTGTAGAACCTCTACAAAAGCATTTGAAAATGTACCGTGTTAAGAAAAGAATAGATATAGATCATTTAGGTGATAATATGAATGTTTGGACATTCTTTGATCCTGGTCATTATATGAATAACAAACATAGCGGTGATAGACAAAAGCTTGAAGGTTTAATATTTCCATGTGGTACTCTTAATAATAAAGTAAGCAAAGTAGTTGATAATATTATGATATACGAGGATCCAAGACTTTCTGATTTAGGTATTAGAATTTTAGCAGAATCAAACGTAGAAAGAAATGAAATAATTAGGCATTTGAACTCGGAATTGTTAGATTCCACCAATAGTTTGAGTTACAAAGGATATCGTTATAAACTAGGAGTAGCTGAGGGTATCGAAGATTTACCGCCAGGGAAGCCGTTGCCATTAGAAATTAACTGCGATTATCTGCACGGTGTTAGCTTTCATAAAGGCTGTTACGTTGGTCAGGAACTTACAGCACGTACTTATCACACTGGTGTTGTAAGAAAACGTTTAATGCCTTTATTATTTGACGAGGTTCCTACCATGTCCTTTCTATACGACGATAAAATTATTAACGAACATGGTAATCCAATCGGTAAATTTAGGGGAATTGAAAATCGATACGGATTAGGCTTAATGCGAATCACAGAATCTCTAAATGCTAAATCTTTAACTTTATCCAACAATAAATTAAAAGTGTTGAAACCTGTTTGGTGGCCACAAGAAACTCAAGCACAAAATGCTTTTGTTAACAAAAAAGAATAAATATATTCTGAAATTAGATATGATTTTGCGTTTGTATATACAAAATTGTATTGTACAAATATTAAAATAAATATGCTATAATAAAAAATTGCAGAGTATTTACCATCCATATTACTTTATAGGATGGAATCTATCCCTAGTACATCTACGAGCGAGATTCGTATTATTGAACACAACCAGGGTTTAACGTCCGCTATTCAGGATTCTAAAGACACAACAGGAGTGTTTAAATGTTCTTACTGTTCGTTAGAAGAACGCTTTGACTTTAAGGGCATCAAACCACCATTCGCGCGACAATTAAATTATTTAGAAGAGTGTTATATTATGAAAGATCCTTTTAGTTTGCCTAACAGAGGAGAAGTTTTAGTATTAGGGTCTGATTGCAATTTTTGTAAGAAGCCAGTGTGCTTAGGATGCAGTATATATTTTGGAAAACGATTTTGTTTAAAATGCGCGTCAGTACATGCACAAAATCTGCCATCACAATTGCATTCGAAAATAAAAAACATGGAAAATATAAGTTCATAGAAAATAATATTTTATTAAACATTAAATACTTGTTCCGTATTCTAAAAAATACACTAATTGAAGTCTTAAGAACGTTTTGATTATATGTATATTTTTACTTAAAAGACAGACTGTAGCATTCTGTAAGTATCGCTACATTAAGTATTAAAATAAATTGTTATGCAAAAATTTATAAGTTAGCAGTATTGTTTATGCTACTTTTAATTCGATGGCTTTTTAGGTTTAGCTGTAAGTTTTTTTGCTAAAATTTCCTTCTTTTTGTCCAACTTGCTTTTCTTCAGTTTTTTACTTGCGTCAGCCTTTTGACCTTGGAACTCAGTTTCTTTTTGTGGACTTTTACTCTTTTCCTTTGTGATTTTTCTTCTCATAGCGTTTTTCTTATTACGAATCTGAAAAATAAACATTTTTTTATTGATGTTTTATTGAAGAATACAGTTTTTTACTTAAAAAGTAAAGTGACAAGACTAGCTTACAGATACTGATTCTACTGCACTACTTTTTGCCCTTTTAGGCGAACTATCACTATGTTCAGCAGAAAGTGATCTCTTTCTATGCTTTTCTTTATTCTTTTTATGTTGTTCGGCATGTGGTTTCACTCTAATTTGTCGCATAGAAAGTGTTGTGCCATCGAGTTCTAATGCTAAAGCAACTGCATCTTCGGTCTTAAAATTAACATATCCAAATCCTTTGCCTACTCCAGTTCTATTGTCTTTAATTATACGAACAGATTCTATTTCACCACACTGTTCGAAGTGTTGTCTAACTGTGTCCTGACTAATATCTGAAAATTAAACAATATTTTAATATTAAACCATCTAACAATTTTTAGTTTTTGTTTTTGTTTTTACATTGTTAATTACTTACGGAAATGTAAGTTTCCCACAAATACGCTTTTCTTTGGGGGATGTTTGTTCTCTGATTTATTAGCTGAATTTACAGTGAGATAGTTCCCCTCAAATTTTGTGCCATTCATAGACATAGCTTCTTTAGCAGATTCTTCAGAGGCAAATTTAACATATGCATAAATTGACTTTATTTTAGGGTGTAATTCATTAGTCTTCGCTGCAACTTTTTTTGGTACATTCAAAGTTTTTGGTACCATCCCCCTCAAACGGATCGATTCAATCTTTCCAAACTTTTTGAATAGTTTGATCAGTTGTTTTTTTGTTACATCCTTTGGAAGATTCCCAACAAAAATTGTTTTCTCATCATTTTTTAATTCTTCTATAGAGCTATCTTTATCTTCCTTATTTTTATTTTTCTTAGAATTTTTAACTGTATTATTTTCTTCTTCCTCTTCATCTTCCTCTTCCTCATCTTCTTCACTTGCTGTATCATCTTCATCATTTTCTCCTGGTTCAACAAAATCTTCGTCATCATCATCGTCATCAGCAATACTGTTACCTAGAAGTGCCTTTAAACCCAAAGCAGATCCTTCAGCAACTTCATCTTCTGATTCTTCCTCTTCATCGTCATCATCTTCTTCCTCTTCATCCTCGTCCTCGTCCTCGTCCTCATCCTCATCAGCCTCTTCCTCCTCCTCATCTTCATCGTCATCTTCCTCTTCTTCTTCTACTTCCTCATCACTCTCATCGGTGTTAGCATCATCAGTAGCTGATTTATCTGAACTTCCTTTAGTAGAATTAATGCTATCATTTGGTTTTAATCCTTTGAACATTTTGACTCCCTTCTTTTCATTCTCTTCTAATTGTTCCTCGTAATCTTCATCGTCTTCATCAGTTTCATCTGCTAGACTTGTTCCAAGAAGAATTGGCAGAGCTGGTTCCTTTTCGCTACTATCATCATCAGATTCTTCTTCGCTGTTACTATCATCGCTTTCTTCCATTAACGTTTGCTCTCCTAATACAATTCCTTCATTAATATCCTCTTCAGAATCAGTATCATCTTTTTCAGATTGTAGAGAATTGTTCTTATCTAATTCCTTCTTAGGCGACTCCTGCTGTTTGTTGCCAGCTTTTTGGTGGCCTTTCTTCTTCTGTTCCAAGGACTTCTGAAGCAATGTATTTTTTTGTTTTTGTACATTTTGTTCCTTCATGTTGCTCTCTTTTTGCGTCTTCGATCCGTTAATCAATGGAACTCTACCAGTTGGTGTTTCTTTGAATTTTTGATTTTTTTTCTTATGTACAAATCCGTCCTTCGGAAGATTCAATGACTTTTTCGGAGTATTATCTTTATTCTTGACCGACAATGATTTGACCATCGTTTACATAAATCTTACTTTATCCTTTTATAATGCGCCTATCCTGTTAGAAGTACAAGAAACGGTTAAAATTTCGTATATACTCCGAGCCCACGTGTAATATGTTTGTACATATATGTGCAACGGATAAATCGAAGATAGAATTGTATTATAAAATTTGAATTAGTATAAAAGTAAGAAAACAATAGATGAAGCAAATTTTATTTATGTGTAAAATTTGCTAATAAACAATACTAAAATACTAGCTAGAAACATACGTGTACGAATCAAACCGCCAAGAATAATGCACCACTTAATACGCCGGCTCAGACTGAAACACTTTGAGCGCCAACAGGAAGAACGAAATCAGCCATCACTGTTTTCTACTGTTCCTCAGGGATCTCAACGTCCAACTGGTGAACAAAATTCTCTACTTAGAAAATGTTCGAACGAAAATTTCCCTATAAATTTAACTATTAATTACAGTACTACGGTAATCACAAAGTTGTAAGAAATAATAAGTACTGAAATTATAGGAATACATTGTATTCTAAGCATACAATTGTATTCTAAATTATGGTTAGGAATACTCGTAATAATCTCACGTACAACTAAGTTGTTAGTACAGAAGAAGAGGTTATGTTTTACAGTGTTTTCATGATCCTGTAACATTTTGAATTTCTAAGTGATTTATCGCACGGTTTGATACATAAATAATTGAAAAAAAAGGTAAGTAACTTTTTATTGATGTTATTTCTAGATATAATAACAATTTGTTATAAAATTATTTAGTTCATCCAAGTGCAAAGTGTTAGAAACATGAATACATTTTCAGATTATATTTCAGCTCTATATAATGGATGGAGTAGGATTATTCAACACTTTCCTTCAAGCACACCAACCTCAATTAGAATCCTCTGCAGTTCCAAGGATATTTTGGGAAATTTTATTTAAGAAACTTCAGTATCAGACTTTCGATTCAGGCATGATATTTCAATTAATAAGAATCGATTATGATGATGACGAAAGAGATGTAAGAGATCCTATTTGGAAACTGTCTATTTGTTACGAGGATGGCATTTCTGCTCGAGATCCAAATAACATTTATTTAATAGATCACGCATGGACTTATGACATTGGCAATGCCAGACAACACTTATCGACCATACCGCATTTATTAGATCGTATGTGTACTCTAATGGGCTGCGATGTTGATGCAGATGAAGATAGAAAGATTGATTTTGTATTGAATGAAATGTGGAGGTATAACCAGTCATTTTCTTTAAGCAGTGGATCGATAGAGGATAGAATGCCAATTTGGTACATTATGGATGAAGTAGGATCAGCAATAAATCACAGCGATGATCCTAACTTCAGAACAGTGCCTTTCTTGTATTTACCAGAAGGTGTTACATACACACTTTTGTTTCCTATAAAAGATGTTGACTATGAAGAAGAAGTTACAAGAGATTTTGTAGAAGGTCACACAACTGACCCTAGAAAACGTAAAGCTTTGTTATTACCTTGGGTAGAAACATCGTTTGTCGGCGAAAGCTTTTTACAAGTGGAGCCAGACGAAAATTACTTTCTAGCGGGTCACATTCGCGAGAGTCTACCAGAACAAGTAGATCCGCAGCTTCTCCAAAGAGATAAGAAAATGAAATTAAAAGTTTTCTCACAGTACACGTACATAAATGACTATCTAAATGACGAAGCATTTGAAATCGTGAATTACGAGGACGAGGCTGATATTTTATGGTACACCTCACATTTCAAAGAGTACAAAGAATTAAGCATTCGTTCACCGCATGTTTTCGTAAATCAATTTCCATTCGAAAATGTGCTGACCATAAAAGATTTGTTATCCATTGTATGCAGAAGAAAAGCAGGCGAAAAGTCTTACGATCCGGATACACTCGAGACTTATCCAGAGTGGTTACCAACCACGTACAATTTAAGTATGGAATTAGTGGAATTCGTCGCGTACTTCGAGCAAAGGGAATCAATGGGTTTGGATAATCATTGGATTTGCAAACCGTGGAATCTAGCTAGGGGATTAGATACGCACGTAACGAAAAATTTGTTCCACATATTACGGTTGCCTAGTACAGGGCCGAAAATCGCGCAGAAATATATCACCGATCCGGTTCTTTACGAGAGACCGGAAATCGGTAAAGTTAAGTTCGACGTGCGATACGTGGTAATGCTAAAGTCTGTGAAACCGTTAAGGGTGTACGCCTACAAAAACTTCTTCTTAAGATTCGCGAATAAGGAATTCGCTTTAAATAATTTCGACGTGTACGAACAACATTTCACAGTCATGAATTATTCAGGGGACACTCCACTTTGTCACGTAAAGTGCGCGGACTTTATCTTGGAATGGGAGAGGCAGCACCCGGATTTTTCATGGACAGAGCGTGTCGAGCCAAAAATTTTGCACATGTTCAGGGAGGTTTTCGAGGCTGCCGTCGCGGAGGAACCGCCGAAAGGGATCGCGGAGAATCCGCAAAGTCGAGCTGTATACGCTATCGATTTGATGCTCGAATGGAAGAAGGAGGAGATGCAGCCTCTCTTGCTAGAGATTAATTTCTCGCCTGACTGTAAAAGAGCTTGCGAGTACTATCCGAATTTCTACAACGACATCTTCAGGTGCCTGTTTCTGGACGATAACAATCCAGAAGTATTCCACGATTTGTGCAGGGAGTAAAATGAAACTCCTCGCGGATCGAAATACGATGGCCTATAAGCTTACGGTTGGCTCCATAAATATCGAGAAACTGTTAACTATCGTTCCGTGGTCGTGACCGAAAATATTTATTTATTCAATACCAGCAAAGTCCGACATTTCGTATGCGGTAATGAGCTGAAGTAGCTCCAGTAAATCTGCATATGGGAACGTTAAGGGTACATTTGCCTCGTAAATAATTTGCCGTCTCCCATAACTTGACGCTACAACGGGAAGACTACCGTTGGTACCTAATGGAATAATAAACGAGAGAGCAATTGGAACAGTTTCACGACAGCCCACTTTGGTCGCTGCGTAATGTACACTTCTATGCGCGAGCGTATAATGCTTAATGCAAAAAGATGCGTAGACGACGATGCGAGTCGTGGCGCCAATTTTCTAGCGATATCCGTTCTCTTCAAGAGGAACAGAATCAATTTGCAATAAAAATCAATATGCCGAGGTATACGGAGCCAATTGTAATTACTCCTCTCAATTCTCCTTCTGATTTTATTCGGCTAATATTTCTGGCTCATTTTTCCGATCTCTGCGATAGTAGAGATTTTGTTCTTCCTATTTTCTGGCTGCTTTGAAACGCGAAATCGAGCTTCCTGAAAAAAATTACATCGCGCCCATAAATTCGATGCGCGTTTTTATTTTCCCCGGTTATTCTCTTCGTTCCATTCTTGTCGTGTACCTTTATTTTTACACGGCTGCAGACTTCTGCCGCATTATTTTACGCCGCCAGCGTGACAACGCAATTTTTTCCTTCACTTTCGAATACGAAGCTCTGGCAAGAAAGTCGACTGCGGTTTTTGTTACGTGAAATAGAAACCGTTTTAATCCGGTCAATCTGAAACGATTGGTATCAAAGTACGTATGTTTTCGTTGCTTTTGTATACGCGATTCACAATTTTGCCTCGCGTGCGAGGACATAATCAAACGTAACGATTATTTCTTTATTTCGTTTCAGAGCCAGTCGCCAGTCGAATCACGCGTCGCTGACAATCATTCGCGACAACAATAATCTCGCCCCATGGTATTTTGTTAATTATCGTTTCGTTCGTTACGCGGTTATTTCGCGATGTGATTCGCAGAGCGGTTGTACTCATTTGAAAAAGCTTTGTTTCCCGAAGCTCGTAGCAGAAATTCGTCCTGTTGCAATTATACAAACGTATCTGCGCTGGGATTAACTGCTGTTACACACACGGAAAACGCCAAGTTATTTTACTTATGGGGTTTCGTTTCGCACGATCGAACGGACGCTAAATCATAATTAGCTCGCAAGGAAAATCTGCTCGCAGACGGAAAATCGATGTAAATCGCTGTTCGCTTGAGTTACACGTAGCAATCTATGGAAACGTAACGTGTTTGCGCAAACATTAATAATTCTAAAATACCGCGCAACATTTTCGACGAACATTTTTCAGCAGTTTAACGATAAAGGCGTAAACTAGATACGAGCGTATTACCCGTTCTCTCGTGGTCGTTCATCTAGTACCGGATAATTTACATTTTAATGCACCGTAAAATTTGTGTTCCCTATAACAGTGAAAGTTCGACACTACGAGCACTATTTGAGGTAGTCGGGATGGCTGTTCGTAACTTTTTATAGAAGCTCCACACGAATTTACAAGCGTGCATTTTTGCGAAAATATCTTTTTTTTTTCGTATTACGTATCCCATCGATCACCTATAACCGCAGTATACGAATCTGCATTAAAAAGAGATCGGAGAACAAGCACGCATCCGCACCCCTGTCGAAAAGAGAGTAAAGAAGGATCACCGCGTGTCGTGATTCACCCTCTTCTTTTTCTTCGTTTTCATCGAACCGATTATTTTCCACCCTCCATCGGTCGTCGCGTTCGAGAATGGAGTGCGTGCGGCTCCAGGTAGTCGGCCTCGATTCCATCGTGCCGTGCATTCCCGAATGTTACGTCGCTGGGGTAGTCGTTGCATTTGTACACGTCCTCGCACACCACCGCCCCACTGTACCTATTCGTCCCCACGAATTACGTATCACGTAGGCTGGAGAACGGCGATGGGGCGAGCAACCACCTTCTCCCGTTGAAACTCCTAGTGGGCTTCTCAGTCGACGACGTAGACGACGACGACGACGACGACGACGACGACGACGACGGTTGCTGGTAATCATGGCAATTAAGCAAATGAGTTCTACGTACAGGGACGTCGATAACGAGGGCGTCACGGGGCTCGAGACAAACGGAGTTGTTTCGCGGCCGCGACCAACTCACCCTCCGCTTGCGAGTCTTTCTTTTTCCACCACCTACGATCCCACCCCGACCGTTCGCCAGCTCGTTCGCGTTGCTTCGTCGGGATCCTTGCCTTTTGTTTTTGCTGTAACGACAGGCTGACCGACGCCGTCGGTCTGCTGCTTGATACCCTACTACGCGATATTATACCCAGCCCATCCCCTCAGCGAGCACTCGCGTCGACGAGATTGATATCGAGAAGTCGGAACGATCGTTGCGTTGGCCCTTTTATTTCCACCGAGCACATCAGCCTGTTATTTCTCTCCAGTCGCGAGTGTCGATTCACCTCTCTCTCTCTCTCTCTTTCTCCCTTTCTCTCCTGACCAGCAATTTCGTGCTTCTTGCCGCGCAACTCTCCGGGTAATTTGGTAATTTCGTTTCGACCCTTCTCGCCTGGCCGCGGGAAGAATTCGTCGGCTAGTCGACGCGCGGCCGGTATAATTATTCGAGAACGAGCTCGAACCCTTCCTACCACTCTTCTCCGCTGTCCCGTCGAGGAGAGTACGTTTAATCGCGGACGCGAAGAACGCGAGCAATTTCCCATTTCGCCTAATGCCTTTTCGACGTTCGGCCTAAAAATAGTCGGGGGCTACGCGAAATTGGCCCAGGATCCTCGGGGCTACTTCGTTGCTACCATCAGCGTTCCTTCCGCTCGCCCAAATTGCACGCTAGCCTGCGGAACGGGCGAAACACGGAAACACCCGTCGCGCTGCTAAAAACGTACGAATAAACGGGGGGCCCTGGCAATTAAAAGGGCTTGCATTCGGAGCGCACGAATCTCGTGTCCCACGGCGATAAATGTCGCTGAATCGCGCGCCACCGCGAGGTTACGCGCATTAAAAGTAACGCTGGTTGTTGCGAGCGACGATGCCACCAGCTACCATTTTCTCTTCTTTTTTTTTCTTTCCTCGTCGGCTGCGAGGCTGCGCGTGCACGTCCAGGAACACGTTGTCTTCGCCTGCGTTTTATGTCCCTAGAAGCGCCATAGTGATGGGTCGCGATCTCAAACGCACGACCCGTTGAAATCCCCGTTTATTGTTAATTAATGCGCTTAATTGTTATTTCATGCGGAATAAGTATGATGTACGCGGTCCATTACGCGCAAGTTTGTCCGGCGAAAATTGCGAGACAACTCTCGCGGTAAAAAGTCACCCTCTCTCTCTCTCTCTCTTTCTTCGAGCTGGAACTCGTTGGACGAGCGTGCCGCGAGAGATGACTTTTTTATTCGCTTCCACGGCGCATCAAGGAATACGCCCATCGCGCGTTCCCTTCGTTTCTGAAGATGTAAATTGTCTTGCCGGTCGCGGAGCGAGCAGCACGAAGAAACGAGTTACTTAACGGCTCGGTTCGCCAACGAGGAACGCGATTCTGACCGTCAGCCGGGGCACGTCTCTCGTTGGGGTTCAACGAATTTCGTCCCGTCTGAAAATCATCGCGCTTTGTCAATTTTTTAACGCCGTCCCGGGTTTCGCATCGCTCGCGCGGGGGACCAGTCGACGGGTCCCATCGGCTGAAACATTTACCACGCTTCGAGCCGTATACGTCGTATCATCTCTGATATTATTCGAAAGGTAGGGACGTCGATTCTACGTACGGTCCTGTAAATTTTTAAAAAGAGTCACCCGGAAGAGAAGGAAAAGGTCTGCACGCTATCCGACCACGGAATATAAAGCAAGCCGCGCGGCGTATCTTTCCTCGTGGACGTCGTGTCCGGCTATTCGAGGCTGCATAAATTTTCGTCAAACCAATTTCTTCCGACTGTTCCTTCCCGAGAGGAGAATTTCTCTCGACCGTCGCTGCCTTATTTCGTGTCACGCGGACAATTCGAGTCTCCGCCATGATCGTACTCCAACTGCTTTCGTCCATGCGTAGAATCAGACGTACTCATCTCGCAATTGCAATTTCAATCGAAGACGCGTAGATGACGAGTAAAAACTAACGAAGAAAACAAATGGTTCTGAATCCTCTCCTCGTCGAGAGAGCAGTCTGGTGGTTCCAGACACGCGTACCACGGTTCGCGGTGTCAGGGATCTTTAACGGATGGAGATCTCCCTTCTTAGTCCTACACGCGTTATTGCACCTAAGGAGGAAGCGTCCTTCCAGCAGCTCCTTCCTCCGTCTTCCCCCGCATCGTCTTGAGCCGACGAGCGCGTATATCCTCTTTAGTTTTCGAGGCTCCTGCGGGGAACAGGCTTCATTACGCTCCTATAAATCACGGCCAATGTACCTTATACGGATTGGACCACCGGTAGGCATCGCGCCATTATTAATTACCACCGCGACGCCAATAAAAACCAGAGCCCGTGTGGAAGACGTACGTACGTGGCTGGCACGCGTGTGTTGTTCACCACCGACCCAAGCGGGTCGGCTCGAGGAGAAACGGAATGGAGAGCGACGCGGCGTGATATTTATTACGCTGGAAATTCTCGTCGAAACAAATTTTTATTCGGGCCTGATAGGATTATCGGTTCCTCGATATTCGCGATACCTGTCACCGCGATTCAACAGGGCTTATTCCAGCGAGTCTATATATCGGGTAACGGTGATTGATTATCGAATTTACCGAAATAACGCACGCGCCAGCGGCATTGTTTTATCGCGGAGGTCGGTAGACGGTATAACGCGCGCCGATTTTCTTTATTCCGGAGGAAATTCGCGTTAAACGAATCGATACGATCCCTCCCGCTCCCCTGATCGTTTGCCGAATCACGGACGTATTACCTGTCGGTGTGCATAAATCAGCGGTGCGTTTGACCGTGCGCACGGCCACTCTTGTTGCTTTCGCCACTTTGACAAAGGGTTTTACGCCGGCGAGCGTGATCGAAAAGCGTGTCGAGAGGGCTGGCCTCGATCAAAATATCATTATTTCCGTTTTACACCCTTCGAAACTCGATAACGCTTTCCCGTAATTGACTCGCCTCAATGAATGACCGCCGCGTAGGTACTATCGTCATTGTGGGTAATGACAGGATTAAAACAACGTTCGAACCAATCCGGCCGGCATTTAATTATTAGCGGGTGCCCTCCGTCCCTCCCCTCCCCCTCCTGCATCACATCAACCCCCGGTAGCCAGGATATATATTCAGAACGCAGCATTTTATTGACCGACCGGGAACAATCGAGCCTCGTATTTACACGTACGAGCGAGACACGGCGAGACAGGGCGAACGCTTCCCTCCTGGTCTATAATTGAAATTTAAAACGTCCCCAAAATCTGGGGGATTAAACCCGCGTTTCATCGAAAACCCACCCTCGCCGCGATGCTCACTCACCTTCACCCGGAAATCTGGTTACATCGACGATGGCGTTCGCGCCGTTTGATATAAATTCGCCCAAAAGATTCATTTGTTACGATCGATCGACGAGAAATCGCATCGTACGCGCCGCTTGAATCGAGGTGAAACAGCTTCTGGTTCTCGGAGGAAATTCGGTTGCGTTCGCGTGTACGCGTCTCTGTCCCTCTGCGCGAAGGCTCTCGCCGGTGGTGATTATCGCGTGGAAGCGTACGAAAGCTTCATTACACCGGTGGTTACATTATGTGTGGCACTTGAAACGACCGAAACGAGCACAGTGGGCCGCAAGCTGGACCGTAAGCGTCTGGCTGCGGGTACCCCGCCAGCTCTCCTTTTCGAGTTCCTTAGAACGCGGGTAAGCCTCTCTGAAGGCTCGTCTCCATTCGTCCATTGCACAATTAGCGTCGCCGCTGGCTTCTCCCTTCTTTTTTCTCTCTTTTTTTCCCTCTACTAGGCACACTCTCGCGCGCGGATCCACGTCTAGCTTCGCTTTTCATCGCAACGGGCAGCGCATGTACACGCGCCCGCCGGAAGTGTACACGGACAGGGTTGGAAGCGCGTGTTAATTGCGGGTCAACCTTCGTCCGTTCAACGCCGCACCAACGAATCTCTTAATCTGTTCCAGCCGTGGAAGGGTCGGAGGGACGGGAACGGAGAAGACGAGAAACTAGGCCAGGGTGACCGAAGGCTGTCAAAAATGTACAACCCTTGCATACTTGAAAATCGCCCCTGTCCGCCACTTTAATCCTCGTCGAGAGATATCGAACATTCGCCGCGGAAAGCTGGGAAAGATACGCCTCGACCGGAGATTTCGCTCTTTCGCCGTATCCTTCACCCCCTCGCGGTCCCCTCGTCCTGGAAAATCACGAGCTCTTAATTTGATCCCCGCCCCCTCGACGTGATTGAAATATTCTTCTTCTTTCGCTCCTCTCGCCGTCCATCTTTCGTCGCGCCCTCTCGACATTCCTCTCCCGGCTCGCTTTTCATTCTCTCTGCCCTTAAACATCCGCCGCGGATCCTCGCGTTCGTTTCCCTAAAGAAATGATCTTCCGCTCGGTTGGAACGGTCCGCGGAATTTTTTTGCCCGATCCTTTTGTATTTACCTCGTCGAAGATAGTCGAGGATTGACCCGAACGGGGTGAATTGCATCGAGGGATGGAAATTGTGCGGGCGGAGGGACGCGCGCGAGGGCGAGGAACGGGACGGGGCGAGGGAAACGAAATTGCCACGCTGTTTGTACGCGATATCAAACTCGAACAGTTCGCCTGGTCGTTGCGTTGCCGCGTTTAATTTAAATAGAAACATTTCCCAAGGAACTACAAACTATTTAATTAAAGGGCAACTTAGGATACAACAAAATGCCACGAGTGTCGTTGGCGAAATTTAATTTAAGCCGAAATATTGCGAAGTTGGCTACGGTTAATTTCGCCGTGGAAAGAAGACGGCGTTTTACGCGCAACTAAGCTCGAGCTACTCAGCCGTTGCGTCTGATTCCCATTAATATTGATCATCGCGGCTGCTCAGTCATGCGGTTCTTGTTTGCATCCAGCTGCCCGTTTTCTCGCACTTTCGCCCCCTGGACCTTTCATTTTCCAAAGCGCCGGGAGCTTTCCCGCCGCTCGTTGTCTCAAGGAACGATAATTAATTTCTCCCGCTCTTATCTTAATTAATAATGTTGCCTAGCTCGCAGAGTCGACGACCAGCAATCCCGATGAAAATTTATAACGAATCCATTTCTTCTGGAACATCTTAAACAATTCTTTCTACGAGCAGATCCCCCTTCCACGGTGCTCCTCCTCGAGATCAAAGGTGCATTCTCTTCTGGTAACAAAAAAACGAGCACGCTGGAGAGGAAGATCAACCGAGATTCAAGAACAAATCTGCAGAACGCGCGATTCGGTTATCAATTTTACGTTTTACTCGAGGCGACTGCGCGCTCCAGCTAGTGCGATTAATTAGCTTCGTTCTTCCCTCTGTTTCTTCTTCGATCGTTTCGCGATCGGTGGCTGCGTCTGTTGCGTATTCAAAGCGTATCCCACGCGCGCGTGTAATTAAATCTTCCTAGGATTTTTGTCGTTCTCAATTGACGAAAACTGACGCGAAAAGAGGCACCAGCGCCTTCGAAGCGTAATTTTCATCGTAGCATTGGG
This sequence comes from Xylocopa sonorina, assembly GCF_050948175.1. NCBI lineage: Eukaryota > Metazoa > Arthropoda > Insecta > Hymenoptera > Apidae > Xylocopa > Xylocopa sonorina. The sequence goes on along the minus strand of NC_135193.1, from coordinate 20,339,779 downwards.
CAGTCTCGAAACTCGATCTTGCGAGCCGTTAACAATGCAATTTTCGTCGGATTTCCGTTCGCCTGAATCCCGCGGCGGAACGCCGGATTTCGTCCCGTAAATGTGTTCGGAACGATGAAAAGTTTATTTCGTGACAAATGATTTTCCAATGAAATTTGCATTCGCGTTAACCGATGCGTGCTTAATGGAAAACACGCGCGCGAAATTGGACTTACGATCGAGTTATCCCCGTCATTCACTGTTGTTACAGATTATTCACGCTCGTTTGCTTCTGCCGGCCAATGAATATTTAAATAGCGGCGCCCGTCGTTTCTTATGTAGCGGCGCGTAAATATACGAATAAAACGAACGTGCGTGTGTACGCACATGATCGATTTTAAATATTAACAAGAAATATAAAAATATAAACGGGCAATTCGAAAAAAAGAGATTGCCCAACAAAATGTCGCCGGTACGATCGCTCGTCCCGTTCGAGGTAACGATCCGTGCGTCGCACGGGGCTGCGTGCGCGCGGGAAGGGTTGGAAATCACGTAGACGTCGTGTGAAATTGAATAGTAAATCGTTTATTAGTACGAAGGTGTGATAGTGTCTCGAGTTAGCCTTGGCCGACATTCGTGATTAGAGTGAACCTGTGATACCATAAGGTGAACGAGTGTGATAGTTTTTTTTTTTTTTCTTTTTCTTTCTTAAGTGACGTAAGAGATAGATGTTAGAGCTAGTTACCCTGTTCTGCGAGCTGGTGTTCTCCCCATCGATCGGGCCGATATCGCGTGCTCTTTTAAACACGATCGCGTCACGATTCACCGAGTTTCGTGTCCCGTCCGCTCGTCCCATAGGACGATCGATCTTTCGCCCTTTTCTGTTCACCCTTCTCCACTCCGTTAGATTGCAAGGCGGCGCGATGGAAAAGGAGAACGCCCGTGCAAGCTAACTTTCAAGAGTGCTACTTGTTATCATCCGAGGTACTCTAGTGCCTATGAGTTTTTTTTTTTTCTTCATCCACTGTCCTCCGTTCTGCCTATATCGCTAAATCGCCAGCTAAAATCAGCGATACCGAAGGGGAGGGAACGTGACAGCCCCGCTCTCTCCCCCGTTCGAACGCAACAATAAATTAATAACCTCGCGACTCGTATACGCGTTCCAAAAAGGGAAAGAGACCTCTCGCTCGCTCGTTCGTTCGTTCGTTCGTTCGTTCGTTCGTTGCGCTGCCTTGTTCGTCGTTACTTAAAACACTAGACCGCATATTTCTCGTTTGCATCTTGTGCCTCGCGCGTTAGCTGCCGCTGTCGTAAAATAGAAAATCCGGAAGGAACGAGAAACGAAAGGTGAAATCGAACTTTCCCCAGTCTCCACTCCTCTGGTCGCGACGCACAGCGGTAATAATCGTAATAATAGTGGTAATAATAATAATAGCACAATAATCAATACGTTCTACGCGCTCCTTCTTTAATGTCGATATATAACAACTCTTTCGATTGCGACAAAGTACTCGATCGGCGAATATAGAATTGCAGGCAGCCGTGGGGTGGGGGCGACACGATCACGCATCCCCCGTCTCGTTAAATAAGAACAATGATAATAAATTAGGTTCCGTCGTACCTACTGTACACGCGCGTGTCTATATATATTTATACGTACTTATATATATAAAAAACGGTCTTGAAAAACGGTTCGACTAACATGGACGTAAAATCGTACAAAAAGCGTTTGTCCCTCTTCTAATTCCGCGGTGCCTCCGTTCACCCTCCGTCCCGATCGAACGCGACTCGTGGTTTCGCGTACCCTCATCCGCTTCCCTACTCGCACCCCGTCCACTACCCTTGCACTCTTTGATTCTACGCATCTTTGATCATACGCGACTGGTCGCGCGCGCTTTCGTTCCCCGTGATATAAGTACGTAACGTAATACCACCCCATACTACAGAGTTCACCTTTTTTTTAGTGTCGCCCGCGTTCCCTCTCGCGTACCCCTCGCGACCGCCTCTCGCGCGGGTCGATACCGGTTTTTCGCGGTTTTCGACGCGACGCGGAGAACGCCGGTCACCCCGGACAAGCGCGGTCTATTAAAATTTTAAATTTCGCGTTATTGTTGCGCCGCATACAAATTGAGATTTAATGCGGCGAGAAACGGGGGCAACGATAAACGGTTGTCGCGTGCTTCTACGCGCTCCTCCAGATCGTCGCCGGGGGCGGAGGCTGCCCCCGCTTCTAATCAAAAGTAAAGCTATTCGTTGGTTTCCCGGTTTCTCTATCTTTTTTTTTTTTTTTTCTCGAATTATTTCCGCTCGACGAGCAGCGTCCCGCTAAAAAACGATCCCGTTCGGAATTGAAAGGGGTAGTCGGGAGGGTGGGTGTCTTCGCGAGCGCGTGTCGCTAAGTCACCTACGCACACACCTCATCTCTCTCTCTCGGCTCGTACATATAAAATTATATTTACAACAGAGTGATCTTTTCTTTTTTCTTCCTTTCTTCTTTTTTCTTTTTTTTTCTTTGTCGTGAGGTATTCGCTCTACATGCATCTAAAGAGTGTACAGTAAACCAGGAAGCGAAAGGGAGGCGTGGCGGGAATTCGAGGAAGATTCGCTTCCCTTTCGGACAATTTCTCTCGCTCTCTCTCTCTCGTTCGCACTTACTGTCACACACTCTCGTATCGTCTCGTGCATACTATTTGTTGTAACTCGCTACCTGGCGCTATACGACGCGCTTGTTCGTTACAAATAATTTAAAAATTATATACTTTGTATATATTAAATCGATTCTCTCTCTCTCTCTCTCTCTCTCTCACTTTCTCTCTACGATTCGCTCGTTCTCTCTCTCCTCGTTCTTCTTCTCGACTCTTATCTCTCGTTGTCGCACACGCACGCACACGCGAGAAAGTTTGATTACGATATGGTACAGGTATTTCTTGCTCGCCATCCCTTTCTCCCTTCGCTCCCTGCGGACATAGTATTTACACGGGGTCGCTCGCGAATAGTTATCCATTTTTCTTACACTTATATATATATATGTTTATATGTATATAGATACATGCATATGTACCAGCGCGTGCCTGTACAGCCTAGTAAGAACACTGTCCATCGATTATCCTCACGTTGATCTATCTTTCTGGCAGCTTGGATCGAGGCGCCTCGCGAGCGTAAAATCGTGCGACTACCGGCAGTTTACGAGTCTCTATTCTCACGCGCGTCTCTACGCGAGGAGTACACGGCGTTATTACCTAATTTATAAGAACGTTAATAATAGTTACGAGGAGAAACGAGGTGTCCATTGTTTGCATCCGCGGACGAGGAAAGAACGGTCTCGACTAAGTTTCTCGACGCCCGTTCCTTCTGCAGACGCGTCTCCCCGAGGGATCATCGCTGTCCCGTGAAAAGAATCATTCCGCGTTTATTCAGAAGACGACGCAAACAGGCTATCGTAGCTTGATCCGATGCAGAGAAAAGGGAACCGTCGCGATACGGGACGGAGCCGTTGTCTAGCGACGCATCCGGGTTAGCTGCCGCTGCGAAGAAGCTTTGAGAATGTAGGACGAGCGAGAAAGGGCTCGCAGAAGGAACGCTATGTATTCTCTTTGCAGATGCGTCAAGGCCTTTACGAAAGCCTCCTCTCTTTCTTCCCCTCTATCTCTCTATCTCTCTTCCTCTCTCCACCGTCTGTTTCTTTTTTCTTATCCCTTCCCGATGGTTTTTCTGATTCAGACGCGCCGCGACCTCGTACGAGATTGCAAAAATAGGAGCACCCCTAGAGCGTTCGCGTTCTAAAGGCCCGTTTCTGCGTGTCCACGGGTACCGTAATGATAATTCGCAAGTTCGTAATTGACGAGGAAAAATTGCAACTCGATTAAGCGAGTGTGTGTACGCGCGTGTGTGTGTGTGTGTGTAAGTTTTGTGTACGCTTAAACGTTACTCTGGTGTAAAACTACTTGTGTGCGCGTGTGGCTACGACGCTCGATGCCGAGTATCACTTCGCCCCTAAGGTGCTGGTGAACGTGTTCGTTTGGAACGTGCTATTTTACAAATACGGTCGACGCGGTGTGTAGAATGGCCGTAGGACGAATTGTATAATTATATCGCTCTTTGTATCAAAGTTATCGTACGAAACCAGTTGCGGCTGATATCTGTTTAGCCGAGGGCAGTCTTTGCGGGATTATTTAGGATCGCGTTTTCTTAGTTGTCTTTGGGCTTTAATGCGTACCTGTTCTTCGTGGGTAAATGGTAGTCGCACGCCTCGCGCGGAACGCGGTAGCGTTTAAAATTTAAATCCGCCTCGCGAGTGGCTCTACATTTGTATAAATTACAAACTAGAAGGCTAAAAAGTCGAAGTTACTTTAGTAGCGTCCTTTGGTACCAGCCTGAGTCTCGTTAGATTACAAATTATTTTTTTAAATAGTCTCGTTAAATCACTAAGAGATCACTGTATCGTGTGTTTCGTTAACTCCCCGCTAGTGCTGTCGCCCTTGCCTTAATCTGCTCTCTCTCTACACTCCTCTGCCTGATATCCCCTCCGAGTCGTTCGAACGTTTCACGACCAATCGAGAGTCCCTGCGTGCCGATGCGTCTTGAAAAACCCTAAAATACTTTCTACATCACGCGCAACAATGGAAAGGAACAGGGAGAAAGAAAAACACGCGAGCCGCCTCGCGAAAATAAAATCTCCTATGCATGGTACAAAAAAAACAGAAGGTAAACAACAAAGAGAAAACGATTTAAAAAATAAATAAACGCGAAAAGAACCGCGGGATCACTAGTGTCTCGAAGAAACATTCAGAAAATCTTGCTCCAGCCTACTACAGCCTCTTGTTCCATCCCCTCCTCTCTCGAACCCTCGTGGACCAGCCCTTCGCGAACGCGCGCCATCGTGCATTAGGATACGATGTAGTCCGCGGAGTGATGGGAATGATGGGAATTCCGATGCTTGTCCTTCCTGTGGTTCGTCCTCGAGTTACTGCTACGCGTGCCAGTGGTCCCGGTGGTACCGGACGTGTGATGGCTGTAGCCACTGTCGCTGCCGAAACTGCTGTCCGGCTGGCCCTGGTACAGCCTGCCGGACGCGATCTGCTCGTTGTCGCGCGCCGCGTAGTACACCGGCTGCGTGTACTTCTCCTCGTTGTAGAGGCGGTCAGTGGGCTGCGAATAGGTGTCCGAGTACTCGCCGCCGACTTGCGTGTACACTGGCGCGGTGTCCTGGTTCTGGAGCCCGTAATACTCGGGTCCGTACTGCGCGGTGTACTTGTACTTGTCGCTCGACTTCCGTGACCTGTCCTTGTTGCTTCTGTTTTGACTGGAATAGTGATGGAGCGGGCCTAGGACCGGCACGCTCTCGTACGGGTTCTCCTCGACCCTGAGGGCCTGCGTCGCTGGCATCGGTGGCACGAAGTAGGGTAACCTGTGAGCCACCGACGGGACGGACTGTTGTCGTTGATTGCTGTTCGATCGGTTACCAGCTACACCTGAAACGCGACAACAGAGGCGATCGTTGAAGAGGAGATCGCTGTGAGAGGGTTGGGGGGTGCGTCGTGGTCGTCCTCTGTCCCGTGTCAGGATCGAACGCTCACCTGCGACGCTAGGATAGAGCTGCAGCAACGCGTCCAGCAGCATTCCCTCGTGGAACTCCCCCACATCGTGATTCTTGTCTCTCCTATGCCTGTCGAGGCTCCTGGGACTCCTGCCCCGTCTCTCTCGCGGTGGCCTGCCACCAGCTGGACAGGTACCCCAAGCGGGACCAGTCGACGTCAGCATCCTCGCCTCGGACGGCTCGCCAACGGAGAGCTCGTCCTCCGCGAACTCGTCCTCGCTGGCTGGCTTCGAGGACGACGACGCTCGATGATGATGTCGATGATGGTGCAGCCGGTTCCGCGCGTTCAGCTCGCTCTCCTCGTCCGTTTCCGGATGGTCCCCTGGAACGAATGAATAATTCATAAACACCGCTGGCAACACCGCGGCCGCGATAATTAATTGGACAGTTCATTAATTAATTAACAGGCAATCTCTTTCGCGTGTCAAAGTTACGATCAGCCGGCGTGGATGAAATCAAATCGGACCGTCTGGCGTGCTCTCAATTCCCAGCAAGTTGGGACGGAAGGGGGGGATCAGCGTCGGAATTAATTAGTTAGAGAGGATCCGTCGGTTGTTGCGTACCACGCGCAGTTGTTTTTCATTCAAACGCGAACTCAAACCTCGTCGGAAGAACGACGGGGGACGGGGAGCGTTTGTTAAGTGAAAGTACCCCACGGAAAGCGTGGCGTGCCGTCGTCATTAGCCGTCGACTACAATGCGGCAGTCATCGACGCGTTCTGTCGCGCTTTCAGTCGCGGACCATTGCGAATTTTTATCCGTCGCTCCATCCCTACGACCTGGTCGCCGCGTCCATCGCGACTGTTTTTATTTTTTTTTTTTCTACTCCCACCCTTCGCGCGACCATCCGCCGCGGTTTTAACTTTTACCCCCTATAATTGATCCGCGTTACTCTAACGAGCCACCTATCGACACCGACCGCGCCGATCGTTAATTGTTGATACCGTTGCGAGCGCGTGCCATCGGTTCGATATTAACGAGAGCAGCGTTCGTTTACGGGGAAAAAGAGAGAAATAAATAAATAAAAATGGAAAACAGTCGCGATACGCCCGCGGTTAAAAATCAAAACGGTCATTTTAACGCGAGCCCGTTCTTTCGTCGCTCCAATTATCCACGGTTCACCCAATTTCGCGTTTCCATTCTTCTCGCTCGCTTTACCTTTTTTCTCCTTTTTTTATTCTTTTTTTTCTGGTTTCTCCTCTCTGCTTCCGTCGCGTTCCGCGTAAAAATGGGAAACAATAGACGAGACGCGCGTTACGACAATTATCGACGACAACGGTTCCAGGACGAATCGCGAGGTACAGAGGGAAAGGGTGCTCGATTCCCCCTGCCATAGTCGCGAGAAACGACTGTATCGTTCGTGAAAGTAAGTCGCGGATCGAGGCCGTGCGATGATAAAGCACAAACGGGAAAAGGAGTTAACGGTGAACGAAAGTTTATCAGTCCGTTCTAATCGACGTTGGCTCGTTCGCAGTTTGACGATTTCTCGAATCTCGCGGGGTCCATCGTTCCTCGTTCCGCTCGCGACGTTCCTGCTCGCGCGAGGAATAAATAGGAAAGAAAGAGAAAGAGAAAGAGAAGCTTCTCTCGGTTTTCACCGCGGTTGCACTTTTAATCTCCGTTATTTTATATCTCCTCGTATTTATCATCGGTTTAAGCGATAGCAAGCGGGCGAGAATTTCCCCCGGGGGCGGAGCTGGCTTCCGCGATGCGAGATGGAATTCGCTACCAGACGAAATCATTCAGAAACCGCGGACTGCACGTTCCGTTCGGGTAACAGCTTGCGCCTGGCGCATCGAGCTTCCCAACGAGACTCGATCGATCTTTTCTTTACGTTCATCAGAGGCAACAGACGAGACGTTTAACCGTGGCGATATTATTCCTCCTCGTCCCGTCGATTGCAACGAATTACCAGCGACGACGAGGAACCCGTGTACCCTCGTATCCTGCAATATCCATCGCGAACAATAGACCAAGAGACGCGGCGCATCTCGTCGCGCAGCATGTATATTCGATTACCGCGTCCCCGTCAAACGTCGAAAGTCTCATTACCATGCTAATTAGCCATCCAACTAATGGGAAGTATAAGTCAGAGGTCGTGTCACGCTTATCTCGTCTCGGAGAAGTAGCTGTGTCGGGTGTACGCCGCCGCGACACAGAGAGCAGAGAGAGGAAGAGGGAGAGAGAGGGTGAACCGAGGCCAGGTCATCGAGATACCTCGACCACGGGCAACGAAGAAGATGAACAGCTCCCGATTTCGTTCAGATGAAGATCGCGGACGGTGGTTCATTGCCAACGGTTCGTCGAATTAATCGGGAGATAAGCCAGGGGAAAAATAACACCAGTGTGGAGTAAGAGATGTGCTCGCGATCATCTGGAAAGGGAGAGTCTTCCCTGGCGGAGGGGAAGTTTTGGGGAGTTAAGAGAAAAGCCGGTGGAACTTCGTTCCGGATGCCAATATTTGAGACGCGGTTTAGCTCGGGAGTTAAGGAAGGTAAATAGAGCGATTAATCTGGGGGCAAAGAAGAAGAAGAAGAAGAAGAAGAAGAAGAAGAGGGGGAGGAGGAGGAAGAAGCTCGCAGTTCAGTGTTAGCCGACAGCAAAGAACACTAAAGATTCAGCTCTTGGCTGGTGGGTTAATCGCGACACGGTGCACTCGGGTCCTACCTACGTTCTGTCTGAGCAGGATCGAGCGGCGAGGCTCGCGCGCTCTACTTCCGCACAATAGTCCTCACAGCCGAGTCTCATCTAGAACGGAGAGCGTGTGTAATTTGGCGTTACCGCGCGCGACACATTCGAGAGTTTCGCCAACGATCGACGGTGGGTATCGCCGATGTTCGAGTATCCAGCGTTGGCGAGGGCAGAGGGTACGATGTTTTATTAAACGAGCACTCACCGTTACTGAGCTCCTCGTAGACAGGATTGTAGAGGTCCTGCGACGTGTACGGGTCGGGGCCAGGACTGCTGCACACGAACACGCCTCTGTTGGTGTCCTTCACGTCCAGCATCTGTCGTAACAACGAGAAATTATCCTTTTACATCTTCGATTCAACGTCTACGGGCTGTGCTCGAGGGTTGCTTCGAGCGATACACGCGCATTAAAACTGTGTACGTCCCAGGGTGAACCTTAACATTTTCGAGCAGCGGTCGCGAGAGACGACGAGCCGCCACGAGCCACGCGGAAACGAGGGGTTGGAAAGTTAATCCTTGAATCGACGCTGGATCCCGCCGGGACGAATAATAAAGGCGGGACGCGAGATTTATCCGATGCTAATTCTATCAAACACGTCCTGTTCCCCCTTTCATCGGGGAAGTCGCGCGGGAAAATCATGGCGGACTCTAGAAAACTCCCGGGCTCGTAATTAATTCCCGGAACTTCCTGCTGACCGAACTCGTTGAAAAATTCAGCGAGCGACAGCGGGAAAATGACCGAGGAAAGAGAGAAGACGAAGGAGGAAGAGAGAGAGACGGTGGTACAGGATCGTCGGGATGATCGATGCGATACAGCGCGATTTAACCTTCGCTTCCGGTTAACCCAGTTTCGCGTCGCTTTTACTCCGCGCAGAGATCGCGTGACAGACAGTTTCCGGTGTTCTTGCACCGATGAATTCGTCTAATGAGTGGTCGTGCCGTGTTAATGGAAACGGAGATCCCACCGTTCGCCGAGTAACGGGTCGATCGGATGAATGGGAATTTTCGAGATAAAATTCATTCGCGTTTTCGCTGGACACGATACGGATCCTGGAGTTGGACGGAAACGTCGAGTGGTTTAGAAGGGGTTGAAATTACAGGTTCGCAGCGATGTTGAACGCGAACAATAGCGCGCAGCGGTTCGAAGCGTTCTCCAAGTGGCTACTAATAAAATTTGATAGGGTTGATTTTCCAGTAGCGCACGAAGTTCACGTCGCGCTCGAAGGTTACGCTCGCAGGGCCCTGCAGGCGCACGTCGAAACGCGTTCGAAGATTGCGAATTAACGGTTGACAACGTTCACGCAGCGCGATGTTGGACGCGAACAATAGGGCGCAGCGGTTCGAAGCGTTCTCCAAGTGGCTACTAATAAAATTTGATAGGGTTGATTTTCCAGTAGCGCACGTTCACGTCGCGCTCGAAGGCCCTGCAGGCGCGCGTCGAAACGCGTTCGAAGATTGCGAATTAGCGGTTGACAACGTTCACGCAGCGCGAGGGTTGCTCGTTAGCCGGGGAATTACTTGGCAATTTCGCGAAGAAAATGGGAAGGCGTCGAACGTTCCGAAACGCAATCGGGGTATCCGGAACGATCCGACGTACTCGTGACCCGGTATCGCCGGAATCGAGTTACCCCGGGTAATCTAGAGAATCGCTGGGGAGCCAAGGCAAACGAAACCCCGTGCTCACCCCCCTGGAATCGAAATCCCACAGGCGGCGCTATCACCCGCAAAGGAGGATCACTCGATTACTTTTGCTTCGTTTTCGAGGGTCTCCCTTCTCTCGATTCGCCTCCGACTAGAGTCGACAACTGAATTATTGACCTTCCTCGCGAAGGGCGCGGAGGAGCTGGAGAAGGCTTCTTCGTCCTAGGGGTTGAGCGGGTCTCCCTCTTTCACTGGGCCGTTCGTAACTTCGCGTAGACAGCGATCGCGACGCGGCTCGATCGTCGACGAGAGCAAAGAGCTTCAGGCGATCGCTCTTTGCTCCGAATACAGATTCTAGAGGGCGATATAATCGCAGCCGAAAGAGGATCACTCGATTACCGGCGTCTCGTTTAGAGCGACGGCTCCGGACGAAGGTAATTGTCGCCCTTAGCGAGCAGTGGCCCCGGCAATGTACCTCGAGGGTTCTTTCCAACAGCGGCGGGCATCGCGAATGGACCGTTTCCCTCTCGAGCCACCATGATCCCTCCCTCTCTCTCTTCTTCTCTCTCTCTCTCTCGCTTTCTATCCATGAATTTCACGGAACTCCAGCGTCGCGAATTCGCTCTGGCACGCGGTTCGTAGGATTGCACGGTGCGCGGATCGAAACAAAAGGCAACCGACGAAAGCGAGAGGATAATCGATTCCCGCGGATAGCTTTCAATTTCCCGTCTAAGGACAGCCTATCGTTGCTTGGAAAGTGGGAGCGATTCGGACGTTTCACGGGACGTCGCGTTCGAGCGGCGCGAGTCCGCTTTCGCCGCGTGATAGACGGAATCTCTTCCGCGCTTATTAGAATCTCGTTTACCGAGTGAACGCGACGGCGATGGAGGACGCGGGCCAGTCGAGCGAGAAAGAAGCCCTCGTAGGACGCGAGAAAGGACGCGGAGGTGTAGGTGCGGAAGGTGGAGAAGGGACGACGCGAGAGCGAGATTGAGATAGAGCCTCGAGCCATCGTGGCCAACAGCAGGAAGCAATATGTCCGTGCCGTAATAGCGTGGAGCACGGAGGTTAATGGGTTGTCCCTAACGCGCCTAACCTGCCCCACGCTCGCCCCGTGTGTTCCTGTCCGCCGCGCCTGTCCGATCCACCTACCCGTCACACATTGTATCGCGATAACACGCTCCTCTAATCGACTAATTTACCGCGTCTCTTCCAATTACCGGATGCGCTCGAAGAATACGACGCTATCGACCAGTCGCTGGTCCCGCGCGCCCAGCCGATTGCGATCGATCCGACGAATCCGATAATTCAAACGACACCTGTCCATTAATCCTCGACCGCCTCTGCGTCGCGAAAATCGGATCGTATATGGTACACCATCGATCCATGGCGTTAGCCGCGCTTTTGCGCGCGTAAGCGGTCCCAATATCAACCTGCTGGTACACGACGCGACGTACCATCGATACGCGACCGTTCAACTTGCACTATGCGTCTCGATTACGCGCGTACAACCGGTTGTGCCTCGGAACGAAGATCGACCACCGTCCCGGGGCCAGCGAGGGGACCAACCGTGGATCGTGCGCGCGTTGGTCGCCGCGGTCACGGCAGCTTACCCCGTAACCTGTTAATTGTTAGTTACGCCGGCAATTGCATTAGCTTCCTAAGTCCGATCGCTCCTTTCCCCGCTGTTGCCGCGGTCCTCCGGGTCCCGTGGCCTAACGACGCGCCAGGATATGGATTAGAGGCACGTAATTTAGCCAACAACAGGTGGAACGTCGAGAGGACCAGCGGCCAGAAGATTGGGTATTTATTGGCTCATTCCGCGCAGATGGACCGCGAGCGAACCGGATCGAATCTTTTGGACGATGGAGGGATCGTTTGGGTCTTTTTCTTCTTTCGAGTACGATGTTATTTGGTTATCGTGTGTTCGAAGTAGCTGCAAAATTGTCGATCGATGCTTGATGAACCTCGAAGAGAAGAGGAAGCAAGAGGAGAGAAGCTACGAAGTACGCTCTTGTCGGAGCCAGGCGAAATTCGGATGTACGGGTGTAGCACGGGTGAAAAAGAAGACGTATTCGAGCAATTAAATTGCGTTCGAGGAACGGGTCGTGCCGTGGGTTCCATTTGCGAAATTAGAGAGAGCTCCTGGGTAGCGGAATCGCACGGAGAGGAAAGGTGACGCGGAACAATGGTGACCCGTCAATCTTTCCCTCGATTTTTCCTGGATTTTCCTTTGCCCCCTTTTTCTCTTCCACCGTGTATGTATACGCGTGTGTCTGTGTGTATGTATGTATGCGAGCTCGACATTTTCCATCCGTGACGTCTTTCTCTTTCTCATCGTGTCCTCCGCTCTGCATTTCTCTCTCGCACACGCACACTCTCCCCCTCGCTTTCATCGTCCTCCTTTTTTGTTCACGGGCGTCTTTATCCGCGCCAGGGCGGCCTCTCACGGCCCGCCCCACGAAGGAGAGGAACCGGACGTACATTTTTCATCCCCTTTTGGAAAAAGTTTGAACACAGAAGTGGTTATTCCGTGTCCACGTGTATCGTGTCGGGAGTCGATTGGTACGCGCGAGGATATTTCTCCGCGTTTCGATCCGCTCCGTCTCCGTATCGACCGCGTCCGCGCAACCGTGGCATCGCGTGGATCTTTCGCGCGTCTCGCCATAATTTTTTTTCTCTCATTTCTCTCTCTTTTCGACTTTTCGCGACGGCCCTGGTCTTCTTCGAGCGTCTCCCGCGTTCGATCGAGATTCCGCGCGTTGCACAGGATGCGGCGGGATGGGATGGGGTTGTGGACCGGGTCAATAACCACTCCTCGTCAAATTTTTCAGTAAAGTAATTTTATTTTCTCAAACTCTCCTCCTTCTCCTCCTCCTTTGCTCTCGGTGTTTCGATATATACAGGACTTTCTCCGTTTTGTTCAATCTCTCTCTTTCTCTCTCTCTCTCTCTCTCTCTCTCTCATGCGTGTACTTTTTCGCTCGCTCTCCTCTTGTCCTCCCACGTTTCCTTCTCTTTAATCCTACTTTCCCGAGTCCGTCCGGAATTTATTTACAAGACACAATTACCGTGCACCGGCCACGGCGAGTGGGTCACGTAACGACAATAAATAATAATAATAATAATAATTAATCTGCCACGACGATGATAATTAATTACGACGATCACCAGTCGAGCTTCTATACAAAGGAGAAACACAAGTCCAAGATAATTGTTCCTTTCACTCGGCTGCACAGTTACTCACGGATTCTCTGCTTTAATACTTTCTATTCGTAATGCACGATTCTCTCTCTCTCTCTCTCTCTCGCTCTTTCTCTCTTCCGATTTTCTTATGCATCCTCCATCTCACTCTGTGTATATAATATTTACAATTTTCCAGTTGCACGATCTAAACTATTTACAACCATAGAGTGCATCTAGACGCCGTGCCCACACAATAACGACAATAATAAGGCCCCGTCGCCCTCCGATCGTATCCTCCTCCCCGACCTTTCTCTCCTTTCCCATCCACTTTGCCTCCACCCTTTGCCCGCTCCTACGACCCGTTCCGCGCAGCGGCATCTTGCGAACGAGATTGTGCGAGCACGGCCGCGTAACAAAATAAATACTGACTAGTAGTCTTCCGCGCTAGTGTCTTTGCCCCGTCCTGTCGTCGACAGCGAGCAAGAGGAACGCGAGAGCTTGGTCGACCAACGTGAACGGAAGGCAACGGGATCGACGCGAAATCGAATAGCCGATGGCTCTCTCCCTCGTGGAATGCGATAACGTAAGAGACAAGAAGAAAAAAAAAACAGAGAAAAAAAATTGTAAGCCGCGACGGTGAAGATTGTACGCGAAACGAAATGCGACGGAAGGAACGTCTAACCCGGCACTTCGAGGAGGCAGACAGCGAGGAATGCCGTGTTCGTTCGCTCGTCGAACCCCGGAAAAGACACTAGACTACCTTACGACTTTACCATGGAACGTAGCTCTACGACGAGTTTATATCGAGACGCGAGGGCCACCCAGGAACGTGACGTGGCCAACGATATCACGGGATATGTGTACCGTCCGCTGTCCCCGCGCGGGACGCCAGCAGCGGACGCCAGGAGCGAACGGGGGCTACGGACCATCCGAGACTAAGCGAGTCTCTACAAGAAGATGTCGCTCGCGAACGACAAGTGTCACGTCCTCTGCGCGTTCAGATAGATGTCCTCCGGTTTGCTCAGGAGGTTGTGTATCTGTTGCATCGTGCACAGCGGACACACCTCCTCCTCCGTGCCCTCGGTCACGATCCTCCTGGCCGTGCCCGGCGCCTTCCTCGACCCGTTGTCCACGATGTACGAGTAACCGTCAGAGTCGACGGTCGAGCTCGACCTGATCGAGGACGAGCGCAACAACGCGGACACGTTGCCCGCGTTCGTCGTCTCCGACTGGTTGCTCGCGTCGTACCTCGTGGACTCTGTCGTCTCCGTCGACTCTTTGAAGCTAATATACGAGTAACCCTCCGAATCGACCGAAGGTCGCCTCGAGACCGCGTCCTTACTCGAAACTTCGTCCCGCGACGCGATCGTTCGAGGTAGCTGCGTTTGACCGAGGGAACCAAGGACGATTCCTCGCGAGCGATCCGTCGGCGTTTCGAGTCTGGGTCGATGGGTAGGCGTGATGGGCAGACGCGAGTCTATCGGTCGAGCTGACGCGCGGCTGTCAGGCAAATATTTCTCGTCGCCTTTGAACTCGGGACAGGTTCGCATAGAAGCGACACAGGGGGAGCTCGTGAATGGTTGCTGGCTGGTGATCAGCGCGTTCTGACTGGCCAGTATCAAGTGACTGTTTCGAAGCGCGTTAGTCCCGTTGTGCAACAGAGGACTGCTCGCGGGTGTGCATCGGGGGGGAGTCGCGTGCGTGGCTATCGAAAGCGGTACACCCTGGGACTTGGCGAGCAGTGCTCGAGGCGTTCGATAGCCGCCCAAGACCGCCCTCGAGGGCTTGTCCTGGACGCGCAGGATCGCCCTCGGGTCCCGGTAGTCGAGATAGTTGAGGTGGTGCGGCGCGGGTGCCCGCGCACGCTGCAACTGTTGCTGTTGCGGCTGTCGTTCCCTTAGGCTCTGTCGTTGATCGGGATTTCGTACCTCGATCGTGGGCGCCTGGCTCGGATGGTGGCTGGGCAGGTGATTCTGTCTGTGGTGCAGCTGGGAGTGCGTCACAGCTTCCGGCAGGTCCTCGTAGAGCACCGCGCCGCCCGTGCTGCCCGTCCCGCCGTGCGACTGCCCGTCACCCAGCACCCGGGACCGACCGCCGGCCGCGGCTGCGGCCGCCGCCGCCGCCGCAGCCCCTGCTGCGCTCTTGCACGGTAACAGATTCTGCACTTTCCGCTTGTGCCTGCAACAGAAACCCGATAACCCTCGTTAGTTCGCCGAGAATTAACAGAAATTCAATCGATCGACCAGTTTACCGACTGGATTCGCTCGAATGTTCCCAGGATTTAAACGAGACCTTGCTCCGCTTCGACGAGAGTGTATTTTCCTTTTTCTTTGGCCGTCGTTCGCGATTATCGAGCAACACTCTCTCTTGGATCGTTGCGAACATAATAAATCGTCTTTCGTTGAATGAGAATGTTGTAGAATTGTAGAATTTAAGCGGCGCAATAATTCTAAGGGGTACGCAGAGGGGTAAGTTTGCTGGTCTCTCGGTGAAAAGACAAGACGGCGGAATTTCTCGTTAAGGACACCTCTATTACGGCTGGGAACAGGTAGACCCTGGCCTCGTCTACGTCTCAGCGGAAAGTTCGCCACGCTGGTGGATAGGGTGGGGCGTCAATCTCGCCAGGCGTCTTTCGCGGGCCGTACCCCTAACACGAGCGTGACCCGTCTCTCACGGACGGACCTCCCTCGGCTACGTGTACGCCTCTGTCGGTACGCCGCGCCGCGGCAAAGTAGTTTACCCTTCAAGTTTTAATTATCTAATTAACTCAGCCACTTCGATAATATTTGCCTGTGTAATTAAACCGCCAGCTAAGATTAACAACTTGTGGCGCGCTTCCAATAGTGGGTCGCCGAGGCGCGCGGCCCGCGAACCACCCTGGGAACGAATACACGTCTGTGCGCGTGTATCACCGCGAGGATAGCATCAGCCAGAGTGGTGTGCGCGACGATGGTAGAGTGTAATAGGTGAATTAATTGGCGAACAAGCCCGCGGCTCGATATTTTTGCCCGTGGTGAAACGTTAATTGAATACCGATCAATCGAGCGAAACCGTAGGAACCGCGATGGAATATCGCCGCGTGATCAATTATCGCGGTAACGCCCGGCGAACGGACGATTCCTTCTCGCGGAACGAGGCGCGATTCTCGCCTGAACTCGAACGCTGGCTGCTTCTTGGTTACCAGAATCAGGGGCTCGTGTAATGAAACGCAAAGCTAGCGGGGTGGGCGGTTTCGTCCGGGAAACGCAATTAGTTCGAGAGGTGGTCGAGCCCTAAAAGATTATCCCGAGCCCGGGCAAAGAGCCAGTTACGTCGTAAAACAGGGAGGCCAAAGGCGGTTTAAACGAGAAGCCAGGCGAGCGGGACTGCCCTGGAGCGCGGCGGACGTTTCTTCCTTGACGGAGACGCTGCTGGCCCCGTGTTTCACGGTCCACGGTCCGAGATTCGAAGCCGTCGCGGTGGATCCACGGCCAGCCAGAGGTTGGACCGTGCCGTGGCGTGAACTGGACGGCCTCTCTGCCTTCTCTGCCGGCAAGATTTCAATTTACCTAATGCCGTTGACTGTCGGGCATGGCGCGACCGCACTTAGCGGTGCTCTTAACGCGACGTCGACCGCCGACACGCTCTCGCCGCTCGACGCGTAGCCGCGCGCTTATGGCGCTAGCCTTTGGTCCACGATGCGATCGGTGTACCGGACGTACACGCCCAGTGTACGCGGGGAACCGTAACACATCCGCCGCGCGACTTAGGCGTTCTCAATCGACTCTGACTCTGTCCGTTTCCAAACGAGTCCTGAACTCATGGTTTTGATTACTCGAGCGGACGTTTAATTCGCTTCGCGAGGGTATTTTCAAACAAATCGTCGCGGATTTACGAGCCAATCGGGGATTATACACGCGATCGTCTAAGGCGATGGCGCGCGTCTGCTCGCGATATTACCAGGCTTCGAAGAAACGCATAAACCGTCGACGGTTCGCGGAATCACGGGGCCACGCGGCTCGCTCGTAAAACCCGCGTTGCATGAGAAACACTGGGCCCGCTGAATGCACCTGGAATAGGCTAGTCGTGTTCGTGATCGCGTACCCGGCGCTAAACACGGTATCGCGAGCTTGCGGTCGTATAACGGACCGTAAAGCGCTTTGTGGAGTGTCGACCCTTCGGGCACACGCGTACAAGCGTTCGTCGAAGGGCTCCACCAACCCTCTCGTGACCACCGCGCGTCAGCCTCCGCTCGCGAGTCCTCTCTTTCTACCTCTGTCCTCGAATACCTACAAAATCCACGCGCTTCCACGCTGCTTTCTCTGACGGGTGTATTTATAATTGCCAGACCGCGGTGAGGATGGGGCCAAGTTCAGAGCCTCCACGAGGGAGCCTCCGTGGAAACTTCCAGTCCAACTTCCTAATCGAACCGAATCCACTGGGGTCGAGCTGACGCCCTCGCGCTCTCCGTCCTCGCGAATATCGCCATGATTTTTCATTAACCCCGACATTCTGCCCTGCCAACCCCGTCCGCGTCCCTTCGTCGTCTCTTTAATGGACGTGATTTAGTCTCGCCAGTCTACGGAAACTTGCCACTTATTCGGGAACAACGACTTTGGGGCGTTGACGAGACGAAAGAATCGGAACGGAAGGGTGTGACAGGCGAGGATTCTTGAGACAAAGGGAGCGAGGTGGATAAAGGGGTTTCACTTGGCGCAACGAAAACGCGGGACGCGTCGCAGCGACTCGCAGCTACCTCCACGCCTCGTTTCTTCGGAAAGCTGCGCTCGTCACTGCAGGCTAGCAGCGAACTCGTCGACCAGTGAATAGGTCATTTAAGCCACGCTTTTAACTCGAGCTAATTAACTGCCTTTTCTCGCTGTCTCTATCTGGCTTCCATTCGACAGACGAACCAGCAGCCTCTTTCGCCTCGTTCCTCGCGCGTATCCACCAGCACGCGACGCGTCTTCGTCTCGCGAATCGACAAAGGTCTCCGCGAATGGCATTTAGTTCGAACGGTCGAATATTTGGAAGCGCATTTTTGTTTCGAAGCTCGTAGCCGGGAGCACGAACCGGTTAAACCCGAGCTCGACGCCCCGCGTACACCTCTCGTCGACAAGCGCATCGGATTTTCAAGTTTACTTGCCGCCGGAGTTTCTCGTAAGCTTCTCCAAACTACAAATTTTGCATATCAATGCGCGTGGGTACACCCAGCCTGTCGACTCGATAAACGACTTTCACCGCCCCCGTCCGTGCCTCCCAGCATCCCTTTACCCACCACCCCCATAACCCACGGGATATTCTCTCCTCTTCTCTCTCTCTCTTCCCTCAGTACTCGCGTACCCGCGAATATCATCTTCCCTTTCTCGCGTCGAGTCGAAGAGGGCGCTTCGCCTGGGTAGTTGTTCGTACGGATGATACCGCGTCGCGTGAAATTGAACCTCCAGCCTGGAAAAGCCGTCTTCGAGAGGACGCGTCCTCGAGAACGAAGAGAAAAGAACCGGAGACAACGTGCCCGTCGTGAAACGGACGCGTAATTGCGCCTCCGATCGCGTCATACGCGCACGCGATTTATTAGCCCTCGCGAGTTTACGACCCTTTCAAGGCTCCGACCTCGGGAGAAACATAAATCCGCTCGATTTATCTTCGCAGCCACCAGCGAGCGTGCAACGGTCGCGCAAAACCTCGACGACCAACCAACCCCCGCCGTTCAGGTTGTACAACCGTAGGGGGATATTGTTTTGCCGCTATCGCGACGGGCCTGGATCGGTACACACGTTTATCAGGAAGGGTTACCACGGCGGGAGGCAGTATTTCCGCCTGGTCAAGCGACCTCCCACGCGCTGGTTATCGCTGCCCACGAATCCGATCCTCCTCGCGGCGTCTACGAACCGTTCGTTCCATGGACTCCGCCACCCTTGCAGCATCCGCCCCCGCGATCGCAGCCGATGTTTTCCACGACGATCGTTGATAACGGCTTGGACGAGGGTCGTCGAGGACGGTTCTTATGGAAATCGTGTATCCACGGATGGATGCAGGTCGAACGGTGGTCGAATTCATCCGGATAGGGGAGCGGTTGGGGGATGACGCTAGTTCGAAAGCTGTTCGAAAGTTGTGCGGGGTCGGAGGGCTCGCGATGCTATTTAATATTTAACGGCGTAACGCGCCGACACGAAAATCTCTGGCCGTTGATACTCGCAGTGGAGGGAGACGCGGGTGGTTGGAGTCGATGAAAGTCTAACGGGGGGTGGAAAGTAATCTCGGGGGTTGCGTGTATACTGGGGAAAAGGTATACGTGTACATAGGCAGGCGCACGTGCCGCGTCGCGGTGCCGGTTGATTGAAACACCGCGGATATTTAAATTGCGAAAGTTTACGAATAAATTTCCGCGCTAAGGCACTTCTCCTCGCGCCCGTTCTTTCGCCCTTCTTTTTCCCAGATTTACCTAATGAGCTGCTGCCCGCCGCTGAACAAATACAGCCGCGCAGGGGAGCCTAGCGGAGGAACGCGAGGATTGTTCTCTGATCGTCTGGCCCTCTCGACCAGTCCCTTCCATACCACGCCACTACCGCGTAAAAGTTATCGTTCGAGCGAACACGCGTCCGTCTGGTCCCTTCGATTAATCCGTTCTATCGTCCGTTCGATCTTCGAGGGTTGACCCGATCTTGGGGCAAGAAACGTGGTCGCCTACGACTAACCCGCTGGCGATCCCTACGAGCTCGCCAGCGGTTTCGAGGGCCATCGAAGATGCGGGGAAGTTCGTTGACGAGGAAGCTAGAGGCGAACGGGAATAGATGGTGGTAACTGGGCGCGGCGGAAAGGGTCGAGCAGGGGGTTAGTAAGTGAAACGGAGCTTGATTAACCAGACGTCTGAGCGAGGGTGCAGCACGCTTGTGAGCCAAAACAGGACAGAGAACGGCGGCGTAATGACCTCAAAGGTGCTTGGATTCGCGTGGATGGTGTGCAGTCACGTCAGACGTCTCTGGAGTTGTAGTAGGTACAATGTCCGCGGTGTGGGACTACGTGGCAGACGAGATGGAGGCTCCTTTGACGGAGGCCACTTCCGGTGTACGTCCTTGACCAAGAGCGATTCCCTCGTCCCACGTCTCGTAGAATTGGTAACGATCGAACGACGAATCTCTTCCTGGGTTATTCTGAAACGTTCGATGGGAAATCGAACAGCAGAACACGGCGAAGGATCGATGTATCCGTGGCGAACGCGGGAGGATAATCGAGGAGCACGGAGCAGGAGGTCACTGTTTGTCCTGGCTAAAAGCATCGGCAATATTATGTGGATGCAGTATCGGATGTCGTTGCGTCTAGCGTGTACGTCCTCCGCCGGTGTCCGATTACCGTTTACGTCCCGAAGGAGCATCATCCTCCGATCTCGAAAGATAACGCGGATCTTGTAGCTTCGAACGGAGATTGCGGTTGGACGAGCGAACCGCTTCCTTTTTGGCTCTTCCCCATCCACCCACTATAGCATCTCTCTCTCTCTTTCACTCTTCGTCCAAGCCATCCGAGCTATGCAGTCTCGAGGATCGATGCGTTTTATAGAAGAGACAGTCTGGACGCGAATGGAGGGATTTCGAGCGGGATGGCAGCAATTTCAAGGGCAACGGTATCAATGCAAGCGCGATCACGCCCACGAACGCGTCGCGGATAAACGTCCGTCTCGTATTCCCAGCGTTCTCCACGGGATGTCGTCCGTCGAACGGGGATGCACGGGACCGCTATCCGTCGCCTTCCGATGGAAATTAATAAAAATCCAGATATTGCATATCGACGAGGCCCAACCGTCGATTTTCGTGATCGGACGCGGGCTTGATGGATTCCCGCGAGAGCGATTCAATCTCCGCAGCCGGCACCGATGTGGGTCAAGGGTCGGCTGGTAACCGGTGGAAGGGAATTCGCATTTCAGGAGCGTCACGTTGACGTCCTGGCAGACTTTAATCGCATCTGCAGCGTACGTTCACCGACCTGTCACTCGTCAAGCTCCAGCTTCGAATTCGATTTGCTTACCTCACACTCTCCCCCTCTCTCATTCTCTGAAAGAGAGAGAGAGAGAGAGAGGTAGGGGTAGGCGAGAGCACCATACCCTTCCTCTGATTCCGGTCGACGCTGAATATTCAGAAGGCGTTCGTTCGATGGATGGCTTAGCGGCGCGATAAGAGGGCGGGGTGGGAGGAAAGAAGCAGAAGGAAAGAAGAGGCAGAGCCGCTGGTATTATGCTTGGGAAGGCGAGGAAATTAGCTCTCGCCAGTTTTAATATCCGTTTTATTTTATTTCGCGGCGGGGCGCTCGAACGGGGCCCTCGTTCTCTCTAGCCAGGCTCGCAGGATGCCGCGCGCGTCGACGCCTCCCGAACGTATCGTCGCGAGGGATCGCGGAGAGTATCCAACGGTCGACCCAACCAATTTCCTAACCGAGGATTATTTTTCCCCGCGCTCGCGGCAAATTTCGTTCTCGCGTTTTCCAAACTTCACCCATCGTTGTTACATTTCGGAAGATGGTATCGCCACACCCCACGAATCGTCGCCGATATTATCGTTTAATTAGAATTTTTAACCACCCCGGCCACCTACGGCGCGAGTCCATTTCGAGACTCGCAGAAACCCGCCAGACGAAACGAAAATTCCGCGCACACCCGCGCTTATCCTCGAGTGCAGATTCGCGAAATTCATTTAAGCATCAAAACGGCGAGACGAAACTAGCCTCTGCTTGTAGTCTGCCTCTGTTGACGTCGTCGTCTCCGTCGCTTGTGTTCCTCGAGATTACTAAATATACCGTATAACCAACGGGGTAAAAGTTGCCAACGCGAAGGTAAATCACCCCCTAAACGATCCTCTTTCCCTGGCGCTCGCTACGCGTTGATACCCAACGACCGACCTAAACGACGATCTCCTTTGAAACGGGGTCAGGTGCGCTGTCCCGGCTTCTCATTATCGCCACGTGACGGAATAATTAAGCGACGAAGAGATTAAGAGGCTTGCCAGTGTCACCGTTCGTGACCCTTATTTCGTCCCCTACCCTTGTTCCATCCTCTACGATTTCCCGCGCGAGTCTTCAGCCCCTCGAGATCGATCAGGATCTAATTGCAAGCAGGTACAATAGTAAGCATTGCGAATGTTTGATTTCTTCGAACGAGGAGACAGTTTTCGCAAGTGTCGCGCGACGATCCTGCGGGCTTTCGTTCTTCCACGCGAAGCAGAGAAACCGAGTAATCGGCACGAGCGTCGAGGGGATGAAAGACGAGGGCGAACGGTGCATTAACGAGGACCAGCGAGAGCCTTCTCGAAGAGGTTCAACCGGGGTCTGAATTCGATTTTCCGTTCTATATCGCCTCGCTGCTGCGAGTAGTTAGCATAATTCTGTTTATGAAACTCCGCCAGCGTCCTCTCTTTCCACTGCCAGTAGTCGTTTCTGCCCTTCTTCGCACCCCTCCGCGCCTCGTCGAGCCGTCGAGCTGTTCTTCTCCGCGTCCATCGGCCATTCCCGATTGGTTACGCGCGGACGAAAGCTGGACGCGATTCTAATGGCATGTTCGACACGCGACAGAGACCAATACCAGTGTTTTCCATGGCCGCAATCACCGGGCAATGAGGTGTAACTACCTGGCGTAATCGAATTCCGCTCGTAGCCGGGGCGCGGTATTAATTCAATCAACAACTGGGCAAAGAACTAGTGCTGTCAAATTTCCATTTGTCGCGCAGCTGCGGTCACTGTAAACGCGCGAGCCCGACAAATGCCAATTTTCCGGGGATTCCTAGCCCCGGCGAGCGCCGTTAATCAACGCCCTATATGATGCGAATCTAAATCGAATAAACTCATTACGCGCAAATTGTGTGTATCGGGCAACATTCGCGAGCCGGTCCCACCCTCTATTTCTCGCCTGCCAGCGAACGAGACCCGATTACCCGCGTAAATCGCGCCGCTCGTAACCGTTCCTCGACACTGTGGAACGATGACGACTCAAAAAATATTATCGTACCCTTTCCAAACCCCAGACGAGCCGTCGAAACACTGGATATCGTAAACTCCATCGTTCCCGAATTGGAACCGGGATGCACCCTCGGTATAATCACCGCTGGCACGAACCAACGCCGATAGGAACCCGTCTAATTGCCAAGGAACCGAGAGTCCTCCTACCGAGTTTCTCAGGCTTCGATAACCAAAGGAATTCCACTCAGCCGGAAGACGGTGGTCCACCCGTCTCCGTTCCTTCGTAACGGCCACGGATACAGCGATAGGGGCTGCTCGAAATTGGCGGCGATACGCCAATAATTCGCGAAATGCAATCGCGCCGCGCTCGAAGCCGGGCGCGCAGCCACCCCCGCGCCCTGCTCGACTCGCGCCCGCAGGGCAGACTCTGCGGTCCGGGAAGATCCGCTCGGTCCACGGGCTCCCTCGAGTGCGGTTCGCATACCCGACATAACATAACCGGAGCAACGTCGCATTAGATCGGCCGCGCGCGCTCGCTTCTGTTAACGCGAACCCCCACGAATCCTCGGTGTATTAACAGAGACTGCACTAGCTGCCGCGCCAGATATGCACGCGGACGAATACCATCGGCCCTCCGCAGCTGCGTTCGTCGATCCCTGGTTGGCATCGCCTTCGCGGGCTGCCATCCCTCCGCCGCCTGTCCATGAATATGGATGGCCCTTGACGCGCCTCAGGCATCGTCGAACCGCCGCCTGTCGCGATCCTGCCTCCGTGTAGATCGCTACACGGTTGCTCTGCCACGGTTGCGCTGCGTGTCAGGTGTGCCGCGTGAACGGTGCGTTGATTGATGGTCGTTTCTTTATTGCACCCCCCCTATCGCGGGTAATTATTCGCGTCTGGTATGCAGAACACCGTGTAACGTGCTGAGTCTTATTTCGTTTATATTAGAGTCGCAGTTGTTGGAATTTGTTTTTTATCAGCGAACGAAGTTCGAATTATTTAAGAATGGTTGTTGATAAAGTACAGAAGAAGCGTTCGAAAGCGCTTTGGTCTGCGTGCATTTCCGTGTGCCAATCGCGACGGTATTCCGACCGCTTTCTGGCAGGAAGAGCTGCAAGCCCGCGACAACTCGTCGCCCTTTTTCTCGACGGGCTGTTACGCGCGGTCGTCGACGATTTTCTTTCCCCCCCAATTACGAGCCGCGGGACAAGAACAGCCGTCGGGTGAACGACCGCGCGCGGACGCCTCGCGAATGAAAACGTAACGAGCCGGCTGCGCGTGTTCGCCGTCCGGTGAATGGAGGGTCGCAGGTGCGCGAAACAAACAGCCGGATTTCGACCCCGTCGGGTAGAGAACGCCCTGGAGAACGCGTGGTGCGCGCGCGCGCGCGTCTGGTACCGCGTTACGAAGCGACGCGGCTCGCCTGAGAGGCGCACGGAATCGGAAAGGGACTTAATGCCCGACGGGGGTTGAAACTGGTTGAAATGCTCTCTCTCTATCTCACTCTATCTCTCTCTCTACTATTCAAACCCGATGTATGCGAGAAGACAATGACGATGACGTAATTATAGCCAGTTAGGGTAATATCCCTGGCTGCGAAACTGCAATGGAATGGGATTAGAGAACGATGGTAGTCCGGCGTGCACTCCCCGTTTGCCACAGGGATCCTCACCTCTGTTTATTCCACGAATCCTCCACATCTACCATGATTATTTAAACGCGTTCAATTCTCTGGTGTCCCCACTTCAACGAACGTTGGATTGAAATATTTTTTCTCATCGACAAATGGAACTTCAATGGCAATTTCTCGATAGTAACCAGGAGACAGAGGGTGTTCGTGGATTTGAGAAACCCTGTCTACTCTCCAGACTCGCATTCACGGATATATCAATGCGAGAATGGAATTATGTGCGCTTAGGTGCGCAACCACCGCGAAGGCATCCGAAGGGTGGTCCACGGGTACGGTTACAAAGGGAATCGGGGTATAGCGGACGGTGCACCGCGGCTCGAGCGGCTGCTATAAGGTGCATCATTCCGGGAATAAGATCCGTTCGCCGCCTCTCCTCGCTGGCGATAATTCACCGGCGTTCTAATTGAATCAAACCGCCTCGCCCGGCCCCGTCCAAACTCTGTTCCCGGTTATAGCCCTCGTCGAGGCGAGGCGAGGCGTAATAGAGCTCCAATTCGCGGAATATCAGGGTGGATTGTAAACAGGGGTAAGAAACGGTGGAAAGGAGTCGCTGGTGCCCGTCAGAAGCGATTACACCCGGTGGCAGCTCGCGACTCGAGGCTGACAAGCCATTCAAGGAGGATCGCAACTTTCCACGCGGCGCCCAACTGAATCGATGTCACCCACACGTACGGAGAGACGTCTCCGGGCGTCTAGGGCGACGCGACACTCTCGTCGCGTTCAATGCTGCCTCCTCTGACGGGCTGTCATCACCAATTATAACCCATTCAGGGGCTGGCACGGGTTAAATTACCCATAGACTACCGTTCTTCCCCTCTCGCCTCTGCCGCCTCCTACGCAGAGGTATCCGTCGCACTCCTCCTTCCACAGAAACAACGAGCGTGATTCACTGTTCCTCGAACAGCGGCAACGTCCGACTCCGCGGAGCCCTGGGCCCGAAATTATCGCCTGATGGACGCGTTTGACGCAGCTACGCGTCCATGCACCGACCCGGTGTGTTTCGTGGACTGCGCGCGGCAGTGGCCGCTAATGGCGCCCGGAGAACGCTCACAATGGACCCTTGATTACGCTGCCCGCTAACGGGGAACGGGTTCCGAAACAAACGCGAGTAAAAAACCGGCGGTAGACGCGGT
The DNA here is from genome assembly GCF_050948175.1 of Xylocopa sonorina. Lineage (NCBI taxonomy): Eukaryota > Metazoa > Arthropoda > Insecta > Hymenoptera > Apidae > Xylocopa > Xylocopa sonorina. The sequence goes on along the minus strand of NC_135193.1, from coordinate 20,313,944 downwards.
GAAAACAAGTGGAACAGTGGGACAACGACGAGGCGAGCGAACGAGGACTAATTCCTGGGTAAACGCAAGAAGAAAAGAACCGAATCCTCCTCTTCCCTTAATTACCATCCGTTCTCCGGTTCAAAGGCGAACGAGATTTTCCGGTCACTCGAATCGCGACGAGGACGCTGTTCTCCTCGTTCACCCCGTTGATTATTATACTTGCGGTTGGATTCTCGATTTTAATTCACCCTCGTCCCGCAGCCTCGCCAGAGACGTTTCTCGCGTCCTCTTCCAGCTGGTCTCGAGGCGAACGATTTAGTAGAGGGGCACGCTGGTGGACCAGGCGAGAGGAAAAAGCGTCGCCGCGATTTACACCGCGAGCACGCACGCACGCTGCTCCAAGATTTAATTCCCGCCGTTACGGTTTCTTTTAACGGCGAACCCCGCGGCGCTCGTCCTGTTTCTTACACCGGCGGCGCAGCTCCACGGTAATATCCTAGAGTGCATCCCGCGATTTTCTTGCACGTGCGCTTCTTACCAATGTCCCCGGGTCCGCGCGTCGCAGCAGCGAGCGAGGCGAGCGGAGAGAGGACAGTAGCACGTCCCCAAGACATCCTAGAACGCGGCGTTAACAAGCTACTACCGAGGGTGGGGACACGCGAAGAGGGTGCACGGCGAGTAGACCAAGTCCGAGCAGAGACACCCGACCACTCTACATAATTGCCAGCCATTGTACGGTTCCGCTCGCTTCGAACCCCCGAGGCGAGCGTATTTTTTACCCCGTGACTCGTGACACCCCACGCCTCGCTGCGACCGCCGCAGGGTTCGTTCAGCGTGTCGTCCTCAACCGTCCAACTCTTGACCCAGACTGAACGAGAGCGAGTAGCAGGTATCCAAGAGGGTTAATCGTCGAGGAGGACGACGAGACCGTTCCATCGTTCGTCTAACCTTGAAGCACACCCTTGGCTCGACGCGCAACCGCTGGTTCGCCGTACGAAACAACCCTGGCGTTGTTTATAGGCAACGTGTACCAGCCGAAACTGCGACAACGCCTGAGGGTGGTCGCGTAGGAGCGATTCGCGCCCAGCGAGACGGAGAGGAGGAAGACTTCCCTCTCGTCGTGGAAACGAACAACGGAGACGGGAGGGTGAGCGAAGTGCTCATGCAATGCAGATCGTTAAAGCATCCCCCGGTTGCGCTGGTGACCCGAATGTGGCTTACGGGGGACAAAGTGCGGGCCAGAAAGGTGCGGGGAAATATAGCTGGAGAAGGAAAAAGGAGACGGAGAGAAAGAGAGAGAGAGAGAGGGAGAGGAAGCGTCCGTTTCCACCCACTCGCAATTCCCAGTTTCCCGTTTACATCGTCTCGAATCTGTGCCGCGGCAAGTGGAACGTAAGTAACGCTCTGCACCCTCTCCCCTCGCGACTGGAAAATATCGTTGAACCTCCGCCGCCTTTTTATCTTTCCCTTTACCTTCCTTTTTTTCTTCTTCGTCCCTTTGCCTTCCACCGCGCGGTTGTTGTCGATTCCAACGGTAATTCGCCCAACGGAATATCCCCGCTGATGTTTATCGTTATTGCAGCGCGTGCAATTTCAACCGGGTGAATCGAAGATTCGAATTAACGAGCGCGCCGGAAGCGGCGAGAGAAGGGGGTGGGTTCGTCCCGGTCCGCGCGCGACCCCTTTAAATCCGATTTCCTTTCGACTCGATCCGCTTTCGAAAGTGAACCTTAACTATGGACCGCGCAAGGAACAGTACTGTGCACAGGACGGACTTAATCGTGGGATTAATGCTGGCTCGACAACGATAAGCCTCCCCTCGAGCGGTTACGCGAGCGCAACGCGTTGCCAACTTATCGCTCGCGGGGCGCGCGAACTTCGATCAGCTAATTCCGTTCAATTTCGCGAACTACTCTCCACGAAAACGAAATAAAACACAATCGCAACGGAACGATCAATTAAATCCTCAACGTCCTCCACCTCCGCTATAATATCCTCGAAAGGGTAACGCGATCGCCTATGGAATATCGCGAACCGTACGCGCACTGTTCCGCAGCCAGGAAGGAAACGACGTCTCGTCTTACCAGTTTAACGGTAATAGCTAAATAACAGGCACGATGGGGATCATAATTCGATCTCGATCGATCGACTTACGGTTCGACTCGTTGCCCACGGTGGACACCTGACACGGGAGCGGCTCGAACCGAGTCAGCGGAACGGGCGTTCATCGGGCGGTGAATTGAATTTGGCCCGTGCAAAGTGTCGGATCAGCTTCTAACGCGGGGTTAGCCGATATCGCGGTGTGTTTCTTCCGCAGACGGCCAGCGTGCGGTCTCGCTTAGACTTCCTGGCCCCAGGCATTCGCTGGTACCGCTTCTCTCTGCGCCGTTTCGTCTAGACGCAGCTTCGTTCGAGGGTTGGTTACCGCAGAGGAGGTTGCGCGGGGTTGAGGCGATAGCAGGCTGGCCAGGCGGGTGGAACGTCGAGAAATATAGGTTAGATTAGGCGAAGAGGTATCGCTGGCGAGGGTGCGCGGCCCGTAGCCTCGAGAGGGTGCCGGTTAAATAAAACCAGCGGCATCCCCCGTCCTCGCCTCCGCCAGTTCGCCGCAGATTCGGCCTCAGGTTCGACGCAGGCATTTCTTTCGGATTTTTAAACCTCGCCCCGTCGTTTCTCTTCGCCTAGAGCCGAGGGGATAAGGAGAATAAACGGGAGAAAGAGGGACCATTCCGTGGCCGTTGGTATCGATATCCTCCAGCGATCGTCCGTGCGAGACGAGGCTGGTACAACGCCACGGGGGTGGCTACGGTCAATGACATCGCCTCGCGATAATGGAGATCGTCAGGGGTTGCTACGTGGCTGTTAATAGGACCGTTTCTTCTATCATTAACACGCACGTTGCACGCGTAACGATGCTCCATTGAGATTCTCGCGATCGATCGGCTAATCGAACAACTATTACCGCGGGGTGACGCGAAGGGTGGTTCCAAATGGAAGAGACGCGTTGCACGTTATCGAAATCGTAATCAGGCGATTCGAGAGTACAACTCTGTCTTCGTGGTGTGGCTGTTCGTGGGCAATGATAGGCTCGGTTACGGGGGTCCACTTACAATTTGTCGCGATCCGCACGATCCGGGGCGCGCGTTTAAAACGACAGCGTCGAATTATCGCGGATTGGTCGAACCGCCGCGAGGACGGGCCGTCGAGTCGGGCAGGAAATAGCACCGCGGCGGAGGCGAGGCGCCGTGTATCGCGTCGACGGGACGAGGACGGGAGGAACGCGAAGATGGGAGAGAACACGGGCTCTGATTAGCATACAAACTACGCGCGGCCGTGTTGGTTCTCCGCGTTTGCCCGGGACGCGAACCAGCTCTGAACGCTGTTCCACGGCCTCTCTCTCTCTGCGCTTGTACACACTCTCGCGGCTATGGCGGCGTCGTCTATCCCAGATCGTGATTAAAAGGCACGCGCGATCTCGATCGAGGGGTGCGGTTGCCACCGGTGACCCACTGCTCGCGGAAAAGCTGGCCGAGTTTTGCTCTCGCGTCCCTGGACAATCTAATTGGGACTCGTTTAACCCGTCGAATTGGTGGTTCGTTTAAAATTCGCGACGCGATTAACGATCGTTGTTGACTTTTCGAATGCTTGGTGTGCGTCGCGATGTGGATCGCATCGTTTGACGCTGGAACAGGGTGGAGGCGATGGACGAGCGAGCAAGAACAGGGATACCACCCACAAAGTCCGGGAACCCGCGGTGTCGGATCGTTGCGGAGCGGGTAACACTTGAGATACCACGCTTGTGGCCCACGATAATGGCCAGCCATTACGATAAACCGAAAAAACGCGCCGCGACAGAGACTCGATTGTGCAAACAGACGGCGCGTTCGAGGAGGCGTGGAAACGAATTATCCACGTGGACGTTCGCGGTTGATCGACCGAGGGAACTTCGCGAAGGCGAACACCCGTTCGAGCCGCGTCCGCGTGGCAGTAAAAAGAGGGCTCGAGCGTTTCTTCCGCTCGTAATTGTTCGTATTACAACCGAGACGCGATCTGGCGAGCGCGAAGAATCCTCGCAACTCTCTGAAAATAGAAAACGCTGGTAGCCGCGAGCCGCGAATTCCAGAACCGCGTTGACACTCGAGATATCGGCGAGGGCGAGCGATAATGAGCTCGCGTTACGATAACACCCGTGAAAAGGGTGGCCCAGACAGGGCTGGCATTGTTGCGACGAGTGAACCTTCGAGAGGTTTGTCTCGATAAAAATACGACGCGCCTGTGGACGCTGAACGAGAGTCTCTGTTGCGATCCAAAATCGTCTTGGCCCGATGCCGATCTCTCGCCGGCCAGAGTTCATCGATCGTGGTCTACCTATCGCTCGTTCGCCTCGTCTTCGCCGAATCTTTCTCGCATCCGTTCCCACGAGCGTGAAAATATATTCGATGGACGTCGAAACGAACGGACACGAGCGATTCGATGAATCGAAACGCGCTATCCGATCTATGGTTTCGCTCGACAGATGGAAACGAGAGAGTAGCTCGCGGCAACGAAGGTTGGTATCGAAGGGGACGCGAAAAGTCCCGACGGGGTTAAATAAAATTGCGCGCCGTCGCGAAGGAGCTCGCGACCATTTCTCTCCCGTCGTATTTCATTTTTTATTGCGTCGCCAGGGCGGCAGCGAGAGACAATGTCCGAATAGGGCGAACCTCGCCAGACGTAAATCTCGCGCGGCGTATTTCTGCTGTGGATGCATATTTCCTGTAGCCGAGCGAGGCTCGATCGCGCGGATTTGCGGACGAGTTGCTTACGCGGTCGCGAATACTGGAGAGAGAGAGAGAAAGAGAGAGAGAGAGAGAGACGAGGGAGGGTACGCAGCAGCCACCGTGTCGGAGATTATCACAGTGTAACGCTGTTCTCTCGTCTCTGGCGCGTAACACCGCCTCGACGCACGCCCACTTCTTCCACGGCCTGTTTCTGGCTAATTTAGGAGCCACTGAACGGTTGTTTCCCTCCTTTGGACGTCTGTCCGCCTCGTAATCGTCGCGCTTTCCCAGCATCGATAAATATGCAGCCTCGTTGTTCCACATATTCCTGTTCGAGTGTACGTCGAACGACTCCAACGGACCATTTCCGTTAAGACCGCGCTAGGAAAGTTTAACGATCCATTCTCGTATTAATTTACCGTTCCCAGGAACGACGGATCGTCTCTGCTTCCTGTGTCCGCGCGAACGTAACTTCTCCTCGTTCGTACCTCGAGTTTCCATTGGTACGTTGCGAACCTAGCTGAGATAAACTGAAGCGTTGAACGTCACTCGCAACCTCGAATGGTTACACGGAACCGCCTATTTTTGGCTAATTTAGTGGCCACTGGAATGCCAACGACGCCTCCTTCGTTACTCTCGCGAGAATCCAAGGAGCGGTGGTCTCTTCTGCTCGCCCCCTTTCCACGGCCACTCCACGAGCCTCGGACGGGCCACTCGAACCCTTGAAATATGGTTATGACCCGCGCGACCTCGAACCTCGAGCACCTTACGATGTCCAAGCGGAATGAAACTCGGTCTTTATTACTGCCGCGCGTCGCGCGAGCTTCTCAGCCGTGACCCGGACACAGTTCTACGCGTCTTCACCCCGTGCACCCCCTCGCATAAGTCTAACTACCCTCTACCCAGATTTTCTCGTCGACCAGAACGCGCGATTGGAATTTATCGAATTTCTACTCACTTCCAGAAGACGACGGACACGATCGCAGCCATCAGGAGGAGCACCACCGCGCAGGTGATGATCAACGCGGTGCTCTGCAGAGACGGGTTCGTGTGGTACGATGCGTCGATCATCTGAAAAACAAAACAGAGTTAGATGACTCGCGCGATGTCTAGCGTAATTCATCCGGTAATGAACGCCGTAGCGAGTCCGTGAGCGTTCTCTGCCAGAGTGGCTTCATCCGTCAGAAGGGATACACGGCATTGTGCTCGAGGAAGTTCGCGACGAGTACGAATGAACGCGATCAAGCACGCGTACGTACGGAGGCACGCGCGAGCCGTGCGTCGACTGCGAAGAGGCTGGCCCGCGTCGTTCGAATTAATCGATCCGCTCCAACGAACCGTTACTATCGCTGCAACTCGCGGGAATCAGTGATAGGGTAACTTCCAGCGACGTTGCATCGCGAACGTGCCATTTATCTGAGCGATCAACTGACTTTTCGTGAGGCGTGAACGTTGCGAAATCGACTTTCAGAGAGACGAAGGAGAAAGCGTGGGATAATTTAGGAATCTTTGAAATTTTAAGAGTTTCCCAACGAATTTGGATCGATTCGAATCTTCCTCGACGCAACGAGTAGCGTGGCTGGTTACGAAGTCGTGTAATCTCGAAACGGTTTCAGTCAGCGTGACGGAACACCGTTGCTCGTATCCGTTCCTGCGGATACGGTAATAGCGGAAGCGGCATATTAACCGCCGCGAAATTGGATTTATTGTTCGAGCGAAGGCTAGCTGTTCGCCATTGTTCCTGCGGTACGAAGTACAGCCTGCGAGCTGGGCGAGGAAAAATTGCGAAATTTACTAGCGGAGAACGTTCTAAATTCACGACGAGCGCGTTACCGTCGTCCTGGATTCACCGCGAGGGTCGCGTGGTCTCGCGAGCAGCCCTCGGAAAACCTGTGTGACACGTGCCTTGTGTATGCGAGGAGAGGAAACGAAGAACGAGAGAGAGAGAGAGAGAGAGAGAGAGGAAGAGAACGAGGGCGTTGGCTGGCGGCGTTTTACGTGGCGCGCCTGCGAAAAGGGAAAGTGATTTTTGTGCGGCAAGGATTTCCACGCAGGAAGGAGAAACTTCCTGGTCGCTCGTTCGAGCGACTCTCTCAGGCTGGCTCGCGCCTATTGTCGCGACCCCCGCGATCGATCGAATCGCGAGGCGCATTGTGTACGCGAGACTCATTTACCTGAAGGTGCGAGCCACGGCTCTGAGGGGATGCTCGCGAGGATTCAAAGGACCACCGCTTTGGGCTTCTCGATTTAACGCGTATCGATAAGCCATCGCCCCCTTGCGTTCTGTATTATATACGCTCGTGAGCGTCGCGAGGGTTTGGCGAGGATCCAGCGAGAGGGACCGCGTCTTTTCTTGCGATTCGAAATTTCTATCGCAATACCATCGTATCGAGAAACTCGCGGACGATTCTTCGCGGTTCCATCCGAGTTCTCCAAGCATTGCTGAAGAAAGCTACGAGAGATGATAAAAAAAAAATGCCCAGGATAAGTCTGCTCCTCCCTCTATTCGAAAGGGAGTACGCGCGCGACGGAATATTGTGCTACGTGTTGTTTGGCGACGGCCCAAGAGAAGCAGCATTTATCAAAGGTCTCTGCGTACGCGCCTCGATACGATCGCGAGGCCACCCCTCCGTCGCGCGCGAGCGTATAAGTCGCTCTTTGTCGAGCGCAGCAACCCCCTCGACGCACTTAGGAACGTCGACCGTCTCTCGCAATCCGTGATTCTCTTCCTTCTGCGCTGCTGGCTCATCGCTCATCATTACTGGGATATTAATGGCGTCAGCTAATGGATTCAGCCGAGAGCTTAGCGGAATTCCTTTCCGTCCATCCCCGTTCCCTTCCGCGTCGCGTTTTTTCGTCCCGCGCGCGGGGGTGGAATTCGGGAAACGAAGCCAACCGAGACGAGATGATGTATCGTCCGCCCTCAGGGACTTGGTCTCTCCCATTCGAGTCGTCGTCCGTCGAACGATGCGTTTTACGGTGCCTCTGTGTACGTTCCACGGGTATAAAGGAGTGGAAAGACGAAGGTGGCCGGACCTTTTTCTTCCCCCTTTGTACGCGCGACCAAGCCACGGGTCCCCTTTTATCGGAAACCGACGCAGCTCCGCAGGGAGGCGACGTCCTGTTCGATAAAACCGCGAGACTGCGGCGAACCGTCTGACAGGACGAAGGACCTGGTCCGCGTTGCCCTATTCCTGCCCTCGGGAAACGGGGAATTTGTGGATCGCGCAACGAGCAAAAAAGATACTGCTGCTGGTAGCTGATACCAGCGTCCAACCCCGCGCGTTTCCCACGTTCGAGCGACCAATACGCCCTTCGATAAACCCCGCGCACCTTTCGCGCGTTAAAAGGGTCTGCGAGCGACGAAGGTACGAGAGCCACGATGAACTTTCTCGGAGGTAGAAACACAGTTTTCGAGCAGAGGCGAAACGTTCGTTCGTTTCGAATGCACCCTTTGGTTTCGCGCGAGGCGTGAATTCTCTGAATCTTTTCGGACGAACGTTTTCAGCGTCGAGTTCTACAGTCGTGATGGAGGGTTAATCGATACCAGGCACGGAGCACGGCTCGCCACTGGGGAAACCGTACGTTTCCTGCGCCGCGTTACACCGCTACTTACGACCGTTCTGATTCAGCATCGACGAAATAGAAACCCGAGCCCAGATCCAATTAATCGAATCCTAGAGGATAGTCGAGCGCGTGGCCCTACGAAACGCTGTAACGATCGTGCGTTCCTAGTGGGATAACGGCTCTTGGTTATCGAGTTAGGGGTGGCTGGTCCACGATGAGCTCATCTCGCCCACGCTTGGTTCCACGCGAAAATGAGTCACGATTGTCAGAAGAATTCGAGCATTTCTAAATAACGACGTACATCTGAGACAGAAAGAGAGACAGAACGAGAGAGTAGAGAAATCCTGTCTGTCTCGTTGGCTCGTAGTTTCGTGGATCCTTACCTCGGTCGGTGGTCGAACGGTAAACTCGCTAATGCTCGACGTAATCTACTTAAGCGGAGAAACTCGAGAGGCGAATGGAAGGGTCGCGTCCCCGAATTATACTCCACGAAATCACGATTCCCCGACAGTTCTTGGGCTTAGGCCTCTGACAGTTATCAGATTACCCCCCCAAGAAATCTCTCGCCAGTAATTAGCAAAGCTGCATAATACGGTCCAGAAACAGCGTCGACGAGAAGCGCGTCGAGAGTGGTAGACGTATCCCAGCTCGAATTCGCGTAACGATTCTGGACTCGAGGAACCGTGTATCAATTAAACGAACGCGCGCGCAACCATCGATCCCCACCGATAGCGTCTGAATTTCGTCGCGCAAGAGAGATCTCTTTCCGTCGTCCCGTTATGGCGGGCTTATCTACTTGAGGAGGCATCCTTCCGAGTTGAGGAATGTCGCGGCACGACGAGATCGTGGCAGAGAGTAACAAGGTTGCCGCGTTTACTTCGGCTGGGATCGTTTACGGTGGTTCTAAGAGCGCTCTGCGTGCGCCTCGTTCAAAGGATAACCGTGTTTTACGTCTCCCCCAGAGCACTCAGGTTCGAACGATAATATTTACGCTGCGCTTTTTGCGGATACGTATAAGCGCATATATGTAACTGAACGGTTTCCTTCATTACGCGCTGCAATAAACATTCGACGAAGATCATTGAGAGGAGGAAAAACAAGATGAAGGTCTATACGACTCGTAATTTCTTACTAGCAATCGAGCATCGCGCAAGAATGAACGTTTGAAAGGTTGACAGTGGATAAACTGACAGGCTCAAGCGAAACGCTACCGTTTACCAGGGTGAAAATTACTCTGGGACCATCTTGGAAAGTCGCGACGCGCGCGCGGGCCGCTTTACGACTCGGTCGACTGGTTTACGACGCTGTCCTCCGTCGTCGAGCAGTAAAACGAGCGCAGACTGCACACCAGAGCGACGCGAGCGCGTTATTATTGCCCGGCGCAGTTAATTTGCATAGCGACGCGTTATCGATCGACCGCCTCACGGTTCCCCGTGCGGACCCGCTGTGTCTATCGCGGCACGAAATTTCGACGAGACGCGCGCGAGTTTCGAACGACTCCACCACGCGTCCTGAACGAGGAAGAAACAGCGCCGCGTGCTCGCGTCCCGTGGTTGGAAAATCGAAACGATCGTTCGAAACCATCGTATCGGATCTCCTCCAGCAAGTTCTCCCTCCGCGCTGGATCTGTTGAAGAGTAATCGAGGTAACGAGCGTGCACCAGCCGATTGGCCTCGGAATCAAAGCTCGCAGGCATCGCTCGATGGTGCGCGTCGCGCAGGTACCAGCCAGAGGAAGTATCAGATCGTTGGGCGACGCAAAGGCGCCTACGGTAGTTTCGTTTCCATCCGAGTTTCGGAGCGAACCCACCTCTCTCCACCCTCTGAACCCAGCCGAACTGCAAGAGCGCCAGACACAAACGGTTTCGTGCCATCTTGATTCCGCGGCAGCGTCTCTCGATTAATTAGCGTGCCGTGGTTAATGAAGCCCGGTCGAACAACGGGGCAAAGGGGCGAGTTCGAGGGTTCGCGAGGGCCACGTAGGAAAGGAGACTGAGAGGGAGCCAGCCGTGCATCTATTCGCTCGCTCGTGGAATCGATATCGCGTAATGCGATCTCTCTGGCTGAGTGCGCGGATATTATGTTCGCCAGCCTCCGCGTGTAGCGTCCACCGTTGGGTGGACGATGGCGGAAAAGGGTCCACCGCTGGGGGATGGTAAGCAACCGTTTCTACTCGATGTGTAACGTTCACTTTAAATGTCGCTTACTTTCGTCATCCCTCCTTATTGTTACTTAAAACGACCTTCACTTTTCGAAAAGCTTCTTCTCGTTTGCCACGCGAGTGATTCAGCAACGAAACTCAGTAGCTGTACTTAATTTCGCTTGATTTTGGTTATTAATGGATTCGATGCTTCATATGATTCGTTGTGTGATTGCGACTTCGCGAGGTGTCTTGCGAATCGCGACGAGAAACGTTCACTATGTGACGTTTATTTCAAATGTCGCTTACTTTAATCATCCTCCTTTAGGGTTACTTAAAACGACCTCCACTTTTCGAAAACCTTCTTCTCGTTTACCACGCGAGTGATTCAGCACAGGAACTCGGTAGCTGTACAGAGTTTCGCTTGATCTCGGTTATTAATGGACTCGACACCCCGTATGATTCGTCGTGAACAATGATTGCGACCTTGCGAGGTGTCTCGCGAATCACGACGAGAAACGTTGACGAGGACGGACCGCAACCACCCCGTAGACACCCTCTCGCGGGTGTCGAGGTCTCAGGAGCTGCGAAATAAATATGCGCATAGCAAAGAGCGTCGCTCGATCGACGACGCGTACGATGAACATGCATGAGCCGTGTAAAACATTAGCATGAATGGCACGTTCGCAACAATAGCGGTAGACGAGAACCGGTGGATCGCTCGATCGAGGATCGTCTCCCGTTCGCTCGACAACTCCCCGCGCACCGGAACACGTCTCCGTCGAACCGGGACACGCTAATTACGCATTTGTTCAGGAATTTGCATGCGTTACGCCATCACGTTGGGCCAAGAGAGAGTTTACGCGCGCCCCTGTCCCTCGTAACGAATCGTTACGAGCAGGGACGAGCGAGCGATTCTCGAATCGGCTCGCCGCGATCCCTGTTGTCCAGGAGGGTCACGATCGCCGCGTTTACCGTGCGTTGTTGCTCGTCGCACCCCCTCGAATCCACCCATTCAGAGTCGTCTCGTTAGCCAAACGATTCCCTCCAACGCGTCTCGTTGAATCGTTACAGCCTCGCTTTATTTTTTTCATCCGATCTCTCTATTGTTTCACTGTCCAGCTATCTTCTCAGCTGTCGCGTCTGACTTGCACGCGACGTACTCCACTGACTCTCTCTCTCTCTTCGTTCGCCAACAGGGTCGTACCGCTGCGGCAATTCGAGGCAACGACTCGTGCACGCCTCGCGACTTTTCCAATCGGTACGCGAACGGCGACCGGTCTGGTCTCGAAGTGCACGCGCTCGATTCTCGTTCGCGATGCCCGTCGAGTGGCTCGCCCGTTGTTTCGGCCCGTTCCCGGCCTGGCTATTTATCCAGCAAATATTTCCCGGTTATTTTTCCATTCCGCTTCTTCTTTATTGTTTTCCAATCATCGTCCGGCATCGATCGCTCCTTTTATCCGCTGGAAACGCGCCGCGCTCCCGTTCCCATTGTTCCACCCCCCTCCGTGTTTCGCTTCTCGTCTCACCTCGCCCGTTGTCGTCGAGTAATTTGCAGGGAAAATTGCCTACGAAACATCGCTCGAACGTATCGGATGCAGCCGCGGATAATAGCTGGAGAGCATCCGGTGGGGCGATCGCGATCTCGCCTCGATCGATGATTCCACAGTGTCGATAATTCTTCTCCCGTTTCCCAAGCCCTCCCTCGAGCGTGCCTCGAAACGGAAGGTTCGTTTGTTACGAATAATATCGAGATCGAATCCGACGCCAGGGAACGGTTCGCGCGGCGCTCGCTCGTCCGAGAAGTGTCGAGCGTTCTTCTAGCCGAGGGATTAGCCAACGAGGAGGGACAAGAAGGCGAAGGTCGTGAGAGGCAAGAGAGTGGAGTAGCTTCCAGCCGGCTGATCGAGAGAAACCCTTTTTATTCGAAGACGGGGCGAGAGGTCGCTCGTCCTCGAAGCGGTCTTGTTTATTTGCCAGCTCGCTACCCTCGCAACCCCCTCTCGCCTCGTCTTTATCTCTGCGGATTCGTCCCGGGGAGAAAAAGCCCAGACAACAGACGCGTAAAATCTCTCTCTCGTTCTCTTTTCCGGCGTTGCCTTCTTAGCGTCCCAATAAAACAACGCGGGTTTTATTGCCGTTGTTTTCTCGGCCGCCCAACGGAAGTGGTTCATAAATATTTGATGCGCCTAATGGAATCTGGCGGAGGCTCGCCGCGGAGTCCTCCTTTACGCGTCTCGATCGTTGCGAGGACGAACGGACGTTGAAACGGCCGCGCGAGGGTAGCTTGTATTCCACACCCCGCGATTAATTCGCGTCCGCGCGGATCGTCGTCCCGCTGTTCGCGCGCGTCCACGTAAGAACGTATTCAGTCGCGAGTCACGCGGTCGTCGATGGAAAATGAACCACCCCTGCTGAATATCTCCGAGGAGACGCGACTGTTCTAGCGTATTGTGTGTCAGTGGAGCATCGTCGAATCACTTCTGCAACTCTCTCCTGTTCGATCTTTCGAATATCCCAGACGACGCGGGGGTAGCGTATGAATAAATCATCGAGGGGTTGGCGGGGGTGCGCGAGGATGAGCGATGTTTCGAGAAGACATCCAACCCTGGCTCGAGGCTGAGCGCCTCTTAATTCTTCTGGAAAACAATCCGACGCGAGCTGGTCGAGGTTCCTCGCGTCTTCCACCCTTCGCTGTGCGCGGCTGCTCGCGATCGATGAGGGTGACAGACGCTAGGGGGTGGGAGGCAAATGACGGAGATTATGGGCCGGAGGAGCGTTTAATGACACGGACATCAACATTCCGGGCGCGGTTTAATATCGACGCGTCGATGAGTCCCGTAAATCATTCGGCTGCTAATGGAATTCGACGGTCGAAGACGCGGTTTTTACGATCGCGATATCATCGATTTCTCAGTAGGTTCGATGAATAAAAAGCAACGATGGATCGTTCTGCGATTCGATTCCACGGAACTTAATACCATTCCTCGCGATTTAGAGGAATGAACGATGGAAAACTAGCCAGAGGACCCTCCGTCGAACCACGTGGACGAGCTGCTAGCAGCGAAACAACACTCGAATCGTCCCGTCGTCCAGCATTATCGTCCAGATCGCTCAGCCAATAGATGGCACATTACGTAGCTCAGGGTACGCCAGCAATTCGACGCGTATAATATCTCTGTCCCAGCCCTAAAACGGCGCAATATCATAGGGGACGAAGGCGGTGGGGTGCGCGGACACAAGACACGGCTCGGATACCGTGTGTAGGAGTGTTTAACGACACGGTGAGCAACATTCCGGACGTGCTTTAATATCGCCTACCGCGTTTCGTCCCCTGCTCCCGTTCCCAGCTGAAATCCACTCACCCTATCTCGTCACGGCTAGAGAACCCGTCAACCCTTCCATCGGGCCACGTGGCGCCCGTGGGGCGAATTGTTTTTGATATTCGAAACGGAACGAATGCGGTCCCGCCTCGGTGAACGGTTCGCGGCGCTCGCCTCTTCGCCCCTTTCGCTGACGCTTTTTCAACCCTCGCACGCTCGCCTCTGGCCAGACTCGAGTCCGAAACATCCGCGGATCCATCGCGCGCAACGCCCTCCCGCTTCTGCTTTTTTTTGCTCTCTTCTCTTTTGTTTTTTTCTTCTTCCCTTCGAGGCTGTCCGGGAATGAAAATTCGCCGTTCGACGACGTCTCGAGGTCCGCCTTTTAATTAAATCAGTCCGCTGCGCCACGGCAACTTGGTTCGCTCTCCGTTCAGTGGTAAACACACTTTTTTCTCGACGCTCTTTTTACCTCCCTCCGAGACTCGCTCGTTCCACGTCGACAGTTGGACGTTCCACTTCCGCGCAGATTCTCGCGAATTATGACCAGGTTGTACGAGAAAGATCGTCGAGTGAACGACCACAAATGTAGCAGAGATACAGTGAGATTTCGTTGTTATTCGACGTGACAAAAAATGGTACCGTAATTACCCGATTTTTCCATTGGTTAACAGAGCGTCGTGATATCTCAGACGGGGTGACAGGGTGGAATAATCGAATTCAACTTGTGGAAAAATATTCTTCGACCGAGATTCCGAGGGGTGGTTTATGAATAATGCTTCCAAGGACTGAATCAACGAATACACGTGAAAAACACTGGGTACCTACACGGATGAGATTTTCGTTGACAAAAAAACTCGTTATCTCGTACGTCAGTGCTAGACAAGAATTGGTTAACGCTGCATTAACGCTCCCCAATCCGTTTCTCGTAACATTCGTGGGTCGTGGTAAAACAAGCTCGCCTCCTAAACGAATTAATTATATCCCACCTTATCGTGGTGGTCCCTGATCGCTGGCTAAATCTGCCGTGATATCGTTTCGCTTTACGTTTCCTTCCTCTGCGACGCCATGATCGCCCATCGCAGGCTCATAATCGTTGCCAGGTAAAGGATAATTTCGTGAAAAACGATAAAAAAAAAAAAACGTGGGACAAGGCGAAAACGTTGCATTCGTGGCTGTCAACGAGACTGTGCAGCGTTTGGTTCGTCGAGCTACGACTCGAGGAGACTCGTCAAAGGCGAGTTACACACGATCCGCGGAATTACCGGAAACGCGGTTGCGGGACGCCTGTGGCTGGCTTTCCGTATCGGTAAGCCCTATAACGAGCGGTAAGCCTCTATTCCCAGGTGCGTACTGGGAATCGAAGACAAATGAACCTTCTCGATGCATGGAGTCTCTGTCTCTGTTCTCTGTCTTCTCGCAGCCTGTCGGAACGAGGTTACCGGTGGAGAGAAAGAACACGTCAGAGAGGAGAACCGTAGGAAGAACGGAGAGAAAGAGAGAGAGAGAGAGAACGCGGAACGGGGAACAGTCGGTAAATTGAACGGTATTATTTGCCGGGAAATGGAAATCTTCGTGGAAATGCGCGCTCCGGCAGTTTCTCCTCTCCGTGCCGTGGAAATCGGCCAGAAGAAGAGAGAGAGTGCGAGAGAGAGAGAGAGACAGGTGGCGACTTAAAAGCACAGTCTTTAGTAGATGGAAGCTCTGAGCTAGCGTTTAGCTAATGTTCGCGTATGGAAAAAGAAAAGCAACGGCTGCGATACGCTCGATTGTGGTTCACGAAATTCGGATATTTTCCGCCCGTGGAAAAAGGGGAGAGGGTTCCTTTCTCATCGATCTCGCGGCAACTCTCTCGTGTAATCCTTTCGCCGGTTCTACGGGCCTCGCACAAAGGGACGAGAAGCAAGCGGGAGAGAAAGAGGAGCTTCTTCTTCTTCTTTCTTTTTTTTACGGGCTTCCCCGGCTTCTTTGCGGAAGATCGACGCCCATCGACGCGGCACACGGGCCGGGAAAAGTTCCAATTTCCCTTTTATCGAGGGATCCTGCTCCATTTCGGGCGTCGCACATAATATTCCCTGCGAACCGCGGGATTAAACGGCGGGGGTTTCCTTTCGACGCCACAGTCGGGGCCCCTCTCGCGATCGAAAGATGAATCCCACAATGGCGACGACTCGATCCTAGAACCCGTCTGACAAATTAAATTGCCGCAGAAAGTGGAGCGCAGCAAAAAATTTCAATCCATAACATGCTGATCGATTTCCCTGAGCAGCGTTTAGCACGTTTCCAGCTACGAAACGCTCGCAGGATCGTTCCCTAATCTACGATCGTTTAAAACGCGTCGGTAGCGATCGCAGGATGGCGGCGGCGCGCAGCTCGCCGCGAACCCACGACGTTCGCGGCCATCATTTTCTCTCGCCCTCCCCTCGCGCTGTCAGGTCGGGAGGGGTGACCATTATTTAAATTTCGTCCCCGCTGATTCATCGTTTCAACGTCAATCTCCGCTACCTTCGTTCGTCGTGGAAATTTATCTGCCACGGAACCAAGGGGGGGGGGGGGGTGGTCGAGGGAGAGACGGATAGCAGTAGGAGGAGGAGGAGGGGAACTATGGAGTCTCTCGGCACCCTCGGAAATCGATCCAGCGGTTCGTTTCGAGAAGGAATCGAGCTCGCGTTGCTCTCGTCGAGGAGAGAAGAAACAGAGCCATCCACGTTGCTGACGTCGCCCTCGTTCCCCGGGAGAGAGGGATCCCATGGTTTTAGCTTTAATCCCCCGTGAACAATGTTACCTACCGGCTTTAACGTTCGTTGCACGCAACACGTAATTCCCTGTCCCACCCCTGGCGTCCTCGAGACGAGCCCTCTCGACGGATGTCTTCGCGAAGCGAAGGTATCAGCAGGGATTCGTCGAAGCTAGAAGACGGTCAGACTCGACGCGCTCATTACGTAGCCTTCGATCTGGTAACCCAGTAAACGGGGTGTACTTCCTGTGTCAATATCAGCCAGCATCCCCGTGGCTCTGCAGTCCGTTACCCCGTGGATATTATCGATCTCGACAAGAATTTCGGCGGCGATAGCTGACGCGCGCCGAATCGTGATCCTCGCTCGAAGATAAACCAGGAATTACTACCCTCTTAACGTCGAGCATCGAAATTCGATATTACGAAACGACGCGGGAATCGCGCCACGAGTTCGAGTCTCTGAGAGTCGACGAAATGGTAGGTTCGCGGGGTCCACAGGCGAGAAGAATCGAATATCCGATCAGAGATTCCTGCCGTCGACGGGATTAGAAATTTTTCTTTTTTTTTCTTCTTTTCCCTGCTCGATCGAGGGTGGGCGAAAGGTGGGCGGCACCCGATAATGAAGTAATCCGAGGAAGGAAAAGGTGGATCCTCCTTTTTCACGGGCTACGACGAATCGAGGGTCGCAGTCGACGTCGTTCACCGCCGTGGCCCGGCGTGTGATACCCGAGCGGCCGCCAAAGGGATCGTTAGGCCGACCAGGGACACGATTCTCTTCGAATGTATACATTCACCCTTTAATCTAGCCCCGACAGACAACGCTCCGGTTCCACCAGCCTGGACAGGAAGGGGATGAGGCTCGTCGCTGCACCCTTCGCGTTTCACCCTTCCAACGCGTACCGTTCGATCCTTCTACTTTCTTTTCCTTGGGATCGTCGACGTTTAACCGGCAAATAAACGTTCCTTCAGCTTCTAATTCGAAGAGCGGGAACGAAAGGAAAGACTGTTTATTCTATAGAAATGACAATTGAGAAGGAAATGTTCGCGATACCATTGGTATCGATGCGAGAGTAACCGATTTGGAGATAGTGTAGAGGGTCCAAGAAGTCTGAGAACAAAGTTGGGGGCGCGAGGGGCGATTTAAATCGCAGGAGCCGCGAAACAGGATCGACGATCCCTGCTGCGGTCACGGCGTTGCCTCGAGCCTAGCACCACCCCTCCGGAAAAGCTCGGAACAACCGAGCTTTCCCGCTAATCGCGGCACTCCGATCCCCCGTTTCGCCCAGGGAGGCGACCCCTTTCGAAGGGAACTCTCGCTTTCCCCGGGAGTAAACGCTTCCACGGGAGAATGGATGGACGCGGTCCCGAGTCGGGGCCACGGCGGACCGCCACGTCGAGTTTCGAAGTAGCCTCGTTTGCGAGTTCGAAGCGGCATTAATTCCCCCCACTGAGGCTTTTTCGCGCGGGACCGCCATCGCTGTGAATCCGCGCCACGCGTGACAACGAGGAGGAAGTCGAATGAAAATCTGAGTCGACGCGAGATGAATATCAGCGATATTAAAGTTTAAATCGTCTCTTCGTTTGATGCCAGGTTCGACGTCTACGCTGTTGCTGAATTCGCGAAACTGAAGCACTGGTTTGGGGTGGTTTGAAGAAAAAAATTCTGAGGGTGACTCGAAGAAGCTTCCAACTATGGAACCACTGCGATTCTCAATGCGATGCTAATCGTAAAAATTATATTCCTGATAATTTAGCGATATTAAAGTTTAAGCCACCCCCTTCGTTTGATGCCAGGTTCGACGTCGTTGCTGTTGCTGAATTTGCGAAATTAAAACATGAGTTTGGGGTGGTTTCGAGAAAAAACTGCGAGCGTGACTCGAACAAGCTTCCAAGTATGGAACCACTGCGATTCTCAATGCGATGCTAATTGTAAAAATTACATTCTTGATAACTTCTAGCGGTTGCAAGCTCTGGCATTGGTAACTCTCAGTTTGGAGCGTGTTGGTAGCGCGGGTGCCACTGATTCGTATTAATCGTCCGTATTCCAGGGGCGTTCGGATCGCGAGCAGCCCCTCGTTAGTCTCGCGCGCGTGTGACGGAGGAAGTTTGGGCGGCGCTCGAGCGTGAACGGAAGTTCCGAGGATTTCGGGGACAAAGCTCCTCCTTATCCTCTTTTCGTCGTCACCCTCGCCGCTTGTTTTCGCCGTTTGTCTCGTTTACCGCAACCCCCGGGGAATTAGATATTAAAGCGAGGTGGGGGAGAACGAAGGCCACGCTCGTGCTTCCGTCTGGAAAATTAACGCGTCGCGGCCGCTTTTGTGTCCCGCGACGAGACGATATTGTTTTACACGACACCCCTCTCCCCTATTGGCCAATCGTGAGGTCGCGTTCCCTCGAAACAGCGACTCCGCAGGCATCCACGGACGAAATCGGATTCCATTGTTCCTTGATAGAGACACTATTGTCCCGTTAAAGGCCGCGTTTCCCAACGAAGATTTTGTTCGCGCTCGTTCGCCGCTGGCGGCGCTGGAACCCAAGGTTTTCAGAAATTAACAAGCACACGGAGCTGGCTCGTTAGTCATGAAAATTCGCGCAAGTGTTCATTAAGGGTTAATGATGCCATTAGACGTAACCCAGGGCCGAGATCGTTAACGACGCGCTGGAAATATCGTTCCTGGGACCAGCTGCGCTCACGCGGTGTTAACAGTAATCAAAGAATCCGAGTGCGGTTACTTTTTGGTCCGCGACGATCCCTCTCGACGAAGTTGATTCTCGCGTGCCGCGAGCGCTTCTATTTATCGAGCGTTCGAGGGAGAAGGACCAGCTGGAAGCGTCGACGATCCTCGCGACGCGATTACCAGCCTTGATTCTCCGCGAGATTCAGCGGATTCCCGCAGACCTTTTCTTTCTCTTCTCTTCCTCTTCCGGAACGCGTTTCACTCCGTTTGGCACGTTTTGACGGCCGCCACGCTTCCGCGTTGCCCTCCATTCCTCCGTTTCCTCCTCCTCTTTCACTCTCCCTCAGAAACTGCGATTAAGAGACGCGTGTCGGGGCACATCGAATTCCTGCCATCGCTTTCCCTCCTCGACTCATTGTTATTCGACTTCTTGCGATCGTTCCGCAGCCACCGTTCGACTCCACCGCGAACGCGATCATGTTTTTGCCTCGACGCCAGTTATTAGACCGGCTAGGTCGGTTATTAATTACGCCAGGGTTAATTGGCTTCCCAGAGACTGCCACCGAAATCGATCGTTCGCTCCAACCAACGTCTCCTCGTACCTTACTTGGCTCGATTCGCACGATCTCTTCTTCTCAGATAATCGCGGAAAATCGAGCAACAAACGAGAACGAAAACACAACGCGAGAGCAGCCTAACAAGCTACTCGACTGTCAGCAAAAGAGGGAACCGAACTCTCGACGCGCGGATGGTTTTAATGGACCGCAGAGGGCCGAGGGGCGACGCGCGAGGCCGGAAATTTTTCCGCATGACTCGTCCCGCAGCGACGACTAACGACGCCAGGGACGACGCTGGTCCCCGGCGCGAAGGGTCGTTTGGCTCGCGCGATACTCCGCGCTGCGGTTTCGCTACACCCTCGTTACGATCCCCGCTCGACCGTTGATTATTCCGGATACGCGTAAACACCGCGGCGACCTCCGCGCGGAACCAGCGGGAGACGAGCGCGTCGCCCAACTGGTCGCCACTGGAATTTCCTCGTCCACCGCGAACTCTCCTCCCCTTTGCGCTGCTTATTTCTATTCGCTGTTGATTCATGGATTCGTTGGACGAGATCCTGTTGGAGATCTCACGAAATTGTCCTCGTGAAACGCGCGTAGGTTGTCCGTGGATCTTGTTTCGAGGTGGAAGAGGAAGAAGGAAGACGCGAGACGAGGGTGTTTTTTCCAGCAGCACGTCCGCAAGGTCGAGAAAGTTTTCACGTGCCCGTTTCCACGGAAGCGCGCTGTGTAAACACGCGCTGGCAGCTAACGACAAAGAGTGGATACAGGCTCCACGACTTCTGCTTCGTCTGGCTTCTATATTCCTGGTTCCCCCTCCTCTCTGGTCTAATTATAATCGGCTGTTATTTTTGTTCCACGTGGGAAAACTAATGAAACGTGCCCCCCTTTCTTTTTTTCTCGAATTAACAATGCGGTGTCTTTGGTTGTATACGCCTGGGGGAGGCACTTGGGAGCTAATGGCGGCCGGAAGTTTGGCGCCTCGTGGTCTATCGATAACTTCTTGTATCTGCGTCCGGTGGTTTCCTGCTGGCACTCCCGCCTCGACGTTCTCCCTCCACGATCCGCTATCTTTACGTCCCAACTTTCTCGTCGCTGTGACTCATTGTTTCAGAGAACGCGGAAAAGTTATGAAAGGTGCGCTGTTAATCGTTCTTGCCCAAGTGAGCCGTAATCTTTATTTATTAAAATACAGGGTCGAGGCGTTCTTCGAGTTCTCGAGTCCCTTCGAGACTCCGAGCAGACTAAACATTCCCGTAAGAACCCACTCGTGCCTCGCCTGTTCAAGTGGTACGCGTACCCTCTGCTGGCCCAAGAAGAGCCTCCATCTTCGTTTCTATACCCCGTAGTCTGGCTAAAAATCGCCGATAGCTCAGGATGATTCTATTCCAGCGAGAATGGGGTGGCTCGCGTCCGATTTATCGCACCCTTTCAAGGCCAGGCTGGGATCCTTATTACGCTGGTCGAAACGGTTATTGGTCGGCTTTATGTCGAAGTAAAACCCGTGAACAGCGCGGAAACGGCCGGCACCCGGTTATTCGTGGGCACAATAACAGCTTGAACGGGGCGAGACGATACCAGGTCGGTGGGAAGAATCTCTGTTAAGGGCTTCCGTGGATCTCCGTCCACGGTTCTCGCCTAACGAAAGTATAAGAGCCTCGACACGGTCCCGCGATATATACGGGATTAGACGACGACTTACACCGTGAATATCCCGTTAAAACCGTCTGCATCTCGTCTTGGTACCGTTCGTATTTATGGATTCGCGTATTTAACGGTGTTAACCGTCGAGCATTTTTAAGATCGTCGTACATTACTTTCGTAGTCGCGAGAGAACCTTACGTATGACGTTTTTTTTTTACTTATTCGAGCAAAATCGATACGCGTTCGGTCGACAGAAAAATCACGAGAGCTCGTTTCAACGGGCGCTCGAAGGACCATCGAGTTTATTCGTTTCATTAAAGGCATCGGGATTCCAGCGCGATTTCAGGCTACAGGAATACCAACGGAGACCAGCAGCTATCGTCGAAAAACAAGCCCGCGCTACCAGCTTGCTAGACAAACAACAACAGTAGTGCTATCTAAACACGTCGACGAGTCAGCACTCCCGAGCACACCGTTCCTCCTCGCTTGGCGGAAGATTAACTTGACGCGTGACGCGCAGATTACAGCAACTTCTCCGCCATCTCGTTTCCACGGTCCAAGCCCGCGAAACAGCCTCTCGACGCTCCTCAGCGTTTCTTCAGCGACACCTGACGCCGGTCTGCTCGCCAACTTCCTGCTCGCGCGTTCAGAGAGGCTGACGTGTCCGAATCCCCGCGGGAGGACTCGTCGAACGCGCGAACGGACCGATAACAGGATGGCCACGCGGATTAATCGATGATTTACGCTTGCAGGATAAAGCACCAGCCGCGTGGACGCGCGGCACACGGCGCGCAGGATGATTTACCCGCGTTTTCCTGGGGAAAGTTCACGCGACCGCCAGGAAACTGGCGAACGCGCGTGCACGCGCGCTGATCATGCGATTCGAAACCAGGCCCGACACGCGCGATTTAATATCGACTCTAATCCGCGATAACGACCACCTAGCTCGCGGATACCTCGTTCGAGCGCCATTTAACAGCCACGCCAGCTGGCTCTCGCTGGGACTAGACTTATCGCGATGAAAAATGAACGATCTGGGGGACGACTTCCTTCGAACGTCGCGGTTTTCTTTCGTTGATGGCGAGCAGGTTCTCGTCCGGTTACTGGGATGATTGAACGACGCGCGCCGCGCCTCTCGAGCGGCGAGCAACCACGGGAAACTGATTTCTACCGAGCGGACGTAAAACCGCGTCGGACGAGGCGAAGCGGTTTCGCGTTCTTCCTCCGTTTGGTCGTCGAGCGTGGAAAGAAGCCTCGCAAAGCCACGCTTGAAGAATTTTTTAATTGCGACATCTCGACGGAGGACACGTTCGTTTGCACGACTCTGGGTGGAGCGAGTGGTTGCGACAGGGATCGGGATTGAAGAGCGCAAAGGAGGACCTCGCGGAATCTCTGACCGCGATGATACGCCGTGGAAGTTGAAAAATATTACGCGGCCCGTGGAAGAACGAGCGGAATAAATCAGCGCGCGGGGTTACAAAGCGCGCGGCAACTGTCCGCCCGAGTTTCAACCGTTTCATCCCTCGCGTCGCGCGGAACTCCTCCGGACCAGAAGCCAGGAGGGCGCGGGTCCTTTTGCCTGGGATCAAAGGATCTTCGCGACCCGCCCCGGCTGCCTCCTGCTCGTTTCCGCATAATTTCGCGATTCTTCAACGGCCATTTTCACGGCACGATGCGTGTGTTCCCCGCGTATCTCGCCTCAGAGCGATGCTAATGGAGTTTTAATGCCCGGCTTAATAACTGCCCGATGGAACCGACGCGGCGACGCCTCCTCCCGCTTTCCTCGTTCGCGTCGAGGCTCGCAGGCTCGCATTAGAGATCGAAAAAGGGCCTTCGTCGTCCATAAACCGAACCGTTATTGTCCGTATCGAGGAACCAGGGAATTATCGTGGACTCGCGAACGCACAGCCAGAGGAAGCAGTGGTTATTGCGATAGGCAAACCAGTTCCAGGACGCGGTACCCCGGGCGGACTGGCAGGAAATCCGGGCTATCGACGAAAGAGGAGAGAGACACAATCGTTTCGAGATAATCCGGACGAGGGTACTCCTCTCCTCTGTCGATATCCAGGAAGAGGACGTCGACGTCTGGCATCGATAACGATACGTTCAGCGATCGAGCCCGCCTCGATAAACGAAACCAATTCCGCTCGTGCTGTAATTAACCGTGGCTGCGACGATACAGGCGCCCGCAGAGCGGAGGACGCCTCCGCCTGCGCCGCTGAGGACCCGCCGCAATAACTACCTTCTTCCTTCCCATTTTCCAAGCCAGGTTCCCCTTTTTTTTCTCCTTTTTTGCGTTCATCCGTTGGATTATACGCGCACGGTCGTCGCGAGAAACTTCCGCCGCGCCTGGGTGGCAACGACGGCATTCTTTCACCCTCTGCTCGTCTTTCGTTCGCGTCCTTTTCCTCGACCAACCCCCGCGGCGCGCGATTCTTCCGCGCCGCTCTCACGAGCTGCGCCGACAGAAACAAAGCGGATTCCCAGGCGTAATAAAGAGACCTCGCCCCGTGACGCAGGAACGTTATCACCGACGACTCACCCTTCGCGTCGTTTCCGCACACCCCTCCGTTCTTCCGCCGTTCTTTCGACGCCCCACCGTCGAGCGATCGAAGGCTGGCGAAAGAGAAACGAACTCGCGCCGGAATCCGATTTCGTCGCGGACTCTTGCAGGTAGTTTCTTCACCTCGACCAGCCCTGGGGCTCTCGACTTTCCCCCCTTTGAGCCGCAAGTTTCGCAATCCCGCACCCTTGAGCACTTCCACCGTCAGATGTATATTGCAATCTCGCGCAGACATAATTCAAACGCAAACATTGGACAATTGGTCGCAGTCGTCGCATTATACTGGCGAGTTGATCTAAACTTTCATTGCGAGGAGGATTTGGACGCGTTTCGATCGTCGATGGATAAATATCGAAATGATAGCGATTGCACGGCACAGCTGAGTAGTTTGATGAGAGGTATTGCTTTCGTCCCGCGAGACGACTCGAATAAACAGTGAAAAGGGGTAGTTTTAATGAACACGCGTTATATATCGTCTAATAAACTTGCGCGAACTATACACCTCTCTTTAATTACCGTCATCCTGCGCTCGCTCGTCCTCTACCTCCATCCCTTTAATTCATCCCCTCGCTTATCTCTATCTGCCCGTGTCTCTTACGATACGATACCCAGGCGAAGTTCTTCAGAAGCAACGCTTCTTGTACGCGACCCTCTGAGACGCCCATCGTGGAGAAAGACGTAATTTCGCTGGCAGATGTCGAGCGAGGGTGGAAGTCTGTTCGAGAGGGAGAGTGGCGATATAATTCTCAGGACAAATCGGCGGATCGTTGCCGGATAAAGACGGAGGGTAAAAGTGGCGACGCCTCCGCGGATCGAAGGTTGAAACGGAAAAGGGTGCGACGTCAGACGGTCGTGAGAGACGAGGAGCGCTCGTTGTCCCAATTTCGAGGGCGTTGGGAGCTCGGTCAAGGAGCAGTGGGGGGATAAACAAAATGTTTGCTGCAATTTCGGTAGTTAGAGCTTCTCCCTCGAAGGGGTGGGACGCGTCGAGAAGGAGGCGGCGGCGGGAAAGAGAGAGAATTCAATTAAGGACGCTCGATGCGTTTAACACCCCCGTAAAGCCAGACGGGAGGGCGCAAAAACCAGAGAGCGGTGCTTTCCTTCGAAACTCACGGGATTTGCATGCGCAGCGCGAAACCGTAACCACCCCCTCTTTCCGTTCTGCGGTCGGTCGCGTACACGTCGCGGGCTAAATAATCATTTTAGATTAAACCCTCGCGCGCTGCAAGACACTGCTCGATATTAAAGTAATTTAATAGAACGCGAGCGGCGCGAAATTAGAAATTTCGAACGGCCGTTCGCCGTTGTAAATAACGGGTGGGGGGGGGGGGGGGAATTTTAGACGGATTTAGACGGCCCCGTCTCGCGTTCAAACGCGGCCCACCGCCGTGACCCGCGATCCTCGCGAAATATCCGACCCTTTAATCGAGACGAGGCGAGCGATAAATCTCGCGAGAGAGCCAGGGGTGGGGCGATTCTCCAATTACGCGTAATGATGTAAAATCGCTGGGCGATAATGGGTAGCCGGGTTGACGACGCTACCCAGGACACGTGTTCTCTATTAATAGGGCCCGGCTGTTTTTATCCGGCCACGGGTCGTCGCGGTTGGAAAAAGCGCGGCGGCTGAACGCGAAGAAGGGAGGCGAAAAGGAAGAGGCGCTGGCAGACCGATGGCGCCTGTCAGGGGTAAATACGGTTTTTTAACGGGCCGCTAAAGACAATAACAGAAACAGCGCCGCGCGCGCCGCGCGTTTCCACGACCCTCTCTTCCGTTCGCCACGTCTGCAAAGGGGGAAACGCTCTCTCTCTCTCTCTCTCTGGATCTCTCGATTTCTACGGCAACCAGGGCACAGCCGATTATTCTTCCAGACTGGCCTCACTTTTAACATCCGCCCCGACGATCCTCGTTCCTCCTTCGCGTTGCTCCCGGTTTTTGCGCCAGCTCCACAACCGGGTCCCGTCCAACGATTTGCGCGACGATAAAACCTAACGAGCGAGCGCGAGGCTGAGAGTAATCCGCGCTAGAGTCCACCTCGCGACGCGAATGGAATTTCAGAGAGGCGTACAGTAAAACTCGGCGATACTTTGATAACGAGCCGGCTGTCGGACGTTTCAGCTCGTTTTAATTGATCGAAACGATCAGTGGTCGAAATTATCGCGCCCTGTCTCCTTTCAGAGGCGAGAGAATCTTTCTGAATGCCGTGGACGCGCGACAGTTGTAATAAAACGGGTGGACGGGAATTAATGGAGCCACTGGCCGGGAAAAATAAAGTCCTGCGACGTCCGCGGCCACGATCCGCGGAGAATTTTAAAGGTCCGTCGCCGCGACCCCGCGCGCGGCAACTTATTCGAAAGTTGCGACACGCCAGAGCCGCCAGCCACCCCTCGCGACCGCCCCCTCGCGGTATACGAACGGGGAATATCGGTCGAGCTACTTTAATTGGAATTCTTTGCCCATCTTCCGGATCGCTTCGAGCCAAGAGAAAAGTTGGACCGCGTATACGTGCCTCCGCATCGCCGCTAATAGTTGTATTTCTTACTTCATCTCTTAACCCTCCGCGGCACGATATAGGAAAAGTTGCGCTTCCTCCAAAAGACGGACGTCCTCGACGATGGTTCGAACTCGCGGAATTATTACCACGATCGTTTCCTTTTCTTCGACGATCACGCGTTTATCAACGGATCGTTTCCCGTGGTAAGGAAGTTACTCGAACTCGTTTCTACCCCTCGCGTTCGCGATACAATTTTCAATCGGTTGATAAGGAGCTGTGGAATTTATCCAGCCTTAAATTCGCGTCATTTCGATGGGAATCGAGGCGAGTCAACAGGGCGACGTTCGTTTCTTCGACAGGATTTTTTTCTACCACCTGTTTCCACCCCCTTTTGGGGGTCTCTGCGTTCAAGAATTTGTCGAGACTTCGATCACATCACACAGAGGTGATTAGACTCGACGAATTTCCGCACGAATCATCGTGTGACCTTTAAAATTGACTCGAAAGAGTACAGAGTGTTTGGCGCTTTTTTTAAACAGTCCATCGCGGGTCAGATGCGATACTCGAAGAGCACGAGGCACGCGGATTACACTTGAGAATACTTCGTACGCGGCGCGAGTCCGAGAAGTTTCTCAAAGATGGATTGGCCGAAGGGAGTCGACGTAAGCCGCCATCGAACTGGAGAGTTATGAATGCGAAACGGAAGTGGTATCAAGAATTAACGAACTCGTACCCAATCCGCGGTAAAGTCGCTCCAAAGATTAAAGTAAAAAGTTCTCGAGCTTGAACAGAGTCTTTGCTTCCCAGCCACTCTTTTTTTTTCTCTCCTTGCTATGCGAGTATCGCGTACCGCGAATCCGATTATCCCTTGCCGCGAACGGTCCCTTTCGCCAGCTGCAGGGACTCCTTGAAAGTCCACAAATCGCGCGCGTAACTCGAAACTCGCGCGTTAGCGTCAGAAGGGGACGAGTTCGAAAGCAACGTTGGCTCGAGATCGATCGTCCAGCCGAATCTGCAGCGACGTAACTGGGTCTCGCCGTTTTGTGGATTGCGGTGGCGTAGCCAGGGGCTCGTAACAGTACATTACACACGATATCTGTTTAGTTGGAGCAACTGGAGAATTTCGCGAGGGGGAGGGGGAGAGGATTCGCGAAACGTGGCAGAAGTAACGACTGAGATAACCAGGCGGATCGAACTCACCGGAATGGCGACGCAATCTTCGATCTCGGTGAGCGGCTCCTCCGAGCAAAAGGTGCCGTCAGTGAGGAACGGCGGCCGAGGGGGTGGCGGCAACCGGAACTCAGGGGGTGGCCCGGGGCACTCGGGGCACTCCGTGCTCTCCAGCGTCTCCAGCTCCTCCATCCTCCACCTCAGCGTGCTGAAAACCACACGGAAAATCAACGCTCGATTAATCTTATTGACAGAACTATTAATCGGCTCCGCGAGCACGCCAGCCTTTATCTCTTCCAGCGTCTCGGTAATTTATTCTTCCTCTTTTCCGCTCGCACGCGAGCCAGCGCCGCGGCATTGATTTTTTCGACCGCTCCTCTGTTCCTCGCTCGGCTGCGAGTTACTCGCCGGTCGAACGGATTTCCCAGGGACCCTCGAAACCGAGTTACGTGTGTATATATATGTATGTAAGTATGTATTTCTGTGCAGGTGTACACCATTGGCCAGCCAGCGTAGACGCCGCGAAACGCCGGCGCGTGGAAAACAATCCAAGGGGGCGCCGTGGAAATCTCGTTACCCCCGTGGAACCGCGATCGTACGCTGGCCAAACGATCTTTCCAGCGAGGGACGAAGACAGAGGGTGCTGAAGAACGAGCAGAAGGGAGGAGAGAGCAAAAAAAAGAAAGAAAAGGAAGCAAAGAGAAGCCACGAAACGGAAGGGACAACGAGGGTTCGCCGCTCAGATAAACTCGTTAGCAACGGGTATCGTCGAGGGAAAACAGTCGGTGGTCTAGGCGAGGAACGCGACCGGTGCGGACCAGTCTGGCGACTCGTTGACTTGCAAAAGGAGGAAAAAGTGGGGGACGGAGAAAGAAATACCGGCTGACCGAGAAAGTTCCCAGCGAGGGGTTAAAATGATAACGTAGAGTGGATTTCGCTCGGCTAATTAAGAGATACGTGTCTGCTGGTCCTAATGGCTGGTGACCAAGGAATACGTACGAGGAGAGCACCCTGAGCGGTGTGACTCTGAATCGAGAGTAAGCGGTTGGTTCTTTCTGTTCGCCACACGCGTGCACCCACCGCGGAGCAGCTTTGGGTGCGAGTCGTTCTCGAGCAGTCGTTGCAGAGTGGCTGTTGAACGGTCCCCACCTAGTCGGTATGCTAATACTGGGACTTAATTACAGCTCCATAATGAATCAGTCACGCCAACGGTTCGTCTGTCAGCCAGCACCCCATCCGCCTATCCGGGGCACACACGATTGTATTCCGTTGATTAATTGTTTCGACCTCCACGCAAGCCACGACTCCGCGACGTTCCAGCGGGATGATACGCGGCGTACGTCATTCAGAGGCGAATAAACGAGGCCTCCACTGTGCTCGATACGCTTTTTAATCGATACAGAGACAGGTAGATGATCTTTGACGTGGAGAATGAAGGAAGAGCTTCTTTTATTCGATTATTCTCATCGATGTCGGTCTTGTGTTTTCGCTAAAAGGGGGAGCATGAATACGTACAAGCGTGTCCTGTGTAACCGCGCTCCCCAGGCGAAGCGTTCGCATCCTCGGGGAACACTTGTCTACTGGTAGCTGCTCGTTCGAGCTGACAAGCGAAGAGAGTCGAGGAAAAAAGAGCCGCAAGAAGGATACTCCATTAGCGCGTAGCAAAACAGACTCGAACCTTGTTGCGGTAAAAAACGGGACGACCGTTTAACTCGAATCGTCGGCAGTTCGAGGCAATAAGAAAGCGTTCCCCCCTCCCCTCTGGTCCCGTTGATCCGTCGGGGAAGCGTGGAAACGGCGGCCAAGCCTCGGTTCCGCTCGAGACGCGAGCGAAACTATGTAAATGGCGGACGAATCGATGAAAGGAGCGAGAACATCGCCGGTGAAAAGAATATTCGGCCACTATTTCCCGAGCGACGACCCAGGGCCTGAGAAAAGCGTGTAGACGAAGAGGGAGGGTGGATCGAGAAATGCTGGAGGAACGAACGGTGAATGAAGTCGAAGGAAGGAGGAGAGGAACACGTCCGCGTTCAGTTTAATAAATGCAGCCTTCCTTCCGTTCCGTTTCTTGGCTCGGCCGATATTCCAGCTCGGCTGGAGCGACGCTGGAACCACCGCCACGGTGTTCCAGCGCTCCTCGAAGCCCAACCACCCCTTCTCATTCGCATGCAGAGCGGAACGCGGACGAGCAGCGAAGCGAGCGCCGTTGAAGCGCTCATCTCGTTTCCGGCTACGGCTCTCCCAGCGAGCCAAATCTCCAGTTCCCGTGATTTTTATTTAATTCTACCCGATACAATCCCTCTCCGTGTCTCCGTAGACGCGGAATGGATCGCATCCCGTTTCACGCGTTTCTACCACCGCTGGCCTCCTCGACCGGCGTTGCGTTCGCGCTCGTACGGGACGAGGAAACCCACGGTTACGCCTCGCGATTTCGAATAGTCACGATTTTAAAACGCGACTCGCGATATCGCACGGATGATCGTGATCGAGAAAAAAAATTGCGACACTTTTTGCGGCGGGTTTCGACGCCTCGCTAAATTTGTCTGGAAAATTGAACGTTTCTAAGGGTAGGGGTGTATTATCCGGCAGTATTGTCGGTGGATTCCTCGCGCGACGGAGAAACCGCGGATCAAAAATCGTACAAAAGGAGGATAGGGGATGGCGGGTGTAGACGGAGGATTCAATGGCTGGCGGAGACGCCACAATGCCGTCTCGCGGAGCCTATCGGTATTTTCCAGGCGAACAGGGAACCGCGTCTACGCCGCGTTAAATATTCGCCTTTCGGCGGGGATCTCGCCGGGATTGAGGCTTTTCGCGGATACGAAAACGTTGTCTGGCGTTCGCGAGAGGCGGGAGACTCGGTTGTCTAGAGATAGATCCAGCGGCTCGCGCGGTTTCCAATCGAAAATCGAAGCTGCGCGAGACGGGGCGATCCGTGAAGACAAGAGGCGGAAAAATCGAGAAGTTAATTCGAGCTGGTTCGAGCGAGCGGGGGAAAAAAAGGAACCAGAGAAGAAAGAAACGCGGTTAGCTAGTTTCCGTAGAACACGAACGATGCGTCTTCTATTGTCTCGAGAACCAAGGCGCGGAACAATGTCCGACACGGGCAGGAATTTATTCGAGGGTTAATTGGAAGCGCGACGCGCGATTTCGCGCCGATAAATCTCGACGTCCGCGGGAGCCAGTGCGAGGAGCTGGCCCACCTCTCGAAATAGCCAGGACAGCGACGACGAGGGCCAGCTCGAGGCCGAACTCGAAGCGGGTCGCGGACGAAAATTTCGGCCTGGAACCGGAATTAGAAGTGATGCGCCGGAAACAGGGAAATGCACGTCGCCTCTAATGAAATTGTGCGCTCGAGAGTGGCCGTCCCGAAAAAAACCGCGCGGTTCAGCACGCGTACGCGGCGCGTTCCACGCGCTGCGCTAATAAATACGAATATACCGGCGGGCGCAACGAGCTGGACCCGTGGCGACTAATTCTGACGGAGGGAAGAGCGATTCGAAAGTACGACGCGATGGCTAGTGAATAAATAACCGTGGGTGTAGTTGCGCGTCCGGGATACAGGGAGCGGGGTTACGTTACGCGTACTCGTAATTATTGCATTAATTAAACGTTGCTATAAACCACCGCGCCGTGGAGATAAGAGGATTGCGCGGGTGAAAAAAACTGGTTACGCGTGGGACGATCGCTCGCAGGTATCCTGTAAATAAAAACGTGGACGCGCGCCGCCTGCAGTAATTATCGTTATTAGGTTACCGATCTTTACGCGTACGCGGGGAAACACGAGTCCTGGGAACCGTGCTCGCCGGCTCGTGCCGCGAGAAAATGCGCAAATTAATTCCGGATAAAATATGCAGATCGCGTCGTTACGTATAAACGTTGATACGAACGTTTCTCCGGTGCTTGTTCGGTAATTCTCGCCAGCAGGAATTGCAAAGTCGCGGCGAATACTCATAAATCATCCTGGATCCTGGTAAGAATTTTCGACGCGTTCGAGCGACCCTGAACTGCTCGGGAACCACGAACAGGGGTGATTTTTTTTTCGAGCGTATCCAGCTGTCGGCTACGAGGTAGAACGAGCGCGTAAAACCGTGTCCTCCCGCAGCTGACATGGGGCGGTAATTTCATTATGAAAACCCCGGCGAGCCTACGCGGCGGAATATGTTCGCCGCGTGACGGGGTTGGCGCGGTGTGGCCCTGGAAAAAAAGTGCACGCAGAGAGCCGCGATACCAGCAGGAGTACAGGCGGAAGGTCGACGAGACAGAAGAGGGTGGCGGGGGTTAGATTTCGCGAACCGCGTCCCGCGAAATTTCATAACGTCGCCAACGGCGCACCCCCCTCGTCCACGAACGAAATCCACCGCGTTTCGCCGTTCCTCCCGAAACGAATGTCGCCGTGGCTGCTATTTATGGGCCGGCTGGGTTCGTTTAATGTACTCTGGCTGAGAAACGAGCGCGTTTCGTTCCGCGGCGCGGATCACCGTGACCGATTCAACGTGGAATCGTCTTCGACGTTTCGCGCGATTTGTTGGCCAGATTTTGGGGTAACGTGACGAACGATCCGTAAATCAAGCAACGTAGTAACGAAGGTGGCTAAGATCGAACGCGATTAGATGAAAGTCGAGCGTGGAGGGTGGATAGCGAGTCGCGTAGGGGGTGCGTTTGGCCGGGGGGCTCGAAAAGTGTCGTTCGAGTGGATCGTCGTCCTTGGGCCACGACGCCCTTCGTTGGTAAGTTTAAATTAACCCGTTTTAATCCCGCGGGAAAGTTGGCCGTGCCCGCGAGCCGGCCTTGTTCAAGTCCCGACGTTAAGTAATCAGATTAGCGCGGACCAACCTCGGGACGTCGCGGAAATTGCGTTAATCCACTTTCTCCCGGGCCGTTGACGGTCGAAACGGTCGGATAATCGTTTGAAAAATAAAGAGGCAAATCTCTCCTACGCGCGCATCGGTCCGCGACGCGAACCATCCGCGAGTTTCGAAGCGAGTTTCAGGGAGCCGTGGCTCGCGACGAAGGGATGAGGAACGAGCGAGCAACGGCTCTTCCGGGCGGAGGCGAAAGTAGACGAGATTAATTTGGAACGTCTCGAGATTCTGACGCGCGATTCGACGCCAGGAACTTCGGGCATTAATTATGCCACGATATTTCGTTTCGTCGCGTTACCTGCATCCATCGTTACTTGCTACAGAGCGAGCAGCGAACTTTTCAAACATTCACGCGCAACGGTGATTCGACGAGCTTCAAAGTTCACCGCTACCTGTACGAGACACGTAAATAGGGAAAAACCTAGCCAGACCCTTGAACCGTAAAGTACAATTCCATCGACGCGTTTCCTTCTGCCGCTTATGGCTGGTGTCGACCAACAATTACGCGAACCAGGAATCCAATACCCTCGACCAACCACCGCTGGAGCGACGTTAATCTCGTTCGACGTACCTCGACGAAAACGACTGCTCGCAAGTTTCGCCAGGTCCCACGGCGGTAATTACGCAAGCACGCTCGTTAACGAACGCCAACGGAAAAGCATGGAAAAAGTCGCGAAACGTCTGCGCCGACGCCTAACGTTTCTCCTGTACAAAGTGACGAAGGAACAATTTTCCAGCGATCAGTCGATAGAGAAATCCACGAGCAACGTTCAATCGCGAACGACGAAACGAGAGAGCGAGCTTCGTGGGCTACGTTCGGTGGTGCGTTGGCCCGTGGAGAGCATCGACACGCCCGATCAGAAATCGTCGAGCGTAGGCGGGCTGGCTGTCCGCAGGGGACTGGCATTTGCGTTTTCGGTTTGCACACGCGTGCGGCGAGCATCGACCAGTGTCGCATTATTTCAGCATTAGCCTCTGCTCGCCGAGCACCCGTGTCCGTCTGTTAAGTGATACAAACTCGACCAACGCACGCGAATAGCCGCTCGCGACCAACGTGACGCAGGAAGATGGCCATTGCTGTTTCCAAACAACCGTCGCGCGGCTAACGACATCGACCGCCTCGCATTTCCATCGTTTCGTCAGCGCCATCGATGTTACTCTCCCGTTTCTTCGACCGGGAATTCTCGATTCTCGATTCCCGCGAGTTATTGTATTACACAATCGACGGCCACGAACTTGGACGCGAGTCGATCGCGAACGCAGGGACACTCGAACAGCGTTCTCCACCCACGTGGTCCCCCGTTTATCCGCTTTCTCCTCTCCGACGATCATCAATTACGGTGCTCGCGAACGACGCGTGCCACGCTCTACCCACGTCCGAAGATGCATACCGTCCCACCTGGATTAACCGTAACCAGTGACTCTCTGAGACCTCCTCGAGCACGGACAATCCGTAGCGATTCCCTCCAGGAATCCCGGCCCCGTGAAATTGTTCGAGTAGCTCGCGGTCCGCTCCAATTCCGAACAAGAGTATCGTTCCGTTTCAACGACTCTTTTTTCTTCCTTCTTCCCCTTCTCTATTTTTTTTTTACTCCTCCCGTAACTACCGTCGAGTCGAGTGGCAATTATTCCTGGAGACGGCTACAATGGAGGCACGGGTAATCAAATGATCGGTACGTCTCCCGTTCCCGGTGAGAAACGAGCGAAACGTATCGTTCCCCGGGAGCAGTGCCGTCCGCGTTGTCGACGATAAAAGCAGACCCGTAACGAGCAGCCCCGCTTTATGACGCGATGCTTAATGCAACGCGATTCAACTGCTTAGGCGAGCCGACGCTTGGGACGGCGGAAGCGCGCGTACTCGCGATCACGGGGACATAACTCACGCGGAAAAGACCGAGGGCGACCTCATCTCTATGTTAATCTTCCGTGGCCCGTGTGGGCCGGCGGCGTAGCAACGAGAACCTCTCCCCCACGGTTTTCTTGCGGCTCTCGAGGCCTCGTTTATGCGAGGATCGACGATTACGGGCTCCGTCGAACGGCGTGGACCACACGGAACGAAACTGCTCGCGGTACCTCGCGAGAGATCTGGCCGCGTCGCGGCTGGTGTCGTTCAAATTGCCGGTAATTACCATCTGGGAACGAGTTGCCAACGATCGAGCCATTTTCGCGCCGGGTATGATAATGCGACGCGAGATGTTTTGCGATCGATGCGCGGCCTGAGTGGCTTCATCGGGCCCCGTGTAACCCGAGTGGAAATTAAGATCGAGCGATCGGGTTTGACGGGTCAACGGAACGAGCGGAATGCGTGCGCTCGATCGACGGGTATTATCGATCGTGGAATCTTTGAGTCTTTGAAATTGCGCGTGCAGTGAGTGTGACGAACACATTGATCGTGTTCGTAACTATCGTGAACGGAAATGGTATCGATCCAAGAGAATCGAGAACCTGTTGTCGAGGCGACAGTGGTGACCGCGTATCTCTGGAATTTTCGTGCAGTCGATTTTTCTGCGCGCCAATCAGCTCGAATCGAGCTGCAGTCGCGACCGCGTGGAATTCGAGCTTGGTGGACTCGTATGTAACCTTTATTTGACTGTATGTGAGGCCTCGCGACGTGGACAATTAGCGCGATCGAAAAAAGCCGTTCGTCGATCGAGATTTTTCGCGTCGATCGGTAATAACTGTAAAATCGAGCGGCCAGATAATTATCGCAGCTGAATTTTCGTTCGGACGCCGCCTCGTTGCGATTATGCGCGCGGGCAGGATCGTTTCCGGCGGTATCACCGCGAGAAAATTGCTGCAACGCGCGTAAGGGACGTTATTTATTGGTGGACAGCGGGAAGGGTGGCGGCGGTTACGAAACGAAGGGCTCGAGCGAAGGGCGCGGCTACGCCCGCAGCTCTCGATTATTCCCGCGATGGCAGCGCGCGTGCAACCGGGCCAAACCCTTTCTCTTTCCCTGCTCTCCCTCTGCACCTCTCTCTCTCTGCTCGCCGCCCTGTTACCCGGCTCTGACTGGCTCTCTGCCTTCTCTCTCGGGACTGCTCGCGTTCGCGTAACTTTCGTGCAATTCCGAATTGGCCGCGGCTCGCTTTTAATTAGGGGACACCGACAAATTTAATAATTCCACCCTTGAATCGCCGCGACACCGGCTGCTCGCGATGATCCCCACGGTTCACCCTGGCCAGCCTCCGCTGCCGCGCTGTTTTCTCTTTCGATTTCCTCTTTGCGTTATTACCAGTGTTGTTACACATGTTTACGACAGCGTCGTTCGTTGAGAGATCGCGAACTACGTTTCGAAACGGAGACGGTCGACTCTGGGAGAGCTGCCAAGATCGGACGAGTTTTGGACAGTCGAGTCACTTAACCGAGGAAAAGACAGAAACATCGATAACTTCTTTAATCGAACGGCTAATCTTTCGAGCCTCATACCTTTTAGCGAACACGCTTCGATTGTTTCCTCGCGGCTATCAAATCTTCGTCAATCACTGGCGTCGTTCCGTATCAATCGACTCGTTTATCCGCGAAAGAGTCGAAATTATTTACGATTGGGATGATCGACCGATAAAACTAGCCGTCGTCCACGAGCGGGGAGGAGAAAGGATTAAAAGATCGCGATCATTTTTTTTTTTCTTCCACGAAATTAAACGACCAACGTCCAAGGCAGAAGGGATTAAAATAGTACGAACACGGGAAATTACCTCCCGCTTGGAGAGAGGCTTAAAGCGGCGCTAGCACTCTCGTATCTCGTCCACGATATTTTATCGTCCCTCTTGGATACGAATAATGCCACCGTTGCACCGCTCGACCCGCTACGCAGTCCGATAAATAAATAATAGCAATAATTTCTCCTCGACGATGGAACAAAGTTTCCTCGAGACTCGGTGGCTCCCAGACCCCGAGGTGGACGCGACGAACAGCGGGAGAAGGAGGAGGAGGAAAGCAAGAAAAAAAGAGAGAGAAAAGAACGAACGGACCGCGTGGGCGAGGAGGAAAAAGAACCGACAGTCGGATGGGACCGCGAGATACGAAATTATTTATACGGGCGACCAATAAGCTATCAGAAAGCTATTAAAAGTTTTCGCGATCCAGAAATAACCTCCGAGCCCGGTGATATTCCCCGGAGGGTGATCTCCTGCTTGTAACATTTCCCAAGATACCACCCTGGAGTCGCGCATTGTCGCGTTGCGAGACGCGTTCCCTTTTCTCTGTACCATCGACCATTTCTCTCGATTCAACCACTCTGCTCAGTAGTTTTTCGTTAATTTTCTCGAAACTTTTCATCCCTTTTTTGTGGCGAGGATAGAACGCGACGACGAGGCTGTGCGATCGTGTCTGCGAGGAGAAACGCGTTGCAGAAGAGGCTGAGGTGCAAGTACACCAGGACAAGTCGAGGGGTATCGGTTTCACGCTTGCAAACGACGACGACGAGGTCCTCAGGAGGATCTCGCGGCGCCTACGAAGAAGAGCGTAGGCGCGGTACGCCACGCAATAAACGCTCGACCTCGAATGGCGGCCAGCCGAAAAGAAACGCGTAAATTCGCGTACAGGCTTAACGATCGGTAAATCTGCGGGCATCGGGAAATACGCGGGCCGCCTACGCGCAATAATTTTCCCGCGTAACGATCTCCCCGCGCGGACGCGGCTCGTAAATAAGGACGATGGAAACGGCGCTTGTCAGGCGTCGCCGCGTTTTAATCCCGATCCGCTCGTACGTCGACAATGTTTATAGACGCGTCCTTGGCTGCGTTCTGCGTTCCGCGATTGCCAATCAACGACCGCGACGCGATCGTCGCGTCGAGCCAGGTAGAAATTTACGAAGCGGGACGACGTCCATCGACGACGACGAGAAAGACGCACTTCGAGTGCTCTCTAAATATTTGTAGCTTCACGAGTCGCCCTCGATCTATGAACGATACAAAACAGACCAGGGAACGAGGCTGTTTATAGACACGCGTCAGGGAGACAAGAGAGCTCGATCGGGGTGAAAATGGCAGCTGGCAATCTAGCAGGATCATCCCTCTGCGGGACGCGCGTCGATGCTCGTGACGAGTGTGCGACGCCTCTCGAGAATTGTCGCGAAACTCTGCGAACTCGCGAGTAGAAAGAAAATTCGCGCGACCACCCCGTCGCCCCGTACAGACCAGCGAAATTTGACGAGGGTCATTCTCGCCCCCCATCCAGGTTCGTTTCTATCTCGCGTCGTATCGTTTCGTTTCCTTTTCGATCTCGAACGGTGGCAGGGAACCGTCGCGGATGTCGTTTAGCGTTCGCGGGATAAAACGAATCTGGGAAACGAGTTTAACCCAGTCGGTGGGGGGGCGGGGACGGCGAACGGGCTGAAAATCGCGGCCGTTCACTCGGTAACACGGGCGAGAATCGTTCCATTCCGACATAAGTTAACTCAATTTTCCAATATCCAAGTTTAGC
Organism: Xylocopa sonorina; assembly: GCF_050948175.1. Taxonomy (NCBI): domain Eukaryota; kingdom Metazoa; phylum Arthropoda; class Insecta; order Hymenoptera; family Apidae; genus Xylocopa; species Xylocopa sonorina. The sequence goes on along the minus strand of NC_135193.1, from coordinate 20,276,043 downwards.
GAGCGACCGAGCAGGTAATACGGCACACTCCGGGCCACTTTCGAGAAACTCCGTCGTTATACCGTTACTCCCCGCCGTTACAAATATCGCGGCTGCGCCAGTCCCGGGGCAGCCACCCCCGATTTCGCGCGCGTATCGCTGTAATTCCGGAAAATTCCGCAGCGTTCGAAAGGGCACGCGTAACCGGGATATCCGAAACTACTCGCCAGCCACCCTTCTTCTTCTTCTTTCCGCGCTTCCCGTCGCGCCAGCGGCGTAACCGCCCTCGTAACTTTTCCTACCCTCATCCGCGCTGCTGTGGAACGTCGTTACACCCTCTCCGTGGGGAGAACTTTCGCACGCACGTGTTTCGCGTTTCTCACCGGTGCTTTATTAAACCTGGGCCATAACGACGATGGTACGAAGGGACTCGCGTAGAGTTCGACGAGTCTAGGGCGTTGGGACGAGGCGAGGGTGTCGCAGGAGCCACGGCTGAGCTCATATTAAAATCGAGTTCACGATCGTTCGCGTGCTCGTCGACCAAAAACAGCACTGCTATATCGTATTTCATCGTATTTCATCGTTTCTTGGCCGAGCCTCGCGAGTCGAACAAATCGCGATGCTAAGACAGAAGAGTGTCAACGTCTCGAGTCCGCTGGCGCAATGGCGCCAGTAATTGATCGCGCAAACAGCGGCTTATTACTCGCGACGAGGCCACCAGGTTCCTGCCAACTTTTGCTCGCCTAACTCGAAACACACGAACGTGAAGCACGACAGATAAGCCCAGGGAGAATTCGTCAATTCCCGAATACCACGCGCGCTGTTTGCTCGTCGAGCAAAGAAACATTAACATTCCACCGTGACGCAGAGGAACAACGGGCTTCGAGAGCAATTAGCATTATCGTAAGGGAGAGCACGGTTCAGGGCGTCGTTAAGGGACGCTCGATTTCGAGGCGATAGCTGTTATCGTTCCCAAAGTATCCGGATATTTCCCGAGCTGTACGAGCTCGAGTCATCGGGGAGGTTCGCGTGGGACAGGGGCGGAACGCGTCGATCCGCGTGGCCCGTTCGTGGTGCCATTGCCCATCGCGTGCTTCCATCTGCCGTCGGTTTCTGGGACGATCCCGCTGCCGGATGGCTCGTCTCCTCGAGCGCACTTCCTCGTGAAATATTTACGCGCGGCCACGAATTTATTCAGCGAATTTGACGCTCGATTATGAACCGTCTTCCACGGGAAGCCGTGGAGCCATCCGCCCTCAGGTTTTCCCACGGTTTTGCCCGGGAAACGGGCGAGCGGTCTCGAAGCAAGAGATCCGCGCACCGTATCGTCTAGCTGGCGAGAGGAGAGCCGACGAGAGGAGCGGTTTAGCGCGGCACACGGTGTTTTACAGGGAACGAAAAAGCGCGTTTAAATTTTCAGCTCGGATTAAACGAGCGCAACACGGCCAGCGTTTTTCACCGCGCTAAGAGAGAGGGAGAGAAAGAGAGAGAGAGAGATCGCTGGAAATCTGAATCCAATCCAACCGTTTCATCAACGATCACGGGGCCTCGACGTTGATTACAGAGAATATTTCAACCTTTACGCGATGCGCACGGTCGCAGAGCACGCGGAGCGATATTTAATTCCTCTTCCGGCGCGTTTAATGATCCACGAGCGCCGATAGCTTTTTAATGAACGACGAAAAATGACTGGCGATGGGGAGGTGAAAATCGACGGGAACTGCGAAAAGCGATGGAGAAGACAAGGGACACGGGTCGGTTCGAAATAAACCGCGACGCGTCCCTCGCAGAAAACGGACTCCCGCCCTCCGCTATTCGTTTCCAGTCTGGCAGGAATTTTCACCGTGAACTCTCGCCCCCATAAGTTCCTAATAACTGTCAGCGACAGGCGTGGCCCGCGCCTCGGCACCCAGTTCGTGGGAGTCTCGGGATTATTTCTAATTTCATCTCCGTTCGCGGCGGCCACGGGGCGCCGCCGGCTCGTAACTCGTTTAAATCGAACCGCGGCGACGGAAGCGTCGCTCTCGTCCTCTCGACGAGGATGGCGGACGAGGTTTCGCGCGCGCGAAAGGCATCGCGGTCCTCGTTTACGCGCTCGTGCACGCGTATCGCGAGTAATCTCGTAAATGGAACGAGCGTAGCTCTCTTAATTACCGCGATGAAAGTTCTCCATTACGCCGCGTAATCGAGAGTAAACATCCCCGCGGGCGATTCGAAATTATCGCAACGGGTGGACGAGCGGACGCGAGGCTCGCGGAGGCTTTTCGAGAGGCAGAAAGGGGAAGAGAGAGAGGAAAGAAGAATCGAACGAACGACGGCGCGTCGATTTAATTCGTCGAAGGAAGAAAGGAACAGCCGTCGACGCGTATCCCCGGTGTAGCTCGCGTTAATCTCGCTCGACGTTTCGCAGAGCGGGTCCGCGAATATCGATCTCCGTGGGCGCGCGTCGACTCTTTTCAGTCCCCTCGACGGTGATGCTTTATTTGTTTGCCCGCTGCATTAAATTCTGCCTTTTCTACGCCGCGCCGCCGACCCTCTCTAACCGAGACACGCGCTCGCCAACATTTCCATCCGCTTCCGTTTCGCGTGAACTCCGTCATCGTCGCCCACTGATGGAAAAAATAATTCCACTTTCTTTCGTTAAATAGAAGAATCCTTACGACTCCTGTTATTCATCGAGACGACGATCTCTCGCGTAACGAGGCGATTCTCGCGACGAGTCGATCCGACGGTCGTTCGCGCATTCGAGATCGATGCCTCGCGAACGCAGCGTCACTCGCTTCCACTTCCGCAGGCTACACGATCGTAACGGTTTTACGATGAGAAACGATATCGTCCGCTGGGAACAGCCGGTTTTCGAAGTCGTATCCACAGGATAATCCTCCATCGAGGGAGAATTCTCGTGGAAAAATTGGCAAGTTCGCTGGGTTCGATCTGTCTACGAATTCGCACGTGTCGAGGTACGCACGCGATATAATTTTCCACGCGCTTCGAGAACGCGCGTTTCCGGAGCGACGGGCTTTCACCAACCGACGCTACGGCCCATTTCCAGCCGCAATTACCGTATCGCAACCATACGCGTTTCCACGTATCATCTCCGCGTCACGTCAGTCCTAATATCCGGCTGCCACTTCTCGCCAACGATCACTCGAATCACGCGAGCGTCAGTAAAAAAGAGTTCAAGAAGGAACTAGAGAGAACTATCGCCTACCTCAAAAGTTCGGGCGACACCTTGCCGGTTTGCTAGCAGCTCATTTCCTTGCGAAACATACGAGACACCCTCCTCGCGGCTGGTCTTCTCTGCACACCACTCGTCTACGGTATCACAGCGAGAAACACCACGATTCTACTTAAAAAAAAAACTCCTCAGGAACTGCGATCCTCGAATCGACTTCCTCGATGACCGCGTTATCCGCTCGCGTACTCACTCAGCGGCGGTCGCACTGTGTTCTCCGAATCACCTGTCGACGAACGTTCCTGCTCGTCGACCAGAGAGACGACGGGACGACGGCTCTCTGTGCCGCAGCGTCGCTACGGATCTCCACGGCGCGCGAGACGACCTCGAGATCTCGCGGTCGCGAGCCATACGCTGAGAACCGGCACGATTATTAAATCCAGAGTCGACTGGAGCGAGCACGACGCACTGGCAACTACCCTCTACCTTTCTTCTACTTCGTAGAACACTTCGAAACACCCTCCTACTAAATAGTAAGAAACCTCACTGTTTTGCACGAGTCGAAGGCTCGAACGATCGACGCGATCGACCTCGCGTCCACCCGTGTCAGCTGTCGTCGCCTCGCACTTCCGCCCCGAAACATGTGTCCACGGAAGCTGGTTGCGCGCACCCTCTCTTTCTATCTCTCTCTCTGTCCACTTCGAAAAACACACGCTGTTTCCACGCACAACCAGGCTCTCAACAACGAGGCTCGCTGCTCGCCGGCGCACGGCACACTGTTGCTCGCCGCTTTCGTCGACAGTCTCGGAGGCTCCGTTCCTCTCCTACCCCCACCGCCGTGGCTGCCCGTGCCTCCACGTTGCCAGCTACCCCCATCCGACGCGCGACGTCCCCACTAGCGTCGATGCGCTAGCAACCATCCCCTCACCGCGCACCCTCCACTGGGACCCTCTTTCTTCGTGCTCTTCCTGGCGGACTCCTTTTCACGAGGGTGCGAGACCGAGATCGAACAAGGGGTTGGCGGCGCGATCGACGGAGACGGGAGATCGTCGTCCTTTCAGGCTGCAAACGCACGCTGCGACTCGCGGGCCAGGGAAGAAAGAGAAGCGGTGCACCGTGCGCGTCCAGGGTTCGACCAGGCTTCGACACGGACCCCTTCGATGCTCCAGTCTGCACCGTGGTGCCCTCCTGGGTCCCGTGACGGTGTCTACGCACCGCGTACGGCTGACGCGATCCCTCGACGAGCCGGGGTGACTCCGCGGGCGCTGGAACCAGAGAAAGTCGTCGCGTAAAGTGACGCGTCCTTGGTTGTTTTGTACCAACGAGCGTTTGTGTTCGCGGCGATCACTCGAGGGGTCGCGAGGCTACGTGGTTTCCCTTTCGAATCGTCTGATTCGCGCGCTTCGATCTTTCGTTGAACTGTTATCAATACCGTCTACGATCCTTCTCTTATTTTCGAGACGCTTGTAATTTCTTAAAGACAGTTTCTATATAATTCCTTGGTCGTCTCGAAAACAGAGACGCCTTAAAGACAGTAGCAGAGGCTCGAAGCGACCGATCCAGCGAGAACAGTTCGACGTTCTGTCGCTCTATCAACGCTCGCTTAATGGAAACTTGTCACGGCACGCGGACATTAACGCGCGCGTGCAGGAAGCTGGATTAGAAACCGACGCGTCCGGCGGTTTATCTTCGCGGCGCGATCGCGAGCGTCGCGCGGCGTGGAAAGCAACGGAACTCGCGCGTGGGATATGTGTCACTCGGCTTCAGATTCGAGTCCCTCTTCTACCTCGATCGTCTCGCGAGTCCCATTAAAATAACCGCGCTCTCTTCTTCCTCTCTTTCTCAACTCCTACGCGCTCGCTGAACGCAACGCAACGGGACGCAGCTCGCGGAAACGCATCAGGAATCGCCAGCCGTGCGTTCAGCGGCGGTCGCAGCGGCTCGCTCGATGGAATTAATTAAACGCTTCTTCCCTACCAACGGTGGTCAGCGTGGGTGTATTTACCCGATGGGCTTTGAGGATCGGATTGCGGGCGCCCCGTGAGAGAAGGACCCGTCGTTTGTTCCCTCCTCGTCCCTTGCTCTCCGATCGCACCCCCTGTTCCCATACCCCAGCGATCCTGATGGCCGGTGCACGGCTCGCGGCGGCGGTATTTCGAGAGACCCGAACCCGGGGACTACCGGCGGATATCCGCAAATACCGCGGACGAGTATTTAGAAGTCCTTTTCGTCGAGGGGTTCCGTGGAGGGGGTGTGTTCGCGAAAGGGAAGCGGTGGCCGGCGCCTCGCGTCGGGAACTTCAAACGGGGCTTTGCCTCCACTGAACAGGTTGATGCCGAAATAGTGCCTCCATTGTGGTTATTGTATTGCCCGCGATATTGTGCGCGCCTCGTCATCGGCTAAATGGCCGTCGTTTGTCGGGGGTCGCGTCGCTCCGTGGCTGCCACCCTCGTCAAACCGCAGACGCGATGGAAAGAGTCACCGGTTTGCGAAACGAGAGAGGCGAGGGGATCGCGCGGAGGAATAAAATAAAACGAGCCACGGTTTCGAACGGACCGTGGAGGTCGTAGTTATCGGGTACAGCTCGCGTGGCCCGCTGGTACCCACGTATCCGAGGACGGGAGGCGTCTACGGTTTTTGCTGGAAACGCTCCAACCGGCGCTTGTTTGCCGAACGCCCAGCCGAAAGGCGATGCAGCGAATTTCCAGAGTGTTTGCTAAACATCCTCCGGTAGCTCGCGCGGCCGCGACGCGACGAGTGGATCCTCCTCGTCGACGAGCCGCCCCGCGTGTCGCCGGAACTGCCGTTAATGCATTCCGTGAGAAAGTGGACGAGGTGAGACGAAACCGTGGCGTTAGCCCTGCTTGGACGAGATGGCATACATATTCAGTGTGCCCCGCGTGTTTCGCCGCCCGCCGCCACCCTCTCGGATAAAGTCGAGAACGCCGGGTCGGAGGAAGTTTCCCTTCGACGAGGAGTGACGGACGATGTGATCGAAATCGGCGCGAGGTTCAAGAGTTACGACGCTGAGCAAATAAGCTCGTACCCGCGCCGCGCTGGCGGACTCCATCGCGGTGGAAGATTGCGCGGTCTGTTTGCGAGGGATGATGCATTGTTCGATAAACACGGGTAATCTTCGTTGGTTTTCGGGCGTCAGAAGTTTGTTTAACCTTCCTCAAAAACACGGCGAGATAGCCGGTATATCTAGCCGGGCAAATAGAACGTGGAACTTGTCGTATCTCTGAAGAAAAAGAGAGAGAGAGGGAGGGAGGGGTGCTCTCTTGACAAAAACACGCGATAACCGCCGTGGAACGTAAAGTTCGTTGCTCTAGGAGATTTGTCCGGGGGGACGATAAAACGCTAATACCTTCGAACGATATTCTTCCGCGAGCGCTTCGCAGGCGAAAGAACGTCGAGGATGAAGAAAAAGCCGCACTTTGTCTGCTGGAAATTTTCATTAATCTACCACTCGTTGCCGCTCCATTAACAGGCTCAGCTACATTTTTGTCTCATTTAAACAACGTATACCCCATTTCCTTCGGCTAACGACTCGAACGAGATTATCGATTCCTTTTCTATGTTCCCATCCTCTTTATTTGTACCCTTCTGCGAACGATGTAAAAGACCTATCGCTCGTAAGAGAGCTATTAATTAACCGATCGATTAGGAACGACGATGCTACGTGGTAGACCGTCGCTCACGGAAGTTTCACTCGACTTTTCAGCGTGCTCTCCGCTCTCCTCGGACGCTCTTATCGACGCGTTATCGTCCGACAGGGTCCCTCGATCGAGGTGACCAGTGTCCTCGATTACCACTGGCGAACGGCCGCGTGCTTTTAAATAAACATGAGACGCGTCGCGGAGAGTCACGTACCCGAGGAAGCGACGCGGAGACGGCGCGGGGCGCACCGCATCGCACCAGATCGTGTAAAGACGATAACGACGGGGCATTGATAAGATTAAACAAGAACGATACAAAGAGCCGTCCCTGTACGGGGCCCGTGTCGACGACGGGACAATTTTTCCAGCCGCTGTTCGATCTTCAAAGGCGGCACCGTGTCAGACCCGGGACGCTGACCGGACGCGAAGAGGGCATTAAAGTATCCTCGCTATAAAACAGATAGACGCATGGGGAACCGCGCACGCGCTCCCCCTCGATCGCGACGATAAAATTGATATTAATGGAGAGCTACGAGCGGGACGACTCCGTTTAATTCGTCCCGGTAATTCTCTTCGAGCGGCTCCTTTAACCCCTTCTCGACGGTGGTCGTCGATGTGAACCATCGCGCTATCAACTCGCGCAACGCGGATCTTCAACGATCACTCGTTTCAGAATATATTATCTCGTGTGCAAAGTGTCGATGCAAAAATGACGAAGCTCTCGCAGCGATCGCGTGTAGCGAAAGATTCGTTTCGTTGGACGCCTTCGAGCTGGATCGAAGAGAGCACGGCTGGGTTTAACGCGTCGACAGGTTAATAAACGGGTCATCAAGCGTAGCATCCGCGATTTTTCTTGGTCCAAAGCGCGTTCGCGGGACGCTGGCAATAAGTCGGATGGTGGGTACCAGGCGGACGGTGTAAACGACGCACTCGGGCTCTTCCAAGCGTTCGTCTCGCGGCTACGCGCGCAACGGGCACGCGCGCGTCCGCCTGTATATGGGTGTCGAGGCTCCACTGATTTATGATCCAAAAAGAAATTACGAACGTAGGTGGACGATGATTTATCGGTCGAGAATAAATTGCGTATACCTTCGGTTGGCAGGGGTCGTCAGTTCGCGGAGCGCCACGTGAACACGCTCGAACAGCGACGGACCAGCGACGATGAGGGGCATCTAGCGTATTTACACTCTCCCCTATCGATATCTCTGCGGTTTTCAACGAACTAGATCGACGAACCAGACGCAATTCACTGGATTCTTTCGTATAGTCGATTCACTTTTGCTCTTCGAGAGTTTATCCTCGATTGGGTTTTATACATCGTTCTCACGCCTTCTTTAAGCGACGCACGAATAACAGGACGCATTAAGATTCCTGGGATTCGATTAAGTTCTGTGGAGCAGGATTAGTTCGCGAAGAGTTGCGAACGAGAGTCGCGGTTGATCGTCGCGTTACGATCGGGGCTGGCTCGCCACGCGAAATAATTTCGCGTCGAGGAACGCTCGAGCGTTCCGCGGTCGCATACTCGAAACGCGTCGCCGCGAATTTCAACCCCAAATTCAGCACGCGCGACACGGGATTACGTGGGAGGGAAAAAAAAAACGAAGATATAACCGAGATACGCCGCGACATAATTCATTCCATCGCGTTATACGAAGTAGTAGTTCGCGATGAATTTCTAAGCGACCCGCCGCTCCTTTCGCGAGGAACAGATACTTGGACGAACGCTCTTCGCTGGCAGAGAAAGTAAAATGGCGGTTGACACGGATTCGCGACGACTAGGCAGCGTTATTTCGTGGTCTACGAGCGCTACTTCTTTAAAGGTGCTTAAAGGTGCCAATTAGTCGACGAGGAGAGCGATCGAACCGATTGCACGCTGAGATCTTGTCGATAATGCGCGTCGAGGTAACGAGGAATAGAAATGTTGTTCCGCTTGACATTTTAAGACGCAGAAATTGAGAAGCGCTATCGCGTCAAATGGCACTTCGTTGGATCACTTGAAACCCCAGATGGCACTGGAATTAACAGAGAACTGAACGCGTCGCGCACTTTACTCGAGACTAAACAGTCGCAAAAAACTGTACCAGCAAAATCGTTCCAACGCTTCGTCGTACGCGGAATGTTCCTCGTTTCGCTAGTCGGAATGATCGAACGAAAAAATTCGCCCGCGGCGAAGCGAGCGAGCGAAGATAGGCGAGCAGAGACGATAAGCTGGATTTTCGAGGGGCCTCGCTATCGGCGCAATGGCGGTCGCGTTCCGTGGAATGGAGACTTTACGCGAGTTTACCTTCAAACCGGCGGACGTCTCATTAGCTTATCTCGCGGCGTAAATGCTAGGCGTTGCAACCTAGGAAAAGTCCAGTTGGGTTCTTTCTTTTTTTTCTTCTCTGTTCTCCGCTCTGGGAATGACGCCATGGAGGACCGGTTCTTCGACGTCCGCTTCCCGTGGACGCGATTCCAGCGTTGGGAAACGTTCGACTCGCGCCTTCTCGTTATCCAATTTCTCAACGAAGCCTCGACGATTCCCCACAACCGTTTCTAACGCTCGATTAAATCCCGAATCCATAAATAACGCGCAGCAAACGAATCGCCCGGAATATACCACAGAGCCGACGAAATCTCCTAAAATCGATGCTAATTGCTGGTTCTCCAAACCGTGCGATTTCTCAAACACACGTAACTCAGGTCGAGCTCGCGGCGTTTCCACCAAATATGGAAGGTCCGGACGGTCAATTAATTATTTACTTAAGGCCTGTCCCGTATCCTTCGAGAGGCCTCGCTCGGTTGGACCGAAACGGTTAATGAATCATAATCACGGGCCGTTGAAGGGTTAGCGGATGATCCCGTCGTAAAGTCTCCTAGGCAAACAAGATGGCAGCGTGGAGCGCTCTCAGCCAGATCTCGAAACCAGTCCCAAACGATGTGTACCCAGAAAATGACAGCGATTATCGCGAACACCGGTTCCTCGCGAAACGCAGAGCACGCGTGCATGCGCTTGCACGTCCGTTTTCCTCGTCCTGGTCGTCAGCCCGCCTTCACGCTGCCACCAATTAGCCCCCTGCCGCGCAGGGTGACCGTGGATCCATAAATCCATCAACCGTCTCGAAGGAGGACGTTCTCGAATGGGTTTCAGGACGCGATGAGTACCGCGGCGGGGTGCCAGGACACTGAGAACAACGGGGGAACAACGGGTCTAGGATTTTCAGAGGAGATCGCGTCGCTTCGTTCGCGGCACGCAGCCATTCTCGGAAGCCTGATCGTTAAAGCGGCCCCCAGTTTCGTCACAGCCACGGACACGGGGTCCTAATCGATGGTCGAGCGTGCAACAGTCGCGCGCTTTCGTCACGGGCCACGAGGAGGAGAGAGTCGGAACGCGGGGTGGAAATTTCGGTAGCATTCGTTCGACGAGGGTAGCCAGGTCTTTTTTTTACAAGCCGACACGGTCCCCTCGACAGCGAGGGAACGTGTTCTAGAGCAGCCGCGTTGTATTCTGAACAGGTTCTGTTTCGAGATAGCTTTGTGTCGCCCGCCTCGATGCTGCGATAGCGGAGAGGCAGCGGTGAAAGCGTTCTGTTCCAAGGATTTACAACACCAAGTAGATAAAGGATAGGACGGAAAGCGTTCGAGTGCGTGTCGATCGCAAACGAGCGCTGAACCGCGAGACAGGAGAGCGAAACGATCAACGCAACGTTTAATTAAAGGTGCCAGGAGTCTTGGAAATATTCTTTGGCGGTACGAAACCGTTCGTACTTGGGGAGAAGGTGCGAGGGGGGAGACGGAAGAGTTTCGCGGAGCGATGAAACCGACAAGTTTCCCGGAAGTTAAGAGTTTCGAGCTCCGCAAGCTCCGGATCGCTCGCCCCGCGGATTAGCCGAGGCTAACCAGCAGCACATCCTTAATTGGACCATCGTTCTTCTACGCTCGCCGCTTACCACCACGGTTCGAAGCACTGCGACGCGTTGTTTCGAAAGTTAACGGGCCGTTGAATTCGCGTTTAAACGATCCGCGACTTCTCTCGTAGAAAGAGAATCGATGCATGCCTGCCTGCCTACCTCCCCTCTTATCGTCGAAAGCTGCGATCAACGTCGAAATTTCCACGAGGCTTTCGACTCGTCCCGATACACGAGCGACGCTGGTTAAATCGGCCGTGAGGACGCCCATCCACTCGTCGGATTCGAGCCTCGAGAGTCTCGTACCCACGATCCCTGAAGATCGATCGGAGCGTGCGAGGCTTCGCGCCTCGTCGCGACCGGGAATCGACGCTCTTAACGCTTTAATCCCTCTGCAGAGGCTCCTCCAGTGTTCCTGAGCGGGGAAAAAGATCTCCTCGCTCTTTCTCTAACCATCGTGCCACCCTGTGTATCCACCAATCGCCTCAGAGTACCCTGTTTCGACTGGAAAACCTCTCCACCCCCCTGTCTCTCGATCTTCCCTCGCAAGATCAGTCAGGGTTGCTCCGCAATCGGCAGTTTATAATCTGGTCCGCTTTGGGAGGACGTCAGTTGGCACGCGAGCCCCCGAGGTCCGTCCCCTCGTTCAAACGTCGACGGTCGATCCTCGAGATTGCCCGGCTGGATCCGCAGGGATGATATCTGAATTATCCGAGCGAGGCGCGCTGTTAAAACGGCCGAAAAACGGGCAGGGAGGCGAACAGTTGGGTGAGACGCGGGGATAATTGGCAGGCAGGTAGGCTGGCTCGATCCCACCGCCTCGACGCCTGTACCCGCTTCCCTCTAACTCTCAGCGAGGCGTGCGTATCCTTCGGGAAACCGTGTTCGTTTCCTTCGTTTGCATTTTGATAACCGTGGATCCCGATTCGCGGCGCTTGGCTCGAGCTGATTGCACGGAACGCCGCGATCGAAATAACGTTTCCATTCCTGTGGCTGTGTTTTAACTCCGCGGACCTACGACAAGCTCTCCCCCTCTCGTTTGCTCGGCTACCGCGAGCGGCTGTCGTATTTGCATACACAGAAATTCATCGTGAAAGACCGCGACAGGGTCCGCGCAAACATCGCCGGAGTGCATTTAGAGAGGGTTGCCCCGTGTCCACAAACACGTACCGATACAACGGCCGCCTGCGCGATGTAAACGCGTCTACGCGCGGATAAAGCCAGCCGTCCCTTTCGAAAATCCTGTGTAAACTGCGCTGGGGCGAACGGCTTCCTGGTAGCAGCGCGACTGGCCACGATGCACCTCCTGCGACCGGAGAAAGCGCCTTCGTACACCTGGATCCCGAAACACGCGCTCTTTCAGCCTGCCAGCATCTACATATTTATGTCGTCGCGATCGAAACGAAGGGCCTTCGTGGGAAGTGCTCGCGTTGTTCGATGGAGACACAGTTCTCAGCGTCCAGGACGCGTCTTTATATCCGTTTCGCGAGCATCGACGCAAGGAGGCGGAGATCTCCGCGTCCACCGCGGGAGGGCAACAATTATTAAAGCGTTTACGGTCATTAATTATCCTGAGATTAAACGGATTAGCGGCCTGGATCGGAGTTGCGGAGGGAAGCACGCCCTTTGAGGGGACAGCATCGAGGTGGAGATTGAGCGGAGATCGAGCTTCATTAACCAGCGGCCGCTCATTATATTCGCAGCTTGAGGTCCTGGAACCTAGCTACCCGTCAGGTCCTTGGTATCCTTGCTTTCGTGGCTCGCGTTGGATCCTCGCTTTTCGAGTAGCCCTCCGTCAAGTCGACGGTCATCATCGCCACTGTGGATCGCGTCAATCCTTGCCAAACGACCTTTTTAATCCACCACACGTTCATCCTGCGAGGCGATATCAATCTTCGCGAAGGACTCTGACTGCGTGCGACTCGTGACTGTCGAATTTGGGAACGAATTTGAGGAACTCGCGAGCAGGCCTCGTCTTCGAGTACTCCATCGATAGAGTAGAATCATGGTCAAGCACGTGACTCGCGTCAATCCTCGCTAAACCACCTTTTTAATCCACCACACGTTCATTCTGCGAGGCGATATCAATCTTCGCGAAGGACTCTGACTGCGTGCGACTCGCGACTGTCGAATTTGGGAACGAATTTGAGGAGCGAGTGAACGAGCCTCGTCTTCGAGTGCTCCATCGAACGCGAAAGAGTAGAATCATGGTCAAGCACGAGGGTGCATCGAGGCACGAACGATGCATAATAAACGCGATCCAATTATCATCCGCGGAACAGGAACGCGGACAAATTTGCGCGATTATCCCAGTATCTAGACGCGCGTTTGTAAACGCAGGGATATGCGAATAATCCTGGCCAATTTCGCCGATATACCCGCTTACGAGGCTCTGGCCACCACTTGCGCACAATTATCGCCTCCGCGATACTCGCGGCGCGGACCTAATTACAGTTCCGTTCCGCTGTTGTTCGTCATTCCTCTGATACGTGACCGTCGTCGGAATAGATACAATTTGTCGAATAGAAACAGTACGAGAACGCGGTAACACACCCGGTATACGTTGTAATATACACGTAACGATGGGTAAAGACGCGTCAGGGTGAGAAGAAAGAGCTGCGAGCGGGTAAAAGGACAATAGGGGAGGACAGACGGCGCACCTGACCAAAGAGAAACGCTGGACAAACGCAGTCGCGACGAGCTGAGACGCACACGCGTGGCTCGTTTCCGCTCCGGACGGCGTGGGTTCCGGCGCGACCCAGTTTCACTGATGCTCGCGGCGAATTTGATACGCGTGAATCGCGATCGCGATCGTTCTTCTCGTGGCGATGCGATTCGATTAAAGAGTCCTCGAGCTTCTTCGCACGAACGAAAGTAAATATTGAGCTTGCGGATGTAATATTTCCTGCCACTGGACGCTACAAATCGCGATTCTGTTGCAACGAGAAATCGTCGAAGGTGTTAACAGTCGCGCAATGTTACCCTCAAAATTTAAATTAGAGTACAGTGTGTAGAGCCATTAGAAAAGCAGGCCTCGCTCGAACTGAACCGAACAGTAAATATTGAGCTTGCGGATGTAATATTTTCTGCCACTGGACGCTACAAATCGCGATTCTGTTGCAACGAGAAATTGTCGAAGGTGTTGACAGTCGCGCAATGTTACCCTCGAAATTTAAATTAGAGTACAGTGTGTAGGGCGATAGAAAAGCAGAACAGTCTCAAGTCGTGACATACTTTTTTTAGAGCTCGATAGAAACTTTGGTCGCGTTCACAAACCGCGCGAAGAGGACACCCAATGGTAGGACGAAGGACCGCGGCAGAGACGAATGCCAAACGGGGCAGGAAGCGGAAAACACGGACGCCATTGTCGTGGAAGACCGTGGTCGCTGGCCGTAATCTCAAACTCGCCGGTCCATTCACTTTTCCGGAAACCTTACGTAAATACGTTTGTTATTTATGAAGGGATTACCGTAGACCAGCCAAGCCCGCAATAAATACAACCGCTGGAGGATTTTTGGGTTGCCTGGTCATCGATGGAGAAAGAAAAAAGCGGATAAAGATAAACGGGGACCAATTCTAGGGTGTTTGCTCGCGAAAAGATAAGACAGAACGTTCGAAAGATTCGCGTGCTGGGTTTAGTTTGCCAACCAGTGCGTGCTCGTTGAATTAGTAATTTCGGCTCTGGCTAGCTTAAGACAGGTGTCGTTTCGAGAGCGTCGAGTCTCGTCCTTCGAGATAGCGAATTAGTGGAGCGTGCACGCGAGGACGAATGCGATTGGCGAGCGAAGGGCAACGTCTACGCGACCTCGATGGCAGAGGAGGCTGAATTACCGAATTACTGTCCGATTCTTGGCTGTGATTTATACGATGGAAGACGGAGTCGAGGCAATCAAACGTTAACTACATCTTTGTCGGGGGCTCGTTCGCGGGCCGCGTTTCACGCTGGAATCGTGCCGGATCGCGGCGCACCTGGTCCATAAATTCGGTGTCATTAGATCCCCTAAATATCATCCGGGCCATTCGAGGATTCACCTCGAGCCCTATTATTTTTTACGACCGTTATTATCCCCAGGAACAATCTCGATCATTGGCTCGCGAGTCTGCGCTGAATCCATCTACCATTTTCTTTTCTCTCTCTCTCTCTCTCTCTCTCTCAGAACTTCTTCGTCGAAATTACGAGATCGAAGTAGCATCAACCGAGCCTGCGAGAAATCCTGCTCGGTTTTTCGATCCTCCCGTTGTATCTGCCGGCAGGTTACCGCCATCGCGAGCTGTGCGCACAATGGATCCGTCGTTTCCAGGTCGGGAGATCCTACTCATCCTGCTCATTACCCGAGGGTAGCTCGAAAACCCCGAGCGGCGGCTTTGTTCGCGTTTAAAATAATGCCCGCGTCACTGGCTCCCGTTTGACGAGTAATTATAAGTCCTCGTCGAAGACACTGGATAGACACCTCTCGCTACGCCACGACGGAACTCCATTTTCCTTATAATCTGATAAATATCGAGGGATCGCGTGGGAATCGTCGCGAGAGCGTCAATTTTTCAATCTCCACCAGGTTAATCGTTAATTTTGGAGCAGCGACGGTCCGTTTAATTGGATCGCGCGTCGAACCGCGGAGGATCGCCGGACGTCCGTTGGGCAGGGGTAGGCCAGGCACGATAAAAGGAATCGCGGTCGTTTCTGGCGCACGTGCGAGCGTACGAATGTACGAGAGGGTAGCCCCCCTGTCGCACAGCCCTGTTTCTACGTTGTCTCTCGATGAAACGTGCGGACCGACGCGCACACACGGCCAACGATAATGCCGCGACTCGACAGAGAAGCACGTTCACGGGTTCCTGCTGGGTACGGATACTTTTAATTTCCTTCTTGGTCATTGGCGAACGCTGGACCCCTTCGAATGTGTGCGTCTTCAGGCTCTGTCGTGCCTTCACTTCTCTTCGCAAGCGATCTTTCGTTGATCTGTTCGCAACAGAATTTGTCGTTACTAGAAAATCTGTTCATCGTTTTAACTTCCTTCGTCCCATGAAATGGAACGTAAGTTGCGTTTCTCGTCAAGAACCCGTGCACCTCCAGACCCTGTCGTCCCTTAACTCCTCTTTGCGACTGATCTTTCGTCGATCTGTTCGTATCGCCACTTTCTAATCGCAACAGAATTTGTCATTATTAGAAAAACTGCTGTTCATCGTTTCGATTCGACTTCCTTCGTCCCATAAAATCGAACGTAAGTTGCGTTTCTCGCCAAGAACCCGTGCACCTCCAGACCCTGTCGTCCCTTAACTCCTCTTTGCGACTGATCTTTCGTCGATCTGTTCGTATCGCCACTTTCTAATCGCAACAGAATTTGTCATTACTAGAAAATCTTCTGTTCATCGTTTCGATTCAACTTCCTTTGTCCCATAAAATCGAACGGAAGTTGCGTTTCTCGTCAAGAACCCGTGCAAGTTCCTGGTTTTTCTGAACGCGCCATCAGACGTCGAGAAAGCGAGGGCCACGCGTTTTTAAGAGGCCCCCTATCCGCGTCCGCGCAACTTCTTCGCCCCGCTAATTACTCGACTGTCCTCAGCAGGTTTGCGGTTCGAGACGCGTGGAAAGTTGCCGGCTCGACGGGAACAGGTGTCGAGTCGAACGAATTTCGAGCGACAACCCGGCAGCCAGACATCGTGCTCGCTAACGAGATGCACCGATAACATCCTGTTCTCTCTTACCCAGCCTGGAGGGAAATACTGGTCGCGTCGCCTTTTTCCATCTCGAGGTCCTGGAAAACTGTCGTAACACACGTAACGGGTACGCGCGGATATCCTTTGGTATTCCACAGGCCGCGCGGACGTTATCAAAAATTCAGATTCGGGGCTCGAGAACGTACGAATTGGTCCGACCAGTCCACCGGTTGTTGGGTTTTACTACCAAGTGGCTCGTTTATCCTCGCCCCGATCTCGCCGCGCTCGTGATCCACCGTTGACGATAGCGCGGGATCGTTCCTGCCGCTTTGGACGCGATTCCCGACGGAGATTAAAGAAAAAACACCGAAGGCTGAACGAGAAGCTTGTCCCGGAATTGTCGAACGAAATTTTTCCAGTCCTCGAGTTCACAGACTGCTGCTGGGTGGCTCGTAATTCCGGTTGGGGAGCGGCATTTCGTAGCGGACGGTGGACGTTTCCCGGTTCTGGGACAGGTCGAGAGGTAGCAGAGGGTAAGGAAGTCACCTTAGAACCGGTCCGTGTTTTATTTCGCTCGCGTTCGTCTTCCGCTCGTGTTACTGGCCGCTGCCATAAGCGGAAGATAAGATTCGAGCCCAGGGGGATAGCTAAGGACTCGATGGCATATGGCGGGCGTGCGAGGGCCTCGCTTCCACCACCGCGTGCAAGCTAACTGACCGCTGCGTCCGATCTCTCGTTCCTCCTTCCGTCGAGCTGCTCACGATCGGAAGGAAGTTCGCGCTGCTACGTCGATCCCCTTCAAGGAGGCCAGCGAGCGCGAGCGTGCGCTCGATTAAACAAATTTCAATCGACGACCGCTGGTCGCACCCAGGAAGTACTTCCTCGACGCTTGCTGTCTGTCGTCTCGAACAGACGCATCGAATTTCTCCATTCCACGCGAAATGAGCGATCACGAACACAGGTTATTGGAAACGAAAAATTGGAACGTTTAGGAGGTTAAAATCGTCTGGTTCCAACGAGGCAACAGACGGTCGGGAGTAACACGTTAAAACCCCCTCGATAGGCGTGGTCAGAAAAGGGAACCGTGAAGAAACGAGGAGAGATTCTAGTTTCCAGGTTCGTCTTCGTGTCGAGAGCGTGACCGGTCGTTTTCGTGACGAGGTAAAAATCGACGGACTCCCTTAACGCGATAATGACATTATCGAGTCCAGTGTGTTCGAGACTGGACGCGGGGCCCGTAGCTCGAGGCGAAGCTGTAATTTGTCGGAGGGAACGGTAATATCTTGGATCGAAAGCGCAACGGGTCGGTAGCTGGCCGCGAATAGGCGGAGAAAGTATCTCAGGAAGCGAGATGATCGAGATACAGTCGAGCAGAGTGGCATCTGCGCGCGTCCGCGTCGCGCTTCGCCCTCGATTCTTCTTGGTTTCTCTTCTGACCGACGATGACGAGGCGTCCGCTCGGGAAATATTTTAATGGGATCTTCGAGGACCGCCGTCGTCGAGGCCGTCGCGCGGTTGAAACACGTTTCTATCTGCCTCGCTTAAGAGTCCAGGATAACCGAGGGGATCCTGGGAACGCGTTTTCAGCCTGTTTTTCGTGAAAAAATCCCAGCGACGCGTACGCGAACCGTGCGCGTCGCAGGGCGAAGATAGCGCCGGCACTCGAGAGAGGCATTCCCTATCCGTTGTTGCTTCTTCGGAAGCGATAAAGCACGAGGAATTGGGTTTCGAGCACGATAGTTAGTGAAAATTTATGCATAGCCTGTCGTGTATTTCACCGGATCGCCTCCACCGCCGGAAAAAGGGCCGCGGCTTTCTTCTTTTATGCCTGGCAAAGTTGCAATTTCGTACGATGTAATAAACATGGGAATGCTGGCTGCTCCCGTCGCTTCCTGTTTACGAACGTGCCGCGTAACATTTTTTTATGCGCGCGAATAGCGTGATGAAACGCGCCCTCCGATGCGATAACATTTGCATATCTCTTTTATAAGGGAGGTTTCGAAGAAAAAAAAAAAAAAAGAAGAAGAAGAGAAAGAGAAGAACCCTTCGTTGGGAAAGCGCGCGCTGAGAACTGCACGGCTACACTCGAGGCGCGCGATTTCAATTAGCCAACGTCCCGGAAGAAACGGGATTCCCATAAATTCGCTATGATTTCTGAGCTATTCTTTCGCACCACCCTCGACGCTCGTACATTTCAATTGTCGAACGGAAAATTCGAGGATCCGCGGGAGCCAACGAGCACAGTTTCGCCTTGGTAATCGCGCCTCGCGAGGCTGGCTAGGAGGAAGAGGAGGCGAGAGACGCAATAATAACGCCAGCCGGTAATTGGAATTCCGGCATGGACGTTTCCGCGGCAGAAATAATATTTCTTTCCGGCGTTGTAATTCGTTACAACCCTGGCCGCGGCGGTGTTATCTTCGTTGCCACGGGGAGGGGGAGCCGCGTAAAAAGCAGAGGATAGGGTAGGGTAGAAAATAAGAGGGGTTGAGCCTCGAAGAAAAAAACGGGAGGATAGAAACGAGGGAATAAAAAAACAAAAAGCTAGAGAAAGAGAGAAAGGGTAATAGCAAGCGTCGCGTAGGTCGTCGAGCGCAGGAGGAACGGCCGGAAGAAAAACGCGGTTTTTATCGGCCCCGTCCGCAATTGGAACGCGATGCAACGCCGCGATGCGTTCGCTCCCGACGAGATAATCACTTAATTACTCTCGATGCCGCTGCTCGTACACACGCGAGCCGTCCACTAGCGGGTTTCGAATAAAACCGATAGAAAACAGAGTGAGCCGACGAGCGTTCCCCTCGTTGATATCGAAACGGTGCGCGTTTCGAGGGGAAACGTTGCGCGTCCGCGGGGTGCTCTTGGAGAACGCCGTTAACAAATACTCGTCGCGTGAGCGCCGATAGTAGACGCGCCCTGATCGGCTGCGTCGCGTTTCCACGATCCCTCCACGAGTCGCTTTCGTCTGATTACCGGTTTCGCGTGTTAATGTCTTCATGGAGAAGCAGCTCGCCACATGGCACACCGTTTCCGAAAATAAGACGTTCACTAGTGTCAGGAACCGAGGGGAGCGCGCGTCACGCGCCGCGTCTTTATTAGAGCGTTAGAGAGCGAACGAGAACACCACAGGGCGACCCAGCCATCGAATCCTCGATCCGGGTAATTACACGCTCCGTTTCCTTCCCCGTATCGGCCGGCTGATCGCGTTCTAACGGCAGCCTGGCCAATTAATAACCGGCGTCCGTTGCGTGATACGCGTTTCATCGCAACGTGCCAATTTCAATACGCCCCCGTGCCTCTCTCTCTCTGCTATGCCTGTGTGCGTTGTTACTTACGCGATTTCGGTGGGCGGGGGCATTTTTTACGCCAGGGCGTTGACTTACCTGAAACAGACAGAGAAACGAGTCAGTTACGTTACTTAGTAATTACTTACGATCGTACAATTAGATATGGTTCGTTACTTTCTTGTCACGAACACCTATCGTATAGAAAAAGAAAACTCGCGGTTATTTCATCGCAACGATCTCCAAACGTTTCCATTTAACAGACGCGGTAACCGCCACCTGTTTGTGTTGCCGCGTCCTCAGCAAAGCGAGCTGTTATACAAATTTGCGCTGCCCGTGGCCAGCTGTTAACAAAGTTTCGCGGGAATCTGTAGACGTTCGCGAAACGAGCGCATGGTCTGGGTAAAAAATTCACGGGTCTAAGAGCCGTGGTCGTCGCGAAATCGTTATACAGTCATGGCGACTATGGTGCAGCGCGCGCGGCATCCGCGGCTACTCGACAGGTCCCGCTGGCTGGAATATCAGAGGGCGCGTTAGTTAATTCAGGGGTAGTCTGCGGCGGTTCGCGAGTCACGCTCGAGAGGAGAGCGTGCGAGAGTCTGGGGGAGGGTCGCACGGCAAACGGAGATGGTGTACGGCTGTCGCGTGGCTCCTGGGCACGTCGATCCGGTCAGTCAGTGACCCCAACCTGCTGAGCGACTTGGTCCTTGTCCAGGTTGGGCAT
This sequence comes from Xylocopa sonorina, assembly GCF_050948175.1. NCBI lineage: Eukaryota > Metazoa > Arthropoda > Insecta > Hymenoptera > Apidae > Xylocopa > Xylocopa sonorina. The sequence continues at coordinate 20,255,683 of NC_135193.1, read as the reverse complement.
ACGTAAGCGCAGCGGATACTCCTCGAGACTCTAATCGGATTCGCTCGACGCGGTTGAACGGCGTTACGATCGTTTCCACGGGCGGCTAGCGAGAGAGAGAGAGAGAGACCTCTCGCTTTCTGCAGACGAGAAAATTCCATTTGTCGTTCACCGATTCGGAATCGAGCGAACGTTTCCTGGCGCTACCGCTCGTCAAAGGGGAGACAGGCTGGGAGATCCGGGCCCAGGAGCAAGTAAAAACAGACGAACTCGCCGAGACGCGACAGAGAGACGTTGTATCGAGAGACGGGAGCCGGTCTTTGTCGATGAGGGATCCTTTCATGGTCGACGGGACGCGACGAGAGATTTAAAGATGCACGCGGAAGAGCCTGTCCTTTCCAACGGGCTTTGTCCTCGAGACTTTCTTTCCTACGCGGGGTAGACGTTCCACGGGAGAGTAACTGCCGCGGAAATGTTCGTTCGCGTAGAATCGAAATAATATCGAATTAATGCCCAGTGATTTTTGGTCCGCGAGCGTAGCTGGATCGCGAGGAAACGCGTTCAACGGAAACCCAGAGAAAGCTTCTTATTAGAAGAGGAGAAGGAGGAGATTCGATAAGTAACAATCGCAGCAGCGCGTCCTTTCCACCGTGACTTTTTCTCCAACGTGCGCTCGGTGGATACTGTTTTTAAATAAGTGGAACGCCGTGGAGAAGGAAAAACGTCGCCTCGATGGCTTCGTCCCGGAGTTAGAGCCGAGAACGGAGCCGAGCGGACGTTTTATCGATGAAGTTTCTAATTGAACGACCGCGTTTCAATTTTTACCTTCAACTTTCCCATCGCACGCACCCATATTTCCTGGGAGCTCTGAAACAAATCACACGCGGCGAATCGCGGTCCGCCCGTCGTTCCCGCTCGTTCGATCCGCGAGAGAAAAAGAAGTACGAAACCGACGAAAGGATTTCCCCGTCGCCTCTCCGCCGGATAAATCAAGATATTATTCTCGCGTTCCTCGCGACTAAATTTCGCTGGAAACGTCTCGCGCGAGCGACGTTTCCATTTCCCCGACTTAAGAAACTCCTCGCGTCCCATCGTCGACTTCCAATTCCCCGTCTAATCGTATTTTTTTCCACCCTTCTGCCTCGCGATAAGAAGACAACGAGTTTCGCCCCGTCTCTACCCTTCTTTTTACACTCTGTTACCACTCTGAACAAACCAGATCTCTGTACGTAAACAGTAGCCACGATCGCTGAACCACCCCTTCGTCCTCCACAGTTCCACCAGCCGTAACGACGAATCTCGCGAACCCTGAGAATCCGCGATCGTCGCGATAACGAATTAGCAGACATTAGGGATTGTCGCGGGGTGTTTTCAAAGGAAACCACCACGGTTGACTCGCGCACGTAGAGGGTGGCGGTGCTAGCAGCCGTGGACGCGATCGCGCGGCGAGCAGCCTCGGGGTTGTTTGAAATTCCACGGAGATATCGGTGTTACGGCGATGTAATAACCAGCCAGGGGCAGGCGCGGCGCGTATTGTCGAGGCGTGCGTGAGCGTGTAGCTGTCGCGACGTGGTCTATGAGTCGCGTCACGATCGCGGTCGGATTAGTGCCGCTGTGCGACCGGGTGCTCGCTGCTCCGTCTGGAAAGTTGCCTGGGCTAGACACGGGGACGTGGCGGATCGTTGGTTGGCCTCGAATAACGAACGATCCTCAGCGACGATTTATACTTTAACTCGCTCTGGATGCTTGGATAACATCGCCAGTGGACATGGAAAAACGTGGCTCGTCGAGCGACAGTTTCTTTCGAGGAACTACGAGAAGCTTGTATCGGTACAGCGTTAAAGCTGCGTTCACTAAATGCTTCTTATAAGGTTTGAGAGCAATTTCCAGAGCAGCTGCTTCGTCGAGAGATTGATAAAAGTCGAAAGGGGTTAGCTGGGCTCGTAGTGGTCGACGGTGTCTGACTAAGTCGAGGAACAAGGGTGTCTAGCGGGGTGCCCGCAGAAAATGCTGCAGCGCAAACAGAAACTCCGCTCCCGTAGTCCTTCCTCCGCTTACTTATGTATGAAAGCGCCGCGCGCGGTCCGTCTCGTCCCCCCCTCGCAGTCTTGCCGTTGTGCAAACTTCTACGTTATTCATACACCGCGATGAACGATGAGTATCTGTCCGCCGCGACCACTTCTGGGCGAGTCGGGCATCGGGGAAGGTCGACGGCTGAACTTCGCTGGGAAACTCCGCCTTCAAGGGCAGCAATCTGCAATGGGGTCTGGGACCCTGCTCGCGCGTGAGACGCGGGGTTGATCTTCGTTGGTGCGCAGCTCTCGTCTGCAACCGCGTCTGCGAACGCGACGAGTCGTTTCGAGGTATTTTTCACGCGGATGACACGCGTTTCTTATCCGCCGTGTTCGTGGAAATATTCGTGGCTCCAGAAGAGTGGAGGCGACGTTACTTTCTGTCGACGTCCACGGTGGAATCAACGACGACGAAGAGACTGACCAATCGATAGCGGAGTTCGAGGGAGAAGTCGTTTCTGGCGCCCCGCGTGGAAAACAGAAACGCTTCCCTCGCGATTGTACGGAAGAATGGGGGGCCCTGCGAAGGAAGAGAAAGTGCTGTTCTGGATAAGGAAGAACCGCGTGCGTTATAGTTGGCCAGAAAAGTGCATTAGCGCCGGACGTCTGGCCGGGTTCACGGAAGTAACGACCCGCGATAACGCTTTCGAGGGTGCTGGCGAAACTTACGGTAGAATTTGACGCGTTGTAGCTCGAGACGCTTTCAGAGCAACGAGAAAGCTCGTCTGTCCTCAGACGTCCCGTTCTACATTCGCCTGTACTCATTTACTCGTCGATGAACGCAACCCTTCGCACGTTGCGTTGACGAGAAGCGATCGAGAATCGAAGTCCGGTCGGAAAAGTCGAGAGAAGCTCGAGAGAAGAGTAATCGGTCTAGACAACGCGCAGGAAACAGAGACGAGCTGGTCCGCGTGGTCGCGTAGCCGCGCGGAAGAAGACAACGAATCACGAGGTGGAGAAGCCAAACGTCTGCCGCGCGCACGGGGGATGCCGGTTCCTCGAAGGGTGGAACCGAACGCGAAACGAGTTGCGGCGGAAGAAACGGAAGATGGAGGAGAAGGAACGCCGTTGGATAAGCAGAGAGCAACGTTGCTGCCGGACAGAGTGAATTATGGGACAATTAGTTCCGGCAGATATATAAGCCTCAGACGCAGAACCGGCCGTTCCGTCTTCTTTCTCTTCCTTTACCCGTCGACGATTCCGTCTGGCTCGCGGGCTGCCAAGAGGGTAGCTTTCTGTTCTTAAGGGACGCACGGGCCAGCTCGAAGCTTTCGTTCGGTGTCCACGCGGACGGGAAGCTAAGAAAAGCTACTGGACGACTCATTAACCACCGTGCTGCGGCGTTCTTTGTGTCTGCCCAGCAGTCTCCATCGACCCTTCCAGCGTTTTCCACCTTTTTTCCATCCCCCTCGCGCTGTGCGCCATCGCGAGTTGTTCGTTGCGAGTTTTATCTTGGTGAAACGTGATAAAGTCGATGCGTTTGTGACGGAGATTTTTCTATTAAACGCGAGCAGGAATAGTTTGCTCGTCAGTGTCCAAAGCGACATGCGACGGGAAGAATTCCGCGCGTTCCCGATCCGACGTATTCGTATTCGCCGCGGTCGAATCTTGCGGCGGCTGGCGAGAGAATCAGGTCGTGTAAATATAGGGGCTGCCGTTTAACGAGCCGCCTCTGTTTCGCGCAAACGAGCGCGGCAGTTTCCGAAGAAAACGACCACCCCTCCACCCTTTACGCGTCCCGTTCCGCGGCCCTGGAACGGCTAAATTTATGCGTCGAACTGGATTAAAGCCGATCGAATGTTTGCCACCGCGTTCCTGGCTTAATGGAACGCGATTGCTTCCTGACATCTGGGAACGTCGCTGGTCCCGAACGCCACCGACTCGCCTCCAATTCCGAGTATTCCGCCCGTGCGAAGTCGATACACGCGGTTTCAATTGAGATTTAGTCGAGTCGCTAACGCGAGACGTTCGTGTTCAGAAGAGACGAACGAAATCGCGAGCACGCGACAGACTCGATAACACACTTATCTTATTCCCCCCTTAATCGAGTCCAATCGCGTCCAGCGCGTATTAATTTATCAGAGAGAACGACGACGGACGCCACCCCCTTAACCTCGCGCGGCCATCACGCGAGCGTTAATCAAGAGCGAGCTCGAAACGCTCTGTCCACCCGGTTAGGCAAAAAACATTTTCATATCCGAATGACGAGCAGGGGTGCCTGGTGGATGCTCCCTTGACGCGTTCTGTTAGCAATAAGAGAAAGACGGACGCTCCTATAGCTCGTTAATAGGACGCACCTCCGCTTCAGGGTGGCTCCGGGCTTCCTGATTAATGGCTGTGCTAATCAAATAAACAATCCTACATCTGTCGACCGAATGTGTTACCAAGCTGCGGGTATATATCCTCCCTTCCTCGCGACTCGTTCGAAAGAAGCCACGATTCTCTCTCTCTTTCTCCCTCTTTCTCTCTCTGCTTCATCCGTGCTCGTTGGATTGGTGGTTGAGGACAGTGGCGAACGAAAGAAACCGATAGCGAGGCAAGGGTAGACCGGAACCGCGGAGAAAAACAGTCGACGGTGCCTGAGTGGCAATTAGAAGGATTAATGATCCCGTCGCGGGGTCTAGGCGACGTCTCGTCCCCGTTCGACGTCTTCGTCGCGGCTCTGCGCGGTGGCGTTTGTCATCCCCGAATGCCGCTCGCTGGCAACGATGAAACGGGCATTGTCGCGATTGTAGCGACAATCATCGTTCATAAATCAACGTTTCCACTGTTGAACGTTGCTGGCCACCCTCGAGGACCTGCAACTCGCGGGTCCGTCGCGCTAGGACCTTGGAACGAGCTTCCGTGGCAACGACGGACGATGATTTCGGATGCTGGCTGCCCAAGCGACTTAATATCGCGCGTTTACACGCTCGCAGACGCGTGTATCCGTGACGGTTCGTCTGCAGCAATTTGTGCTGTCATCGTTCTACCAGCTCGAGTCAGCCGTTTTTTGATTTCACTCTCGAGCGTTGATTAATTGCAATGATCACGCGGCGTTTGTAGCTATGGGACAAGGAGCAGGAGGCTCGTCGTGCCTCCTGTCAGCCATCACGAACAAGAGGATCGTTACACCGTCCCATCCGCGTCGGTTCCTCGCGTACGAATCGCACATCTTGCCGCTAGACCGCGCGCATAAATCAATGCTCCGTTCGCTTAACGCCTCGTCGTCGCTGCGAAAGGGACGCGACAAGTCTTGACGTACCCCAGCGCCGCGGCACAGGCGAGAACGGGCTCGAGGTAAATGGCCCGTTATCGCGTCGCTTATCCAGAGTGCGCGAACAGCTCCAACAGCGTGTTCACGATTGATAGAGACCAGATAATTCGTCATTTTTCACACGGATCGGCGAACGATAACGTTCCTCTTTGCTCCTCGCGATGGTCCTTTCGCGCGTTTCAAACACATTACCAACAACTCTATCCGTGGCCATCTTTACGACTCTAGCAAACTCGAGATCTGTCGCGAACTCTCCAGATGGTTGTCGAATCTTGCGGAACTTCTTGTCGATTCTTCTTCGCCTGCTCGATACACCACTGTGAGAAAGAAAAAAGAAATGCCTCGCGATCTCGTTGCCTCCATTGCTCGAGGGATTAGAGATCGCGAACCAGTTCGATCGACCGGTTGCAGCAGGCAGGCAAAACGAGGATTTCAATGCGGCTGGATCTAACACCTTCGATTCCTGTTTTCTCAGCGATAGGATCGCGCTGCGTTATCAGCCTGCGCAACGTTATCGTGGGAACGGTTTCGCGTCGAGTTAGCCGCAAGGTTCGCGTCGTTTCCTCTTGCAACGCGCGTAAATCACCAAGGACCGTGGCGACACGGCTACGAATCCCTCCGATGAACCTGGAACGACGCGATCTCCGCGAAGATCGATGACGATACGCGGAAACGAAGAGCCTGGCTGGTTGTACGACTGTCCAGCTGTCGCCGTCGTGTCACCGGTGGTTACGCGTGTACACTGCCTCGGATAGTCGAGATGATCGCCTTAAATAACTCCGCGTCTCGACTCGAACGCATCGCCTGTTCGTAGTAGGTGTTCTCTTGTTCCACGTTCGACGAAATTCCGAGCTTCGGTTACCAATCTCCGCAGCGCGCGGATTATGGAGACGCGTGGATATGGAAATATGTGCAATTTCGCTGTTCTACTTGGCCGTTTAAACGAGATTGGAATGTTTCGCGTGGAATTCTAGCGATAATGAAATTCATTTGCGCGAACCGTCGAATTTTCTCTGCTTCGAACGAATCGAGGCGTGCGGTTCGAAACCGTGGAGAACGCGAGCTGCTCGTTCGCGATCCTCATGCAGGAGCTTAGGGACGAGAAAATGCCGCGGACCACGGATTAGAAAATTTTCGCGAGCTCGAAACATCTCCAGAGAACGAACAACGAGTGATACTCTCTCCGTTTCGATTTTTCGACGCGTATACCTCGCTATTTCGGTGGCTGGCGAAAGGTCGACGGCTAGCCTCACGGCTCGGCTAACCGTGTCGTATAATTTAGTAATGAACGGTTGTAACGGCCAGATCCAGCGCTGTAGCTATTTGCGTGGGCGTCGCGGGATCGGCGACGGTCGTTCTGGGATCGGGAATAATGTATCACCGTTGTCCCGCTCGACGAGGCGATTTGTAAACGTATCTGCTTCCCGACTGGCAGCTGTACGATCTATTAAGTAATAGCCTCGACTTCTGATCCTCTGCGCGTCGACAGGATCGTAAACAATCTCTCGAGCGAAACAGCGAAACATCCGTCCGATCTAAACACCGGCGATCGACTCGACAGGGGAGACGCGGATGTAGCGACAACGAAAAACGTGTCTGCTGGACGGGATCGTCGAGGGGACAGGTCGATTAACGTCGCGAGTTGTCTTCCGAAACGGGACCAGCCGCGCACCGTTGCTCGCTTGTGACACTGTTGGCTAAATATATACTCTGGGAGGCCGTTAAAACCGGAGGACACGTTCCTCGAAGCTTCTTCTGGCTACGTTCTCTTCGACTCGTCACGATCTCGCGTGTAACGCTTCGAGATACGACGCTAAGAGAGACTCGAAACGCGATATCGCGAGGGAACGGATTAACCAACGACTCGTCCGACTTCGCTGCGACTGGTTGGACACCCTGTACACGGTACCACTTGGCCACGATTGCAGTTCGTTCTCACAGCCTCGTTCCGCTCCAACTCTCTCGCGTCACTCGTCTGCTCCCCGCAGTTTCGCGCGGTTCCACGGTGGACTCGCGCGAGGTTCGTCTCGCGAACAGAGGGTCCCATTAATTAGCGACGGCCACGGTGGAAACCTGGAACCTGGGGTTGCGAAAAGTTGCGCTGGATCGCGTCGACGAACAACCGTGCGTGCTCCAGTTTCAACGCGACGAGCGAACTGCTCGAGACTTCTTTCAGTCTCGGATTCTGGGTCGAGCCGTGTTTGACCAGCGACGATTTCTCTCTGAGCGCCGTCGATCTAGATAAGATTCACCGATGCCCTGCTCCCTTCGAGCCTATTGACTCGCGCGGAATGAGAGGTTCGAAAAGGGCGCTGTTAACGGGCCGCGAAACTGGCGAACTGTGTCACGCCCGGCTACTCCCATTCTCGACGCACGTTCCCTCCATTTCGAATCCATAAATGCCCCGCGCCATAGAGCCCAGCTCGCGTCACGTTCAAAGACGAGACTGTGGGGGATGGGTGATTTAAATCTGCCGCGTTTCACGTCGACGACGAAATATGAACGCGCGAAGGGGCACCAGAAGATTCGCGTCGCGATACGAGGAGACGTTAGGTATCCATCGAGGCAAACTCGACGTTTATTTCATTGTTCCCCGTATATAGATATCCTCAGACGTTTCGAAGAGGAATCTATTACTTCGTATCGAGACTGTTAAATATATATTGAAATGGAAGCGCAGTGTACGCTGTGTAAAATCGAGAGGAGGAGAAACGGGCGCGAAACGGTTAATCAAACGGGGAAGCGTGGACGCGTCGAATTCGCGCGTGGTCCCCGGATAATCGAAAGGATAATAAGCGCGCGGAGGGACGCGATGGCGATCGCGAGAGCGCCGCGTCAATCGCAGATCGTCCGCGTAATGACGAGAGCCGGGCGTGTCGGACGGACGGAACAACGGTGGCTCGGCTGTAATTAAGCTGACAAGCTTCGAGGACGTACGAGGGCGGGGACAATGCCAGACGAGGAGGTTCGGCGCGGAACGCGGCTGGTAAAGCGCGTCCCAGCGACAGGACGCGTCCGTGTCGCGAGCAAACGCGCTCCGCGGAGAGGGTGGTCTCGCGCGTCGACGTTATTCCGAATGCCCGTCAACGAAACTCGGGGCAGCGTCAAAAATACGCCCCTGCACTGGTGCATTGGCGGATTCACGCCTATTTACGATCGCCTCGCGACGTGCGTCGAGCGTTTCCACCTTGCTGAACCGCGTCTCCGTTTGGATTGATATAGAAATAGAATCGCGATGCGAGGATCCTCTGGCGAATCGATCATTCGTGGAATTGTTGGCGTCCTCTCGCGAAAGGTCAGGAATAAATAAAGGATGAGCCGAGCGAGTGCATCGGTTTCCGGTATCGCGCTCTAGGCTGGCTCGAAGGATTCTCGACGGGGGATGCGCCAGGCGAGGGGTCGTCGATCGATCGAGTCGTCGAAATGGCACGAGCGAGGAGGGACCGTCGCGGGACGTGTCACCTTGTAACGCGCGACGTTTCCGGACTAGACGCGATTTTATTTAGCGAGTGGATATTTCCGTGGGACCACGGAAACGCGACGGAATCGTCGATGAACTCGGCTAACAATAAGCGGTGCGATTCGTGCATCCACGATCGAGCGTGGCTAAGAACGGAAATGGGTTGACAGCGGTGATAAGAGTTTCGAATTGAAAGCGAGCAGTAGAACGCTTCGAATTTCCGCTAGCTGCTATCGGTTGCTCGAAATATCCTTGACCTCGCGGACACGCGGATACACATGTAAACGCGAACGTATTCAGGTCGATTCCAATTGCTTAAAATCCGGCTAAAAATGCCTCGCAGTCGTTAAAATACACGCGCGAACGACAGAGGAACGATCGAATCGCATGCGAGGTGGTTGCGCCTCGACCTCATGAATTTTTCAAACGTTTGAATACCGCGCGCCGCGGATCGCGCGGCCGCGTGGGTCGACCATCCTGGAAAATTCAGTTCGCGGTGATTCTGGCGGTCAGTGGCGACGAAATACGTATCCGTCGAGCGCAGATGGGCCCCTTTTATTCGGTACGCGCCTCTGATTGCCGCCTGAACGCGGAAGAAACCGCGACGGGGCCCTCGTGAAATATGCACCACCGCCTGGGCGAAGTTTGTTGCTCGCGAAAGTAGTTTGTCGCGTTGATGAATTTTTCCACGGCGAGAGGGTCGCTAAATCGCCTGCGAGAAAGAGCGGCGTCGTTGGCAAACGGCTGGCTGATATCGATGATTAATTGCTTCCCGTTTACGCGAGCTTGTTCCCCCGTCGACGTCAAAAAGCAATCAACCAGAACTTTCGGTCTGACCCGGAAGCTCGCCGCGCTATTAGTCAATCCTTCCTCAGTTTCTCCGTCGGATGGGAGGTGTCGGATCAGACCCGCAAATTTGTTTAACCGAACCTCCGTCTTGGTCGGGTCTTGTTAATCGATCTGCCAGCTACTGGAAGCGACGCTCTTTTTTTTTACCCCGTTTCGTTGCTGTCTATAATTAAGTGTAAACGAATATCGCCATCCGTTTCGAGTTTCCACGGTAAGAACGACATACTCAGCGAATGAAATGGTCGTTCGTAATGAAAAAAAAAAGGGAGAAAAGAAAATAGAAGAAAAACTGGAAACGCTCCTCTGTCGGAGGACGAGCATTGTATCTCGCGAGTAGAGGCGAGTAAAAGCCACAGACAGTTCTCGATGTTCATTTCCTGCTCGGTACACTTCCGAGCGTGTCACTGGGCGAACTGGGTGAAAAAAATTACCGCGACGCGGAACGACGTTTCTCCGGTTTGACCGACTCCTGGAGCCAAGTGGAGCGGGGCGAAACGAAGACGAGGGAGGGACGATGCGGAGGGCTGCTGGGGTGGACGTGATTCTCTGACGCGAGGAAACGGGAGCGCGCGTTTTGAAAGGCGTGGGGTGGCGGTCGAAGAAACGGGGGCGGCGGTCGCGACCTCGCGCAATTTCTATTGTCGAAACGTCGGTGGCTAGCGGTGGGAGAAGAATCTCCTTCGAAGAGGAACAAAAGGGGCTGGTGACGGCGTGAAAGCAACGAGGAAGCGCCTCGTTCCAGTCGAGGCGAGCCAAGTTTTCCACGCGCGCGCGATTGTTTTTCCGCGGCCCGCGCTAAGCCAATAAAGCCCAGCCGCCCCTGTCGGGGGTGCGGATCCTGCGGCAAGTAGAAAATTGCGAGAAATACCGGCTAATCCTTGGCCAACGACGTTCACTGTACACGGAAACTGAGCGTTGGTTCTGGTTCCCAGACATAGCGTCTTCGAAGCGCGTGAAAAAACGACACGGATGGACGGAGGTCTTTAGTTTCGTGCGTCTCGATTTGTCAGCATTGTTCGACTCGACGCGTGGTTGATAAGAAAGAGGCATCGACAGCCAAGTGTCTGTCCACGTAGCGTTCTTTCGACTGTCGAGACTCTCGACGGACTTGGAAGCTGAGATTCGTACGGAACTCTCGAAAGCACGAGCAGGATTCCTGGAAATACGCGGTACGAACCAGCAGCGAGGACAAAAGGGACTTTGTCGAATCTACCTGCTGAGTCAGTGGTGGCGAAGCACTGGTTGCTCTAGGACCGTTCAGTGGAACCACTGTGCTCCATCCGGGCCACCTACGTGGACCCTCGGAAACTGGTCTCGACAACTTGTCCTAACGATATCTAAATACGCCTCGCAACGCGTCACGCGGAACGTATCTGTTTGCTCGAAGTCCGCGCGCAAACAAATACCAACTTGCGACGACGCCTCGCTAACCCACTGACGCTACGATCCTTCCATTCTCGTCGCTGTTAATTCACGTGGATACCCGCGATAACTTCGATCCCAGTGCTCGTTCTGCTTCTGGTTTATCGACGAGTGCTGGAAACGGTCGGCAATTATTCGATCGAAACGAGTTCCGCCGGAAAACCGTGCAAGCGGAACGGTGAACGTCGACGTTGGACGGGCGGAGGGTTCCAAGGAACGGAATCCAGTTTACCACTTTTTCATCCCTTCCTTAACGTAGCGGTGGTCCCACGAATTCTTCGATCCCCAGCGATACGATCGTGGTCGGTTCGTTGCACGAACGGAATTTATGTTTGCCAATTCGAAACGGGCCTCGACAGGGTTACTCTAGCGACGGTCGAAAACTTTCGAATGCGAGAGACCGCGCAAAGAGAATCTCGAAATCTCGTTACCAGTCTCTGGTCTCTACTTTGTCATCGAGGGTGCCCGCCTTTGATCCTCGGCTTAAGGACATTAAAATTGCTCGCTTCGTCAGGCGCCGCGAGATTCACTCCGCGACTGTCCGACCTTTCATCTGTATTTCCAGTTCGTTGATCGGAAACGCGACCGCGGATCTCCTGCGAAATTGATGCTCGTCCCCTCGCTGCGACCTCTGCGTCTCCCTTCTTCGTACGTTTCACGCAGGGCTGAACGTTCGTTCGAAGGAAATTTTCCTTTTGCTTCTGAAATGATGAAATTGATGAAACAACTGCCGCATCGTCGACTCTTTCTCTTTTTTTTTTTTAGAACGTCTTCGCGTCCACTTTGTCCAGCGATAATATTTTCACGCCGCACGAGACGCTTCTCGTGGTCAGGATTTTCATCCGGTGGAAAACGCGTGATTCACGGCAACGGCATGTAGACGCGAGGCAAACAGCGCAGTCGGAGGGACCGTTTGTTCAACGACCCGCTCGTACGACCGTCTACGCTCGACAATCGATACGCTGCGTCATAAGCTGTGACGAATGCGGCGCCTATGACGTCTCGACGCGATTGAATATTCCACGAGCGAAGAAGAACGACGTCACGGTGCATCGGTCACCGGAGACGTCCGCTGGACGGCCATTCCGCGAACGCCAGACCTTTCGCGGTCGTCCCTCCTTCCATCGTGAGAACTTTTCGCGCATCCACGCGTCGCGTTCCGGGGCTAATTTCCCGGAAATTATATCCCCCGGAATAGAATGTCGCCCGCGGGATTACCGTGCGACCGCGACGTTTCTTTCCCCGCGACCAGTCACGAGAATTAGGTCGGGACTCCTCGTCCACGGATCTGGGCTAATTACTCTGCTTTTTTCCCCTTTATACCGTTCCCCTCTATTAACCACTGGTATTTGCGTTAGACGAGCTTGATTCACTCTTCAAATCGTCGTACGCACGACGTAGACACGATTACACGCGAGCGAAGGTGAAAAGCTTCAGTGACGAAAGTACTGGCGAACTTTGGCGAACTTTGGAGAACGCATCTTGCGAAATCGCGGACGAACCTCTGAAAATCGCGTATTGAGACGTCGTGGAAAGGCAGAGGTCCTTTCTCCGGTATCCATCGAGAGGGGAGGGTGAAGTTTCACCCCAGAACCGCAATGCGGACTCGCATTACTATTAATATTCCGCTCATCGATTCCTCGGCTATTCATCATTGTCTTCGCTCGGTTACCTATAATCCAAGTTTCCGGCGGGTGGGCGGCGTGCTCGTTAAAAATTTCATAAGAGCGTAACTCGCCGCCCCGCTTCCTTTATTTCCCGTGTTGGCCGCGGACGGGCCCGTAGCCACCCCTTCAGCCCCTGGACCGCGCGCCCCGTGAAATATGTACGCGGTGAAAAAAGCGAGCGGGGCGAACGGACGCCGCGGCGGATGAGCGGGCAACCGTGCCGCGATAATGTATTAATAACGAGCTCGTTCCTCGAGAATCTCGCTTCCTTCCCTGCCTCCTTGCCGCCGTTTCCTCTCGTCCGATCCTCGTTCGCGATGTTTTCCTCGTTCCGCTTGCGCCGCGCGCCACCCCTCGAGCGGGGGACGCGCTGGGACCGCTGTCCGCCCGCGATCGAGACGCGACGCGCATTAAGGAGAATCAATGAACGCGTGTCCCAGCCGTATCCAAATGGCCGATCAATTATTCAAACGATCGAACGGGACGTGATTTCCGCGGATCGGTGCGGCAGGTGGCGCGAAGCGCACGCCGCATGCGAGTAATGTCCCTCGCACCCTCGACGAGGCGGTGGTATCCAGCTGTCGAAACGATACTTGCCTTTACGACGTCGCGACGTAGGCTGCCAGGTTGGGACAGACGCGTTTACAAATTGCCTTCGAGGTTTCTGTTTTTCTCTATATCCACGGTGTGGTCCATTCCGATGGCTGCGTTTCTGTCGCAGGGCGCGAAGGCTTCTGTGTTTCCCTGCTCTTAGCATAGTCCGTTCTGATGGCTGTGTTTCTGTCGCAGAGTGCGAGGCTGGCTCGATCGTTGGCCATTTGGAAAAATCCATTATACCCTGTTGTTGTGTATACTAACGAGTTTCCGTAGATTCAGATTGCAGTTTTAATCGAGGCGCGGCTCCTTTGACATTTCGAGCGGAATTTATATTCGCCCGTGGAATTTGTTTGGGAATAATAGGAAACTCGTTCCTCCTCTCTCTCGAGAGTGCAGATTATCCTCTCGTACCCTCGAGTAGGTTATCCGAGCGCCGGTGGAACGATCGCCGGTCGTTGTTCCCGTGGCGACCCGGGGCTGGCGCCCGCCAGCAATTAATTATGCCAATTGATCGAGTGGGGTATCGGCCCGGCACGGTCATGCATGTTAATGTGCGAAAGGACATCTGTTTTCCCTTTCCGCGCGCACGCACACAGCCCCGTCGAGCGTTCGTCGCGACGCGGACGATGCTCGCGAGATCGAAGCCCCGCTCGTCGAGATCGAGCGGGAAAAGTTCGCGAACCGATAATTACGACTGGCCATTAGACAGAGAGAGGATCAGTGCCTCGACGATATACGCGTGAACGCGTGCACACGAACGGATAGTTTTAATACCCGCCAGTATCTCTCGATGGACGCGCGATGGCTGTTGAGCAGTCCGCTTCTACGATCGACGTGGCAATTTCGTGAGTACGGCGAAAAAAAGAAAAAAAAAAAAAAACACCAGAGAAAAAAGGAAACGATTTTGCTCTTAATCGGCCACTCGACGGGCCGCTCGGTTATTTTCGCCGGTTTTAATCGCGACCGATGAAAACAAAAATTCCACCGTTCCGGCCAATTGATTCGCCAATTGTCGTCCGGCGTGCGGTAATTGGAAAATCGAAATGTCCCCGTGGTGGTCGCGGCTCGTGCGCAAATATCGCTCCCGTGCACCGTGGAGGGTCCCCGCGTAATGCGCGCACATGTGCGTATATCCTCTCGCTATTTGTATCATCGATGCCCATTGGGGGAGGGTGAAAAAGAGAGAGACACGAGGAGGGGGAGCAGTTAGGAGGGAACGTATGGTCGGTGGGTGCAGTGACGGAGATCAGGTGGATCCACAATGGTCTCACTGGGCTGGCTAGGAGGTCCTCGAGCCTGGGGACATATGCTGCGGATTTTTATGGGGCTCTGCCCGCCCGTGGCGTCGCCGTCCCTCGATTTCAACCCTCGCCGGACCCAGGACGCTAACGTCGCGTCCATTGTGCGCGGACAATTCGCGTCGGGACGCGGGATCATCAGCGCTCATTGTCACCGGCTAATCGAATCTGGCACCTAGCGAATCGTCCGCGCGAATCACCCGGACGCGTTCCAGCCTCGAGTGCAGCGTCGTCAATGGGACGCGAGGGGTCGCGTCTGTTCGCTGGAGGGTTGATAAATATGTAGTCGCGTTCTTCTTTCTTTACGCAAGGTGCATCGATTTTTTGAATTAAGCCTGGCGTCGATCGCGCGTCGAGTTCGACGTTGGTTTTGGTTCCATTTTCAGCTTCCATTTTTAAGCGACAACGCGCGATTAGAGCATCGATTTCGTTTTACGACGTTCCCAGTGAATTGCGAGAGGGTAGTGACCGTGTAACGCGATTCGTTTCACCAGCGATGCCACGCGACGCGAGCACCCACGGTCCCAAGAACGTCTGCGTTGGCTCTCGATTCGTCAGAAAACCGCAGTGGACACGTGCCACGCACGAGATGCGGCGGTCGTGTTACATCGCGTGGGTGAAACGAACGAGAGACGGTCATTTTACGAACGCGTGTGCCAGCGACACGCTCCTCGACGCGATGCCACGCTTCCGTTCGCAGCCGGCGGAACATCAAAAGAGCAGAGGCCGCGGCGACGCCCGGCGTCTTTGATCCGATCGGTTCTCCGTGGTTTTCCAAAACGACACACGCCTCGTGACTGACCTAATAATCAGCTTCGATGGCTGTCTTCCGTTCGAGGAACCAACTGGGAAGCGGAAAAGACGGCAGCAGGTCCGCGTCGAGGTTTTCTACGCGGAAATTTCTGCGCAAGCAAACTTTCCGACTCAAAGGGTAACCGTTGCACTGAAACGTCTCTGCGAATCCCCTTGAGAACCGGAAAAAGAAAAAAAAACACACACACGAGGGACGAGAAACGAGGCAAGAATCGCGTACAGGTAAGCGTGATAGGGTAAACGCGATTGAAGTAAACGTCGCAGGTAACGGATTTCGAGGAAAACAATTGACCGCGCAATTTGCATCAATTATTCGCGAGATCGACGGTACAAACGGTAACAATGCCCAGCGAAGTTATTTGGCCAGCATCGGCTCCCCTTTGAACGGGTTAACGAGCAGAAGGGAAGAATGAAAAAAGTATGTCGAGCGTGTCGCGCAAAGGGTTGAAGAACCGCGCTCGACGGGGGCACCGGTTGGTAAATAACTGAGAGCGGAAGGGGTCGAGGCTATAGGCGCGTCGTCGATCCCGCGGGACCACCGACAAATCGAACGCGCGGCGGAACGCGTTTCCCGCGTGCCGCGCGACATTTTTGCGGCCTCCAGAGGGTCCTCGCGCGTTCCACGCGGCGTCGCCATGTTCAGCGGCAGGTGCGCGAGGAACGCGGCTGAAAAATCGTCGCGATTCACGTGCTCGCCGCCGATACAAACGCTCTCTCGCGTTCTAATCGCGATGGGGACGTAGAGGACGTTTAATAAGCCCGCGGCGGACTCCGCGGAAGTGACCAGTTACCATTTTTACGCTGCCTTGCTCGCGAGTGCTTTTTTACGGGGGTGCGCGCACGAGCACCGATACGCTCCATTATGGAATATCCACGGAAGGTTATGGGAAGGTGCTTTAACGAGCTCTACCTTTATACTTGTACGCGTGTCCCTCTGTATCGCGTCGATCCTTCTCTCTCCATCCGCCTTCCGTTCTTTTTCCTTTTCTTTTTCTTTCCCTACGCTGGCTCCTCTTCCCGTTCCTCCACGACCCTCCATCCTGGTAGCCGCAGCGGCGTACACGCGCGTACACGCTCCTCGTGCAGGAATTCTGAATGCTTAAAGGCCCGCGTACGTACACACCGCGGCGCCGTCCCTCCTCGCATAATACACAACAACGCTGCATAATACGCTTCCGCGTGCAGTAGCTATTAAATGACTGGTTACACGGCCCGATAGGCGTGCCACCGTTACTTCCTGGACTGGGGGCATTTCTACGGGAGGCTTATTCCTCGTTGACCATCGTTTCTGCGGTGGATTTCGGGTCCCTCGTCGATCGATACGTCCCTCGACCAACAGCAATTTCTATGTGGATGGAAACGAGGCACGCGAGAATCTATTACTTCGATTAGAATTAAAAACGATCCGCAGTTTAATCGCGCGGATTGTTGATTGCGCTTCGAGCGGGTAATCGTCGCGACGAGAATTTATACGGCAATTCCGTTGGCGCGCGACGATTAGCCGTGCATTATTCCAAGTGCACGCGAAACAATTCGTAGCAGCGGGTCCGCGGCTTGCTCGATGCTCGCGCGGCTAGATTCTATTTATTGAATAATTAGTTACGTGACCGGACGGCGCGCTGCCGCTCGCCAGAATCGCAGATACTCCCGAGGGAGCGACGAAGCCGCTCCACTGGACGCTGGTTCCTCCTCGCGCTCTATCTCGTCGTGGCATCTCCGCCACGGCGCGCAGGAGCGTTTCCGAATCTCGAGAGCGAGAGATCCTCGAAGCCCTCGCTTCGTCCCTGCCCGTGGAACGTGCCGATTTTATCGGAGGAACTCCTTTCATCCCCTTCGTCCGGTTATTCGGCTCACGTGCACAGGCTAGGCCGCCTCTCGGTTAACGGGCCCTCTCTCGCTACGATTCGCCACCCTTCGTTCTTCCACGCTTTCACTATTTACTCCGGGAGTCAGAGATCCTCTAGATTCCGACTGGCGATTATATTCGACGAGCGGACCGTCGAAACCCGACCGTGTGTCGACTAACCGATATACCAGCTCCTGGAACCTTGACCAAGGGGAACCCTTTCGCACGGGGCGCGGCTATTGCTCGCGAATAAATACCTTATCTCGATCTCGTCCGTGCCACCTTTCAGAGGAAACGTACGAGTAGGCAGACCTCGATGAAAGCTGGCACCAGCTTTGAGCCGCGCGAGGGATTAAGTGGAGAGCTGGCGATCGAACGAGCGATTTTCGACGATAGAGCCGTGCGAATCTGATCGCTGTTGCGATTATTGCGTTGGTGGAACGACGATGATGGGGTTCTTGGCCAGAGTCCCGCGTTACGAAGAACAGCGAGGACAATAAGAGAATTAAAAAAGCTTCCGTGGATCCGTAGTGAGAGGGTTGCGAGAGGATCGATGATGGAGAGTCCTTCGAGCCGTACTTGGATCTACAGTAGCTATCCGTTTGGTCGTGGTTCCCAGTCGTAAAGAGTAATTCGTGTCATCATCAACATGGTCGATTTATGAGGAAAACAGCTGACTTGTCACTCAAACATTTTGTCTTCGATATATAATTTCCTTGAATCTCAAACGATTCGTCTGTCTCTCGATGCTCGTTTCATATTTTCACTCCCCTCTCGAATTTTCATCTGTTTATGCTTTCGTTCCGTCCGCCCCGTTTTATCAACCGCAGCAAACCCCTGTCTCATATTCCACGGAAATCCGCTCCCGTTGAACGCGATTCCTCGTCGAAAAATTAGACGCATCAATCGCGTCGCTGCAATCATCTTGTCCACGGTTGAGAACCGCCGGCTTTCAAACGGCTGCATCCTTTTGCCTCTGCCATTTTTCCACGGCGAAACGTTTATTCCAGGCAACGGTGAAGCGTCGTTCTTTACGACGTCTCGACGCGAACCACTTCGTAACAACGATTCGACTCGATCCGATCGCCGTTCTACCAGCGTCCTCGAGCGTTATTCATCGTTAGCGGACGCGCTCGCTTCCGGTTCCTCCTCGTCATCGAATTATGGAGATACACTCGACGCTCGTTCTAATTCCTTTCTGTCGTCTCCCAGCAGAGTCACCTCGCCATCTTTATGACAACGCGTGGCCAAGAAATTCTTCTCCCAAGGAAGCAGCGCGTTTCACGCCACGGTTCCATTATTCTCTCGTCTCTGCTCGCTTTATCACGCGTCGCGTCTCTCACCCTCGTGAATACCAGCCGCGATCTTCCAGCAACCCCCACAGTCGCGGCTCGATACATCGCGTACGCGTCGATTCCAATGTCCGCCCACGTTTCTCGTTTCCCAATGAAGCTTCCATGCCGCACGAGTGACGCACGACGCGCGCCCTTTCGGATATCCGGATATTTTTATCGACGCTGCGACGCCCATCAGGACGCGAGAGAGCGTAACCAGAGCGTTCGTCTTCCGTTCCAGCTTCCCACGGTGGATTTATCTATTTACGAGCGGATCGCAAATCTGGCGACGCCGCGCGAAACGCGTCGATGAGTTACGAGCAACCCTCTCGCAACGCCCTGACTCCTCGCGGGCAAGGAAAGCCGCGAGTTTATTACCGTCCGGCTCTGATCCACTGTATGCCCCCCCTGCGGTTCGACCAGGCGTGATTCACGACCGATTTCCATCCGTGTTTTCCGTTTCGTTCGATTATACCGCGGCTACCCGTCGTGGCACTCTCTGTCGAGAGATTTACGAATGCCGTATCGTAAATTGAATTATTGGAAAATCGAGCCGCGTTTCGCGGGTAAAGCGGATAAATGAGGAGAATTAGGGACAGGGGGGACGTCGACCATAGAGCGTCGATGATCGCCCTCTCCGCGCGTGCCACGGCGGACGACGCTCCGTCCGCGCGCCTCGCGGCAAATTGCGGAGAGGACGCGCACAGCCGACGAGAGAAATTGCCGATAATACCTGGGGGAATTGTTACGTCAGTGGACACTCTCGCTTTTTCACCCTCCGCTCGCGATACACGCGCGACTGTTGCGCAACGCGCGCGCATCCGGTGAAATCGAGCGTCGACGTAATTGCGTAACGTAACGTTACGCGTCGCGTTAACGTCGCATCGGGAGCCGTCGAACCGTGACGCGTACTCCGTGCCGCCGCGTCCTCTACCAAACGACGCTTTCCTTCTTTTCTCGTTTGTTTTTTTTTTCTCTCTCTGCGCCCCTCCACTCGCGATACGTTCGCGCGAAACAATTCCCTGGCAATAATATCGAGCTGGCGCCGCGTGACCGGCTAATTTCATGCGCGATTAAGTGCTTAATTAATCGCGCAGATAAATTCGGCAACAGTCGGAGCAGCCTGTTTGTGCGTAA
The DNA here is from genome assembly GCF_050948175.1 of Xylocopa sonorina. Lineage (NCBI taxonomy): Eukaryota > Metazoa > Arthropoda > Insecta > Hymenoptera > Apidae > Xylocopa > Xylocopa sonorina. The sequence continues at coordinate 20,235,953 of NC_135193.1, read as the reverse complement.
TACTGATGCGGCGACGATCGATATCGGGCAATCGAGTCGACCGTCTGTTAGCGGTTAAGGGGGATGGCGCGCGTAGAATCGGAAGCCCCGGCCATCCCCCGTGGGACACGCCGTTGGTGATATATCAAATTATTGTCAAACCGGTAATGTTATTGCCGCGTTAACGATAATCGATGGATTAGCGACGACTATTATCGCAATAACCGATATCGTCGGAAAATCGAGAGAGCTGTCCGTCCACGAATCGTCCGTTAATCGCTCCTTTCGATTTCTTAACAGTCTACGAGACACACGTTTCTCATTCAAACGAGATTCGCTTATACTTCCTTGCCAAAGGTATTACAAGAGAATTAAAAATTCACGAAATCTTTTGATTCTAAGAAAGTATCGAGGGAAACAACGCGTCTTTCATGCGAGTTTCCTCGCGTTTCACCCCCGTGTATAATGTTCTCCCTATGTCATCGTGAGAAGCGTCATCGAGAGTGGGTACGAAGGGCGAGATAACTGATAAATTCTGATAAAAACTGAAAAATTCACGAAATCTTTTGATTGTAAGAAAGTATCGAGAGAAACAACGCGTTTTCCATGCGAGTTTCCTCGCGTTTCACCCCCGTGCATAATTCTATGTCATCGAGAGTGGGTACGAAGGGCGAGATAACCGATATCGTCGGAAAATCGAGAGAGCTGTTCGTCCATGAATCGCCAAATCGCTCCTTTCAATTTCTTAACAGTCTACGAGACACGCGTATCTCGTTGAAACAAGATTCACTTATATATTCTTGCCAAAAGTATTACAAGAAAATTAAAAATTCACGAAATCTTTTGATTGTAAGAAAATATCGAGGGAAACAACGCGTCTTTCATGCGAGTTTCCTCACGTTTCACCCCCGCGTATAATTCTACGTCATCGTCAGAAGCGTCATCGAGAGTGGGAACGAAGGACGAGCCAGACGACGACGATGATCGACGTTTCCATCGATACGCATTCGAACGCAGGCATCCGTCCAAAGTGCACGTAGCGCTCGCTGGTTGACGTTAATCCTGTCCCGAGACGGGGTCTCGCGATCTAGATCGAAGTAGATCCGGACGCGAAGGTACGGATGGAACTCGAGCCAACCCAATTCCTGCCCAAGAATCGTCGCGCGAAGCTCGCTCGAGCGAGGTGCAGTCAAGATCCCAGCGACCGCGTCAAAAGTTCGAAACAAGTTGGCGGACGTTGGCAGATACCAGTTGGGTCTGGTCAGACGGTATCCTGGCACAGAAACTTCCTTCCACGACGATACAAATTTCTAAATACCCGAATCTACACAGTATCCGCGAACTTCGCGATACGAACGCCTGAGGGAGAAGTTATCGAAAGCAGCGGGTCGAGGGGGTAGTTTCTGGGGGTGGAAATGGCGCGAGCGTTGGCGGGGAACAGGAGATTCGAGCTATCGAGTCGATCGTGTGACGCGCACCTGAAGGTTGGCTGACGGGATCGCGGGAAATTATTGGAAATCCGTTTTTCAGGACGCGCGACGCTATCTGCGTTGTAATAAATTTCCATCCCCCTCCGCTGGGGGCTTCCCGCGGCCATCGACGCCCTGATCGATCGACGATGTTCCATCTCTGTTGGAAATTGGAACGCGAGCGAATCCACGTTTCTTTCGACGACCGTCCGCTAAAATGAATTCGCGCGCTGTCTCAGCGGGACGATCGAATCTGCGAATAGAATCAATTAATCGGGAGCGGCGGGACGCGAGCGAGTCGGGGGTGGCGTCGAATGTGGCTCTTTCGACTGGTGCTCGCGCGCCACGTAAAGCAAAGAGAACTACGTGGAACGACTTGGAACCGCGGCCCTCCTGTTCGATAACAAACAGACAGGCAGAGAGGGATGTTTGCGGTCCACGTTGCTCGTACACGAGCCCCTCTAATCGACGAAATCCGTGGCGCGCGTTAAGAGATTACGCGGCTGTTAAAAAATATCGCGCAGGCGAGCTGAATCTCAGCGAACCTTCGAAACGATCCGCAGTTTCAGCGAGAATCGCGCGAATATTGAATTCCCTTACGAGTTGCCTTACAAGTCAGCCAATAACTGGACTCGTGAACGCCTGACGCGACCTTCCGCTTATTCGAAGCACTTTAAAAAGGAGGTCGAAGGACTTGGCAGCCCGTTCGCGCTGTCGTCGAGGTTATCGATAACGAACGTTCTCAGCGAGCGGCTGAGGAAATTTCGAAGGAAATTTAGTATTGGCGCACTTGTCGCCAAATTCGAATTCCTATTGCAACGCGTCGTTTCTTGAGGGTGGCTCGAACGAAGGACAATGCTTCGAGATAGAACGTACGATCGCGTAAGCGTGTGCAAGGGTCGAAAGAAAGGGGCGCTGGTTCGAGCGGCGCGGGTGATTTATCCGCGGGAATTAAACGCGCCGGCTTTGTAATAGCCCGCGTTCCAAGGCTGGCTCGTAATTGCGCGGAAGAAAGACGAATTCTCCGGAACTAACGAGGGCCTGGCCGCGCGTGGCCTGCCTAAACGATCGGATCGGCTCGCGCGGAAGCCTATTTTCGAGCGGCGACGCGCTCCATCGACCGGCTCCGTCGACTAACGGGGCCTCGAATATTTTCGCGAGGCCCTTCTCGCCTTGCGAGAATCACCTCCGGCTAATTTACTCTTCGTCTTCTCGCGTTCTCTGTGGTAAATGGTACCAGCGTGCGTGGTTCACAGCCAGCTTCTTCTCTCGTGCTTTTTTTGCTATCGATAGAGCTAGTTTACTAGTCTGAAATATCAAAAATCGCTGAACTTTTGGCAAAAACGAGTCTATCCGATGATCCTGCTCCAGGTGGACGCGATGTCGCAAAGAGGAAATGAAAAGTCAGAGTTCTGTTCGATCGACTTTTAGATTGCGGTGGTTCGGAACACTTCGCTTGGAAATCGGATTAACTCCAATAACGCTTTTCGAAAGTTCCCGCGGAATTGCAACGGAGTATCGGAGATTCGAACGCGAGATACGAAAGTTAACAGCCACGGTTCGCGACGGAAGCGATGCGTGAAAGATACGCGAGGGACATGCGTTCAACTTCCCGTTCGAAGGTTTTGTTTCTCCCAGTCGATCTTCGCTTGCAGTAAACACGAGATAGGAAAGAGAGGAAAGAAAAAGAATGGCGAGGGTCTTGACGAAAACTTCTCCGCTCGAGATGTGCTCGATCGAACCGGAAAGACAGCGTGGAACGTGTCGACGAGCAACATCTGATCGCGCGACATGCGCTTTTAAGCGTCGCGACACCGTTTTTGCCACTTGGGAAAGTTCCCCGGCTAAAAGGACGCTCGCGACAGCTATAAAAGGCATTACGCGTGGCAATATCGAGCGTTCATTCGGAACGCGATCAGCGGGATCGCAGTAAACCGCGTACCGCGCTTCTCTTATGAAATTCAAACGACCCGAACCGCGTGGCACGCGCTCGAAATGCCCCGCTCGTGAAAGTAGTCGATTGAAAGTTAACGCGTTGCATCGATCACCGACGCAACAGTGTCTCCGCGGCTGTTGCGAGCAGGTGTTTTCGCGGGTGAAAGGACCGCGTCGGAATCCAGATCGCGACCGCGTCGAAGAATTAATCGGATCGAATCGAGAAATTAAACGGATCTCCAACGGCTAGTTTTTGCCAGCTCGAAATCTATAAATCGTGTCCATCGCAACCGCTTTGGCGTCACTTTGGATCGCCACTCTCTCGCCCCGTCGACCGTTCCGTTCAACCTAATTACCCGGCGAAAGTACGCGCTTTATTGCGACAAAAACCGTGCCCGTATGCGAGCCGCGGTGTTCGTTAAAAAACGAACGATCTCCCGTGACCGATCTCCTGGTGAAGTTCGAAGTAATCACCGCGCGCTTAATGACTTTTCGCGCTCGCCTTTGCGCCTCCACTTCGAGTCGAACTCGAACGAAATCGCGCAACGTGCGAGTATCGAACTCAGCCTAAATGGAACCACGCGACTTCCGTTCCGTCGAAGTCGATCGTTCGCGGAAGGTCGACTTACTAACGCAAACTTAACGAACTCGTTAGAGACAGTCACCAACGAGCGTAGCATTGCGGTGTTCCCGCGGTTAACGAAGGTTGTGTAATTTTCGCTGGGACGGCGTTATTTCATCAGCGTCCGGTTATCGCGTGGGGCGATCAGGTGGCCTGGAGAACGACGCTGGTTGCACAGAGCAACGCTTTTTACCCGCGACGGATCGCACTCGCGGCGACGAGGCGCACTCGATGCAGCCAGCGGCGATATCTCGAGGCCGCACTCGAGGATCTGCAACGTGGTGAATTCAGTCTGGCCTGTGGGACGCGCTAACAGGAACGTCGAGATAGATGAAGAGAGAGAGAGAGAGAGAGAGTGTGCAGATGCTGGCTCAGCAGGACGAGCGTCGCGAGCTTCTCTTCTGGGCTCTTCGCCTCTTCGCCACCTCGACGTGTGTGCATCGCGAATACGAAAAAAACCTGGAGAACAATGCGGGCATCGATCGCGCCTCCTCGAGACGCCGCTGTTTCATCCCCTATTTGTATCTCATCCGCTTTGACTCACCCCGCACAAGTCCGTCGACGATCGTTTATTAATTATTCGCTCGACTTCCTGGACGATCGTTCCTTTTCTCGGCTGTTTTTCGAGGCAATTAAAATGCCTGCAATTTCTCAACCGGCTGTCATAGTCCTGCTGATAAATAGCGAACGAAGCGCGTTAACAGGTAAGCTATCCGAAACGAACCAGGTACGTCCACTTGTTCGTTCCAATAAATATTAGAGCGGATCGCGTATGAAATTCGCAGTGAGAAAGAGAAAGAGAGAGAGAGAGAGAGAGAAATGGAGAGAAGTGGAGGCAGGATCGGAAGGAACGTCTAGACGGATTAATCCGCGGAAATGCGTGGTCCGGTTCCAGCTGTCCCTCCGAACGGTCTCCGCTCGGAACGAACTGCGGGATTAGCGAGGCGTTGGACGAGCGCAGGCTGGGCAAATAAAAAGAACCGAGGGTCTCCATTCGGAGAACGAATCGACGAGCGTCGGTGTATCGGCGTAATCTATCAGAGCCTCGAACCCGTTCGCCCTCTCCACCTCGATTTCGTCGTTCGCCAGGAGTTTCCTGCAGCGGCGCGACTGCCACGCGAGGACTCGAGCGTGTCGTCGCGCGTGGTCCACGCTTTGCAGAGCCTCGAAGCCACTTTTCGCCCGTCCTCTCGTCCCAACGAGTAGGTGTCGAGGGTGGATCGCTGGTTTCTCGACTCGGTTCAGTCGTCCGTCCGCGTCCAGACGGCCCCTGAAGCGATCGTGGAAGACGGAGGCGGGCATCCCACGGGAGTGGACCGAGAAACACTTCGGATAATCCTCGTTTCGCTCCGCTTAGGCGTCTCTTACTTATCGAGCTTGTATCTGGGCTCTTCTCGAGTGGACATCGAGTCCCCCTCCCGTCCATCCCCTATCGAATCTTCACGGTTACCACGCGCCATTTCGAATAAACCCCACGACGAAAGACTCCATCGCTAACCTATTTTATATCAATTATTCTCTTTTCGAAAGGATCTCGTACATTTCTCCGGGAGCAAAGCTCTTCTCTGGCAAATATCAGATCCGCCCTCGAGGAAGGTAGAATCTCGAGCGCGCGAGAGGAGAATGGTAGTAGAAGATGAATAAATTGCTCGACGCGTAGATTCGATCTCGCGAAGGGATCTCGTGAAGGGATAGAAAGGGCGAGCGAGGGAGATATAGATCGTTCAATCTTGGCTGGTATCGATTTTTGACTCGTCAAAGTGAATCGCGCAGCCGTAATTACGCTTAACGAAGGAGGTGCGCGTTGTAAAACGCTTGATAGGCCGCGTGAAACGGAACGACTGCGGAAAGAATGGCGGCTGCTCGTTTCCGTTGAAGCTGCACCGCAACCCTTCGCGCCTGGCCGGGTCGTGTAAACTCTGGTCCCGCAGCAAGATAGATTAAGCGTGTTTACTGTCGCGACAGCAACAGTTTGCCCCGTTTTTACAACAGGATCGCCCAGGAGGGGGACGGGACCGCGATAAGGGCGTAAAACGGTCGCCAGCCGCGCACTTCGCGGCGAGCAGCCACTCGCTGGCCGTGTAAACTCTCGCGCGGAAAGAGTTTACTGTCACTCGAGGAAATCTCGTTTCAATTTCCCCAGCTGGCGCGCGTCGGTGGATACCTTCGAAGCGAGCAACGGAGTGCGCCACGAGGCAGACACGGAAACAGGTCGCGCGGAAATTCCGCGAACGGGAAACGTTTGACGAGGAGTCCCCCGCGAACACGGTCTACATCAGGATCCGCGTCCCCTGTTATTCTCGCGGCTCAAAGCCATCTCGCGCCGCGCGTTCTTCGCCCCTTTCGCTCTGCTTTCGCTCGAGCCGTCAAAGATGCCGCGCGGCACTGCATTCTTCGTCCCCGTTGGATTTTCTCGCGAGACGTCGCCGCGAAGCGCAAAGGAGACCTCGCAGCGCTGCTCTGTAGAGATACCTAAGAAGTTACTTTGCACCAGGAGAAACCTCGCGTTTCACGCGCCGCGTAGAAGCGGTTCGATTACTGGCCTAGTTCCGCTTTTATACCAACGAGAGGAAACGAAGTCAAAGCGCGGTAGCGAGAGTCATTTCGAGAAGACCTCGCTCGACACGCGATTGAATTTCCCGCGGAATCATCGTCCGCGATCGCGAGAATGACGTCGCGGAAGCGCAATTGACCGTGGAATTCGAGGCGAGCCTCGCGCGGACAGCGAGCGGAAGCGCGATAAGAGTATCCACCGTTTACCAGAAAAACACAATCGAGTCTGAGGTACGCGCGAGGCAAGAGGCGGCGGCGCGAACGAGGAACGCTGAGGGGGGTGAAAAAGTGGAAAGCCGTCGGGGAAAGGAGAAGAAAAGGAGCTGGATCGTGAGGCGGAAGTGCCTCCTGGGATTCGTATTATTCTTTTGCGGAACGTCGTTCCGGAGGCAGGAAGAAAGAGAGAGGAGAACGCGGTTCTAGGGGTGGTGTAGCCGTGGTTACGTTCTCCACCCCTCTTACCAAAGACGTTGCGAGTGTACGTCCGTGTCTTTATTGGCTTAACCACGGCGGTAATCGGTGGTGGTTAATGACGAAAACTTGGCGCCTCTCAAGTGTCGTGGCTACACCTGAACCGTGGGCTTCGTGACGCGATAAAAGCCGAGCGAACGAGAGTCGATCGTCGAAAGAATCGGGCGAAGACGCGTTATCTTAAGCGAAGAATAGAAGAAGCCATCGAGCTGGCTAATCGAAATTAATAGAGGCGAGCAGGTATAATAGAGTTCTCGGTTCTTTCAACGATCGTCCCTGCGCGACGATCGGCTAACTTCAGAGTTGAAACTTTCGAGATTTATCTCCCGAGAAAGACGCACGCCAGGCTGTGTAACGAGTGTAACGAGCGATGCATCGCGGGTAACGTTAATTAATTACGTTCAGGGAGTCGTTGTAGGTCGACAAAGTGTCCGTCGACGAGCCGGACGAGATCGTCGAAGGGTAACCGAGCGTGAGACCGGAATGTCGTTGGCAAACTATCCACGGTCTCTGAAATATCCTGCTGACTCACACCAGGCCCAGTCTCGCGAGAATGAATCCCCTAATAACGCTCGTCCACTTCCAATTTCGAGCCCTCCCAGCGACTCCCTTTGAATCTCCCAAGCGATTAGCCGCCTGGTAATTAATAAGTAATCGCCGAGACGATTCGAGCGGTGACGAGGCCGTTCGAACCAGACGCGCGTGTTCTTTCACCTTCGTCCGTCACCTTTTAGACGCCACGTTAGTTCCGCGTTTCTTCTACCACCGCTTTACAAAGCCAGAGCGTGAGCGACGCGTTTGCACGCGGCGGTTTTCAAGGTCGCGCGCGAGACAAATCAACCCCGCGCTCGAGACCCTTTCGAGAGGAAACGCCACCATTCCACCCCTCGAGACACTCGCAAGCTCTCCACGGAGGCGTTCCTCGGCTGACGGTTTAGGTAAATTTTTTTCATCGAGGATCATTCTTTAGCCGGCTGTCTCTTCCTGTTCTGGAGGGGTATCGCAGCGATTCGAGGACGAGGGACGATAGTCGAGCCTCCCCTTTCATCGATCTTCCTACGCGACGTCGGAGCGAAAGTCCCAGGAATTGCCTCGCTCGCGATACCGTGTCTATCTGTACGCGTCTCGCGTGACGCGGAGGGTGGAACTTCGAACGTATTCGTAGTTTGTAATTTTCGCGAGACAATACTTTAAAAGCCGCCCCTCTTCAGACGGTCCACGAGCGCCGCGTTTGAAGGCGGATGATAATTCGACGTTTTCGAGCACGGCTCGCAAGTTGCTCGATCCGGTGGACCAACCAACGCTGAGAGGAGAACTCCTCGATTCCGCCGCGGTCTGATCGCTCAAGTTCGCCAGACGAGGGTTGGCGATGGCGGTAGGAAAGGAAAAGTAGGGGTCGTCGATCTTCGTTATACAGCGGTTCCGGCGAACGACGATTTCATTCATCGATCGAGGGTGCTCCTTCCTGCCCGCCCCCGTAAATGGTAATGTGATTTAGGTAAGCGCGGGTACCAAGGGTGGAGTCCAAAGTTGCCGGTGGTCGGAATTCAATTAAGCCTTAAGTGTATCTCGGAGGCTATCGCTCGGGAGGCCGCTCGATGACCGTCGAACCTCCACCCGGAGACACTCTGTCTGAATACGCGCGTCTAGCCCCTCCATTAAGCTCGCGTCTTCTTCGACGAGCTGGCAAACGTAGTTACGCGGCCACCTACGGAGACACGTGGAGTTTACCTTCATAGGAAATAACGTTTCGTGGGGCCTTCGAACACGTGCTCTGATAATCCACCCTTCGCAGAGGAAGCTCTGCTAGGGGATGAAACAGTCCTTTATCGATTCGAAAAAATTCCATCGTTCCCTTTGTCGTCCTCGTTGACTCGATGTACGAAGCGAAACTTGTAAAAACTTGTAAACTCAAGTAAAACACAGAGGTGCTTGTCGCGTAATCTATGCAACGCTAATCGACGCGTCTATCTCAACCACGGCCTTTTACACACGATGAACAATGAATACCAGTGTTAATCTGTTAACAACCATCCAAACGCTGGCTCCCTGTCAACCCATCTTTACACTTTGACCGTGCTCGTCGAAGGATAGTTGCGCGAGGGTACGCGAGAAAGCTGAAAGTCGCATCGAATCGATCCAGGAGGCATCCAGAGGACGTATCTGACGTCTAGATCGGGGACCAGAGGCAGGCCCGGTAGGCGGATCAGGTAGCGAGCACGACGCGAGCGATAAGCACGTGAGAACACGCGAGACAGGTAGGTAGAACGACTCGAGCGACGCGTCTACCTGCGGCTGGTAGCTCGCGTTACACCCAAGCGAGTTATTAGCGACGGCAACGGGTTGACCCTGCCGCGCTAACTACGTTACGAGCGGCTCTGCGAGGATCGCGTTACCTTGGGGCGTACCGCGCGCGTCCTCGAGGATACGCCTGGAGGATCGAGCGGCAAGACGTCTACGTGATTCTGTTACGCCTGGTAGAGATCGCGTACGAACGATGACCCTCGCGATCGTGAAGTTGCGCTACCACTCCTGATCGCGATACCATTGGTAGCGTCTCTGAATCTTCTCGAGGATTCACGAGGTTATTATGGAATTAAATGAAATTAAATTGGATTCTCGGGTGGATTAGAGAGGTGTAAGGGATTGAACTTTGAGAATGATATTCGACGTTTGTTAGGATAAGGTTGGTCGATGCCAGTGGTGGGTTCGAAGCGGTGGAATAAGAAAAGAGGAGCTCGCAGAGTTAATAGTTCGACACCTGGATAGACTGCGGAAGAGGGTGATAGTAATTGCTGGAGCGACGGGGTCTTTCCTCGAGCTTTTCATCTCATTCAACCGAGATTCTCGTTTCAGCTGGTCGAGCTGCCATGGCGCAGGGTCGATAATTACTTTTTATTCCTCGCGTTCATCGTCAGCGCTGCTATCTCGCGTGGCATGGCGAACAGGTTCGTTCGTGAATATAGATATCTACGATCGATCGACGCGTTCGATTAATTTTGTTCATCACCTTCCCTGGTCGCGCGTAATTAGCTCGATTCTTGCGCGTCGCGAGAGTTCGATCGTCGTTGGACGGAGGCGGTTCGATCGTCAAAGGATCGAGACTGGTGCGAGAGACGAAGCGTCGAACGCGTTTTCGAGCTTCGTTAACCGTCGAGTCGGCTCGCTACGCGTTATCAATCGAATTACCATGGATATCGATACTATAACCTCTGGCTTAGCTACGCCCGCACTCGAGACCTTGCTCGAGCAAGCATTTGGGGGCCACTCGAGCTGGCGAAATGGGTTAGAGAGTGGCCAGGGCTCCTCGAGGGCTTCGATCGCGGATCCTCGATGCAGATAGCGGAACTTGCCTCGAAATTGTGACTCGAGATGCCTCGACTTTGAATAAAAACGACTCTCACCGTATAATAACGAATACGTACCATTTTTCGAACGCTAATGCGAGACAGTCGCGAATGGAAGGTTTAAAGAAGAATCAGCGAAATAAGCACCAAAACAAGGAAAACGAGGGAAAAACAAAAGGAATAGAGAAAAAATCGTTCCATCGAAACGAGAGAATAACTGACTGAAAGTTAATTAGAACCGCATCCCATAACACTTCGCCCCGGCGAAGGAAGATTATCAAATGTTCATTTACATCCCCGTTTTCATATACGAATTACGCGTGGAAATGAAAAATGGTAAGGGCAGTTTGAAACGAGCCCCGCGGAAACGGGTCCCAGCGGTGCCGTGGGGCTCAAAGACCTCTTGATGAAATTCAATCCGCGATGTTCAACAGTTTTCCACGCTCGTTTCCGCGGGAATGCGCGTGTTCCGGCGCGCTATTAAAGAATAGGGGCTCGTTACGAATCCGAGACGGGGCTGGTGAACATTTAATTCCGCTGTTCTCTCTGGTTGCGCGCGCGCGCGACCAGTTCCGCGTTACTCTTATCTTTATTAACGCGGATCATCCCCCTGTCGGAGGATTTTCTTCGCTCGCTGAAACGTACCTCGCCCCCTTTCGCGATGGCTCGCGTTTCTGCCGCGATTCCTCTACCTTTTTTCCAAGTCTTTACCTACGTATTCGAAGGATAGAGAGAGAAAGAGAGAGAGAGAGATCGTATCCTCCGTTTCGTCCTCCAGTTTCTTCGCCTCCTCCTTGCCCACCTCGGGTAATACTCACCTGTAAAACGAAAGAAAAAGGAGATAAAGTACCGAGTGGGAGAAAAATAACGTCGGTACGTCGCGCGGAAAGGAACGCGGAGGGGTGCGCGGTGCGTCCGTTGGGGTGGGACGCGTCTCTCACAAAGAGCATCCGCGGGACCGGCTCGCGTTCCGCTCCTTTCAGGAACATCCGACAAATTCCATCGCAGCGGTAAGCTCGCCGTCGCCGCGGCTCGCGAGACGCTTTTGTATTTAAATGCACGCGCGTAATAAAAGGCGCGTCCTCGCACGCGAAACTCGCTCGTCTGATGCTCGTCGCGTCTCTGTTCGAAAGGGTTGAGCGACGCCCAGCGTCGCGTAACCAGTTAATAGAATCGTTTGTATTTTCGACGATGGCTGGTGGGTGCGGTTCCCAGGGCTCTCCGCCGCGGGTCGCATATTATTTCAGGCTCTCGATTTACCTTGGCAACGGGGAATTCAATTTTCCCCCGATGGCCAGCGTCCTAAAATCCCGGTAAATGTTTCGCGGGACCTTCGAATCCGGCTCGATCGGGCCTACGTCCACGGTGGATTTCATTTTAATTAATAAAAACAAACAAAGCCGGCCGCCGTCGCGGTTCCCAGCCACGGCCACCCTGGCCAGGAATTTCGCTAATGGAATTTTTAAATAAACGAACAGGTACTCGTCTGGTGACCGCGGACGGCCACTGTGCGGCGAATCGTCGTGGCAGCGCGCGAATTTTCGTGCAAACACCGGCTGTATTAGTCCGTGTATTTGCTCTGTCCATTCAGTTGGCCGCGCTGGGAGGCAACGGATGAAAGCTCGCCAGCGACTTGGTCCCCGCGTTCTTTTCTTCTCCTCTCGCTTCGCCGAGTAGCGCCGCGGCGCTTGCGTGCGTCCTTCCAGATACAATTTCAGCGGAAAGAAACGCTCGATACTCGCTCCGCGAAGGAGAACCAGGGTAAAAAGGGTTAAACTCCGTGTTAAGACGTGCTGTTTGTCCGACGTCGGAGACAAACGGCGAGAAATATCGAATCGCTGGCCCTTTCGCCGGTTTAAAATCGTTTACGAGGCGTCGCGAGAACCGGCGACAGTGGGACAGTAAACTTTCGTTCGCCGTGGAGAATGTGGGCGCGGATAGGGGAGAAGTTCCGTCGTCTATTTCGCGGAAACTCGACTTCGAGTTCGCGAGTAATTTTATTCCTCCTTTTTCTCCCCGCGAACCTGTTCTTTTTTCCCCCCTTCTTTCCCTCCGTGCCTCCTGGTCGAAGCAAAGAAAGTGGAACGGCGGCATTCCGGGGGGTATTATCGACGTTTTGTACTTAAAGCCGCAATCCACGTTCCGCGGGAGTTCCCTGGGAATTCTCGAAACCCTCCGTACGTAACCTCCGCGAAAGTCGAGAGCCACGCGCGTGGAGAACGAGGAGCGAGGTAACAATCGAAGCTTCCGCCGCGTCGTGGCGGAAGACGATAGAATTCGAGGGGGGCGCGGCGATCGCTCGCGTCGATGCGACGCACGCGAGGACCGCGGAGGATCGTTCGTCGGTCGCAGATCCCAGAAGTGCGAGCAACTGCGCGGCAACGACGGTTCCACGTCGTGCCTGGACGAATACCAAGGGCCAATAACCGGTGGCCACTGCGGACGCGAGCCGTTTTCGACCAGATGCCGGGTATATTACAAGCAACGATCGAGGAGCGCGGCTATTGGAATTCCAGCGCAGCCGAATACACGTCCGGCACGACGCGAGCAAACAGTTAGCGAAATGGAATTACGAGACGAGTATGACTACTCCAATTTCGCTGGATAAACGCTGGACTCGGATGGAGAGAGGGTGGTACCATGGAAGAATGTGCTTTCGAGTCTGATCCAAGTGGAGGGTTAGAGGTTGCAATAAGTCGTACCTGTGGACGACGATCGTTCGAGCGATAAATACGAGAGGCGATGAGAGATGGTCTACTAACGAAGGCCTCGAGATCGAACTCTCGAAGAGAATGCTCGTGAAGGGCAGTGATACGCAAAACTTTTCCATTTCGTCTGCGTTTCTGCAACTTCACCAAACAGAGAGAGAGAAAGGTAGAGTGGGAGGGGAGCTGAGAAACGGTAAACACATCGAGGAGACACGATTCGAGAAATACGGGGAAATTGAAAAATCGCGGGGCACTGGCCGGGAGGACGCGCGATCCGAGCGAGCGAGTCAGCGACCGGAGCGAATTCACCAACCGTTCAGCTTCTTTTCGAAAGCTCTTCCAATTTTCCCTGTACATATCCAGCAGCGCACGACTGGACAGAAGCTTCGAGCGAGATGGCCCGGAAATAACGCGGCCAATCACATATAAGAGTCCGTCTTCTGGCTGGAAGCAACAGAGGGAACGAAAACGAGAAGCAAAGAGAGAGAGAGAGAAGGAGAGGCAGACACGGTGGTGGCTCTCTACCAAAGCCGACTTCCTCCGGCATTACTTTCCTTCTTTCCACCGTGATTCGATCTAGACGGAGTTGACCGACAAATCGGCTTTTCCGTGCCGCAGCGGCAGACGTCCGAGAGCGCGCCAGGCCGTCTTTAAGCGCCAAACTCTCGGGCAATTACGATTGATGCGATTACCAGAGCAACGACGGAAACGTTGCTCCGCCCCTACCTCTTTCCTCCGTCCTGCCAGCGGTTCCAACAAGTCGAGCCTTAATTACATCCCCGACTGATTACCAGCAAACTCGTGCGTAACGGGCTCAAACGTATCCGACCGCAACATTTATCCAACGCGTTCGCTGGAGAACGATAACTCTGTCCGCCGTTGGGGAAGTTGTTTCTTTTTCGAGGAAGCAAACTTTCTTCGTAGAACAGTTCCGTCGACTCCTTTCATCGCGACGACAGGGACAATTTTTCCGCGAGAGTTCCGTCGGATGTGCGTTGCACAGCGATACACGGGGCTCGTTGACAAATGGTCGACGATTATTGTCGTACTCGAGTCGAAAGGCGACGCGAGACGCGTGGAATTATCGTCGCTGGTCTGACAAATTATTCGAGGATGACACGGATGTAGCGTTCGTTCGACGCTCGCGACGCTGCTCGCCTTGTCAATCGCCGCGATCGTCCGCCGCGCATAAATCTCGACGCTCACCCCTTGCGAAACCGCCCCTCGAGCCGTCGTCGTCGTTGACACGAGGTCCGTGGAAATTAAAATTCGAAGCGTCCGTCGAGCATCGATCTCGACCAGTTCTATCGCGATAATCATTGGCGTTAATCGGCAGCGTTCTCCAGCCAGAGAAAAATGGCCGCGACGAGACACGGGAGACGCGCGTGCAACGTCTGACAACGCATTAGCCCGACCGTCAGCCGCGACGCGCGTCAGGCTCTTTCCTCGCTCAGCTTTCGGCTCTACGTCCGTGTCACTGTCCTGTCAGCCAGACTCGAGGCGACATTATATTTAGAAAACCGGAGAAGGCTGTCCCTCCGGCGAACGCCTCGTCAAGCGACTGTCGATGAGTCGATGGAACCGTGAGCGGCAACCGTCCGTACCAGAAATACACGCAAGCCGCGTCCGCATCGATTCGCAGCCGCGGCTGACTGCGAGGGGCAACGATATTTAAAAGGAACGATCGACGGGAATCCATTTCGACCGCTGAATATTTTAATACTCGCCAAGTCAAAAAGTGAAACTCGTGTATCGGCACGGAAGAGGGCTGGTAATACGAATTTGACGAACGGACCGCAAGAAATGGGAGCGCGATTCGTATCGGCATCGCGAGCGGGACGATGGGGCTTCGTCCAGCTGAAACGAGGCGAGTGGAGATCAAAATTTCATGCGGAATTTTATTTTCCACCGACGGACGATGTAACTTTCGGCATCGCGCGTCGAATACGAATCGCAGGGACCTCGATTCTACGCATCGCTACGCGGTTCGATTATTCGTGGTGAGAGAAAGGGTTAGCATTTTCTGTGGATATGGATAAACGATCTTCCTGAGTCGAGATATTTATTTACGACCGCCTGGTAATATCGCGAAGCAAATGGCAGGTTGTTTTTGTTACTCGCGAGCCTCTACCGCGCTACGAGTCGCCATTACGCTGCAGCCTGATGAGATTACTCGCGAGCCTTCGAATCTTCGATTTGCCTGTTATTTACTCCCGCCAACTTTTTGACGCGAGAAAAAATAGAAAGCTTTCAGCCAAGCTCGAGTTCCGTTGATCCGGGGTGGCGTCGAGTTTACACGCGCGCAGAGACCAATTTTCGATGGTCGACGACCGCCATTTCCGGCGGACACGGCAGCCACGGTCACGAGGACGTCGTTACTCGGCTGGTAGCGACACGAGGCGCTGGATTTCGCGGTATCGTCGTTCGTGAGCCTGCGATCACCTCTTCGCGACGAGATGCTGACAGACGGACGCTACGATTCGAGAGGCACCAGGTTGAAATACCACTCGATAGTCACCCAGTGGTGAGTAAAAGAAAGAGGAGGACTCGAGGTGCCATTCTCTTCGGAGAAACCTGGCCTCGCGGTTCCCACCCGGTCAGGATTCCCGTCGTTCGATGGATTTAAGTAATCCTCGCCACCAGTCTTTGTTCCCGCTTGAAACGCGTCGAACACGAAGAGGAATATCCGGGTGATTATTCTTGGAAACGCTGGAGGGATCCAGCGTCCATCGCGATGAAAATTATTCTCGATTCTTTCTGTCAGAGAGAAAACTTGCGCGCTACGTTCGCGTCGCGAGGGATCTCGCGAAATTAACCGAGGCCAGGCGAATTTTGGGGACGAGCTGTCGCAGAGATTCGTCGCGGGGAACCGTTTACTCGAAACTGTTCGCGAGCGAAGGCGAGGATGAGATTTCTGTCGAGAATTCGCTGCGTCTCCTTGTTCCACGACGACCACGACCTCGAGGCAGCGCTAAGGGGAAATTGATTTCCCGCCCTCCGTTGTCGTCTCCCAGCGGAGAAGCGAATTCCCGCGCGCGCGGATTCGAGGATTTAGCGCGATAGTCGAGCCTACGGGTGCCGTGGAGGATATTAAGCTTTTTCTTTTACGACGCCGCGCTTCTGTTGCCGCGTCACTTTTGCCTGGCTCCCGCCTCCTTTACGACGCTGCTCGTCCTTATCGTAAATCCTTCAATCCCGCGGGAGTCAATTGACTTTCTCGCGTGTTACGAGGTGCGGAAAATCTCCTCGCTCTCCGCAGCCGTCCCCGTCGAGTCTTTAAATCCGTCGCGCTTGCTCGCTCGCGACGCGATTCCCACCGGTTCGTAGATTCGACGAATACCTCGTAAAATGGTAACTGCTAGTTGTAAACGAACGTTACGATAATTAGAAGATTTCACTGAACGCGCAGCGAGAGAATGGACGATCAATGACTCGACGATAGCAGCTATTTCTTTGGAACAAGATTACTTGTATGCAATTAACGCTATGGTTCCACGTTTCTTTACGAAATATTGATGAACAGTGCGTCTACAGCTGACACTCGATGGAAATCGCGTCCTTCCAGGTGCAATCTGACGTTTTCGCGAGCAAAGACAGTCGCGCGACTGATAACCAAAAAAACGAAAGAGAGAGAGACAGAGAGGAACGTAAGGAGAGGCGGAAAAGGGGTGGAAGAGAAACGTTGGAACGGTCTATACAGGGGGTGGCGGACGAAGGCGTATTTCCTGCGTTATAGTGGCTGTAAATTTCATATGCGCGTTCCGCTTCAGTCGGCTCGAGGCTCGCTTGCATATACATACACTCGCGTGCAATTCGACGCGGGTAACGGCCACTGGTTGGCTCGCCCGATGAAAGTCTCCTCTCCGCGAGTGCCTGAATTTAAGTAGCTCCCACGAGAGAGCGTACCAGCTCCCGAAAGAGGAGTTCACCCCTTCCAACCCTCCGGATCCCTCGTTTGGGAGAGGAAAGTTCGTATCCTTTAAGACGGCTGCCGACTAACGAACCACGTTGCGTGGGGTACGAGAAGAACCTTGGCCGCGCTTTTTTCCGCAACGATAATCGTACGTTCCTCGAAACGATTCCGCGGAATACCCTTTTAAGAAGGATCCGTAAATTGGCCGTCTTAATTGGCATTGGCAGGTGTAGGGTAACGCTAGGTTCGTTGCTAGGTTCACCCCCTCATGCAGATGTCTCGATCGTTCGTTCAGCAGGTAAAGGTCGTTCGAGGTCGAAGATCGGAGAACAGCCTGGGTTACGATTTATTTGAAGGGTTGAACGCGAGGCGTTGCGCGGCAACCCCGTCGATTCTCCTCTCCGTCGATGGAATCGCGAAGGCAATTTCGTTCTGACGGATTCCTTCGACGCGTGACGCACGGTGGGTCGTTAATTTTTAATTCGCTCGTTTTTTATTTCGACGCTACCCCTGCGCGGATTCGGCACGCGCGACGTTGTTTTAATCCCCGGAGGGTAACGGAACGAGGCATCGCGGGAGCGGTTCTGCGCCAGCGAGAACGAGGGGGCGTCCTGGGACAAAGGGGAGCACAGGGTTAGACTCATAAATTAGGGGTACGAAAATTTCGACGGGGATTGTGTTGTGTTTTTTTTTTTTTTTTTGCTTTTCTCTTTTTCTCTCGCCTGGCAGTATTCGTACCGCGGCGTCGCGTCTCTCGCGTTTCATGGACAGCGAAAAATGTCGCCCTTTGTGCTTCCGTGATTCGCTCGCGATGAACTGCCGCGTGTATTTTTTTTCTTCTTTCTTCGTCCAGCAGAGAGAAAAAACAAACGAGTCCAGTTTACGCTTCCCACATGCCCGCGCAGGGTTTTCCACGCTGCTCGCCCGATAGCCCTTCCAGCTCGCCTACAAGAACGACGCGAGTACATGGGGTGTGATTCACTGTTGCCATTGAAACCCACCACCACCCCAGAAATCGCGTCACACCGAAATGCCAAGTCAACCGGTCAAGATAATAGCGAACGCCACCTTTCTAATCGATCGTCCATGGTAGGGTCACAGCCTGCCAAGGGAAATTTCGTGAATATTTCATCGTACCGGAAACCCTCGGCTGGTGAACGTACGCGTCCACCCAGAAGCGAGATCTCGACTTTCCTTCGACGCGAACTAGCCGATCCCTTATTCACGATATCTTGGCCTGGCAGCAGGGGTGGCGTTGGGTCGCATGCAAATTTCCAAAAAAAAAAGAAGAGAGAAATGAACGTTGCACGCCCAACCAACTTCCGCAGAAAGGTATTTCCTTTCAGGCCATTTTCGAACTAGTGTTGCGGCACGGAGTTTCCGGCTCCCTAGTCCCTTTTTTTCCATTTTACCTTCTCCCGTTTCGATATCCATACGTGCAGGTACGCGCATAAAGTAGGTCACTCCCACGCCATATCATTAGGAGTTATTATGGTTTACGATAACTGGGTAGTATCGGCGTAAACCGACCAGCGGCTCGACTTGTACCGTGGAAGATCTATTCCGGATGCGGATAGGGCGCAACTAGTATCCATTATGCCGGCAGTTATTACCAGCGCGAAGTAAGTATCTTTCTCGTGACGCGAGCCGACGTCGTAACCGTACGAATCCGGTTATCCGGTTATGGCGCGTACGCGTCGTTAACAAACGGTTTTGGCTCGGCTAACCGTCACGGAACGCCGGAAACGGGCACGTGCAGGCGCGCGAAAAGTAGCTCCGCGGTGTTACTCCACTGGGGTTGTTCTACGCAGCGTAACGCCGCGATTAACGGTACGAACTGGTCCGTTTTACGCTCGACCGTTACCCGCGATCTGTGTCGTGATCAAAACTCTGATTGGTCACGGATAGCGGACGCTTTTCGTGGTTCTCCGCACCCAGTACGCGTCTGCTTGCTCTGCGGAGTTCAAAGTTCGATAACGCGTTCTCCGCGACGAGCTTCCGGAAGCAGAGAGGGTGAAAGGTAAAGTAGAGGCGTCGTCTCGCGATCGCCAGTGTCCTTGCACTTGAACGCGTATCGAAGTGGTCCCCTGCGAACCGTAACCCCTTTCGATACCCGGTTCTTACCACCACCCCTTAACGTTCTCCATTTAAGTCTCCTCGCTGAACGTTATCCCGGTTTTCCGCGAGGATAGGCAGCACGAGGCCGTAAAAACGACGAGACAGGGGAAACCGTAGCCGTTATGGACTCTGGGTAATCTGCTGCGATTACCAGAGGGGTGGTCGAGCGATGTAACGCGAGTCGCGATGCTAGTATCGGAGCTTCGACGCGGTCTACGAACGGAACTGCTCTTAATTCTCGAGTTTTTCATCGCTCACTTCCTGGCTCGCTAACCCGAAATCTATTCAAGTTTCTACGGATCCCTAAGTAGCACACGCGAGGCTGATAATTCTCGTCGAGCGGAGAACGCGGTACTGTTAAGCGCGATGCCTGCTTTGAATATCATGCATATGCACGAGAGGGGCCTGCTTCGACAGGGTCTACATGATCGCGCTATAAAAATGGTAATTCCATCCAGTGGAGGACGGTCTCAGCCGTCCACGGATACGGTCGTAATCGATTCCTTCCGTCGTTGACGCAGCTCCAGTCGAGGATCCGTGGAAGAAGTGAATGACGCCAGGTACAAGCGCGACGCCACGGTCGAGGAAGGGTTAGGGGTTGTCTGCGGGACGCTCTCTGGGAACGGTCGTAACCGCTCATCGACGCTGTCCATTACGACGGTCGTAACAGCCGAAAAGTCCCTCCTCCCTGTGGATCGACCGCTCCGTAACCCCCCCTTCCACCAAGTTTCCCGCATAAAGGAACACGTATAACCATCGCGCGGGAATTATACCCGGGTACGATCGCGCGGCGGCGATAATTCCTGTCGTCTGAGAAGTTTAATCGAAACGTACACTCGCGACGACTCTGTCTTTACGACGAGCACCAGCAAGGGGTAGTAGATCTTGCGCAGGAACGCTAAACGCGACCCGTCCTACACGCGCTGCTTTAACTGCAATTTCAGCGTTCAGCCACCCTCTTCTGGCTTCCACTCCCTTGTCTCAGCTTGCACAGGGTGGCCTCGTATATCGTGGCTTCCTTACCGCGCCCCTTTTTTTTTCTCTCTCGTTCTTTGGTTGTTCCACGGACCACGCTCGATCGGGCAATTATAAAGCGGCACGGAAATTTCTTAGTTCAGGGGGCTGTTTTCGCAATTACGTAAAACGCGGGGGTGGCGGAGGGACAGGCGCTTTCGCGGGGACCAGGCGAGGGGGCGGGGAATATCAGCGAGCGGGAAGAGGAAAGTTTTGTCTTCGAAGCTCCTTTTGTCGAAGGAATCAAGAGAGCTCGTTACCGATCCCTGCAGCGCGGAACGATGGAAGTCACTTTGCCGAGAATCGGTTCGTCTTACGGCACAGTTCGCGACAATAGGAGCGACTGTAGCCCCGGCACGAGTAAGTTTCTTCCTTGCCGCGCGACTCCTCTCGGAATAAGAGGCCACCTCTTGATTTCCCTGCCTCTTCCTCTATTTCTCTATCTCTCCCTCTCTCTCTCTCTCTCTCTCTCTCTCTCGCAGTGATTCTGTGTGTACGTTTAACTTCGTTACG
Organism: Xylocopa sonorina; assembly: GCF_050948175.1. Classification (NCBI taxonomy): domain Eukaryota; kingdom Metazoa; phylum Arthropoda; class Insecta; order Hymenoptera; family Apidae; genus Xylocopa; species Xylocopa sonorina. Next base: position 20,215,311 of record NC_135193.1, on the reverse strand, counting down.
CTGGGCACGCTCCACCCAGCTCGATTCTATCGAGCGTGCCGACCTGCCGCGCTCCGCGTAGCACGAATCCAGGAATTATTCGAACTTATTTATCCCGCTCTGTTCCGCGAGACTCGAGACAGGATCTCCTCCCATGGATTATTACGAAACTTTCGACTCGCTCCTGGCGCAGTCGAGCAACGACAGGGGAAGAAGCGTTTTAGCGTCGCGTTTTCCGAAATTCATCTGGAGAGACACACATCTGCGAGATAAACTCGAAGCTCGCCAACGCGACAAACGAAAAAAACAAAAAAAAACATTCATCCCTCTCGAAACGTAAATTTCATCGGCGCGTTTCGTCCTGGTCCAACGAGGACGCGAGCATGTACGAGGCTTCCCGTTTACGCGGGAACGAAAGTTGGTCGTCTCTCGCTGTCTGCCGCGCGATTCGTCTCCACCCTCTGGCGGTGGCCGCCTCGCGATCTATTCCTTAATGCATGCAAATGAGATGCGACGGTTGTGCTCGTCGAAATACCACCGGTCGTCCCTTGGCCTGGCAACGCGCGAGAGTGCGCGGGCGGTACCGGGACGGGACGACGGGGCGCTTGTCAGCGAGCGCAAGAGGCGGACAAACGAGGGGCGAACCGAGGGAATTTCGAGAGGAGAAAGACACCGTCGGTGGTTAACGTCCCCGTGTACGAAGCGCACGGCTCGCGAGGTAGAGGCGGACGACGTACACCAACGGAGAATGTATCACGAGGGATGTGGAGCACGGTAAATTCGCGGACCACGTCGCCTGCGTCGTTTGCGCGCACAATGCCAGGCCACCCTCCTGTTCTGACGACTGCCGGACGTGAACCGTGCGCCAGTCGAGCGTCGTCGTCCGCTCGAATTAAACTGCTACCCGGACGATTCGCAATTTATACCGATTATCCTCGAGCAACGCTTCTTTCCAGCGCCCTCGCTTCTCCCTCCAACCCTCCAATGAATTTCGCCAATTCTCGTCGATCGCCACGTTAAACTGGTTTATTTCGCTGTTGCATCTGCATGTACCTCGCGACGCAAGCTTTTTTTTTTCGACTAAGATACCTATCCACTCGATTCACCTGGAATTCTTGCCATCTTTGTTTCGCAGCGAATTTACGCGCGACCTTATCGCGTGGAGCCGGTTTCCAGGCGTCCAGCGATTGTTACCTCCGCGATCGATGCACAGCGTCCCGAGGTTTTTTAATCCGGTCAGGATTGCCGATTTGTCACGCTATCTGGCACTTTGCATCGGAATATTTCAATGCGTCCCGCGTTTCGGCCCGTACGTTTCGCCACTCGTAAATCGCCGTCGGAGCCGAGTATCGCGCTCCTATCTCGATCCCGCCTTCCCCCGTGAATGTGCCAGCAAACAATGCCGCGCGGACGCGGAAAAGGGGATACACACGGGTAGCCATCGAGTGCTCCCCGACCCAGATTATCCGCGACCAGAAGCCCAGGCTACGTGTCCGTGGAATTTTAATCGAAAATCAGCCGGGAATAACGGCCGCGATACGCGAAATATCCAGCCCTGGTTCGACGTACGAGGAATCGAACCGGCTGGATTCCCGTTTCAACGCTCTGCTCCGGCGAACAGGAATAATAAGAGAGAGAGAGAGAGAGAGAGGTAGAGAGAAAAAAAGGGGGCAATTTTTTCTTCGCCCTTTGCCAGCTAGAAATTCTCGCGGAATTAATTTTCACCACGGGGTCCGCGTAATTCCTGCACAACGGTCGGGGCAAATTAAATTTGAATTTTTTCTCAGCTCCGTTATCATGAAATGTGTCTCCCAAAAGGTGAGGCGGCCCGCGTATGAACTTTTGCGGCGGGAGTTAATCGTAACTGTTGCTTTAGCTGGCGCGGGCCGCGGGCGAAAAAAATTTACCCTGCCTACGTTTGAAGGAAAGTTTCGCGTCGCTGCGAGGAGAAACTGGCTCGCGAGCGTGTAATTAGAATTCTATTGTACGCGACTCGTTAACGCGGGCCTTGTCCCGTTCGTTTCTTCATCGAACGATCCGCGAGCGGGGGTGAGAGCGTCGTCGAGCGCGTGCCGCGACCCTCTCGCTCGCCACTCGCCCCTTCGTTCCTCCTGCGATACGTTCCACGCGGTTCGAAAAAACCGCCGCTGGTAGCTGTCGTCGTAAATCCATCCTCGTTAATTTTATTTCGCCCCGTCGTTCCGCAGGGTTGCTGGTCGAACGACAGGGATGGCTCGCGAGGACCGAGAGGAATCGTTTCTCGCGCGAACTCCGCGTAAACGCGGACGCGAGCGTGTCACGCACCACGTGTAAAACCGACCATTAACTGCGCGAGGTAAAGTTGTTACGGTTCGCCGTTTCGTTCCACCCCATATAGCGCGGGGGTTCGAGCTTTCGTCGAAAACGCCACCTGTCCCTTTACGCGAGCCACCGCGGCGCAACTCGTTCCCATGGGAACGACAATGTTTATCGCGCACCCTGTGCACGGTTCATTTTTTTTTCTCTTTCTCTTCTGTTCTTTTTTTTTTTTATTAAACCTCCCACCAACGAGCGCGCACACCTGCGAATCAACCATCTGGAGAGGGCGGAGAACCGGCGGTGAAATTACGAAGGAACAGGATCGATCGCGATGATGGCTGGCGGTGAATTTCATCGAACAAAACCGCGTGGCGAGCGCGAAATTGCTCCGCGAGTGCATTAGCGGGGAACGTATCAAAAAACGATAAACGCGTTTCTATTCCGCGGCGGGGCGTTCCATTGTTTTGCCGACCGCGCTGCGAGTATCGCGGAAATGCTCGAAAAAGGAAGAGAGCCGGGCTTCATAACGTTATTCCTGGCTTGTTTATCGACAGACGTTGCATACGGATGGTGATCGATGTGTTTTATTTCGGAAGCACGCGCGACCCTCCTCTCGTCGAGAGGAGGAACGAAAGGAAGAAAAGAAAAGGGACGAAAGAAAGAACGAACGGAGGGAAGAGAAAGGGTGTCTCGAGGGTGGGACGAGGCGAGAGGAGCGTACAGAACGGAGAGCAGAGGGTGCCAACGGGGGGGAAAAAGTTGAACGGGAACGCGGTGATGGATTGGCCGGGGCCAATCACCTCGTTTGTATCCATTTGCGCCGAATATTGTTCCTAAGATCTGTTGGCTTGCGCCCTTTTTTTCCATCCGGGAGCGCGTGTGATTCATCTTGGCCAGGAGAGGAGGCCAGAGGAGAAAAAGGGGAAACGAAGAAAATCATTATGGACCCGTTCCACGGGGCAGAACAATGAACGATGACAGCGGTAAAAGAATCTGCGACGTCACGCCGGCGTATTATCGTTTAATCACGATTAATTGCTACCATCGAGCCCCGTCCGGCGGATCGACGGTGAAATCCATCACCGTGAAACTGCCGAGCCGATCCTCGTCGTTTCGTTTAAGAAAATTAAAGGAAACGTCGATGAAAAACGCTTACGTTGCAGTTAAACGTTGTCTGTCTATGCGTACACCCACGAGCACGATGATGGACGAGGACGGGGGAAAGGTATCGATCGTGGGAACGTGTTTCGCGTCCCTGTTCGAACGACACCCCGCACCACGACTTACAAAAACCAGATACAACTCCGCTCGACCGCGAGTATAGAATTTTTCAGCCGTTTCTATCGCACAGCTCTCGCGATATGGTAATAACGGGGACATTAGCATAGTCGACAAGGTTTCGAAGTTGGACGGAAGCTTCGTGCGAGGCACGTCGAGAAGGGGGTGCGCCCTCGCGGGACCTCGAATAGGTCGAGAACGGGCTATCTAACGTCTGGGACACGGGGGTGGCGTCTGTCGAGGGTGGCAGCAGGCGAATCGAAATAACACGGTGGAACGTAGCCGGAAAGGGGTCTCGTAGTTACCGGTTAACGAGTCGACTGATTGTCTATAAAACTTACTAACAAACTCTTGGTCCCCTTCCCCGTTCCAGGGTGGAGACCGCGTCTCGTTCACTCTCGCTTTTCGTTCCGCGGATTGCTCTAACTGCCGTTCCCGGTGCGACCGTTATCGCGAGTCGAGGGAGCAAGACGTGGATGGGGGGGTTGGTGGATGGAGGGCGCGTCTTCTCCACGGACGACCCCGTCGACTCGCGGCAAATTGGAAAATATAAAATGCAAAGTCGTCCTCGATTGCGCCACCCTTCTTAAGGACGATGTCCTTCCGAGGGACCACCGACAGGGGTGAGAAGACTCTGTAGCTATCGAATTATATCGGGTGTTCGCAATCTGCGCGCGACGATTACTCGACGGTTGTTCGTCGAGTTCCGTTGTCGATACGAACGCGTTTTCGTCGGTATTTCGCGGCGCGTTTATTTGCCAGGCACCGTAAAATCCGACGTAAGGGAGGACTGCGACTGGCAGAGAGCAAACATCGACTGCCGTGGGCAAACAACCGAATCGGGAAACATTTATATCGGCGCGCGATCCGTAGGGAGGAGAAGCGGCGGAAGGGTGGTCTCTGATCTTGTGCTCGTAACGAGGGTAGACAGGGTCGCAGCGCTGCGTGGCTCCTGAAAAAGTCTAAAGCACGCGAAAATTCAGTTATTCGACGCCGACAGGACCAGCGGATGGCCAGAGACGGGCGAAAAGGGTGGTGGAGCCTGGAAGGGGATGAATACCGGGCGAAGCTGTCGTATCGTCTCTATTCTGCTTCTCTTTCGCCCTCCGCTCCTTTCCGGCGATTTCATGCAAAGCACTGCTTTCACGGTGCGGTAATTTCATTTTCCCAAACGAACTTACAACCCTCCCCTGCCCACGCGACGCAGTCTTTCGCTGTCATTTCCCTCTTTGGCGACGCTCGAGTTAAGCGAGCGCGCGCTTTCGTCTATGCGAGCCTCGACCAGCGTGCAGAGTCGTCGCGCGTGGTCCGTCCTCGACGTCGCGACGCGGCACAACATCGATCTCGCGAGACGCAAACGCGGCTCCACGTCCCACGAATAGCGTCACGATTTTCCATTTCGTTCGCTCTACGTGAGCAACGCGCGCGCGGATCGCTGAAACGCGTCCCGCTGTTTTGGATGCCTATCCTCGCCTCGAGGATTCTGCCTGCGAGCGTCGCTTCGCACGGCAGCCGTCGAAGATGGCGGCAGAAAATGACGGGTCGCCGCGCGGCGATGGAAACCTGTTCCAGCGTCGAATTACGGCGTCGAGTTAATGTAAATTCGCGTAATCGCCTGGACGCGCGTCCGGTGTTCTGTTTGCCGACGATTACCGCGTACCGATTCCGCGTATCGCGGATAATCGATTTCGCATAATTTCCCCGGGAACGGGATATAATAATTCACCCTTCGGGGCTGCGCGGTGTCTTCGTTCAATTTTACTGTTTAATTTAGTCATTATTACTTGCGCGCTATCATTATTAACGTACGCGTTACCCCGTATAATGCGAGGGAAGGCCGTATCGCGTAACGAAAAATTGAAAAATGAGAGGACTAGGGCCCATTATCGCCACGCACGGACGAGCCACCACCGTGCCACGGTGTCGTAACCCAACCCACCACCAGGGGGTAAGCGCGAGAAATTTTCTGAATATAAAGTCCACGATACACTCTCGCGAGTTGATTTATCGTCTCTCGTCGAGTTACAGTCGAATCCGTAGATTTAACGCGTGCTCCACGCGTTGTATTCGAATCGTCCCGACGCGGCTCGCGTCTCGCTCGTTCTTACGTCCCGGAGAGGAGAATCCACGACACGGTGGATCGACGCCAGGGGTGGCGTGGCCGGGAAAGCGAACCGTCGGCGCTTTTGCCGGATGCAATCGCGATGCAACACCTATCTCGTCGAACGAGCGGCAAACGAGCCACGAAGCACACAGAGTCCCTATGTCCGGGGAAATTGGTCGGTGGCGAAAGAAAGCAGCGCCGTAGCCAGCGAAAATAGGACGACGCGGGAGGGAGGGAGAGAGAGAAAAAGGAGGGAAGAGAAAAAAACGAAGAAGGGGCGAAATCTAAAGAGCTGGGCGCCTCAAAGGCCCCGGCCGTCGAGGCTTGGGGGTTGTTTTACATGGTAATTCTTTACCGCTTCGTCCGAGATAATTTCCAGCGGGTTAGCTCGAGATATCCGGCCCAGGGCTGATGCACTCGCGGCCAGACGGCTATCATGCAAAATTATGTTAACGAATAGGATTAATTATACCACGGTATCGCGTGTCTGGCCATTACCATTACTAATTGCTATCGCGAGGGTCGCATAAATGAAAGGGAGCCTTTTCCTTTGCCCTTTCAAACAGCTATATTTTACAACCGCCAGCCGCACTACCTTCGTCTCGCCCTCGCGACGAAGATCGTTTTACGGGGAGAGCGCCAGGCTCGACGTCCGTCGTCCTCGAAACCGATTCATTAAATCTGACATCCACTGATCTCTGTCTGCCCGTCTAATGAAACTTAAATCTTTCATCGAGTTACTGAAACGTGAATGCGCCACGAGATGAAGCAACGACGAGTTCATTCCTCGCGACACCGTGTAGAACCGTCGCGAATCGCGCGATGAAAGGTGCAGGCGACGCCACACAGTCCAAGTCGCACCACCAACGAAAGGGGTGCGATCCTGCGCGTTCGACGCGTCTATCGATCAGATCGACGCCACGTGACAACGATTCGAAGCCTTGAAACCAGACAGTAAATTAATTACCCGCCATCATCCGCGGCGTTTTTTCTCCAGCACATGGTTTCCTACCTTGGCTTAATACTCGTATGCGTTTGTCAGTCCGCGATCAAATTCTGAATCTGTCCGCGTGCCTCGAAGCGTACGCCAGACTCTCGTTCCTTGCGCAATTTATATTCAGAGCGTCCTCGCGAGCCTCGAAGAGCAGAGGACTTGGCGCCTCTTTGGGGCTTCGAACTTTCGCGTAAGATCTCAGACGCGAACCAAAAGAAAAAAATGCCTATCATTCACGTTGGTGCGGGGATTCTGAGCGGCCCTTTGATTCGCGGGTCGACAACAACCTTTATAAATAATTCCCCGCGCTCTATATATAAGGGAGTCTGGTCTATCGCGATCCCTCGCGGCAGTCACCCCTTGGCGCGCTCGCGCCGACAACGGTGACGCGGAAGTTTTCGAGGAGCATGACTTATGTACACGGTGATTTTCGAAGTCGACTGGCGGGGAGAAGAAGGTAGCTCTGTAAGGGCGAGCAAGCTGAACGGCGCCAAAGTTTAGACGCGGCCAGACTGCGTAAACCCACGTTTCGTCGCCCTCGATGAGAACTTGATCCGCGTTGGTTAACATCCGCGAGTATAATTACCAGACAATCCATGGTGCGACTAAATGAATAAATATTCCATCGTGGGCCAGAAGATGAGATCGAGGCAGGTTCCCACCGAATTCTTAAAACCACGCGACTCTCTACGAGGAAATAATTCGAACGATGATCGTACGCGTCGATGCCGCTTGGGGATGCCAGTCAGGCGAGCGCGCACCCCGCCTGCAGGCGACATTGATTATTCGATAAGAGGAAAAAAGGTGGCACGGTTTATGAGATAATCCTATCGAGCCTGCGGAAAGAGGACAGAGTTTGCGGCGATGGTGGAGTCTGAGAGGAACAGGGACAAGGGTTGGTACGAACAATATCATAAGCGATTCGAGGCACGCTCTCCACCCCCGTACCAGTGACTCATTCTTCGCGAGACTTTCATCCTTCGTACGACCTTTCCTAATTCCTCGAGCGCTCGTCATCGAGGACATCCGATCGAAACGACACCTCCTCCGCCTCTCCTTCGTGTCCCCCAGTAACGGCTCCGCCGAAAGCTCGCCGCTCGAAATCGATTTCGCGCCGCTTTACCGGTTTTAAAGCCACTGCTGCCGCATCCTCCGCCGCGGGTTCGAACTTTCTCGAAGGGTTCCGGATTTTATTCCGATCACCGGCCATTCCTCTTCGAGCGTTCATCCGTAATACCACGGGCTGGCGAAGCTGGAATTCGAGAGAAAAATCGCCTCGAAGAAAGAGGGGCGTACGCGCGACGGGGGTCGTAATTTTCGAGCGAGCGCGCATTTCGGACGGCCCGTCGGGGGTGGCGGCGACCCGAGCGAACGTCGCGGGTATAGAAATCAAACTGAAACAATTGATTCATAGAGACAGACGTCGTAAGAAGGTAAACATTTCGTTGAATTCCATCGGAATATTTCATGGCTTCGAAGATAATTCGAGCCAGTGAGAAACGATAGGCTTCTCCCTCTCCACCATCCCCTATCCGCAGATTTTCCAGCTTCGTCGTTCTCGCGTGGGTTTTCAAACTTTTATTCCCGTGGAACGTTTCGTTTCCCGTGAATTCCGCGAGAATTCAGGCACGTATCGTATCCCAAGCTATCGACCATCGCTATTACCAACGGTGAGAAACGCGCGAGAGGGCGATAGAGCCGAGCGTATTCTCGTCTCGCGAGCGAGAAATACGGGGCAACTTATGCGCCGTAACTCTTCATTCTCGACTGGGTGTCGTGTCTTCGATCATTGCGCGCGAATGCATAGAGAAGAGGCAGGGGCTCGTAAACGTTTTCTCTGCCCGCTTTGGGGGGAACTTTCGAGCGGACGCGTTCGAGAATCCCGTCGTCAACGTTCGAGAATAAAACGCCGGTCCATCAAGCGTGGCTGGCGCGCGTTTTCGAAATTCGAGCGTCGCCTCGAAAGGCTCTCGTCGTCTTTCTCTTTGTTTCACGGTCGACGGAGCCGAGGCTGAGGAGACGCGAGATTACGATTCGTCGTCGGTGGAATTGAGATTCTCGCGAGCGTTACGCCGCGCGGGACAAGCGTGATTCGATAAGCCAAATGAGATTTAGCAAACTACTCCGGCCGGGGACGCCGCGTATAAACGACTTTCGCGGAGTACGGTACAAAATGGTGGGTGTATTTTACGCGCGTAAACCAGGGGAGCCGCGCCGGGTGGAAAGCATCCCTTAAGAAATATCTCGTTAGTATGCCAGAGGGACTGTGATATCAACGTTCTTAAATATTTGTCGCGAGCAATTTTCATAAAACACGGTGTCGCGTGCTGGGACGAGCGACGCCAAACATTGAATCAGCTGATAAGATCAGAAACGAATTTCCTCGAGAATTAAAGGATCGCCTCACCCATCGTCCCGTCTGACGATCCCACATAGCACAAATTCATCGAACACCCTTGCAACCCTCGCGTACCTTCCTCCTGGAAATTCGACAAGCAAACAGAAACTTCTACGACCCAGCAGTGCTGAACGAAATACCAGACAAATCTCCAACAGAACAGAAAAGCTAACGGCGTTAAAACGTTCCACCTGATTTCCAAGATCTCGCTAGGGGAAAAGTGGAAACGGTCTAAGGGCTAGCGAGCACTTTCAGCGCGTCGAAAAAAAAAAAGAAGAAGCGAAAGCTGGACGAGGGTGGCGCGGCGTACGCGCGGAGCATCTCCTCGGGATACGAGCGCAGCGAAGCGTGAAGCTTCAAACTTCCACGAGGCATTCGATTGTAGGTAAGAAGATGCAAGGAGGGTGAAGGGAAAAGGGCGATAATAGCATCGGAAAAGGTTTTGAACGGCGCGAGGGGGAAGGGTGCGAACGACCAACATGCATGAGCGAGCGAAGAATCGTGAAAGAGCGCTGGCACGGGAGGGTTCGAATCGGTCGCAGTGCCTGGACGCGCTATCTATCCAGGATACGGCAGTCAATCGATATTCTAGCCGTCGTCGGTCCGTACGTTCCGCTGGAGATGAAGTAGGTACACGTAGGTATGCCATCTCAGTGGCCACCGTCTCCATTTTCCACCCCCTTTCGCCCAGTCCCCAGCCCTGTCCGACTCGCGCCAGCTGTCTTCACGGTGTCTGGACATGTTCTATGTCCCTCGCGCGTAATATCGGCTCGAAACTCGATAAGAACAGAGCTGAGATATTTTTCACCCCGCGACGGGACAGCTCCGTCCTGGCGAAATTAAACATTTCTTCGTCGAGGCCAGAGATCACTGCACGGTGCAGAAAAGCTCGAGGAGATTGAAATCCGATAAAGGGGGCACGGTTGTATCGATGATCTTTATCAATTTATTCCTTATCGTACGTACTCAGCAATACAGCCAGCTAGAGGATGTACAACGGATAGCCAACAGGTTGGTTAGAGTTTGACGTTTATTCGTGAACACGTGTATAAACTTCGTGACACGTTATCGCGTTATTAGTGTCTCATCAGGGTTTCTAAATGAGTCCGCAGGAGGTACCATTTGCAAGTAGCAATCGCACAGGGCGAGCTTAAAAAAATCTGCGAAATTTTCCTCGACGTGCTCTCCGCGTGCTCGCGTCTCTCAGAAATTATTAAGACCGTCCCAAGGCGGAAGAATTTTTTAATTTCGATATCGGCTTTCCTTCTCAGACCGCGCTCGCAACGCGAAGTCCCCCTTTCCTCTAGCAAGCCTCTGGCTTACGAAGAACCAGGATCGCGGTGAATCGTTTCGTGCTCTCCGCGTAAAGTCTCGTCGCTTTGATGGCGGGCAGAGAGAGAGGGTCGTTCGCCTAGGGGAACAGTCCTAAAGATCACGGTTTACGTCGTCGCGATTACGAGAAGCTCGCTGTTCCCTTCCTCCGGGCTGGTCCGCAGGGTGGCCACCGACGAGTCGAGAACTCGAGGATCGCCTTAAACATCGAAGCGTATCGCGGGCATAATCCGAGAAGACAAAAGGATCGAGCATTCGTACTCCCGCGAGAGATCGGGTAGCGCGTAAGAAGGACGAGGCAGGGGCGAGCGAGAGGGAGGAGAAAAACGCGGGGGAAAGAAGCAAGGTGGTTCGAGTTATTCGGCGAAGCGGGGAGTAAGATAGGGGAGAGCCTCTCCCGTGGGTCGTCGACGAAGTGGGAGTACTCATAAAACCTGGAAGCATGTGATTTCCCCCAGGAGGGGCAGAGGTGGAATGCCGTCTTGTTCTTTCCACCCTTATTCTTCTCCCCCCGTTTCATCCTCGCCCGCGTCATCCTTCCGGCCGCTTCCTTGGCACACACGCGGCTCAATTCACGGTTTCCAGTATCTCGAATAAGCAGACCGACCTGGGACAAAAACGCGTACCCGTCCCCTCGCCTTTCGTTCCTTGTATTTGCTCGCGGGGCGCGTCCCAGTCTGCCGCGTCTCTCGCGCCCAGGCGCGAGAGACGCCTCTCTCATTTGGCCTTCTTGTCTGTTCCCGCGTCCCACCGCGACGCGGAACAAGATTGAGGAATTTAAATATTTTTCGAGCGCCAAGAAACGAACGTTCGCCCCTGCTGATTCTCCTTTAACGGCGCCCTTAAGATATTCGCCGTCGAATAACCTTCTATTCAGTTCGAGGGGGGTGGAATGAATTTCATTTCAGGTTGCCGTAGTCTCGATCCTATCTTCAGTAAAGCGACGCGGAATTATTTGGTGACAAGCGAACGAATCAGCGTAGCGAGTCGCGCGTAATCGAGTACGCCTTCGCGTCGATGTACCATCTCACGGTTTTTGCAAGTCCTTCAACCCTTTGCGGTGACCGCGCGGTTATAAAACGCGGTACTTTCGCGCGGCCAGGTAACGATCCAATTTTTTCGATCGGCAAATCTTGGGAATTTGGGTTAAAGGTTCTCGGTGGAATAAAAGTGTTTGACGACGGACAGGTTCGAAAGGGGCGAGGGCGGTCGCTCGTTCGCGAACCACCCCTCGATGCTGATAAAATCCGCGCGCGCCTAATGGCACCACCGTTTTACGGGCCTCTTCCTGGATTTAGTTGTTGCGGCGAATTTGTCGCCGCACGATCGACCGCCACGCGAAAATAATAGTCCGCGAGGGATTGCATGAAATTTCAAGCGACGCGTCGCTCCGTGCGCGCGTAAACTCTCGCGTCGATGGTCCACGCGCCGCTCGATACCGCCTTCGATTTAATTTCACCCTCGTGTCGCGCCTCGACGCGCGAACGAATTAATAGCAGACGCGAGTCGCGGGCGCGTTTGAACGCCGCGCGACAATTCGTTCGTCTGCTCGACGGCTGGGGGGACCAAAAAAAAAAAAAAAAAAAAGAAAGGTAACCTGGGAAAAGCGGAGGAAGGGGTGAACGAAGAAAGAGGCGAAAAAGAAACGAAGCAACCCGCCAGGTAGACGTCGCACGGATCGTGACTGTTGAACGAATAAAAAGACAGGGGGAGAGGAGGGAAAAAGGAGGAATCCATGGCAGGGGGTAAGCCAGAGCGTGGCGCAACGATTCAAAACCGTGAAATGCTCGCGGGAATCTGAAACGCCGCGATGTTTGCAATTAAAGCCGATTAAGCGCCCCCTCTTTTCTACTCAATTCCCCGAGTAGTCTCCCCTTAAAAGGCGGGAGGTTTCGCGCGGTATCCACCTGCCTCGCCGCCCCTTTCAGGCCGACGGACCGACGTGTATTTCGAAATGGATGCAAATTTACTGTTGCGTACTTCTTGCTCTCCCGAGGGCGAAAGCTTCACGCTTTAACGATCCTTCTACCAGCCCCGCGCACCTGCGGAACGCATTAATTGTCCGTTGGTTTCGAGTCCGCGAGATTTTCGTCTCGTATTTAATGTAAATCGGATTTCCTACTAACCGCCGCAAATTACTCTCCTCGACCCGGTCCCACCCCGTTCCTCTTTCTCCCGCGAACGTGCTCGAGCTAAAACGTTTATCTTTATGTAAATATTCGACCCTCTCTGGCCACCTCTTCCGCCCTTGTTTCGCGAGTGCGAGCGTGAAACGTTGAACACGTCCCCGCGGCGAGGTTCGCTCGACGAGACACGCTTACAGCGCGGAGGGAACGACTGCTCGTCATTTCGAGAATTTAAAACCCCTCGATATCGCGATAACGCGATGCCAGATAATGCTTGGGGTAAAAAGCTGGCAAGGTTTGCAACTTTTCTCTGCGATATCCACGGTGAGCTAGTATCCGTTTCAACGTCGTATCAATGAAATGCTGGAAAGTTCGCACGCACATGGACACGAACGTGGATGAGTGTCATCTGTTTCGCGTGTACGCAAGAACAGTCGCTGCGAAAGTAAGAAGTAAAAAGCGTGTTCGAGGCGTTTCCTCAGCTTCTCTCGCGTTCATCCTATTCGCGAATCTCTGTTCAGAGCGACGCTTCTCGCCTTACGAAACCCAGAGTACCAGCTCGCGAAATAATCATCAGTTTTCGAACAGAGCGATCGGTTTCACGCGTCCCTCAAAACTGTACCGCGATAGCTCGCGTTTCACAGACGTATCCCGCCTTTGGTTTCCTCTGAAAAATCGTCTGAAAGGGAAATAGAAGCCAGCTCGAGGCCCGCGGAGCGGCCATCAAAGCCAGCGCCGGGTAAATACTCGGAAATATCGCCGCCCCGTCGCGTATCGATAAAAGTTTCCATAGTAATCGTGGTTGACTCGATTCCGCGCAACTTCCCACAGTTCCGCGACACTTCCTTGACCCGATCTACAATTTATCGCCACCGTAATACAGTCGCGCGTGCACTTAGCAAGTTTGCAGACAGGATTTGCATACATCGGCGACGATAGAGGCGCGGCGGAACGCAGAGGAGGAGCCCCGGGAATGGCGGCGATGCATCACGTGCGCCACCAAGAAACGTCCCGTTCCAGCGTACGTGTACACGTGCGGAACACTGGTTCTTCCCTCGCTTCTTCGACTCGCCGATGGCCGACGGAAACGACTGACCGTACGCGAGAAAACAGACGGGGAAAACGAAGAGGGCCAGCGAGCAAATAAACGACGCTCGCAGCAGGGGGATGCGTCGTGCTCGCATATTGTCGCCGCATGCACCAGTCGAGATGTCTCGATGCCAGCTTCGACTGTACGAAAGAACGTTTCTGCGTGGAAAATCGTTCGAACTTCAAATTTGTCAGTCATTCGAAAAGCGTTCTGTCGATCTGGACCTGTTACGTTGCTCGATTTCAATCTTCGCGATCAGATTGCTACATCTACATAGCGTGATTCTCTGATATTTGATGATTTGGGCGTCTTCAGTAAATAATGGACGATACAATTTGACGAATTTAATAATGATGATTTTTAGTAACGTTTGAGAATCTGGCAGCAGCCACTCTCGACTCATTGGAAATATTTAGTACGATTAACGTCGAACAGCCAGGCGTTACTTTCGCGAGGAATCGCCCCTCGAATCGAGAGGACCTCTCGGGAAGACCGCTCAAGAGCCACGGCGCACCTTTGTGCAGGCCACTCCAGCAACTTGATTCCTCCTGCTGTAACTTCCTCGAGAATCTCGCGCCACCTTCGTCGGCACGCGAACCCACCCCCAAAATTCCGGAATTCACCCTTCCGCCCAGCTGGCTCTCGTCGAACTTTCGGCTCCTCGAATTGTTAAGAAACTGTTTCCCATTTCCCTACACGGTAGCAGGATCGTTGCACCGTGCGTCGAGCTTCAAATTTCGATCCCCGTCCCTTCAGCGTACCTTCAGACACCCCTCGAACGATACTCGGTTCTCGAGTCTCCCAAAATCGAGCGCCAAATATTATGAACGAGCGGATCCAACGACATTTCCACGCGCGTCGCTTCAGCCGAGCACGGTTACGCGTTACCAGAGTATCCGTGGTAGGTTTGTGTCACAGCCAAGGGCCACGATGGCGGCGTGTGTGCACGTTTGCACGCTCGACGATGTGGCAAGTCTCGACGCGAGATGCACCGGCCGTGAGACGCCCCGTGGAGACGTGTACGCGACGAGAGCGAGCACACACGACGACACAGGAGGAAGAGGCGCACGGGCCATTTCCCAGGAAGCCGTGCTCCGGTTACGGAGTCTGTCGAGTCCCGTGCGTCAGCGTTTCAACCCTCTCCGCGTCGCGTCGTTGCTCGGTTCTTCTGATTCCACGGAGCGCCAGCAGACGAACACTCGATACTGCCTCGACTGTGTTTTTCCGGCTCGCGTGACGACGGATAACGTCGCGCTTAATGCCTCGATCCTCGTTGTGCCGTTTAACCAATGTCAACGACGATCAATCGTCACTTTGACGAAGCTACGAGGAGGTCGAGTTACGCGCGGATGATACTTATATCAGCTGGATGAGCGCGGTTAGACGTGCGCGTCGATGGAAGATCGTTTCCCTAAATTCGCGGGGGGTTAATGGCGGCGTAACAGTTTTACGATCCCTTGGTGGGATTCAGGAGGCTCGATTAAAACGCGATATCGCGTGAAGCTCGTGAAAATACAGCTGGAAACGCAATAAAAAAGTTTACGCCCGTCGGATGTTGGCTTTTCGTAAACGAATGATCAATCGAGTCCGATATGAAGTTGGTTCCCTCGGTCGCGAGATCATAAGATATCCAGAATCGAGGCTTTTACGGGTTCTCTTCGAACGAGGAAAGTTCGCCTCGCTTTAATATCAAGGAGAGAGATCAGATAATTCAGCATCCGCGCGTGTGCACGCATTTAAATAACAACGGGACCGTTAAAGGTAAAAGAAGTCCAACAATATCTGGGAGAAGAAGCTATAAATTCTCGCGGCGCTCGTAAATAGGTAACCGGTCGCTCGATGCCCGCAAAGAGTTCCCTCGCGAGACTCGGAACCGGGAAAAAGTAAGTTGCGAGTCAAAGAAATTCATATATAACCGATTTAATTGGCATGAACCGCCGTGTCCCACCGCTTAGCGCATACTTGGACATTTTACGTGGACGTGGACCGAAGTTGGCTCGTTCTTTATACGCGCAAAACGTCTGGCTCTGTACAATTATAGGCGAATGCGTTCGCGTGTGTTTGCGCGCAAAGACGAGAGTAAATATCGCGTGTGCGCGCGTACACTCGCACTGCGAAGCGTACGCTCGTGGTCCTCAGCGATACTCCTCCGCGAGCATCGCAGATATAAACCATCGATTTCATCGACTCCCGCTTCGTCCGCCCACTGATACCCGGACGGTGTAAATTAAATCTGTATATAACGAACGGGTAAGATCGACGGTTACGATTCAACGTCGCGATTAATTCGACGCTCCTTGAATTCATCCGCCGATTAATATCGCGGGGTTATCTTCCCTGGCGGTGGGGTTTTATTGGCGGAGTACCAGGCGCTGGTTACCCGTGGAACTGTACAGGCGGAGGACATAAATGTCGATGACTGGCCGGATATCCCGTTAATAACGATAGTCACCGGCAGCAATGAAACGACCGTAATAATTGCAGCCACTCCATTAAGGCGGTTTGAGCGAATGGTTTCGATTCTGGCGTTAACGGCTTGACGGTGGCGATTGATTCGATTTTTAGTGTCGCACGGATAGAGGGATCGACGCTTGAAATTTGTCCGGTACGGGGAACGATCGTTCGAGCGACTGGAGCGAGCGTTCGTGGAGCCAGAGCCACTGGCTCTGATGCGAGAAAGGTAAATTCCATAATGTGCAAGTTAAACGAATCGTGAAGAGCCGATCGATCTCGTCGATCGACGTGCAATCAGTCGCGTCGTGGAATAATCTGGCCTGGCCCGGACCTTCGACCCCTGCCATCTCGTATCAGCGAGCTCGTAATACGGCTCACGAAGTAAAACAAGCGGGTTCTAATGCTCGAACGGGATCGAAACGGCGGTCGAGAGAGAGCCGACTATTATGCGCCGCCACGATTTACAAGCCAGAGGTATACGCCTGGGCTCTCGAGAGAGGAGAGAGACCCCTTTGAATTCCACGTTCCGGAGTCTTTAAGTCTCTTTCAGCGGGAACGAGCGGGTAGTCGAGGCGCACGGGGACGGCGGAGGCGTAGGATCGAGGATCGAGTTCGCGCGGGGCCGAATAAAAGTGGCGGCTAGCTCGATTTAAGCCGACACCGTGAAGCACCATCGAGAGGGAGAAAGAAGGCGAACGGCAAAAGGGTGGAGAGCTCGAGAGGGCATCCGTTCGAGGCTCTCCGCTCGATGAATTCTGACGTCTCCGATACAACGCGCGACTCGTTGCGTCTCGCGAAACTTTTACGCGCACGCGAAAATGGACCAGCCCTGTAGCGAGAAGTGCTCGCGCGGGGCTTGGTAGAACAGAGAAGGGGAACAAAGAAAAAAAGAAAAAAAAAAGGAAGCGGGCAGCGCATGTTAATTCGAGCAGGCTGCCACGCGAAAGGGCAGACGGTCCCTCTCCGTTGGCCGCGTAGAATGCGAGGCGAATGTAAAACGGCGCAAAAAAGTCGAACGTAGGAGGAGAACGCGACGGGGGAGTCTATAAAGACGTTCGTCCAGGACCACTTGACTTCAGACAGCCCGGAACACCGGAACTCCGATTCCCAATCGTAAAAGCGGAGGATGCGAGGGCTAACCCATTCGAAGGGGAATCTATTCCGAGCCTACCCGGGCGAAAGAAGTGGGTATACACTGGCAGGGGCGAACAGGAGCCGAGCAGAAGCCGTGGCAGTCGCGCCAGATGCCAAATTTTACGAGTTCTACACGGTTCCGTCTCTCGACGAAGCTACTACGATCCCTATCCTCTCTGGTCTCTTCTGCTACCCTTCCTTTTCACCCCCCAGCCCAGCTTCTTCTATTTTCCGCGGTCGAGCGGAGCTTCAATCATAAATCCTGACGTAGTCTGGACCTGTACGCCGCTAATCCCGATGCGTGCGATGCCAGGATGCCGGAAGGGCAGAGAGGGCGAGGAGCCTGACTCTTGGCATAGAGTCAAAAGCTACCCCCCTCGCATCCCCCTGTTGCAATTCACGACACACCACACCAGCGTCGAGTTCTCTCTTTCTCTCTCTCTCTCTCTCTCTCTCTCTCTCTCGACTACCCCCTTTTCGAGCTAGACGGCACGAGGACTCGGGTTCGCGCGCCAGGAAATCCTCGTCCCAGGAGCACCAGGGGTCATCTTTCACCAGGATTTATCACCAGTGCCGCGACACCTAGCCGAAACTCCTATTCTCTTCCGTAGCTTGGCCCTCCCGAAAAATTTGTAAACCATCGGGGGACGGCTGGGCCGCGTTCATTGTTCCGTTGCTCTGAAAACAGACCGCTGGGGGCTCGTCTCCGCTCCCGGGAAATCGAATATCATCTCGAGGCGTCCACGGAAGCGACGTCGCGCGTAATGCACGCCATCTGTCCCTAATATCCACCCTGTTAATATTTCACGCGGTTTCGCGGGATGTTGTTGGAATCTCGAGTGATAGTTTTTCTCGAGACGCCACGTTTGTTGGTGGATTTCTCAAGAACTCTTTCGAGCACTTCGTCACAGGGGTTCGCGTGACGTACGCGGGGGTAGGTTAAAGATCTCGCGCGCGCTGCGAGCGTCCATCGCGTGAACCGACGTCCGTGAGAAAGGCTGGCACGTGTACGCTGTCAAACGCAGAGAATCGAGAGCAGTAATCGGTAGCCAGCCACGTGTGGTACGTGCACGTGACACGGTACAACGACACGGGGCGCGATGTGCCTGGTAACCGAGCTGCTTCTGTGTCGCTGCTGCGCGAGGGGTGTCCGCGCGATCCGCGCCACGACCGCGGCGACCGCAACCGCCGATCGAAAGTCGGGAGGGCAACGGTGATTCTGAATTAATTTTGCGGAAGAAGCCACCGCTTGTCGATCATCCCCCGATTGCCTGGTAACCAGGGGCTGGTTTCGTTACGTCTGTCAGTCTTCCGTCAATTGCACGAAACGATCTCGTTCCCTACTATCGCGAAGCTTTCTGTGGAAATTAACGAATCGATTGGCGAAGCTCGTGGTAGAAACGAGCACGCTTGTTGTACGGTTAAATCACGTAATTAAATTAACGGGTGGATTTTAATTTTCGTTTCTCGAGCGGCGAGTTCCGATCGGAACGAGTTCAGCTGAATTGGGTAGAGCGACCTAATCCGGATGGCTGATCGCGTTCCCATTCGGTGGCCCCGGACGGGGCTCGCGTGTATTTTAATCGACGGAAATCGTTGCAGGTCGAAGGGGAAATCGAAAAGCACCGCGCGAATGGAAACGATAGCCGCGAGAACATTTCGTTTTCCATCGCATTGGCTCGACGGTTTCAAGAGAGCGTATCGACGATCGTGAGGGCGCCAACGCGCACAGGACCCGCGGATATTAATAATCGCGGTAATGAGAATTTACGAATAACAATCAAGCGGATGTAACGGCGATAGCGATGACGACGACGACTCAGCCGGATAATAAATAACCAGGGCGAAATAATCTCGTCGATCGATGCGCGCGATTAAAACACGACTGCCGCTGTAACGTCGCTCGTATGCACGAAACTCGTCGAAAACCTGGCCCGCGCTAACGATTCTCCGTCGAATTCCTAACGAAGTAAATTTTCGCCGGCCAACACCGTCCAAGCAACCACGACAAGTACTTGTCCCGAGTCTCGCGAAACTTTAGCGGCAGCTAACACGAAAGTCGACCCGCCGCGCGCGGTTCACGGCGCTGAATTATCGATATAAGTTTAACTCTCGCGGCTAAAGGCGTCGAGTTCCTGGTGGATGCCAGCGGCACCCCAAGCTCGAAGGTAGCTATGGGCGCACTGGCTCGTTTGGGAGAGGGGGAGGCGTTACATCGATCGTGCAAGGCAATCGGTCCGCTGACACACCTGACAGGTAATACCGGCTGGCGAAACTTATTGCTAAGTCCGATCGAATTGTAAATCGAGTCTCGTGCCGAGAGAAACGTCTCCATTAGATCGGCTGGTGGCAGCGTCGCGTTCGAGGACATCGAACGTCTACGAGAGACGCCACGGACCCGCGTGCACGCCGCGGCTCAACCCAATCCGCATTCGTGATCGAATCAAAACGCCATTCGTGGCGCTCGACTCGGCACGTACGCGAGGCCACCGCGATTTATACACCAAATGGGGTGAGGGGATGCTTTCGTTCATTTTTTTTTTTTTTTTTCCATTCCACTGGCCCACGCGGCGCGTCTCGACCATTTGATGCGTATTAAACTGTCGTCCGACGAGGGTCGCGGTTCGATTGGCCCCTGCGTTGCTAAACGAGCTGGAACGAATTTCGCGGTGAACCCATCTTTCGCTCGGGACCATGGGAAGGAATATAAAACAGCCCCGTGGCGGTTATTACTGTTTCGAGGCACGCTCTTAAAAAAAAAAGAAAAAAATCGCCTCTCGCTTCGCGTCGACCGATGGAAATGGCGGTTGGGATCGAGCGAGACTCGTAATAACTGACGAACGGCCGCGACGCTGTTACCGCAACTCCTAATAATTTGCGCGAAGATCGCGTCAAGTTAGCGTCGACTTTGGCGACGTGCGCGCGGGTAAGTTCGCTGGCAGCCACGGACCGCAACGCTCCGCGCGATGTTTCGCGGAAACTTGCCGGCCGAAATCCCGCGGGATCGGGCGCCGTTATTGTAATCGTTGCCTCGCGCAAATTAACGCAACTCGCGCGCAAGTTCGACGTAATCTAAACTTCGCCGACAACCTACTTCCACGTTAATCCAGCCGTGCGAGTGCCGTGCCGCGCGTCATTGGCCGCGCGTTGCGTGCCTCGACCCGCACGCTGGGCCAAAACGGATTTCGGCTAACGGACGACCCTCGCGAACCGACCAGACGGAACACGGCTCGTATAATCGAATCGATCGCAGGGGTAGCTGCAGCCGTGGATTTCGACGCGCCAACTAATAATAATTCGGTATAATTTCGATTATCGATAACCAGCATAATACGCGTACCCTTCCGATTTCTGTTTTCCATAAAGCCACCGTCGAGTTTCAATCTACCCACGCCCTGACCTGTCCCTGCCACCGCGTCTAGCCCTGTATGTTCCTATCGACATCGACAAACGAGCTCGTTCTTCATTCTCAACACCCTCTCATTAATCCCCTTTCTCAGTCGCGACCCTCAATTTTCCTATTATAGACATTGGCGAATATTTCCTGTTCCACCCTGTTTTATTCGTCCCTCCACGCGTTTTCCCTAACGATCGCGTGGCACCTCGCGCGAAACGAAACACACTCGGCAGTCACACGTCGCCGTGAATCGTTGGTAAACGGAAAGTGGCATCCCATGATCCACTTAGCCATCGATTAAATTGGCGAACTTTCGAGCCAAGTATCGACGCGGTCCCAGGCGCAGCTCCGCCAGCGATTAAGCCGCGCAAATCGGTAGCGGTCGCTCTAAGCGAGTTACCTGGCCGTGATTCGGTTAACGCGAGTTAAGGTCGACCAAAGAAAACCCCGTTTGACCCGTGGAAAGTACGGAACAGCGTCAGGAAGACGAAGGACACGGGACGGTCGTGGGAAAGGGGAAACGCTTCATGGTTCGGGAACACGAGGCTTCTCAAACACGCTCAGAATTCTGCGGGACCTAACGGCTCCCGGTTGTCTGAACGTTGATGTACCTGACGTACAACTCGTCGCGCGGACTGACTGCCCAGTGTCCCAAAGGGTACGCGCGGCTGCATACGGTGTGTGCGGCTTCTAACTCTGTTTCGCACGGCACGGCGTTTCGTAACTCGGCAAACACTGCCCGTCTGATTATCCACGAGTTAAGTGCATTAACCGTCGAAACAAGGTTGGTCAGGCCAGAGGTCGAGAACAGCTGTGCGCGTGCGTGCGCTACGAGAAAGTAAAACTGTCGTTGGCGTGAACAAGAAGGACTCTTCGCGTCGTCGCGTTCGCGCTTGAAAGATTCTCGTTTCCATTCGAACGCCTCCGTGAAGAGGGTTCATTTTTCTCGAATAATAATTGTCTTTCTAATTAAGCTGGGAGGGAGACACGCGACGAATTCCTCGTCGATTACGATATCCGCGAAGTGGCTATCGCAGGTTTATTCAACGACGGAATCGACGGAGAGAGAGACGCGGTTTCGATGCCACGGAGCGCGAGCGGACAGGCTACGTACCGCCCTTAATTAACGGAAACAGCCGCGCAGAATAACTGAAGAACGAAGTGGAACGTTCGAGATTGTTGAAGCTGCTCCTCGTCATTCCTGGCGAACGCTCGCTCCGTTGTTTGCACGACAGAGGGGCGCACGCGAGCGGGTTCGAGGATTCGGTAACGAGTTAAATACGCTCCGGTTATGTTGCCGATAATCGACCAACAAGATGCTCTCCACCGCGTTCGAGCCCTCGCGTTTCCACAGAGCCTGTTGAGTTCCAGCCGAAGGGAATGGAACGCGTACATTGTACATCGATTCTCGCAGGCTTGTCCGTAACTCAGCCACGATTTCTAGCCGCCGCGCACTCTCGATCCTCCAACTTCCATCGACGCCCCCAACCCCTCTGGCTCTCGTTCACCGCCAGCATCGAACTCCATCTCCGCCTCGTCCTCCGCCTCTTCGGGAGGAATGCATAATTTAAATGTCCCGCGTCCTAGTTTTCCCTCCTCCCTTTCGAGAGAATCGCTGATTGCTATGCTGGCCCCTTCCTCGTGAATTACAGACAGCCCTTAGTATTCATACTTTACAGCTGGCAGCGAGGCGTCGCGTCCCTCGCGTTCACTTCGCGAGAACTTTAAAAAGCATCGCGAGCGAACTGCGCATTGTCCGGTCGAGATACACCGGCGTTTCGCGAAGGAATTAAAACTATCGCCGGATAAAGCTGCAATTTATTTCACGGCGCAGTATCCCGAGGCGCCCCCGCGTGCCCTTCTTCACCCTCGCGACTTAAAACCCGGCGCGGCGGCGTCTTCCCGCTGATGAGATGCACGACGCGCAATTAAGTCGAAGAGGAATTCCCCGACGCGCGTCCCACCTAGAATTAACGGGAGCACGGTTTTCTTTGCCTGTAAATACTGTTCGCGAAGCTCGAAAGCCGCTTCCACTCGACACGCCGTCTCTCGTAACACCCCCCTCGATCGAAGTAACGATCTTCCCCTTTGAATTGGCTCGTCGACGTGTTCCTCTACCGGCGAACGCAGTCGCATAACAGCGAATTCATGGTTAAACGACTCGATTTAACGAACGAAACCAGGTGATCGCTCGATAAGCGAAACGGTGTTAACGATCGATCGAAGTGTCTCATTTTTTTTTTCTTTCGAACCGCGTCGCTTCTGGCGACACCGCGGGAAAGGTTATCGATCCCTCTAATGCGTTTCCATCGATTCAGGGGCGTAGTAAAAATGTAACGGGACCCGCGGACAACAATAGTTATCGGCGATGAATCGTTCTGAGGACACCTTGCGCACATGGGCCCCAGGAGGACAGCTTGGATTCTCCCTGGAAGTACGGTCAACCATAAAGTCAGTTAGGTAAGCCGCGCCTTTGACAATGGGAAGCCACGCGCCATATGCGGCCCCACATGCTGCGCGTGTCGCCATTCTCGGTTGCACTTCCAGCCCCGCACCGGCTCACCCCACGCCCAAGTTGGGTTACGCTCCTCGAGGGTGTCTGCCGCTCTCTTTCCTTCCTTTTTTTTCGTATCATCGACTGGCAAGGGTGGCGGTGCGCGTATAACGAAGACCGTGCCAGTAGGTCACGTCGTTCGCCACGTGATTCATGACTTATCGCCAACGATCAACGATTACGTGCCCCGAAATCGGATGCAAGGCTTTCTGCCCCGTTCAAAGGAGCAACTCTTTCATCGTCGCGAGCGTGTGCTCTGTGCATCCGCGTAACTCTTCGATACCATTCGGCACGCTAATCGTTCGGAAATCTTTTCCAGTGGAACAAGCGATCTCGATACGTCTCGATAACGGGGAGCATTGTGTTCGCACCATTCGACGCGACAGGGTGGGCGACGTTCGCAACGCATCGACGAGCTCAGCAACAGCCTCGTTTTTCGTGGCCACCTTATCGAGCAACCGCAGCGACGCATATTCATAAAGGCTGTCTCGAACGCTTTGGGCGCGGGTCGGCGAATTTATGAACGGAAGGTCTCTCCGGTTAGAGATCGGTCGCTTAGATCGTGGTATCGGTCAAGGTACGGCCGAGCGACCCTCTTGGACGAGTCTAAAATATCGCGCGGAGGCATAAGGGTCGCCGGATCGGGTGACACGGGGGCATGAATCTCTGTCGCGGGGTCGAGATCGTAGCCGAACGAAGCTAAACCCTGCGATGTATTCATGGGCATAGAGGAGAGCGTATTAGATACGGGCGTACGGCGAAGTACCCGCGACTACACGACACACCGTCAGAGGGAGAGGGCTCGAAAGTTCGAGGGGTGGGTGTCGCTGTTGTGTCGCAGCCTCTATGCGGAACGGTATCTCCCGCGTATGATAAATCTCCCGTCGCGGTTCGAGCCTCTATCGTATCGCCGTAGCTATTTTAATATTTTAAAGTTCTACCCTAAATGCGCAGTATATCAAAACTTCGACCATAAATTACCGCCTCGTCTCCCGCCCCGCCGTCTGTCCCGTTGCACCAGCACCCCGTCCGTACCTCCGCTTCTCTTCTATTCTCTTCTATTCCGTTCAACCCCCTCGCGCGTGCACGCGTTCCGCGTTCGCCCTTTCGGTTTACGCTGCGGGAAATTAACGGCCAATGGCGTCGAGCCATCGGTGAAAATATTATCCGCGTGATACGGAAACGCGTACCGCCGCTAGCGAGCTCCATTGTCGCGCCCCGCCATCGCGAGCTTCTCAATTAAAATGCGAGAGGATCGCCGCGCCCTGTTCCATGTCCGCGATCGAACGCGACGATTCCATTGAGAACCGTGCTCGAGGATGGCCGGTTTTCTATGGCCGATCGAGAACGCCACGTGTTCGTCGCGCAACGAGGTCAATTTTCGACCCTACCTCGCGCGCTCTCTTTCAATGGTTCTTATTCGCGTTTAACGTTCACAACTAACGCCCCGCTGGTGCACGCCGCGCCACCGCGATTGTTACCGCCGATTTATTATCCGCTTCGCCCCGTTTCGCGTGCTGCATTGCGTAATGCTACGCGGACGGTACGTTGAAACAGGTGGAAAGAGTGGCGTGCAGCGGAATGTTAATTGGAGGAACTAACTTTAATTGCACGCGCGCGTTGGAATCCGAGGTGAAGTTGCACGGGAGCGTGACCGAGCCAATCTTTCGGTAGCGTTTCACTAATCACTGTCGAGTGTCTTAATAATTAGCCGGCTGGAGGAGCGTCCGCGGAGAAATTGGTGTACACCAGCGGCTCTGCTCGTTGCGAGCGGGTAATTTCGGGGGTGGATAGAACGTGTAAGAAGCGGGGGTCGAAAAATTGTCTGGTTGTTGGAGCAATCGCGAACCACCGGCCCGGTTTTACGAGCGTCGAAATTAAGGGAGCCCAGGGCTGCTTTCGTGCATACGAAATCACTTATCGTTAAGCACCGGCATGAAAAGAGGCGAAAGGGGTAGGGCGAGCCACGAAGGACGGCTGGGGGTCGGAGAAATGGAAGTCGAACGAGGCGGTAGGTACTCCGCGTTACCTAAGGGGTGGGTATTAAAGGCGATAAAACAATACTCCAAGTTTCAGAGCGGCAGCGTCCATTATTGCCGCCAAAACTTTGGTGTAACTGGAGCTCTTGAAGCTCGCGGGGCGAGGTCTGGCCTCCGGAGAGTGGCTCGGGAGATCCACGTTGCATTACGGCATCCTCGAATCGCTCCTACTTTTATTGGAAACTTAATACCCTCCTATTTACCCCGACAGACGAATGGAGTGGGCCGGGAATGGATGATCGGTCCATCGGGTTACTCGAATCGCTGAGCGTACGCCAGTTTACAAACTCCGTCGACGATTCGAGAGTTCCGCGCATATGGAAGGAACCGGGGATTGCACCACCCGTCGCTGGTGTATCGCGAACCTGGCGAGATCGATTAGTCGCGTGAGGAACGCAGCAGCGGAAGTGACGCCGTATGAACGAGAGACAGAAAGCTCCCTCTCGAAGATCAGTCCAGCCTAATATCGTTGAACCGTGATATCAGCGAGCGAACAAAGCCACCCTCGAATCGTTCGCGTCGCGGCGATACGACCCGCGAAATATCGAAACGGTACCGAAATAGAATGGAATTTCGCGAACAACGATGAACAGCGATGGCTGCTCTCGTTCACGAAGTCAGCGACGGTGAAGAAGCATAAAGAGAGTTATTATCGGCCGTTCGTTCCTCTCCAGGGAGATCGAACAGAGAACCGAGATACCAGACAGCGTCATTTCGAGGGACGAAGCGTCCTCTTCCGGCGTACGACCCGAGAAGGGGTCTGGCTTCTTCCGTATTCGAGCCGTAGGACGATGGCGAGGCCGTTACGAGGGGACAGGAACACCTTTTAATTCCCTGCGCTGAGACGCGCGTTATATTTTATCCGGGGGTGTTGTCGCTATCAATACTGCCGGGCGTCCCCCGCCTGGACCCTTACCCCACCCTACGATCAACCCTTATCTCGCCCTCCGCGTTTCTTTCCTCTTATTTCTTTTCTCCGTCTCGTGTCTTCTCCATCCTCCCAACAGTCTATTTAATTTAAATAACTTTCAAAAGTCTCTCCTACCCCCGGTGGATATCAGATCTCCGTCGCGCATTTTCTCTTCCTTTTTTCTTCTTTTTTTTTTTTTATCTCTTCCTCTCTTTCTCTGGTCCCCTCGCGTTCCGCGTCGCGCCTGTTTCGCACTCCCGCCCGCGGTTTTCTCCTCCGAGCTGCCTCAGACTCTTTGTCTCCTTCTTCGTTGTCCCCTTTTTACGTTTCCCGAGTTTCCTGCCTTTCAAGCTTCCAACTCGCCTTCCACCCCGTCCCACTCGAACCGGTCGAGCCTTTATTCCCTTATTTTGTTTTTATATAATTCACAGGATATAATGATTTTATCGTGGAAACGCGGCTTTTCGTGGCGATTCTCGCGAGGAAACAAGATACGCGAACGGGTAGCGAGAGGAGGACGGATGTAGCGACAAATTTGTCGCCCTTCGCTTTGAGGGTGGCGCGTTAATATTCAGTCGAAGATGTCGAAGCCACCTCGCAGGAACTGAAGGTATCGAAAGTACGACTGAATAATGGAAAGTCGTTTCGAATTGCGTATGATATTATTATTCGGATATTGGTTCAAGTTCGCTCGTATCGCGAGTCCCTTTCTCCTTACGGATCGAGTAATGAAGAAGACCGTAGATGAAACTCGTCCGGGCGAGGGCAATGGCTGATCGGTCGATCATCGAAATGAACCGTGCGAGGACGTGGCCGTTTCGTTGCCGCGCACGTGAACGGCAATATCGATCCTGGCCACGGCGCGCTCGCGAGCGGCCTTGACGAGAAAGTTCATCGTCGAAACGACGGAAAGCACAAAGTGCATCCGAGGAAAATTGCATTCCTTCGAGTTCCCTTCCTGACCCACTCGAGAATCCGACGAACGCCAGGCATCGTTGAAACGCTTTCTATACGCTTCGCTGCCCGCGCTTTTCCGCTAAGAGTCAAACTAACATTCGAGAGCGCCTTCGAGGCCTCGGACTTTTCCCACCGAGAAATTTCTTTCCGCCTCCCCACGCGACTTTAAGCGAGAACAACTCGAAACAGATGTAGTTACTGCCAGCGATCGCTACCTTTTTCATTTGGCTATCGATTAATCGCGAAATAAAAAGAAAAAAAAAAAAGCAGAGTTATCGACGCGATCGATTTATACGAGACGCAGACCTGTTATCACGCGATATTTTCCCCGATGAAACTTTCGTAAACGCGATAAAAAGTATCAGGTAGGGGGAGAGAAAGTGGGATAGGGAACGCGTCGCGGAACTTCGTTTCGTACGGAATTAGAGTTGGCAAGCGTTCGTACGAGCGAGCGAATTCTCTGCGGTTCGTAGCAGTCTCAAATCGTGTTATCCGTATCGTGAGCGTTTTCGATTCGCTACGATTCCGATGGGAAAGTAACCGA